>NC_077229.1:399214982-399814982 GCF_027887165.1 Monodelphis domestica | reverse complement strand
ATCCCTCCCTTTTTTGTCTTTAAAAAAAGCAAGTTGCATTTTTTTAATGATTTTTACCTTTTGGACATATATCTAGCTATCTATTCTTTTTTTTTTTTTAAACCTTTACCTTCCATCTTGGAGTCAATACTATATATTGATTCCAAGGCAGAAGAGTAGTAAGGGCTAGTTAAGTGACTTGCCCAGGGTCACATAGCTGGGAAGTGTCTGAGGCCAGATTTGAACCTAGGACCTCCTGTCTCTAGGCCTGGCTCTCAATCCACTGAGCTACCCAGCTGCCCCCCTAGCTATCTATTCTTAACTCTGTACTATCTTAAATATTCCTTTACCCTCCCAAAATAACAAATCCTAACTTATCTTAGCTATTTTGTCTACCTAGTTCTATGCTAAGTTTGGGTATAGGAAAATGGTTTAGGTAATAGAGATTTACATGAAACATAGTTTTGACATAACAAATCACGTAATAATTTCAAACAGCTTCAACAATTTCAATAACATTTAGAATAAGTAACTGTCTTATCTCCCAGTGTCTATAAATTCAACTAAGTAAAATTTTCTAGTACTAACAATTGCTAACCTACAATTATAAAGTATTCTAACTTCTATACTTAAATAGTTCTATATCCCTAAGACTTTGAACAAATTCACTAAGTTGTCACTATTGTTAGTCATTAGAATATTAAAAAAAATTCTAATATAATTAGTTTGTTAGTGCATTAGTATCTACATGTGTATATAAGTTGTACCTATACAGATTTACATAAATGTACATTTACATGTACATTCACATACATTGATTTCTGTGCAAACTCATGCAGATAAGAAATATCTTTTTTTTTTTCCACAGAAATTTAAATTAGTTTGACTTTAGTGTTTTGCCTCTATGTTGTATACTTATCCATTCCATGAGATATCTTCTATATTGTATGTAGGATGTGTATATGTGATGTTAACATGTATTCTTACATATGCTCATGATCTCAAGTACAAAATTTCAAAGTCCTTCCATGTCCTTTTGTTGATTGTATAAACTCTGTCCTTCATCATCAGTTCATCTGGTCATCCTACCACTCTCATCAGCTCTGTCTTGATTGTAGTCCTGTGTTCTTTAATTCAGGAACAAACTGGAATAATCAGGAACATCCATTCATGTAAGGTTTTTATATGTGCATGTATGTAAGATTGAAATTTTCATTGTGCATGGAAGTAAGCTGAGTTCTTCAAGAATGCTTGTCAGAATTCATCAATAATTCTTCATGTGTGGAAGTATTACATGTGTTCATCTTCATGAATGGAAGTAAGCATTACATGTGTTCATCATCATGCATGGAAGTAAGCTTTACTCATGTTCATCTTCATGGGTGGGTGTAAGCATAATAGTATTGTGCATAAGTTCTTAGAATTTTGTTAAGAATATTGATTTGAAGTTCTCTAATCTTTTCATGTTTGACTTTTTTCACAAGGAGGTTTATTGTATGTTTACTTTAACTGTGTCTTGGAGATAGAATTTGGATTTAATTCATTAGATCATGGAGTTACATTTTTATTTGAGATAATATTGTATCTTTCTTTTCTGTCACTATGGTTGGCAGAGAGTTTGTAGAGTATATAGAGATTTTTCTTTGGCTGCTAATCTTTTAAATGCAAAATTTCTCTGTTTTACTGGCTTTTGCAGTGCTTTCCTTTCATAATTTCCATTCACAGGCTATCATTCATAAGGACTGTTGTTGATATCTTCTTGGGCTATTCGTGTTGCTGCTCATGACTATGACTTTTTTATCAGATGTCATTTGTATGTATCTTCATTGATGACACGATCACATTGTTGTGTCCTAGTGAGTTTTCTGAAACTATGATGGTAACATCTTCATGGTACACCCTCCCTCTCTTCCTTCCCCCAGTAGAGGTTGTTTAGGGTGAAGGTTGAGAGGATATGGATAACCTGTTTCAGTTCTCAACAATAACTTGATGTTAAAGTCTTTGATAAAAAATTCATCCAATGTGAATCTATGCTTTCATAGCATTCTAGGTGTTTGTGTCTGTCATAATTATGAAGTTAGAGATTTCTACTACAAGGTTAGGAGTGTACTTGTTGTTGAATTACGTTAGCTAGAATATTTTCTTTTCTACCTAAGACTAGTCTTCATTCTCATAAGGTTTTGTGTAGTATGTTACCCTATGGAACTCCAACTAATCTTGGTTTCACTCTTACTGCATAAATGATATTTGTCATGTTTTTTGAAGTTAGAGAATAGAAGTGAAATTGTATATCTATTTCTCCTCCTCCAGTTCTTTAATATGTTCCTTAATATCCACCTTCCCATTCAAAATCTGTATCTGTACAAGCCATGTAATTCAACTTTCAGGGATTCAAGTTCCTGTGATGTAAACTGCCTGTGCACTTTAGATTGTAGCACACCAGCCGTATTTGAAAGCTTGGTGACCTCCTTTAATGGACAAATTTTTTCTGGTTCACTATCAGACTCAGTGTCCTTTTCACCTTCATTTCCTTTTGCATTGACCTTTGATTTATTTGCCTTTCTTTTTCAGCCCAGTTCAACCATTGGCTTGACTCCAACTGTCTCCCAGTCACATTCCAAATGGAATCTTCATTTTGACTGACAGATGATGTCCTTTGCATTCTATCTTGCATGCATGCCTCCTCCACAGGAGAAGTTGTTGGGAACACATCTGCCAGCCATTTGGCAAGAGAAGGAAAGTTTTTAATAGCATGAAGCAAACTGCTTCTTCCAACCACTAGTTCCATTTTCATTCATTCATTTGAGTCATGTCTCATTCTTTGTGACCCCATTTAGGGTTTATTTGACCAAGATATTGGAAGAGTTTTCCATTTCCTTCTCCAGCTTATTTTACAGATGAGGAAACTGAGGCAAATGTGTTAAGTGACTTGTCTAGAGTTATACAGCTAGTAAGTGACTGAGGCTGGGTTGGAACTCAGGTCTTCTTGACTCCACGCCTAGTGATCTATCTATTGAGTCATCTATCTACCCTTTTTGGATCACTACATATGGATTAAGAACACTTGAGGACTGATACTAGTTAGGTTTTGTGGTAGAGGCATAGAGAAAGAGAGAGAGAGAGGACTTGTAAGTCAAGATGCAAGAACCAAGGCTGGTGACCTGCCTGTCAATCAAGAAGAAAGTTCCAAACAGAATGTTCCCAGGAGAGGCAGTTGGGGGTTTCTGGCCACACAGAGGAGAAGGAGAAATTTGTTTTTTGAGTTGGTTGTCTCTTTGAGAGTTGAACTGGTCAGGATAAACTGAGAGACTTTGGACTTTGTTTTCTCTCTGGGGTTAAGCTGAGAGACCTTGCTGACTTTGTGAAGAAGAAGAAAGAAGATTTTAAACAGCTGTTGTCCTCCATCTCTCTAACTGTCTTAGAGTCACAGTTTGTGATTGGACTACTTTCTCAAACCCTCAAATTCTCCCTCATTTTAGATTAGGGACATCCTCATCCCTCTTATCTCAGTTTCCTATCCTGTTATCCCAATAAACCACTTGACTTGAAAAAGGAAAAGAAAAGAGTATCTTTATAGTTTACTCAAGGGGAGAGGGAAGAAGCCAAAGGCTTCAAGAAGAACTGGGAGGTGAGGGAGGCAGGAAGGAGAGGGTTGGAGAAAGGAGGGAGTGAAGTGGGGAGGAGGTTAGAAAGATATACTGATCCA
The DNA here is from genome assembly GCF_027887165.1 of Monodelphis domestica. Lineage (NCBI taxonomy): Eukaryota > Metazoa > Chordata > Mammalia > Didelphimorphia > Didelphidae > Monodelphis > Monodelphis domestica. The sequence goes on along the minus strand of NC_077229.1, from coordinate 399,811,297 downwards.
TCAGTCATCAGTAGGGATCAGTAGGCCCTAGAGCAGTTCCCTTGTATAGCAGTTCCCCTGTGAGACAGCATCTCTGTACTAGCATCCCTCAGTATCCCTCATTCCTACCTCCATTACAACCAAGCAATTTCAGGTTCCCCTCTAGCAGTTCTCCAGTCACAGCCTGTCAGAGTACAACAGTCATTGCAACAAGAAATAATTTCCTCAGTCTACCATTTCACTATTTCAGTTTCTAAATATTCCCAGATACCCAAAACACAAATATAATGGTGTAGTGACAAGGGAAGCGAACTACCAGGAGAGTTATCTGGGCTGAGGCAAAAATCATTGTACAATTGAATTTTAAAAAGCATTTATTAGGCACAAATTATATGTAAGATCCTTTGTTCCAACCCAGGAGACGTCCATGCTTATTCCAGCCAGGAAAGTGGCTGGGAATATAGTAGAATAATTGACTCAAGACACATCCAGAGTCAAGACAAAATGTTAATTTCATTTTTGCTTTGAGAAAAGTTCATCTTCTTGAGATAGGCATCCAAAATAGCAGAATAGTAATTTAATTAAATAAAATAGAGAATTTTAAATTGGAGTGAGTAAATGAAGATTTGGCATGGCACTTCTTTTTTTTATTTAAATTAATTTATTTAGTCAATTTAGAACATTATTCCTTGGTTACAATAATCACATTATTTCCCTCCCTCCCCCCTGAATGTGGTTAGTGTTCTTTCTCATAGACCCCTCCAAGTTGTTCAGGATCACTGCATTGCCACTAATGGAGAAGTCCATTACATTCAGTTGTACCATAGTGTATCAGTCTCCATGTACAATGTTTTCCTGGTTCTACTACTCTCACTCTGCATTAATTCCTGGAGGTTGTTCCAGTTCCCATGGAATTCCTCCACTTTATTATTCCTTTGAGCACAATAGTATTGCATCACCAACATATACCACAATTTGTTCAGCCATTCCCCAATTGAAGGGCATCCCCTCATTTTCCATTTTTTTTTTGCCACCACAAACTGCGCAGCTATAAATGTTCTTGTACCTGTCTTTTTCTTTTATTATCACTTTGGGGTACAAACCCAGCAGTGCTATGGCTGGATCAAAGGGCAGACAGTCTTGTAGCACCCTTTGGGCATAGTTCCAAATTGCCATCCAGAATGGTTGGATCAATTCACAACTCCACCAGCAATGCTTTAATGTCCCAACTTTGACAAATCCCCTCCAGGATTCATTACTTTCCTTTGCTGTCATGTTAGCCAATCTGCTAGGTGTGAGGTGATATCTCAGAGTTGTTTTGATTTGCATTTCTCTGATTATAAGAGATTTAGAACACTTTTTCATGTACTTATTAATAGTTTTGATTTCTTTAACTGAAAATTGCCTATTTACATCCCTTGCCCATTTATCAATTGGAGAATGACTTGATTTTTTGTACAATTGGTTAAGCTCTTTATAAATTTGAGTAATTACACCTTTTTCAGAGGTTTTTGTAAAGAAGATTGTTTCCCAATTTGTTGCTTCCCTTTTAATTTTGGATGCATTGGTTTTGTTTGTACAAAACCTTTTTAATTTGACATAATCAAAATTATTGATTTTATAGGCTCTTACTTGGTTTTAAAACCTTTCCTTTCCCAAAGATGACAAGTATACTATTCTGTGTTCACTTAATTTGCTTATAGTTTCCCTCTTTATATTCAGGTCATTCACCCATTCTGAGTTTATCTTGGTGTAGGGTGTGAGATGTTGATCAAACCTAATCTCTCCCATACGGTCTTCCAATTTTCCCAGCAGTTTTCATCAAATAGTGGGTTTTGGTCCCCAAAACTTGGATATTTGGGCTTAGCATAGACTGTCTTGCTGAAGGTCATTTACCCCAAGTCTATTCCACTGATCCTCCTTTCTGTCTTTTAGCCAGTACCAAATTGTTTTGATAACCATTGCTTTATAGTATAGTTTTAGATCTGGGACTGCAAGTCCTCCTTCCTTCCCATTTTTTTTTCATGATTTCCCTGGATATCTTTGATCTTTTTTTCTTCCAAATGAACTTTGTTCTGGATTTTTCTAATTCAGTAAAAAAGTTTTTTGGTAGTTCAATGGGTATGGCACTAAATAAGTAAATTAATTTGGATATGATTGTCATTTTTATTATTTTAGCTTGTCCTACCCATGAGCAATCAATGTTTTCCCAATTTTTTAGATCTAGTTTTAATTGTGTGGATAGTGTTTTGTAGTTGTGTTCATATGGTTCCTGTGTTTGTCTCGACAGATAGATCCTAAGTATTTTATATTGTCTAGGGTGATTTTAAATGGAATTTCTCTTTCTAATTCTTGCTGCTGAGATGGGTTGGAGATATATAGAAATACAGATGACTTATATGGGTTTATTTTGAACCCTGCAACTTTGCTAAAGTTGTTGATTATTTCGACTAGCTTTTTGGTTGATTTTCTAGGACTCTTTAAGTAGACCATCATATCATCTGCAAAGAGTGATACCTTGGTCTCCTAATTGCCTATTTTAATACCTTCAATTTCTTTTTCTTCTCTAATTGCTACTGCTAGTGTTTCTAGTACAATGTTAAATAATAGAGGTGATAATGGGCATCCTTGTTTCACTCCTGATCATATTGGGAAGGCTTCTAGTTTATCCCCATTGCAGATGTTGTTTGATGATGGTTTTAGATATATACTGTTTATTATTTTTTATGAAAGGCCATTGTATTCCTATGCTTTCTAGTGTTTTCAAAAGGAATGAGTGTTGTATTTTGTCAAAGGCTTTTTCTGCATCTATTGAGATAATCATGTCGTTTTTGTTGGTTTGCTTGTTAATATTGTCAATTATGTGGATGGTTTTCCTAATATTGAAACATCCTTGCATTCCTGGTATGAATCCTACCTGGTCATAATAAATAAACCTCATGATCACTTGCTGGAGTCTTTTTGCTAGTATCCTATTTAAGATTTTTGAATCTCTATTCATTAAGGAGATTGGTCTGTAGTTTTTTTTTTCTCTGTTTTTGACCTGCCTGGCTTTGGGATCAGTACCATATTTGGGTCGTAAAATGAATTTGGTAGAACTCCTAATTTGATTATTCTGTCAAATAATTTGTATAATATTGGGATTAGTTGTTCTTTAAATGTTTGATAGAATTTATTTGTGAATCCATCTGGACCTAGGGATTTTTTTCTTAGGGAGTTCTTTGATGGTTTGTTCAATTTCTTTTTCTGATATGGGGTTGTTAAGGTAATCTATTTCTTCCTCTGTTAGTCTAGGCAATTTATATTTTTGTAAGTATTCATATCACCTAGATTGCCATATTTGTTGCCATATAATTTGGCATAATAGTTCTTAATGATTGCCTTAATTTCCTCTTCATTAGAGGTGAGGCCATCTTTTCATCTTGGATACTGTCAATTTGGTCTTTTCCTTTCCTTTCTTTAATTAGACTGACCAGTACTTTGTCTATTTTATTTGTTTTTTCAAAGTACCAGCTTCTAGTCTTAGTAATTAAATCAATAGTTCTTTGACTTTCAATTTTATTAATTTCTCCTTTGATTTTTTAGGGGCTCTAATTTAGTCTTCATCTGAGGATTTTTAATTTGTTCACTTTATAGTTTTTTAATTTGCATGCCCAATTCATTGACTTCTGCCCTCCCTAATTTGTTAATATATGAACTCAAGGATATAAATTTCCCAGAGTACTGCTTTGGCTGCATTCCATAGATTTTGAAAGGATGTCTCATCATTGTCATTCTCTTCAATGAAATTATTAATTTTTTCTATGATTTGTTCTTTAACTAAATGATTTTGGAGAATTGTATTGTTTAATTTCCAATTAATTTTTTATTTGACTCTCCATGTACCCTTAATAATTATTAATTTCATTGCATTGTGATCTGAGGTTATATTTTTTATTTCTGCTCTTTTGCACTTTTTTTGCAATGTTTTTATGCCCTAATATATGATCAATTTTGTGAATGTACCATGTGCTATTGAAAAGAAGGTGTATTCCTTTTTGTCCCTATTTATTTTTCTCCACATATTTACTAACTCTAATTTTTCTAAGATTTCATTCACTTCTCTTACCTCTTTCTTATTTATTTTTTGGGTTGATTTATCTAGTTCAGATAGAGGAAGATTCAGATCTCCCACTACTATAGTTTTTCTATCTATTTCATCCTTGAGCTCCACTAGTTTCTCCTTCAGAAATTTGGATGCTATGCCATTTGGTGCATATATGTTGAGTACTAATATTTACTAATTGTCTATACTGCCTTTTATCAGGATGTAATTACCTTCCCTATCTCTTTTAACTAGATTTATTTTTACTTTGGCTTTGTCAGATATCATGATTGCAATTCCCACCTTTTTTTTATCAGTTGGTGCCCAGTAGATTTGGCTCCATTCTCCTACTTTCACCCTATGCATATCTACCTTCCTCGTGTGTGTTTCTTGTAGACAGCATATGGTAGGGTTTTTTATTCTAATCCACTTTGCTGTGTGAGTGGGTGAGTTCATTCCATTCACATTCAGAGTTATGATTATCAGTTGTGTATTTCCCAGCATTTTGATTTCTACTCCTAGTCCTGCCTTTTTTTCTTTCACTATTCCCTTCTAAACCAATGTTTGTTTTAAATCAGTCCTCCTAATTCCCTCTTATCTTAGTTCCCTTTCTACCCCCCTCTGTTGTTATCCCCCCCTTATTTTCTTTGCAGTCTTTTTAAAACTACCCCCCACCCTCTCCCTCCCTTGTACTGCTTCCCTCCCCACCAGTCTGTTCACTACCCTTCAACTCCCTTATGGGGCACAAATCTATTCTCTGCCCCAATGGATTGAATTGTTCTTCCCTCTTTGGGTCAATTTCAATGCACATAAGTTTTAGTATTTCCTATCTCCATCCTCTTTACCCTTCCAGTGTATTGATGTTCTCCCCCCTCCTGCCATGAGCTTCTTTGTGATATATAAATTTACCCCCTTTTGTTTCTTTTCCCATATCTTTTAGTACTAACCTCTTTTTTAGCTCTAGTTGTATATATATACATATATACATATATATGTATATATGTATATATATACATACATGCATATGTATTTATGCATACATATATCTATATACATATTTATGTCTTGTTATTTCATCCTATACAGTTTGTCACTGTTCCCTCTAAGTGTAATTCTTCTAGCTGCCCAGGTGATAATAACAATTTTTAAGAGTTACCAATGACCTCTTTCCTTATAGGGATACATATCATTTTCATTTTAATTTATTGGGTCTCTTTAAATAAGTTGTTTTTTGTTTGTTTGTTTATTTTGTTTTATTTTGTTTTCTTTTTTCCCTCTTTTTAAATTACCTTTTGATGATTCTCTTGAATTCTGTGCTTGGGAATCAAATTTTCTGTTTAGGTCTGGTCTTTTCTTTATAAATGCTTGGAATTCTTCTATATTTTTAAATGACCATACTTTCCCCTGTAAGAATATAGTCAGTTTAGCTAGGTAGTTGATTCTTGATTGTAGACCGAGTTCCCTTGCTTTCTGGAATATCATATTCCATGCCTTTCGGTCCTTCAGTGTAGATGCAGTCAGATCCTGTGTTATCCTCACTGTGGTCCCATGGTATCTGAATGACTTCTTGGCAGCTTGTAATATTTTTTCTTTGGTCTAATAGTTCTTGAATTTGGCTATAACATTTCTGGATGTTGTCAGTTGGGGATTAAGTACAGGAGGTGATCTGTGGATTCTTTCAATCTCCACTTTTCCCTCTTGTTCTAGAATATCAGGGCAGTTTTCTTGGACAATTTTCTGTAGTATTATGTCAAGGCTTTTTCATATGTCATGGTCTTCTGGTAGACCAATGATTCTTAAGTTGTCTCTCCTGGAACAATTTTCTAAATCTTCTGTTTTGTAAATAAGATACTTTATATTTTCCTCAATTTTTTCATTCTTTTGGTTTTGTTTTATAGTGTCCTTGTGAGGTCATTTAATTCTAGTTGTTGTATTCTGGTTCTTAAAGACTGGATTTCATCTCTGGCTTTTTGGTCATCCTTCCCCTTCTGGTCTGATTTTCTTTGAAGGTCATCTTTCTTTCTCTTTACCTCATCTCTCATCTCCTTTGCCTCATCTTTCATCTTCTTTGTCTCATCTTTCATCTCCTTTGCCTCATTTTCAAGCTGGTTGTTTTTGGCTTTGAAGACACTATTTTCTGTTTCCACATGACTTATCTTAGTTTTTAAGTTCTTTTCCCAATTGTCTTCAGCCTCTCTTAATTGTGTTTTGAATTGCATTTTGAGTTCTTCCAAAGTCTGTATCCAATTCTCTGGGACTTCTATTTTAATGCTTGATGATCCCTCCTCCTCTGTTCCATTTGCTCTTTGTTTATTGCCTGTTCAGAAGCTGTTGAGTGTTATTTCTTTCTTCTTTTTTTGTTGTTTGCTCATATTTACCCCCTTCTTTACTCCCCACAGTTGTCTGTGCTCTTGCTCCTCTCATTTTTTAGGTTTTGGGGTTTTCTGTCAGTCTCCCCTCTTGGAGCTTCGTCAGCAAATCTCTCAGTGCAGTCTGTGGGGGAAGGGTGTTGGAGCTTGAGTTTCCCTGCCCTCTGAAGGCTTTTGAATGGATTAAAGTCCAGCAGTCTGTGGAGGAAGGCTTATGGAGCTTGAGTTTCCCTGACCTCTGAAGACTTTTGATGGGATTAAGTTCAACTGGGTTGGGCTGGATGTGCTCTGAGGCCAAAACTTCCTGGAAGGCTGGAGTAATATGGAGGGTCTCTGCAGCTGTGACTAGGCTGCCTGCTCTATGTTCCCTCTCCAGCTCCTTCTCCAACTCCTGTGTTTGATCCTCTGAGCCTGGCACAGCCCTGCCTGCAAGGTACACCCTTCAGACCAGCACCTTTGCCTGCCCAGAGGTTCCCGATGCCTCTGGAGGTTTAGTGCTCTAGGGGGTGGGGAGGGGTGTCCTGGGACCTTCCTTCTTCCTTCCCCTTAAACCCAAGTGTTCTTGAATTCTGACTTTCTTGTTGTTAGGCTTGATTTTCAGTCCCCTAGAAGCATTTAGTTTGTAATTGGTAAGGAACGGTATTCAGAGGTCTGAACTTTTGCTGCCTCTACACTGCCATCTTGATTCTGCCTCCTGACATGTCACTTCTTAAAGATCATTAAACCCTATTATTGACTGGCTATTCTTACTCACACTTGAGGTTCCTTAAAAATTTCCAGTACTACCCAGTTTCCCAGAAATTAGTGTGACTGAATAAGGTTCAAAAAGGGGTTGTTATTTTCATTCATCTATTGATGGAAGTCCTGCTAACTGACCCTTTCTTCTCCATGTCATTCCCCATAGGACACACTTCTAGCTGGTACACACAGAAGAATTAAATACCTCTTGTTCTGGGGAAGGACGTAGACCTGTGGTTATTATTTTCAAGAAACCTTATTTCTGGATGAGGTAATTCCCTTTTATCTTGAATTTTACTGGGACTCCTAAAGCCAATAAATTTAAGTCCATGCCCTGTGAACCCACAGCAATGATCATAATATAACTGCTGACATTTATATAGCTCTTTAAACATTTCAAAGGCTTGCATGTGAATATAACAACCTTAGGGTAAAGGTGCCACAGAGATTATTATCTCCACTTTGCAAATAAGGAAACTGAAATCCAGAGGTTTCAATCACCTATGCTTGGCCATATGGCTGGTTCTGGGGGTAGAATTAGAATACCCATATCTTCCTGATTCCCAATCTGACATTGCATCTGTTACACTTCATTGCTTCACTAACTTGAACATATGCACAGTGTCTACTGAGACTATTTCTGGATGAAATCAAAGCAACCAAAGCAAACTGTTCTCGATCAATCAATAAACATTTATTAAATAACCACTATGTGCCCAGTATTAAGCTAGGCTCTAGAACTACAAATATAATAAATGAAAAAAAAATCCCTGTTCTCAAGGAGTTCACATTCTGATGGGAGAGGGAAGTCCATATATAGGGATTGGATACAAATAAAAGTTATAGTGTGATTTGGGGACAGTATTTTTTCCCTCAGAATTTTGGAACATTCTATATGATGAGAAAAAATAAATCACACACACACACATGTTTGCATATATATTTATATAAATAAATGTATACAAATAAAAATAGGTAAATACAATACAGTCAGGGACGAAGGGCACTAGCTAATAGAGAGGAAATCAGGAAAGGTTTCATATAGTAGGTGGTAGTGGAGTCCCCTTCTCTTACTTGAAAGTAGAAAGAAATTCCATAAGGGGGAGGTAAGGAGGAATTGGATTCCAGGTGTGAGGAATGGCCAGTGCAAAGGCATGGATATATGGGACTGAGTGCTCTTCATATGAACAGAAAAATTAGGATGACTAGATCTCAGAGTGCAGTAAATAGAGCAATGCACACCGAGGCTGAAAAGTTAGTTTGGGTCCTAGTTGTGAAGGAATTGAAAAAGCAAGCAGGTCTTTAAATTGTGTCCTGAAGACCATAGGAGTACTTGGTGTTTATTGAATAGTCATATAGTTAGGTAGAGTAAAAGGACTCTAGTAGCATGGGGAGGATGGATCAGATTGGAGAGAAACTCAAGGCAGGGAGGACAATTAGTAGACTATTGTAATAATCTTAACAAGAGTTGAGGGAAGGGAAGGGAAGGGAAGGGAAGGGAAGGGAAGGGAAGGGAAGGGAAGGGAAGGGAAGGGAAGGGAAGGGAAGGGAAGGGAAGGGAAGGGAGAGGGTGAGGGTGAGGGTGAGGGTGAGGGTGAGGGTGAGGGTGAGGGTAAGGGTAAGGGTAAGGGTAAGGGTAAGGGTAAGGGTAAGGGTAAGGGTAAGGGTAAGGGAAAGGGAAAGGGAAAGGGGGAGCATTTATAAACAGCCTCTACCATTTGCCAGACACTATGTTAAGTACTTTTAAAAATATAATCTCATGGGGGCCGCTGGGTGGCTCAGTGGATTGAGAGCCAAGCCTAGAGACAGGAAGTCCTAGGTTCAAATCTGACCTCAGACACTTCCTTGCTGTGTGACCCTGGGCAAGTCACTTCACCCCCATTGCTTAGTTCATACTGGTCCTTGGAACCAATACATAGTATTGATTCTATTGATTCTCAGGAGAAAGGTAAGGTTGTATAAATATATATATATATATTATAATTTGAGGTAGGGTAAAAACTAAGGAATGATCAGTAAGTTTAGAAATTAAGAGATTATTGGTAACTTTAGAGAAAACAATTTTAGTTGAGTGAAAATATCAGCATAGAATAATAATAATAATCAGTAGGAAGTGAGTTCAAATCCCAATTCTGACACTTGTAGCTATATGAACATGGGTAAATCTCAATTGTATCATCTGTAAAATGAAGGAGTTGTACTTTGTAACCTCCAAGTTCCTATACCTATACCTATAGCCTATGATCTTATATTACTATGATTGAAAATTAAGTGAGACAAAAGTAGAGACAATCAGTGTAAACAACTTTCCCCAAGAATTTAGTTGAGAAAGAGAAGAGAGACAAAGAATGAAAGCTTAAGAAGGTTAGAATTTAGGGAAGGTTTTTATTTTTAAGGATGAGGAAGGCTTGGGAGTATTTAAAGGCAAGAACTAAGCTTGGAAGGGGGATTTAGCAGTTCATTAAGGGTTTATACTTGAGCTGGGCATACCTATCTTTTATATTTATGACCAAAAATTATCTATTGAAAACTGAAAAATATATCCAAATATTTGTTGCTTTTATCTGTATGTTTTCAAATATCCACATAATTGAATTAATTTTGAAAATGTCTCTTTATGATTCTAACTCCAAGGGACATAATTCTTTTTTTTTAACCCTTACCTTCTGACTTGGAGTCAATACTGTGTATTGGCTCCAAGGCAGAAGAGTGGTAAGGGCTAGGCAATGGGGGTTAAGTGACTTTCCCAGGGTCACACAACTAAGAAGTATCTGAGGCCAACAAGGGAAATAATTCTAATGAGGAGGAAAACTAGAATTTGTCTGAAGGGATGAATGTGGAAGCACTGGGAACTTAAAAAGATTTAATATAATATTTTATTTTTCCCAATTATACACAAAAACAATTTTTAAAATTGATTTTCCAAAATTTTGACATCCAAATTCTATCCCCCATCCCTCCTTTCTTTGGCACATCAATCAACCTCTAGGCTATATATGTGTGATAATGGAAAATATATTTCCATATTGGTCACATAGAAAATTAACTTTTTAAAAAGTAGAAATGGTCAAATGGTAAAAAGAGATACAAATGCTCATGGAAGTAAATAATTTCTTAAAAAAGAATTGGGCAAATGGAAGGTAATGACTCTCTGAGACTTCAATAAACAATAAAAACAAAATCAAAAGAGTGAAAAAACTACAAGGAAATGTGAAAAGTCTCATTGGAAAAAAATTGACCTGTAAAATAGATTGAGGAGAGATAATTTAATGATTATTGAACTAGCTAAAAGTCACAATAAACAAAACAAAACAAACTGGACATCATATTTCAAGGAATTCTAGAACTGCCAGCATATCTTAGTCCAGAGGATAAAATAACAGATTCCACATTAAAAGAGTAGAAGGCTTGGAATATGATATTTTGGAAGGCAAAATCACTAGGATTACAACCAAGAATAACCTACCCAATAAAAACAGTATAATGCTTTAGGGAAAAATAGGTATTTAAAGAAACAAAGGACTTCTGGGTATTTCTGATAAAAAATATTAGAGATGAACAGAAAATTTTATTGGCAAAGAGAAACATAAAAAGGTAGACATGAAAGTGTAATCAGAAGGGACTCATAAAGTTAAACTATTTATATTCATGTATGTAAAAGTGATAAATGTTAATCATAATAACTTTATCATTAGGGCAGTTAAAAGGAGTCTACATAGAGAAAGAGTATGAATGAAGGTTGATTGTATTGGGATTATCTCTAAAATAAATACAAAGGCATGAGAAAGAGGGATTTAGTGGGAAAATGGGGGAGGGAGAATGAGAGGTATAATGGGGGAAATTTTTCTCACATAAAAGAGGGAGGAAGAACTTTTATAGTAGAGGGGAAAAGAGGGGCTAGGCTTGAATCTCACTCTCATCAGAACTGATTCAAAGAAGAAGAATACACACACACTCACACAGAGTTGTGTATAGAAATCTAACTTCACCAAAAGGGAAATTGGACAGGAAGGGGTAAATAGATAGAGGAGAGAATGACAAAAGGAAGAATAGATTAAAGGAGGCAGTGGTTAGAAGCAAACTAGACCTTTGAGAAGCAACAGGATAAAAAAAGAAAAAGAAAAGAAGAAACAGAAGAAAATAGAACAGAGGGAAATACACAGTAATTGTACCTATGACTGTGAATGGGAAATAGTTAACAGAATGTGTTAGAAACAAGAATCCAACAATATGCTGTGTACAGGAGACACACTTGAAACAGAAAGATACACATTGTTTAGTGTAGAAATGACAGAGAGAAATGGGTTTAAGTAATGAAAAGGTTTGCAGAGGTTGGTTTGGCCTCATGGTTAGGACTCTGTAACAGGAGATTCTAGAGTCTGGAGAGACGATTTGAAGGGCACTAACCAGTGGAAGGGGTTTCCTGTTCATTGGAGCTGAGAGGAGAGGAGGTAGCCAAGCTCTGCTGATCCTGGAGATACCAAATCTGACTTTCTCGGAAGGACCTTTCCTCACAAGAAGAGAGACATCAAAGAAAACCTTGTATAATATCAAACCTGATAAAGACCTCGTTGTCAGGAGGCAGTTGTGGTGTGAGGCCTTAGCCAAGCTCAGGGCCTGCCCAAGCTGGGTTGAACTCAGTCATCTGGGGTTCATCCCTGTTCCATCTTAAAAGACTGTTACCTCTTGAGAAACCACCTGGGAGGATTTTATAGGTAGATTCAGAGAGGCCTTGGGGATATTAGCCAGAGAGAGGAAGGCCTTAGAGAACATCAAGAAAAAACGAAGATTTCCCCATGCAGGGAACATAGAGGGAGAGGGAAGTAAGTATTCATAGTGTTAGGGAAACCCTTATTCCTTAATCCTACCTTCCTAACCTTGTGTTGTATTTATAATAAATTCTTTACTTTTACACCTACAACTGCTTGAAGGTCTGATTGTGCACTGGTCCCAGTAGATAAGACTATCGGCTTTACTTCACTGAGGAACACTGAGGTATTCCATACACTTCAGTGTGTACCTATTATGTCAACATACAGTAAAAATAAAGGGCTATAAGAGAGTTTATTATGCTTCAGCAGAGGTAAAAAAGATAAGGGTAGCCATCATGATCTCAGACCAACCGAAAATAGATCTAATTAAAGAGAAAATCATAAAAAAATATTTTGCTAAAAGGAAAATGAAGTAATTAAAACATTTAAAGCAAATTTCTCTGATAAAGGCCTCTTCTCATTTATATAGGGAACTGAGTTAAACGTATAAAAATATGAGCCATTCTCCTATTGGTAAATGGTCCAAGGACATGAATGAGTAGTTTTCAGAAGAAATTAGAGCACTACATAGTGAGATGAAACAATGTTCTAAACCAATTTATTGATTAGAAAAAGCCAAATTAAAGCAACCCTGAGGTACTGCCTCAGACATATTGGAAATGACAATTGCTTGTGGAACTAGAGGAAAATAGATACATGGATGAACTGTTGGTCCAACCATTCTGGAGAGCTATGATCCAGTAATTCTCCTACTAAGTCTATATCCCAAAGAGATCAAAGAAAGAAGAAAAAGGTTCTCTATGTTTAACATCTCTTTTTGAGGGAGCAATTTGAAAATTAAAGGATTGTTCATCAATTAGGGAATGGCTAAACAAATTGTGGCACATAGCTGTGATGGTGTATTATTGTGCTATGAGAAATGATGATGAGGGATGATTCCAGGAAAAAAAAAAACCATGGCAAGACTTAAATGAGCTGATGCAAAATGAAGTAAGAAGACCCAGGACATTATTGGGTCCAGTAATGTTGTGATGATGAAAGACTTGGTTACTCTGAATATAATGATTGAAAATATTTTCAAAGGATTCATGATGAAAAAATGCTATCCATATCTGGATAGAGAACTGATAAACCCTGAGTGCTGATTGAAATATAATCTACTTGCTTTCTTTAATTATTTTTGCAATATGGATAATATGAAAATATGTTTTGTATGATTTCACATGTAAAATTCATAGTGTTTGCCTTCTCAGTTGGTGGGGGAGGCATAGAAATGAAGGAGAAATCTGAAACTCAGAATTTCAAAAGAAAAGAATGTTTAAAATTAATAAAGAACACATATTTTTAAAAGGGGGAAATTCTAGAAATATACAATCATTTCAACATACAAAGAATAGGAATTATAATTACATTTCAATTATGAATTTTCAGAATGTACAGATTTTAATGCATTACATTACATTTAACAAGGTAGTATAGATATGTATACACACAGACATGTAAATATACACAAAATGGCAGCAAAATCAGAAAATAGAGATGAATGTAAGTCAAGGACATGGTCCTAGGACAGATAAGTAGCACAGTAGGTAGAGCAGCAAGCCTGGAGTTGGAAGGACCTGGCTTCAAATCTAGCTTCAGATACTTCTTAGCTTTGTGACCCTGGTCAATTGTCTAGCCCTTGCTGCTCTTCTGTCTTATAACTGACACTAAGGTAGAAGATGAAGGTTTAAAAAAGAGAGAGAGAATAGCAAGATTCTGTAAAAAAGGCCAGATAACCTCAGAATGAGTTTATTCCTACTACTCTCAGTAAAGAATGCTCAATAAATCACAGAAGTCATTCACATTCCTATGAAAAATACATTGTTGACACACAATTCCCTAAAATATAGGTGCTGCTCTCCTTATTTGCTCAAATAAAACAATAAACTGGACTTGAGACCTGGGGATATATAAAACACTTGGGTTCCTGATGATCTCAGATAGAATTGTTCATATCCTTATTTTTGCCATCATTCATTGGATCCTGATATAATTTCCCCTTTTACTCTGTGAGGCAATCATTGTTCTATTATTAAAGGTAAATATAATTCTCATATATTTCAAAACACATTTATTCTAATTTTAGGAATAAAGTCAAAGTGTTGGGTGCTACAAACAACTAGGAAGCATTGGGTCAGATTAGCATTGTAGTAGCAGACATTACTCGACCTCCATCCTCATTTCCCCTTTTCTGCACCTCACCCATTTTATTGCTATTGTATGGGAGCAATATTTCTACTTTAGTTGGATATAAAAACTCCAGGCCAAGGGCAAAGACTATATAACAGGTTATTCAGAGCCTTCCAATAACCTTCTAGGTGCCATCACCTGTTCAGCTCACACTCACTAGGTTATGCCCCCAGGAGAAGGAAAATGTGGTCTAGAGAATGACATTACAGTTGGGAAAGTATCTACCTACTGATAAGGAGAATATGAAGATCAGTGTTCAATTGTCTTTAGGAATTTCCAAATCAAACTTTTGGAAGTGGCTCTACTAAGACAAAGATGGAGGTTGAGTAAAGTATCACAATTTGTAAACGAACTACTCAAATGCCATTCATATGCCATTTATAACAGTTTATATGATTCTCCCTATTTTTCTTTTAATTTCTTAAACTTATTTTTAACCATTTTCATCCTTACGTCCATTATGGCCTCATGCCGATGTTGGTTTGATGACTCATTTCATGAACCTTCCTCTATGTTCAAAAATATCTATTTTGGGTTCTGTTTGGGAAGTAGAATGTCTAGCTTACCAAGCTTCTTAGCAGTTGTCATTACATTGGTAGAAGATTGACTGAAGTACTTCTGAAAGTATGGCTTGGTCAGAATGACCATATGCTTCATAATATAGCCAACTTTTAATTTGTTTGAGTTAGAGTTACTGGAAAGCACCTTAGAAATCATCTAGTTCAATTCCTACATTTTTCAAAGGAGAAAATGCTAACCAAATGCTAACCAAAAAAACTAAGTGACATGTCCAAGGCCATATATGGTAGTTGACTATGAACTCAGTCTCTTAAACTCCAAATCCAATGTTCTTTCCATATATCAGTCCATTCATTTATCTATTCAATAATAGTAATATTTCTATATTGCTTTAAGGTTTTCAAAACATTTTATGTTTGTTCTTGCATTTGACCCTAAAAACAACCTGACAAAATAATACTATTGTTGTCATGACCATTTTATAGATGAGGAAACAGGTTAAGAGAGGCTAAGTGATTTGCTCAGGATTATGCAGCTAGAAAGTATTCCAGGCAGGAATTGAAATAGGTCTTCCTGTTTCCAAGTCTAACTTCACTGGGCTATCTAGCTATTATTATTGAATATGTCATTGAATATGATGTATCAAGTGTCCCACAGGCCTGACTCTGTTGTGAAGCAAAGCTATGAAATAAATTTTTTTCAACATACCAATCAAATCAATTCCCTCCACAAGAATCAAAGCTTACCAACCTTACCATTTATCTTCTATTTTTGACCCAATTAAGTGTTACCTTTATTTAGACTTCTCTAATTTCCTTTGAGTTAGTAGGTGATAAAGGCTTGAAGTAATAAATATTCTAAAATTATTATCACTTAAGGAGATTTTTGAGGATGTACAAGCTTTCAAACACAAAGCAACACATTTCTAATGGCACAATATCAGACATAATAGTAAACAAGAGAAAATATTCAGACAATGTTTTTCAGAACTCCTCAAGTCATACTCATATGCAAACCAAAAAGAAATGAAAACTGAGAAGTGGTTTCAGCTATTAACCAATCAAAAAGTCAGATATGGTGCTAAGTACTGGGGATACAAAAATAAAATTTTGAAAAGTCAAATGTCAGCTGAACTTCTGTAAAGTCCCATCGTTGTCAAAGAAAACAGTTGATGGGACATTCTTCTCTCCATCTCAGCAGAGTAGACAACGAACTGATGAAAATGAAGTAAGCCAAAACATACACAAGTAATAGTAATATTGTAATGATGGTCAACTGTGAAAGTCTTAACTAGTTTGATCAATAAAATGATCTATGACAATTACAAAGAACTCAAGATAAAAAATGCTATCCACCTCCAGACAAAGAACTGATCAACTTTGCAAATTGAATTATATATTTTTTAATTTGGAGTTTTTTTGGCAACATGGCTTATATGGAAATATGTTTTTTTTTTTTTTAAGATTAGGGTTAGTTTCTTTGGGGTTATATAGCCACTGCTAGGACAGTCCCTGGCACATAGTAGGGACTTTTTTTTTTTAAATTTTATAGTATTTTATTTGATCATTTCCATGCATTTTTCATTAAAGACAAAGATCATTTTCTTTTCCTCCCTCCCACCCCCCGTGGCCGACGTGTGATTCCACTGGTATCATATGTGTTCTTGACTTGAACCCATTTCCATGTTGTTGGTATTTGCATTAGAGTGTTCGCTCAGAGTCTTTCCTCTGTCATGTCCCCTCAGCCATTGTAGTCAGGCAGTTGCTTTTCCTCGGTGTTTCTATTCCCTCAGTTTGTCCTCTGCTTTTGGATAGTGTTTTTTTCTCCTTGATCCCTGCAGATTGTGCAGGGACATTACACCACCACTAATGGAGAAGTCCATTACGTTCGATGATACCACAGTGTGTTTGTCTCTGTGTACAATGTTCTCCTGGTTCTGCTCCTCTCACTCTGCATCACTTCCTGGAGGTTGTTCCAGTTCACATGGAAATCCTCCACTTTATTATTCCTTTGAGCACAATAGTACTCCATCACCAACATATACCACAATTTGTTCAGCCATTCCCCAATTGATGGGCATCCCCTCATTTTCCAATTTTTGGCCACCACAAAGAGCGCAGCTATGAATATTTTTGTACAAGTCTTTTTGTCCATTATCTCTTTGGGGTACAAACCCAGCAGTGCTATGGCTGGATCAAAGGGTAGACATTCTTTTATCGCCCTTTGTGCATAGTTCCAAATTGCCCTCCAGAATGGCTGGATCAGTTCACAACTCCACCAGCAATGAATTAATGTCCCTACTTTGCCACATCCCCTCCAGCATTCATTACTTTCCATAACTGTCATGTTAGCCAATCTGCTAGGTGTGAGGTGATACCTCAGAGTTGTTTTGATTTGCATCTCTCTGATTATAAGAGATGTGGAGCACTTCTTCATGTGCTTATTAATAGTTTTGATTTCTTTATCTGAAAACTGTCTATCCATGTCCCTTGCCCATTTATCAATTGGGGAATGGCTTGATTTTTTGTACAACTGATTTAGCTCTTTATAAATTTGAGTAATTAAACCTTTGTCAGAGGTTTTTATGAAGATTTTTTCCCAACTTGTTGTTTTCCTTCTGATTTTAGTTACATTGCTTTTGTTTGTACAAAAGCCTTTTAATTTGATGTAGTCGAAATTATTTATTTTACATTTTGTGATTCTCTCTATGTCTTGCTTGGTTTTAAAGTCTTTCCCTTCCCAAAGGTCTGACATGTATACTATTCTGTGTTTACCCAATTTACTTATGGTTTCCTTCTTTATGTTTAAGTCTTTCACCCATTTTGAATTTATCTTGGTGTAGGGTGTGAGGTGTTGATCAATTCCTAATCTCTCCCACACTGTCTTCCAATTTTCCCAGCAGTTTTTATCGAATAGTGAATTTTTGTCCCAAGACCTGGGATCTTTGGGTTTATCGTATACTATCTGGCTGAGGTTGCTTTCCCCCAGTCTATTCCACTGATCCTCCTTTCTGTCTCTTAGCCAGTACCAAATTGTTTTGATGACTGCTGCTTTGTAATATAGTTTGAGGTCTGGGACTGCTAGGCCCCCCTCATTAGTGTTTTTTTTCATTATTTCCCTGGATATCCTTGATCTTTTGTTATTCCAAATGAACTTTGTTATGCTTTTTTCCAAATCAGTAAAGAAATTTTTTGGGAGTTCCATGGGTATGGCACTAAATAGATAAATAAGTTTGGGCAGGATAGTCATTTTTATTATGTTGGCTCGTCCTACCCATGAGCAGTTAATGTTTTTCCAATTGCTCAAGTCTAGTTTTAGTTGTGTGGCGAGTGTTTTGTAGTTGTGTTCATATAGTTCCTGTGTTTGTCTTGGGAGGTAGATTCCTAGGTATTTTATTTTGTCTAAGGTGATTTTGAATGGGATTTCTCTTTCTAGTTTTTGCTGCTGAGCTGTGTTGGAGATATATAGAAAAGCTGATGACTTATGTGGGTTTATTTTGTATCCTGCCACTTTGCTAAAGTTGTTGATTATTTCAATTAGCTTTTTGGTTGAATCTCTAGGATTCTTTAAGTAGACCATCATGTCATCTGCAAAGAGCGATAATTTGGTCTTCTCCTTGCCTATTTTGATGCCTTCAATTTCTTTTTCTTCTCTAATTGCTACTGCTAGTGTTTCTAGTACAATGTCAAATAGTAGAGGTGATAATGGGCATCCTTGTTTCACTCCTGATCTTATTGGGAATGCATCTAGTTTATCCCCATTGCAAATGATATTAGCTGATGGTTTTAGATATATACTGTTTATTATATTTAGGAATGACCCTTCTATTCCTATGCTTTCTAGTGTTTTTAATAGGAATGGGTGTTGTATTTTATCAAAGGCTTTTTCTGCATCTATTGAGATAATCATGTGGTTCTTGTTGGTTTGCTTGTTAATATGGTCAATTATGTGGATGGTTTTCCTAATATTGAACCAGCCCTGCATCCCTGGTATAAATCCTACTTGATCATGGTGGATGACCCTTCTGATCACTTGCTGAAGTCTTTTTGCTAGTATCCTATTTAAGATTTTTGCATCTATATTCATTAGGGAGATTGGTCTATAGTTTTCTTTCTCTGTTTTTGACCTGCCTGGTTTTGGAATCAGTACCATGTTTGTGTCATAAAAGGAGTTTGGTAGAACTCCCTCTTTGCTTATTATGTCAAATAGTTTGTATAGTATTGGGATTAACTGTTCTCTGAATGTTTGATAGAATTCACTGGTGAATCCATCAGGCCCTGGGGATTTTTTCTTAGGAAGTTCTTTGATGGCTTGGTGGATTTCATTTTCTGATATGGGATTATTTAAGAATTCTATTTCCTCTTCTGTTAGTCTAGGCAGTTTGTATTTTTGTATATATTCATCCATATCACTTAAATTGGTATATTTATTGCCATATAATTGGGCAAAGTAATTTCTAATGATTGCCTTAATTTCCTCTTCCTCAGAGGTGATGTCCCCCTTTTCATCTTTGATGCTGTTAATTTGCTTTTCTTCCTTCCTTTTTTTAATTAGATTGACCAATACTTTGTCTATTTTGTTTGTTTTTTCAAAGTACCAGCTTCTTGTCTTATTTATTAAATCAATAGTTCTATCACTTTCAATTTTATTAATTTCTCCCTTAATTTTTAGGATTTCTAGTTTGGTTTTCTGCTGGGGGTTTTTAATTTGGTCACTTTTGAGTTTTTTTATTTGCATTTCCAATTGATTGATCTCTGCTCTCCCTAGTTTGTTAATATATGCACTCAGGGATATGAATTTACCTCTGATTACTGCTTTGGCTGCATCCCAAAAGGTTTGAAAGGATGTCTCGCCATTGTCATTTTCCTCGATGAAATTATTAATTGTTTCTATGATTTCTTCTCTAACTAAACGATTTTGGAGTATCATATTGTTTAGTTTCCAATTAGTTTTTGATTTGGTTTTCCATGTACCATTACTGATCGTTATTTTTATTGCCTTGTGGTCTGAAAAGGCTGCATTTATTATTTCTGCTTTTCTGCATTTGTGTGCCATGTTTCTGTGACCTAATGTATGGTCAATCTTTGTGAATGTGCCATGTGGTGCTGAGAAGAAGGTGTATTCCTTTTTATCCCTATTTATTTTTCTCCATATGTCTATTAATTCTAATTTTTCTAAGATTTCATTCACTTCTTTTACCTCTTTCTTATTTATTTTTTGATTTGATTTATCTAAATTTGATAATGGTTGGTTTAAGTCTCCCACTAATATGGTTTTACTGTCTATTTCTTCCTTCAATTCTCCTAGTTTCTCCATTAGAAATTTGGGTGCTATATTATTTGGTGCATATATGTTGATTAGTGATATTTCCTCATTATCTAAAGTCCCTTTTAACAAAATATAATAACCTTCCCTATCCCTTTTGATCAGGTCTATTTTTGCTTTGGCTTTATCAGATATCATGATTGCCACTCCTGCCTTCTTTCTGTCACTTGAGGCCCAGAAGGTCTTACTCCATCCTTTAATTCTGACCTTGTGGGTGTCTACCCGCCTCATATGTGTTTCTTGGAGACAACATATGGTAGGGTTTTGGATTCTAATCCATTCTTCTATTTGTTTACGTTTTATGGGTGAGTTCATCCCATTCACGTTCAATGTTATGACTGTCACTTGTGGACTCCCTGGCATTTTGATATCCTTCCCTAATTCTAACCTTTCTTCTTCAGCTCTACCTTTTAGTCCAGTGATTTACTTTAAATCAGTCCCCCTTGTATTTCCCTTTCTACCCCCCTCCCTTCTAATTCCCTCCCTTATTTTCCCCTGTAGTCTTTTTAAAAATTCCCCCCCCACCCTCTCCCTCCCTTGTACTGCTTCCCTCCCCACCAGTCTGTTTTTTACCCTTCTACTCCTCTATAGGGCGCAAATCTATTCTCTTCCCCAATGGATTGGATTGTTCTTCCCTCTTTGGGTCAGTTTCAAAGTACGTAAGAGTTGAATATTTCCTATCTCCGACCTCTTTACCCTTCCAGTGTATCGATGTTCTCCCCCCTCCCACCATGAGCTTCTTTGTGACATATAAATTTACCCCCATTTGTTTCTTTTCCCATTTCTTTTAGTCATAACCTCTTTTCTTTTTTTAGCTTTAGTCATGTATATATATATATATATATATACATACACATGTATATGTATTTATGCATGCATATCTCTATATACCTATTTATGTCTTGTCCTTTCATCCTATACAGTTTGTCCCTTTCCTCTGAGTATAGTTCTTCTAGCTGCTTAGGTGATAGCAACAGTTTTTAAGAGTTGCCAATGACCTCTTTTCTTATAGGGATACATATCATTTTAACTTATTGAGTCTCTTAAAAAAAACCTTTGTTGTTGTTGTTGTTTTTCCCCTCTTTTTTAATTACCTTTTGATGATTCTCTTGAATTCTGTGGTTGGACTTCAAATTTTCTGTTCAGGTCTGGTCTTTTATTTATGAATGCTTGGAATTCCTCTGTTGTGTTAAATGACCATACTTTCCCCTGTAAGAATATAGTCAGTTTTGATGGGTATTTTATTCTTGGCTATAGGCCTAGTTCCCTTGCTTTCCGGAATATCATATTCCATGCCTTTCGGTCCTTCAGTGTGGATGCAGAAAGATCCTGTGTTATCCTCACCATGTTTCCATGGTATCTGAATGGTTTCTTTTTGGCAGCTTGTAATACCTGTTCTTTTATCTGATTGTTTTTGAATTTGGCTATAACATTTCTTGGTGTTGTCAGTTGGGGATTAAAAACAGGGGGTGATCTGTGGATTCTTTCAATCTCCACTTTCCCTTCTTGTTCTAGGATTTCGGGACAGTTTTCCTGGATAATTTCCTCTAGTATTATGTCCAGGCTTTTTCTTTTGTCGTGGTCTTCTGGTAGTCCAATTATTCTTAAATTGTCTCTTCTTGAACGATTTTCTAAATCGTCTGTTTTGTGAATGAGATGCTTCACATTTTCCTCAATTTTTTCATTCTTTTTGTTTTGTCTTATAGTGTCCTGCTGCCTTGTGAGGTCACTTGATTCTAGTTGTTTTACTCGGGTTCTTAAAGATTGGATTTCATCTTTGGCTTTTTGGTCGTCTTTTTCCTTCTGGTCTGAGTTTCTTTGAAGATTGTCTTTCATCCTCTTTATCTCGTCTTTCATCTCCTTTGCTTCATCTTTCATCTCCTTTGCCTCATTTTCCAGCTGGATGATTTTGGCTTTCAGGACACTATTTTCTTGTTTTAGTTCAAGTGCCTCTGTTTCCAGATGACTTATCTTAATTTTTAAGTTCTTTTCCCAATTGTCTTCAGCCTCTCTTAGCTGTGTTTTGAGTTCTTCCACAGCCTGTATCCAATTCGCTGGGATTTCTGGTTTATCGTTTGCTGATCTCTCCCCCTCTGTTCCATTTGGTGAGTAGTAGCTGTCTATTGTAGTTTCTTTCTTCTGTTTCTGTTGTTTGTTCAAATTCACCCCTTCTTTCCTCCCTGTATTTGTCTGTGCTCTTGTTCCTCTCATTTTTTTTTTGTTTTTTAGGGACTTCTATCAGTCTCCCCTCTTGGAGCTTTAACAGAGGATCTCTTGGTGTAATCTCTGAGGGAGGGTTGTTGGGGGTTTGAGCTTTCCTGTCCTCTGGAGGCTTTTGATTGGCTTAAAGTTCAGCAGTCAGTGAGGATGGATGGGGAGCCTGGGCTTCCCTGTGTTCTGGAGACTTTTGATGGGATTGAGTTCAGCTTATTTGGGATGGGTTTATTCTGAGTTTTAAACTTCCTGGACGGCTGGAGCAGATATGGAGGATCTCTAAAGCTCTAGCCAGGCTGCCAGGTCTATGCTCCTTCTAGGCTGCCATCTTGACTTCGCCTCTAGGTTTCTGTTTTTTCAGAAGACCCAGCTCTCTAAGGGGGGAGGGGTTGTGGCTTGCCTGGACTCTGAGGGCTCCTGATGAGATTAGGTTCAGGTGGTGTGGGCCGAAAGATCCCAGAGCCAAAAAAGGGAAGGGAAGAAAAGAAAAAAAAAAAGCAGCCACCTCCTCTTCCACAGCCTGTGTTGAGTGCCCAGAGACTGGCCGAGTTACTTTCAAGGAAAGCTCTTTGGAGCAACCCCTTTGCCAGCCCTGAGTTTTCTGTCCTTTCAGTAGCTCTGAGGGCTCCTGATGGGATTAGGTTCAGCTGGTTCTTTCAGAAGACCCAGCTCTCTAAGGGGGGAGGGGTCGTGGCTTGCCTGGACTCTAATGGCTCCTGATGGGATTAGGTTCAGGTAGTGTGGGCCAAATGATCCCGGAGCCAAAAAAGAAGAAAGAGAAAAGCTGCAACCTCCTCTTCCTCAGTCTGTGTTGAATGCCCGGAAACTGGCCCGGGGTTACTTTCAAGGCAAGCTCCCCGGAGCACCCCCCTTGCCAGCCCTGAGTTCTCTGTCCTCTCAGCAGCTCTAAGGGCTCCTGATGGGATTAGGTTCAACTGGTTCTTTCAGAAGACCCTGCTCTCTAAGGGGGGAGGGGTAGTGGCTTGCCTGGACTCTGATGGCTCCTGATGGGATTAGGTTCAGGTAGTGTGGGCCAAATGATCCCGGAGCCAAAAAAGAAGAAAGAGAAAAGCAGCAACCTCCTCTTCCTCAGTCTGTGTTGAGTGCCCAGAAACTGGCCCGGGTTACTTTCAAGGTAGGCTCTTCGGAGCCACCCCTTTGCCAGCCCTGAGCCCTCTGTCCTTTCAGTAGCTCTGAGGGCTCCCGATGGGATTGGGCTCAGCTGGTGCCCCGAAGCTGGGTCCTCCCCCGAGACCCAGAGGGAAGAACCCAGCCAGGAGGCCACAGGCTTCCCCCTTCTCTCTATGCTTCCCTGCCGTCTGTGTTGGGCGCTCCAGAGACTGGCTCGGGTTGCTTTCAAGGTGAGTCCTCAGAGCCCTGAGGTTCCCGCTGCTGCCGTGGGCTCAGCACTCTGGGTTGGGGGGGATGGGTCCTGGGACCTTCTTTCTGTCTACCCCTTAGATCTGAGTGATCTAGGGTTCTGGCTTTTGGGGTGCAGTACCTTTTGATCCAGGTCCAGGAGGAGGTTTCCCCAGGTCTATCCTGTTGTTCAGCTTGAATTTCGGTGGCCTAGGAGCACTCTGTTTGCGATCGGTAGGGAAGGGTTTCGGAGGTCTGAACTTTCACTGCTTCTACACCGCCATCTTGACCGGAAGTGGAAATATGTTTTGCATGACTTCTCATGTATAATGAGTATCATATTGTTTTGCCTTCTCAAAAGATGAGGAATGAATTGGAAGGAGGAAGAGATTTTCAGATTCAAAATTTTAAAACGAATGATAAAAAATAAAAATGACTGAGAACCAGGAATTGAAAAATGCAGGAATAGACTTTCAGAATATTGCATACACTGTCACACATATTTGCTTTGTTACTTTTTTTTCTTAACTATTTATCTTTTTTTTTTGGAAGGGAGAGATCAGTGACTAAGGAGTGTATCAGGAAATGACAATAGGATAGAAACATAAAAGATAAAAAAAAGCCATTTATGTAATAAAAAATAGTCAAAGAGAAAGAAATAACCAGGAGAATAGAGAACAAAAGTAGCTCTAAGATGAACCCCCAAAGTTAAATAAATTCCATTGATCAAAGGATCTGCATCAAGAATTAAAGAACATTTTGAACTGAGTGAAAAAAAAAATCCTATGAGCCTGGGGAATCAAAGGGAGATTTGAATTCTGTTTTTAAAATCTCCAGAGAAGCTAAATGGAGGAAAAAGAAATAGAGAACATTTGGATGAGGATTAATTTAAGTCAAAATAGAAACAAACTGAAGAGACCAAAACAAAACAAAAACAAAAACAAAAGCAGGCAAATGGGCAACAATCCAGGCATTAAAGCATTATGTTAGAAGTGACTGAGGATTTAGATGTTTACTTTCCTCAGAAGATGGAGGAAGTGATTAGGGGAATTGCTATCCCAGACCTAGGAAGAAAGGAAAGAAAGGAAAGAAGGAAGGGGAGGAAAGGAAAAGAGTTATTGCAATAGAAATGTTGGGAATCTTGTAAGGATGGAAACATTCCAAACTCTAATTTGTGATAGAAAAGAAAAAACAGAAATAAACTGATTTTTTTTTTCCCTGAGAGTTTGGGAAACTGGATTTCAAAGTGTTCAGAGAAAGCAAAATAAGAATCACTATGGCCCAAAATTTCATATTCAGCCTAAAAGATATGGGAAACTTGAGAATACAGCTCTGTACCCTGGAATGCCACTCCTGTATATAGATCCTCTCCTCAGTATGGCCTGATCTATGTATTAGTCTCAGTTTCTCTGGCATTAGGGATTATAAATGTAAACATCTACTCTGGGTTTAAAATGCTAATTCTTAAGGTATTTGAAAGAGAGGAGGATCTCAAACATTTGGGGAAAATTAGACCTATCATTACAAAAAAGGTAAGCAACTGAGAAAATATGAACAACTATAGAATCATATTCTACTTTTCTGTCTACAAAATCTTTATATGAATTTTCTGTACTTGAATTGGGGTATATTCAATGAAGATATGGGAAGAGAATGGGAAGATTTTCTCAGAAAATATTTTATATCAGATTGTATTTTCACAAATACAACTGACAGTCATTCTGACTATTAAAAAAATTGATTCAGTCTAGCAAAATATCCCAAAGGCAACCCCTCCAATAATTGGTCTCTTGGAATTTTCCAAAACCAAACAAAATTTCTTGAAAACAGCAAACTACAGAGATAAATTTTACTGAGGATAAAAACACAAAAGAAAAACAAAAGCTGCTGACCATAAGGAATTTATTCTATTTGGGTAACTATTTAGTTATTTAGCTGGGACAAGGACCTAGTTCTTCTAGTTCCCAATCTCATGTTCTAATTGTATTTTTTTAAACTGGTTTGGAGCCTATACTAGGTACCTAAGAGGCCATGTTAGTCCAATGCTTTCTTTTTTATAGGTGAGGAAACTAAAGTCCAGAGAGGTAGTGATTTGTCCAAGACCACACAGCTAGTTAATAGCAGAGCTGGCTTTTAAAATTCAGGTTCTGTGTCAGCAAATCCTATACTTTTTGCACTCTCCCTCACATTCTGATTACTGATATCAAGTGAGACATAAAACAGGATGGCATGTGCTTACCAAAGTTGTTTGTAGCCCTCATGTCAGATGTCTAGTATAGATTCCAAATAGAGTGGAGATTCTCTGTTACTTATAATATTTATAGCTTGCATTGTGTGTTTTGTTTTTTTTGCATGTTGCTCTTCCTAGTAGATTATAAGCTCCTTGAGGGCAGGGACTTTCTTCCCCCCCCCCTTTTTTTTAATCTCCAGGGCTTAGCACAATACCTGGCACAAAGGAGATACTTAATAAATGTTTATTTATTGATTAATTCTCTCTAAATAATGATGCCCTCCAGAAGCTCTTATTTCATGATAACATTGTGCTGATTACAGCCAAGTCCTGGAACTCTGCAAAGTCTCTTAAATGGGATGCATAAAGAATTAAGTCTAACCATTCACATAGAAAAACCTAGTGAGTAAAGAATGCTTGTTGTCAGGACAGTGATATGCCATCTGGAATAAGCAGCACAGGGAGGTCATCTATTAGTACATATATCTTAGACAGCCAGTAAATCCAGAATTGAAAATAGGGTGGAAATGGGCTGGATTGCCTTCATGGGATTTCAGAGTGTTTATAACAATATTAAATTCTCTCTCAAACAAAGATCCATCTTTCTAATATAAATATTTCTTAGGCGATGCTGTAGGGCTATGTCATGGAATAACAATTTCTGAAGCATCCACATTATGGATCTCCCAAAGGGTTACAGGGAGGTGCACATTGCAAATTTCTTCTGAGTTGGTATTGATGGGTTATGGTCCATGCCTTTGACAGTTGTGCCCGCATTAAGGATAATTGTACGCACAAATTCATCAAAGAGTCTTGAAATACTGAAATATACTTCACCTTATTAGACTTGGCTCAATGTTCAAAGAAACAATTCTTATCTTGCAGGTCATACAAAACATGTGGCAAAATGAATTTGATCTGTAATCTATAGTTTGCCAAACTTTGGTCTAGACCATAAAAATATTTTTGACTATGAACTTTGTACCTATTCTTCTCAGGTTTGTGTCATCTGCAAATTTGGCTAGTATTCCAGCTCTGCCATAACTGGTCAGCATCTCGGAGTCAGGCATAATAGATATGTAGGGCACTCCATTCAAGACCCCTTTTTAAGATTAGTTATTAATGACTATTACTGCAGTCTGGACAGTGAACCAATTCATAACACTACTTCTGCAAAATTCTTTGGTTTTAATGTGTTGCAGCCTACTCACACTCACCATGTGCCTCTCCATTGTTTTTTGTCACTGGAGACTGAGGTTTTCATTGTCTTGAAGTCTTACAACAACACTGGAAGAATGCTGGGTCTTTGTTTTAGGAAGAAGGTTGGGATAAACTACACTATTTTACAAAGGCATTCCAACCCAAACAATCTCCTCTTCCTATTCAATTCTGGGCCCATTGCATTGTCCATTTTCTTCTTCTTCTTCTTCTTCTTCTTCTTCTTCTTCTTCTTCTTCTTCTTCTTCTTCTTCTTCTTCTTCTTCTTCTTCTTCTTCTTCTCCTTCTCCTTCTCCTTCTCCTTCTCCTTCTCCTTCTCCTTCTCCTTCTCCTTCTCCTTCTCCTTCTCCTTCTCCTTCTCCTTCTCCTCCTCCTCCTCCTCCTCCTCCTCCTCCTCCTCCTCCTCCTCCTCCTCCTCCTCCTCCTCCTCCTCCTCCTCCTCCTCCTCCTCCTCCTCCTCCTCCTCCTCCTCCTCCTCCTCCTCCTTCTTCTTCTTCTTCTTCTTCTTCTTCTTCTTCTTCTTCTTCTTCTTCTTCTTCTTCTTCTTCTTCTTTCTTCTTCTTCTTCTTCTTCTTCTTCTTCTTCCTTCTTCTTCTTCTTCTTCTTCTTCTTCTTCTTCTTCTTCTTCTTCTTCTTCTTCTTCTTCTTCTTCTTCTTCTTCTTCTTCTTCTTCTTCTTCTTCTTCTTCTTCTTCTTCTTTTTTAACTTATCTCTATCTGAGTATCAGTTCTAAGATGGAAGAGTAGCAAGGGCTACACAAGTGGAGTTAAGTGACTTGCCCAGGGTCACACAGCTAGGAAGTATCTGAAGTCAAATTTGAACACAGGTCCTTTCCTACTCTAAACCTAGTACTATATCCACTGCACTACCTACCTGCCCCATTGTCCTTTTTCAATGTTTGTAGGTACAAATTGATAAGTTTAATAAGTTGATTATTGAAAGACTTATAATACTGAGGAGAACTGGAACTTTTTGTTCACTTGTTTTTTTTCTTTTATGGTTAGTTAGCATAAATCATTCTGAAAAAGAAACATCTGGAAGAGTTCTTTAACTATAGTTATTCAGTCAAGAAGTCAATTAATAAGCATTTATTAAATATCAATTATGTTTTTAACACAGTTAGGCACAGTGCTAAACACGAGGAATGCAAAGAAAGACACAAGACAGTTTCTGCTCTTGAGGAGCTTAAAATCTGTTGGGGGATATAACATGAAAACAACTATGTACAAATAAGAAATAGATAGGATAAGAGTCAGCTAAGGGGAAGGATGGAATGGAAGAAGGGAGAGAGGGAGAAAAGAAAGAAAAAAGAAAGGAAGGAAAAGAGAAAGAAAGGAAGGAAGAAAAAAGAGAGAAAGAAGAGAAAAAGAAAGAAGTGAAAGAATGAAAGAGAAAAACAAAAGAGAAAGAGAAAAAGAAAGAAAATAGAGAAGGATATGTAGGTTTAGATTAGAAATCAAAAGGGATTAGATTAGATTAGATTAGATTAGATTAGATTAGATTAGATTAAAGGGGATCATCAAAGACTTCTCCTAGAAAGGTGAATTTTAGAAGGAAATTGGGGAAGCCAGGGGGTAGTGAAATAAGGAGGGAACATATTCCAGACATGAGAAATATTCAATGAAATGCTTGGAGTAGGGAGATGGAGGGTTTATGTGGAAGAAATAGCAAGGAGGCCACTGATATCATATTGTGGAATATGTGTGTGTGTGTGGGGGGGTAGGATTAATGTGTAAAATTGGAAATGTAGGAAGGGGTCATGTTATGGAGGTCTTTAGATACCAAACATAGGGTTTTATATTTTATCTTAGAAATTATAGGGAGTCATTAGAGTTTATTAAATGGGGGGGGGGATCTGTTGACATGACCAGATGTGCATTTAGGGGGAAAAATAATAAGTTCAGTTCTGGACCCATTGAGTTTAATATGCCCATGGGATATTCAGTTTGAAAGTCTAATAAGCAGTTGGAGATGGAAGACTGAGATCTTTAGAGAGGTTAGGGCTAGGGTCTGAGAGTCATCAGCATAGAGATAATAATTGAAACCATGGGAGCTAATGAGGTCACTACATGAAATAATGTGGAAGGAAAATAGGAGACTCTTGGTCCAATAGAAAGCCCTGAGAAGAATTCATCTTTGGAGAGTGTGATCTGGACCAGAATTCAGAGAAAGAGTAGCCATACAGGTAGGATAATCTATTCTATTCAGACTGAACAATGGATCTTCTCCATGAGGGTATTGCACAGCTTTGGCTCATTGTTTGATGCCTTGCTTGATATTGATGATCATAAAACTATTGAAAAATATTTCTATTTGTACATATTTCAAGAAATATTTACATAATTATGCTATAGAAGTTATAGGTACCTTATTTAAGTAGTATATTTAAGGAGATATTCTGTTCCACTAAATCAAGTGTTTTTATTCTTAAATGACAAATAAAATGAGATCTCGTATGCTCCACAGTTTTCCGTTGTGTTACTTTAAAGATGTAATCTGCTATAGAAAATCATTTCAGAAGGGCTACTTGTTCCATTTTCAGATTTTCATCAAGAATACCCTCTATGCACGCATAGGCCATTCTCATAATTTTTTTAGGAATGGGAAAGCAGACATAGATTTTTAATTATTTACATTCTTAGTAACTTTTTAATGGAATATAGTAAGAGCTGAGGTTTTTTTTTTCTCCCTCACAGGTCTTTGGCCTCCTCTCTTCTTTCATATAGTTTAAGAAATGATTGCTCACAACTTTTGAATTATGTTGCTTTTGGCTTTAGGCTCTTCTGTGTATATTTGGTCTGTTTGAGCTACTCTTTCCACTTTAAAAAATATTTTGGCTGTATTCTGCTATCTCAGGTGGCATATCTTGGACTGTGAAATAAGAGGCCAAATGTAATGGCTCCACTGTCCTCAATGGTATCGAGAGTTTTTTAACAAAACATTTTCAATTTTTGTCTGTTATATTTTAATTACATTTTTCAAAACCCTTATCTTCTGTCACAGACTCAAAACTAAGTATTGGCTCAAAGCCAGAAGAGCAGTAAGGGCTAGACAATTGGCAGGAGAGTAGCTTCTGTATCCTAGCAGATGTGTAGGTTGTACAATATTTTCCTCTTGAAGAATAGGGAATCATCTGGTGAGATATAAGAGGATAACTGGACATGTCACTTATCTCCTTGGAGTCTCCATTTCCTCACATATAAAATGAATCTCTAGACTTTCTTATAGCATAGACATTCAATGATGTCAGAATATTACTTGCCTTTCTACACTATTTGGTAAATCCTTTTAAGGATTTCATCGTAAAATCATAGGATTACATTGTAGAGGAACTTAAGAGATCATTTAGTCTAAGCTTCTTATTTTATAAGTTGAGAAACTGAGGCCAAGAGAGGTGATGTGACTTGCCCAATGTCACATAGGTAGTAGCAGCAGAGATGAAATTTGAACCTCGGTCATAGAATCATAGATTTAAAGTTGAAAGGGACTTTACAGGTCATCTAGACCACTGTGTTCGTTATATAGATGAGGAAACCAAGGCCAGAGAGAACAGTTATAGATCTAGAGCAGTAAGGGATCTCATTGGCTCTCTAGTCAAACTTTTATAGATGAGAAAACTAAGAACCTAATGAAATTTAGTGACTTGTCCATGGTAAGTTGCCTCAGCTACTGTCATAAGTGAAATTTCAAGTTCCTCTTAAGAGGTAGGTGACTACTTAGGTTTAAATGACAATAGGGAGATCCATGTGTTTTATGTTTTTTTTTTCCTTTTTTCAGTGGGGAGGTATGCAAGAGAGAGAAAATGGATTTTTGATACTGAAAATGTTTTTTTAATTATTGTAAGAAATATTATAAGAAATGAGGTGCACATGATCATATATTTCTCTTCATCATCCATTTCTCTGAAAGATTAGCTGGTGAAACGATGTGTTGGCAGCTCATCAATGTTTACTCAGATAAAGAAAAGGTGTTTTTTTTTTTTAATTTAAGAGATATTGTAAGAGGAGAAAAAAGGTTCTTTGTTTAAGTTTGAGACACAAGTCAGTGTGAATCAAAAGAAAGAAAATGTAGATCTTTCAAGTCAGACTATGGATTTTGTGTTTTATCCTAAAAGCAACTCAAAACCACTGAGTATTTTTAGTGTGAGAATGTCTATTCCTTCCTAGTAAAAGGCATGGATTTCAAGAATGAAGATGAAAAGTGACATTTAAAAATTTATAATGATAAAACCCAAGGAATAAAAGCCTGTATTCACCTTCTTAAATTGACTACTGAAGTCATAAATATTTGAAAAGCATCTACTCTGTGCTAAATACTGTACGAAACATTCAGGCTCCAAAAAAAAAGAAAGGCAAAAGACAGTCCCTGTCCTCAAGGAGTTTATAATCTAATGGGGGAAGACAAGATACAAAAGAAAGAAGAAAAACAGGTAGGAAGTGGTAAAGGTTTCCAGTGCAAGGGAAATCCATGATCCAGTGATAGATGGAATCTTATTACTTAAGATGAAAAAAAAATTTATGCAATGTTTGCTATGGACAATCACCCTAGCACAAATTCATACTATTTATGCAAACAACCTGAGCCAAGAGTTATTCCTTTTGAACCTGTCTTCTTAGTTTCTTGATCCTTTAATGCCAACTATTAGCTCACTATTTGGTCGGGTTTTGTATTGAGGGGATCCTCACCTCAAAAAACCCAGATTCGAGGTTTTTAAGGCAAATAGGTAGGCCTTTTCCTAATAGTTGGCAAAGATGATAAACTCTGCTTATTTGGGGGGCAATGGTGGCTTCTCCAACCAGTCCTTTCAATTTACAGTCTCCCTGCTACAATGCTTCAATAACTTCCCTGATTTTCTAACCCTACCCCTCACCACACCCCCCAGAAATGACCTGCAAAGTAGCTGAAGGTTACTGTAAAACAAAAAGACTAAGGAATTAAGGAAACACAATTATTTCCCAGAATGTGTGGTGGCTTGGGATATAAAATATTTTTTTTCTAGTTTGAAAAATGAAGAACTAAATTTGTTAAATTTTTCTCTTGTCAAATTATCAAAAGTTGTTGAATGTCAAATGTTAATTTAGTGCAATAATCTCCTTTGTAGCTTCTAACTATCTGGGTACTATTCCACAGCACCACTAATGATGTCATCAACAACACCATGAGGATGTCTGCCATCACTATTGGAGCCCATAAACCAGGCTCTTTCAAGTATTTCTTTAATGGTTTCAGAGAGGTCTCTTGTTGGGAATTGGTGCCTCAACTGTTGAGCAATATTGACAATCTCACTGAGACTATTTAGTTTTCTGCTTCTTTCTTTCCTGAGGAGGTTCTTTTAGGGGTTTGATGATTGAGGCTGAGGCAGAAGACACAACCTCAATCTGGATCACTTAGTACTTAATGATTTTTCACTGTGATCCTTAGCCCTTTCCTATCATCAGTTGCCTTGGCAATGTTATCACCAATTTTTTTGGGAACAAACCCCAAGTGACCAATTTTGGGGGTGAGAGTAGATATGGCAACCAATGACTCTGATCTCATTAGAGCCAAAGTTGGGCAGCATGATGGTGGCAAAGCTGCAGGGCAGCTTCCAATGTCAGATGAACCCAGATTTAGGATGCCTGAAATTGCACCTTTACTACTTATGAATTTGGGAGTCAAAAGCTGGATGGAATATTTCAATGTGAAGAGATTCTATATGGTTTCAGATAAGAACAGAATTAAATTTCTTCTAATATTCAAGAATAGTCATCATTCAAGTCTGGTAAGAAGGGTTTTGAAGCCTTTCTCTTTTCTTCTAGTCTCCCTACTTCTTCTGAATTTCCTTTTCTGGCTTTTATTTCTTTTATCAAGCCTCAAAGGTAGATGCTCTGCCCATCTCTTTTCTGTCTGTGCCCTCTCTGGACAGTCTAACTTATTCCCTAAATGTCAACTACTATCAACTCTCAGTAGATAATTTAAAAATGTATTCTTCTATTAGTAACCTCTCTTGACCTACATTCAATGGGTTCATTGCTTAACCTCTTAACGAGTGAATTTTCTCATCTTTAGAATCTCAACCTATATGATCTCCAAGTTATAAATTTTTTTTTCAGTTATAAATCTCACCATTTCCCATTGTCTGATGGACTTTTGCTATTACCTACTAGCAGCTCAGATTGAAGGTGTCCAAAATCAACTTTATTATCTTTTATTATCTTTTCCCTGTTCTTCCTACTGACTTTACTATTTCTATCTGTGACCACATCATCTCCCTAGTCTCCCAAGTTTGAAAGAGTGGTAGGATCTCTGACTTTTCCCCCTTTTCAGTTATCTTTTCTAATCAGTTACTTCATTGATTCTAATTCTTACTATTACTTAAATCTATCCCCTCATCAATTTTCACCATTGGTGGACATCTGGAATTCACTTTCTGTTTAGTAAGCCAAACAGCAGCTTTCTGGGATAAACTGGCTTGGAAATAAGGAGATTACATGACCTCCTGAAGGTCCTATAAGTCCTCAAAGTCTCTGATTAGGTAAATGGATGTCGTTTTTATAGCTTCTAGTGCCTGAACAATGCATTCTGCTAATGCTGCTTAATACATCAGTTTAGTTTTGTTGAATAACAGGGTCACTACTAGAAAAGATGAGGAGGGCGGTTGATCTTAGTACAGCTTGATGGAAAGGTGAAGTGAAAGAACTCAGTTGGTTATACAGATGGAATCTCTGCAGTGGGTCCCTTCTCTCTATCCTGCTCTTCCCTCCACATACTTTTTCCACTGCCTGGAAAATAAACATCAATTGATGATGTCATTATGATATCCATGAGTATGATTTGGCAGCAACATCAAAGCACTTCTCTGTCTCTCCTCGTCAGCACTCTTCCAGATGCAGATTGGATGTGGTATCCATGGGAACAGTTACAGGATTTAGACCATAGCCCCATTTGGCTTCTACAGATAATGGAGTTGGCTTGCACTGAGGTCTCCTTTGCAAGCCTCATGGCTTGGCTGGATTTTGCAGGAGGAAAGAACTTTGAAGTTCTTTGGTATTAGGACTGAGCCCTGACAAACTGCTTTGATTCTTTGCGTTTGGATGGCAGCCACAGAAAGCCTTTTGCTTTTGTTAGACTCTGAAATGGGTTGGGCATTAATTAATTGTTTTTAAGTTTATGAAACCACACTAAGGTATTGTTTGTACCCAATTCAGACAAACTTGCACCTGATGTCTGATTAGATATCACACAGACTATCCTTTCAGTGGTATTAGCAATGAGAAGTTAATGATTCTTATGATTTAAATCTCCTAATAATACAAAGTGAAAAGGAAACTTGGGTCACACAATGTGAATTCAAAATTTTTGAAGGAGTCAGTCACACAGCATAAAAACCAATTATTTGCTTCAATATTACTGACATCTGTTCAAAAAATAAGCTGAATTAGCATTGATAACAAGTTATAACATCTTACTCTTATAGAGCTTTCCAAGCACTTTTCTCACAAGTCTATAAGGTCACTAGTGCAAGTATTACCTCCACTTTACAAGTAAGGAAATTGAGGCTCATAGAGATTAAGTAATTTGCTAAAGGTCACACAATTATTAAGTGGAGAGCCAGGATTCCAACCTAGGCCTCCAATGGAGTTCTCCTGACACCACGTGTCTAGACTGTTTCTCAAGGACATTATTTACACCCTTCAATGTTTTTTTTTAGAAAAAACTTGATCATACTAGTTGCATATCATTCAGTTTCATCTTTTAAATTTACATTGTTATTGTCAATTCTTAAACTGTTTTCCTGGTGCTGGTCATTTAACTTTGTATCAGACCATGTCTTCCTAGTTTACTCTGAATCCTTTAGTTATCATTTCTGACACAATGATCTATTATATTCACGTACCAAAATTAATTTGGTTTTCTCTAATTGTTGGATATCTACTTTATTTCTACTTCTCTGCTACTATAAAGTGTTTATTAGTGGTAGTCTCTCGGTGATTGAGAATGACTAAAGTGTTTATTACTCCCTTCTTATGCTACCTAATATTTGCATTGACTGATAATTCCATTTGACTAATAAATGTAATCATATTGAAACAAGCCTGTGATTTATAATTTTGTGATGGATGTGAAGTCTTTTCTGGGGGAATCCATATGTGAGCTGCAGGGGATAACCTTTCAGGTGATTCAAGGGCATAAGTTATCATAGTAGTATAAAAGATGATGGCTTCTATTTCTTCTAAATCTTTTATTTTCTAACTTTAAAAAATCATGTCCATATTTTGTTGAAATCAATTAATATTGAGGGAAGTATTGACTTAGTTTGGTGTGGAAATTTCATTCACTAATGTCTATCAGTAACTTATAACTTAAAGAATTTTAGAGAAATGGTTGAGACAGAATTTTAGTGACTTGCCTATGGTCACACAGCTAGAATATATCAGAAGGAAGACTTAATTGAACTCGCATTTCTCCTAACTTGAAAGTGAGCTTTCTACGCAGTGTGTAAACTGCAGATGTTATCATTTATATATATATATTTAAAGTGAGGTTAGGAGTGATTAAACATTTTATCTGGGATCACTTGAGAAATAAATGAGAAAGTATAATTTAACAATTCAAGAAACATTTATGAATCCCTTTAATTATCTTTTATATGAGGAGGATTGTGTTAGTTCCTCAGATAAATCTAAAATTTAAGTAAATAAGAGAGGAATTTATAGATACACAAATAACTGTTATAGAAAATAATATACAAGAAGGGATGTAAAGAACAAGTAGGGGAATTTGAAATATACCAAGTAACCAACATATAAATATAAATATATTTTATTTTTCCCAATTACAATTTTTCAAAAATATTGAATTCCAAAATCTCTCCCTCTTTCCCTTTCCCCCTCCCTAAAATATCAAGCAATTTGATCTAGGTTATATATATGTATATACATATATATACTTATGCAATCATGCAAAATATAGAATAAAGATAATAAGGAATTAAAATATTGGGAGAGAGAACATATGGGTATCAGAAAGTGTAAGCAAAGGTAGAGTCAGGAAGAGTGCAAGTGTATTACTAGGACAGTGAAGAAGGCAGTTAGATTAGGGAATAGAATACTTGGGAAAAAATAGCTAACAGAGACCTCAGAGGTGTGAATCTTAGACATTCTCAGACCCTACTTCATAAGATTTGGTTAAGACCATTGCCCATTTTAAACAATGAAGGGACTTAGTAAGGAATGTGAGAACACTACTCCACCCATACTTAAGCATACTTTAGGGGAAGATAAAGTTGAAAACTCTTTACTAAACAATGAAAAGTACTTAACCCATACTTATAGTAAGGCAAAAAACCTTAAGCTGTCTATTTTTAGATCTAATACAAAAAGGTGCTAAGTACCTTTGAAGGTCAGGCAACTTGCAAACTTGCAAGGGGCAAAGAGGTGTGAACTCACTCAGAAGTTTTAGTCTACCCAGAGAAGTTGAGAACTAAAGAAGGTGTGAATTAAGAATGTTCAGTCCTTTGGACTGAGGAGGGGTGTATGGGGTGTTCAGGGAGGGGTAGTATCTCTGGTATGGAGGGCTTGTCGTGCCCTCCTAGGGCAGCTCTCCAGCCTCTGATCCTCACCTGACACCCAGCTCTCACTTGTGGCTCCCAGTAGCTGCTGGCATGCGGCAGTGGCCACACCCCGGACAACGGCTTCCACAGGCCGGCCAAACCTTGTGAGGGTAGCCATCAGGTCGTCGACTCCTGGTGAACCAGGGCTTTGCTCACCCAGCATGTGAAGACTGTTTCGGCGGAACAAAAGAAACCAATAAGAAGGTTCAATGGCTGAGAGGGCGATGCAGCAAAGCACTGTGGAGTGCTTAGGGCGTGTTGGAGCACAAAAGACAACACGGCCATCCAATGCAGCTGAGGAAGTCTCCAGGTGTAACGACTTTTCGTGCCAATGGACCCAGGCTTCCAACGCCGAGAGAGTGGGACTGTCTCTGTGCATTGACTTTTCCACTTAAATCTCCTTCACGCACAAGTGTCTTTGTGCACAAAAACACACAAAGACAATGGTCATCCTCGGTTACCGAGAGACTACTACTACAGTCCTTTGGAAAAACGTCTACTGTAATTGGTAGATGTGAGAACTTAGGGGAAGTGACATAGGAGAAAATTATCTTTAAAAGGAGCTCAAAAGAGGTCTCTGGGAGATTTAGCTTGCCAGAGCTGCCTTGAAGGGCTTGGTGGCTCTCTGAAAATTCAGTTTGCCAAAGTTGAATTGGAGCTTGGACTAGTTGGAGTAGCTAGGTCTCTCTGAACACTAGAATCTTGCTTGGGACAAATCTTGTGGTGAGTGGATTAAAGACTGACTGATCTCTCTTAGGGCTTGGGTCAAGTCCTGGCCTGGGCTGGCCTACCCGTTTTCTCATTATTTCCTCTTACTCTCTCTCTCCCTTTCATTAATTTCTTAATTTGTATTAATTAAAATCTCCATAAAAACCCAGCCGACTTGGGTATATTTCATATTTGGGAATTTTTCCCTGGTGACCACTTTATATTTTATTTAACTCAAGACAATATCTTGAAACCATATTTCCGCAGTCACAGTTTATACCAACCACTCTTTTAATTGTTACAGAGGTCAGGTAGTCTATAATCTCTTCATTGTGAAGAGAAGGAAACTGAAGCTTAGGGAGGTCAAATAGGTAGTAACAGGGCTTTACTTCTAATCCTCATTCTGATTCCATATTCAGTCCTTCCTACTATATTATGTTGCCTCTGGTTGTATTAGCCCTTGGGGCTAAGACATATAAACTTGATTTGGTTGGTAATAGGGAGCCAGTGCAGATCTGTGACCAAATCTTTGCATAGTCATTATGTATCCATTAAAGCACTTCATCTAAAATTATAGCACCCTAGAGTCAGAAGGAACCTTAGGACTTGAAGAGCCCTTCACCAGCTGGCTCCAAACTACCTTTCCAGCTTTATTAGAAATGATTCCCTTGTATGGCTCTTATGATGCAGTCATACTGTTTAAGTCTAATTTAATCCTCATAGTCAATGCATTGGCACTGGCTGTTGTAAAGATAATTTTAGCATTTTGACTTAATATCTAAATTAATTATTGGTCGCCATGGGATATCCCAAATAATAAAATACCCAAGTTAGCTGGAAATTATGGTGATTTTAATTAATATAGAGAGAAGGAATTAATGAGGAGACAGGAAAGAGTTAATTTAAACTGCCCCATCAGGCTGAGCCAGACAGGAGTTAAAGGCCTTGGCCAAAGGGGCCTCCCCTGGGCCCAAGGGAAAAGAAAGTCAGTCTTATCACTCACCATAAGACAGACTCAAGGAAGCTGTCTGAGGGAGCTCCTCCAGGCTCAAGTTCCAGGATTGAACTGGCATCCAGGCTGCTCACGGGAAGTGATCAGCCAGATCCACCTCTCCAGGGAAAGAGAGCGAAGAGAGGAAGTGAAGCACCCTATATAGACAGTTTTACGTCACTTTTCTGCATCTTATCTGTACCAATGGTAGCTTAGCTTGACTTATGACAGCCCAGGGGTCTGTCAGCTGTTTCTGCACATGGTATATCAAAGGCCATCCTCCTAGATACTTAATCCTTAAGTATGGGTGCAGACATTCCTGACCTTGTTAGACTAAGTAGGGTGGAGAAATGTAAAGTACTACAAGACATTCCTGATTCTGTTAGACCAAGTATCTCCATTGTTATAATCAGGAAATAGCTAAATCAATTCTTCTAAAGTAAGGTCTGAGTAGGGTGGAGTAGTCTTAAAGTTCACACTGTTCCCCTTGGCAGGACTGGTTTCCCTTTTCTTCTTCCCCCTCCTTTACAGCTTCTCTCCCTCTCCCATATCTTCCCTCATTCTTCTTCCTCCTTTTCTTCATCCTCTTCCTCCTTCTTCTCGCCTTTTCTCATTCTCCCTTTACTTTCTCTCCCCTCTGCCTTCCCTCCCCAAATTTTTATTTCTTTTTCATTTCTGCTCATGGCTGCCTTCTCTCCTGAAGGCCTTCCTAATTCCTGGCTCCCTCAGACCCTGAGCTGGTTCTTCTTCCCAACCCCTTCCCCCCCCCTTCCCCCTTTCCCCTCAATGCCCCTTCCCCTAGGCAAAAATAAATAAAAAGACCATAGTGTTATTACTCTGGTGTATGGGATAAACTCGTGTATTATTTTCCAGCATTCATTAATTAGTATTGATCATCTTAGACTTAGGTGCCCTTCAGAAGGGAGACACCAATCTCCTTAAGAAGAGTAAAAAAATTCCCCTCTTCAGCAGCTTTATATATACATAAATATATAACTTTAATTCACTCTTTTCTAATGTAGTCAACCCACCCCTTTCCCTTTTTTCTTCTTCCCAAAGGAAGAGTCTTAAAACTTAGTTATAATTTTAACTCCCTCTCCTAAATGTTTCAGCCTAAAAGACCTTTGACATGTCTAAATTCTGACAACTTAAACATTGCAAATATAAAGAATACTCCCATGGATTTGAGAGAGCTGGGAAACTTAAGGAGGGTAGGACAAGATAAAGAAAATACAACGTACATAGATATTGTGTTGCATACAGGTGGTAGGCGACAAAAAAAAAGAGGAACATTGTGCTAATTTACTATAAATTCTGATTTCATGTGAATATATTTGGACACTTGCTTTGGGTTCACCACTCAGAGCAGTGCCGCTGTCCTTTCTTTCCTATTAAAGGCCACATTTTCTCTGCAAGCATCTATCTAAGCCTCCTGTCTGCTCATTAGTGACTTTGGGGTGCAGACCCCAAGATTCCACTCCATACACTATGAATACTATATGTGGCTCTCCCAATAAAACAGGCACCTTTGAGGGAAGGGCTGTTTCACTTTTGTCCGTATTCTCATAGTAGGCGCTTCACAGGCCTTGCGATCTGTTCCAACCGCCTCATTTTACAGGTGAGGCCACTGAACCCCAGAAAGCTTACGTGATTGTCTAAGGACAGATAGGTAAAAATGAACCCCGTGGAGAGTCGGACCCGTGAGCTTCCAAATTCTTTATTCACCCTTTCCCATACCCCACCCCCTCGTCCCTTCCCCCGCTCCAGCTTCTAGACCTCCCCCCTTTCCCGGGAGACCTAGTGCGTCGCTTCGTCCACTTTAAAGCCTCTTCCGGTCCCAGGAGGGGCCTCACTGCGCAGGCGCCGGCGCAGGCGCGCTCGGTTTGAAAAAAAATGGCGACAGCGATAAAGTTAATACTGTCGGAAGAGAAGATCCAGGAGAAGATCGGCGTCTGCTTTCGTGATATGGGTAACCTGGGGAACCACTGCCTCCAAACGGCCTTGGGGCCCCGAGAAATCCTCCCATTTCCATCCTGTCTAGCGGCTCCAAGGCCGTGGAGCCCGCGCTCCGCTAACCCCGAGGGCTTGAGCCCCTCGGGTTAAAACGGCCCCAGGCCGCTGTGGACCCCGGTGGGAATGGGGCGGGGTGGGGTGGGGTGGGGGTAGAGAAGGACCAGAACCAGCCCTGTTGTCTGGGCCACGGAGTAATCCCCCCAACACACCCACACACCTCCATGTTTTGCAGACCCTCCCCCACATGTGTGTGTACACACTTCACAACAAACCCAATGGTTAGTCCCCTTCCCTACATGTATGCTCACCATCCCTACTTCACCTCTCCTACCGCAACCCCGTGGTTAACTGCCCCTTCTCACATACACAGCCCTCTACCCAGGACAACCTGTTGTTTATAGAAAGACATACACATAGCAACCAATTCTTTGCGCTTCCAGTGCAACCCAGACAGTTGTACTAGAGTCAGCTTGTGGAAGCCTCAGTAGCTGAATTGACTAGTTATTTATTTACAGGTTTGAAAAGGGGTAGTAAGTATATTTGCACCAATTATAGTTTCAGTTTCCTCTTAAGCCAGAACATTGACCTGAGTTATTAGTAAGGTTAGACGAAGGACTGGCTTAAAAAAAAGCATCACTTGTGGTTTCTTTATAATTTTATATTGAACATTAATAAAGGCACTGATTTTTGACAAAATAATTTTTTTGAAGCTCTTAATCCAATTTAGATTTTTATATATAATATTTAATTTGTTGTTCTGGGTAAAATGCTTTTTGTTGGAATGAGCCATAAATACCCATTCAGAATGTGTGTTGTAGCTGAGCTCTGCTATGGAAGCCAACCCTTTATAAAGGACAGCAGAAAAAAGAGAAGGGCTAATCCTGTTTTTAGTAGTGCAGATGGTTTGAAAATTGAAACCAGGTATCCCTTTGATGCTTATTAGAATCTTCTTGGGGGCAGTTGCGTGGCTCAGTGGTTTGAAAACCAGACCTAGAGATGGGAGGGCCAAATCTGGCCTCAAACACCTCCTAGCTGTGTGACCCTGGGCAAGTCACAACCCCCATATGTAGCCCTTACCACTTTTCTGCCTTGGAACCATTATACAGTATTGATTCTAAGACAGAAGGTAAGGGTTTAAAAAAAAAAAAAGAATCTTCTTGATTAGCAAAGCCCTGATTCCCATTTAGGGGAGTGTTTAAAGCTGGAAGACATTATAGACATTATATAGCCATTGGCTTCTCTGTAATGAATTGTCCATACTAGAAAACAAGAAAATTTTCTATGGACATTTGTAATGGCTATTGAGACCAATGCTTATTTTAGAAATGAACAAATGTAGGAGATATAAAGAGATAAAGACACATAATCAAGCATTTATGAAATACCTACTATGTTGTAGATACTGGAGACAGGTGTCTGAGGTAAAATTTGAATCCAAGTATTCCTGATTCCTAAGCCTAATACCCTAGTCTATTCTGTCTTATGCTTCTCATTCCATGGGACTGGTTGAATGACCAGATTAAAAGAGTAAACTTTAATGGATTGATGGGAGGGACTTATTCAATGAAGTGTTCCAGGGAATTATATTTGGACTCATGCTGTTTAAAGACATATGTGGAACACATCATATTTGAAGGTGACAAGAAGCTGAAAGGGATAAATAATACCCTAGATGACAGATTTGGAATTCAAAAAGATGTTGAATGACTAGAACTTTGGGCTGAGTAAGAGGAACTTTAATAGGTATAAATGTAAAGCCTTATACTTGGGTTCACAATACAAGTACAAATTAGGGGAGGTAGGGCTAGATAACAAT
The DNA here is from genome assembly GCF_027887165.1 of Monodelphis domestica. Lineage (NCBI taxonomy): Eukaryota > Metazoa > Chordata > Mammalia > Didelphimorphia > Didelphidae > Monodelphis > Monodelphis domestica. The sequence continues at coordinate 399,769,138 of NC_077229.1, read as the reverse complement.
TAGTCTTGAAAAGATCTACAGCTTTGGTGGACTAAAAGCTTCATTATGTCAAAAGCATGAGGTGGCATGCTTAAGAAACACATACTGTCTTAGGTTGTTGTGACACATACAAGATGACATTTTGCATTGATATTGATCAAGAGAGAGGTTTAAGACAAAATTATGCATTCAACTGCCCAGATGAGATAAAAACTCTTTTGATTGCATTCATGAAGAATATATGGAGGAAGACACATCTGAAAGGTAACATTTATAGAACCTTTAGGAGTTAAAGTAGCTCTGTCAACTTTGCATATTTACATATACTCTTCTATAAAAGACAATAGCATCTTTGTTCATTAAATTAGATTATAGACAGCATAGAACATCAATACAATAACTGAAAAGGTAAGTAAGGCAGATTTTAGGTATAGGTAAATAATTCTTTTTCTACTATAGCTGCTAAGAGGCTGTAAAATTTTCAGGATTAGAAAGATTATATTTTGCCTAAGTCAAACCACATATTATGTTCAGTTTGGGGCACCATATTTTAGGAAGGATGTTGATAAATAGGATACAGACAAGTATAGTATATATAGTATATAGTATAGGAAAAGACCTCCAATTTATGCAGTATAAAGATTAGTTGAAATAATTGGGAATGGTTAGCTTAAATAAGAAGTGAGTAGAGGCAGTTAGTTTTCCTTAAGTATTGTTATGTGAGAAAGGGATTGGAATTTTTCTGGATATCACAAGGCAGAACTATGATTTGGATAGACAAATTTAGGCTTTATGTACAGTGGATGATTTACAGTAGAACTTGGTCAAGATTTGAAGTTAGTCAAGACTCATTGAAAGATATGAACAACAGGAAGAACCTTGTTCAGCAACCCATTGATCACAAATAGGCAAGGCATAAAACATAAGTATGGTTCTGTGTAAATTAACTGGAACAAAGTAAAATCATTACATTTATTGATTTATGTAGTGAACATTAAGGTTTTTTACATATTTATGTCCTTTTGTTTCATACTTTTTATATGATTTTTCATGGAGTTCACAGTATTTTAATACATATTTCAATTTATCATGAAACCTCAGTTTTACCATATTGGATACTTTTAATAGTCTACTCTTCCAAATCTAACTTGGGTTATAGTAGGTTTTCAAATGGAGTATAAATCAGGCACATTCCCAGATCATCAAAACTTCTTTATCTCCATATTTCATAGAAATTTATTAATGATTTGTGATACATGTGATACATAGTGATACAAAGTTGTTTATGGCAGTTTCTGGTGATTTGGAAAGAATTTGGAAAGAATAAGTATATGTAAATATACTTATCTGGGTTCATTATTTCTCAGTGAGGAAAAGGCTTCCACAACCAATAACACAACCAACACAACAACCACCAAGAAAAAAATACTTTTTTTCTGGGTAGATGTTTTGCAATCTGATGAAGTTGCTCAGATATTACAGGCAAATGAGTATGAATTCTGATAAAGGTTTTGGTATATACTTGAATAAAAAGATGAGTTTCATTAGTAAAAATTTTATTGTTGTAATTTTTAATACTATAATCTTCATATTTTTTGGTCTTTTTTATACATAGCTCATAGCATCTGTTAGATTTTACTGTTTTTTTCTGTTTTTCCAACTTGGAAGTCTGGTACTGTAGATTAATCACTAAGCCCCCTAAAACTTTGATGTTCCTTGGAAGTGCTTTACTTTGATATTGAATTAGGCAGTTTTGCCACAATAATTTGCCAACTTGAGGCATTTTTGTTTTTTACTGCATCTCTATTTGTGCTTCAGTGTTGACTGATTTTTTAATTGTGGGCTTAAATGATCCTTGAAACTCTTTATCTTCCCCCAGCAACAGCTATGGAAATATCTAAAACAGAGATTGAAATATGAATTTTTTGGGGGGTCCTTTGTTAGTTCATTGTAGTAATAGCCATTCTTAAAGTCTTCAGAATTAAAAACAGCAAAAGAGCAATGAAAAACATGTCCATGGCATATGGGCTTCATCACTAAACAGAGAAGGAACTAACTATAAGGTAGGAAAATCTACTAATTCCTATTTCTTTTGCTCAAGGACACACTTCTGAGTGAGGCTTATGAGTAGAAACACACAAGAATGACCACTGATAATCACAAAATGAAACCATATCAAAATTATTGGTTGTTCCAACAATTTATGTACTGCCATATATTTTGATGAGAGTGTTCACTGTCATGAAGGAGATCCAGCACAGATTTCAACTTGAAAATAAATTCTATATAGATTATGAAATTCTCTATGTACTTGTGTTTGTGGATGGCATTGCCCTGGAACACTACAGAACTTCTTAGAAAGTATCTGTAACCACTGAGAAGAATTTGGTCTCACTATCCATCTAGAAAAAACCAACAGCAACAAGTGGATGAAAAATTCCTAATGCCCAAATTGTAATGTACAATCTATAGAACTTCATCCTGCAAAATATGTATGTATGTTGGATGGACAGTCCAATTGCTTAGTTATATGTAAATAAGAGGAGAGTATGTTTAGACTGCACATGAATATTTGCATAGCTCCTTTAAAGACCTCAAACTTGGGCCCAGAAATGTTAAGTCTCATGGAAATGGGATTTGAACTCAACTCCTCTTGCTCCAAATCCATTGATAATTCCACTGTATCACCATGGTGGGTTTTTTTTATAAAGCAGTTTCTTTACAATCTATGGCTTTCTGCCATCTAACACTAACCTACTTTTCTTAGCTTAGCTTAACTTTGTTATCAATAAAGTCATGAAGACTTAAACCTATTGTAAGGGATTAAGGGGAAAAAAATAAAGGTATCTGGTGTAGAGCAAATTGAAGAAGGAGTTAGATGGGTTTGAAAAGATTGAGCTTTGGGAAGACCTGATTATATTTGTAAATAGATGAGAAGAAGCCAGAAATGGAAAATTGAGCATACATATGAAAGGGAAATCTGCTATATCAAGGTATTATATGGATGAGGTGAGATGAGAGGGGATAGGATCATAGGCATTGATGATTGGGGAGATGTGTTTCTGGCACTCTTGACTCAATGATTGGAAATGCATTTTCCCATAGAAATATTCTTACAGAGAACAAGACAGCCTCTTTGGTACCAAACTTTGGATTACAGTGATCCCTCACTTATTGTGGGAGTTACATTCCAGAGATCCTTGTGGTAGGTGAAAATCTGCAAAGTAGTAGCATTTATTGTCAGAAGCTTTAGAAGGAGCAGAACATTTGGGTGACTTCTTCAAAAACTTCACAAAAACAGCACCACAGAGCAACACTATGCACAATGATCAGATGTCAGTATGAGGTGGACACGGAGAAATGCTGAACTTATGGGCACAGTGCAGGAGAGCAAACAGACCAATGCTATGTTACTGAGCCAATCAATGCCCAGGTTACAGAACATAGTGCTGTGATTGGTTGCTTTTTATCCCATAAGTCATGTACCGTGTATAATCTCACTTTTGTAAACTTGCATGGTGGCGTACTGCATTTCCACTGTGTACAGTATGGTATTCAACCGCAAAATACTGTGATATGGTGAAAACTCTGAGATACAGATTTAGATTTTTATTTAAAAAAACAAAACAAAACCTGCGATACAGTGAAGCCATGATAAGTGAACTGTGATCTAGAGCTGGGTGACTGTATTCCCGTGCCTAGGAGGAGATAGATGAATGATGATTCAGCAATGGAGTCTGAAAAGGAGGGTTGGACATATAGAATTAAGAGAGAAATTGCCATATTATACATGAGAAGAGAGACTGTCTTAGACGAGGTATGGTCAGTAGTGTCTGAAGTTGCTGAGAGGGCAAAGATGATGAGAATGGAAGTTATTTTATAAAGAATTATGGATAGCAATCAAAAATTGATATTGCCATCCATTTTTCTTTCTAGGTTTCTCTTGAGTACCTAGGCAGACTCACTTTACCACTATTTTGTTTGTTGTCAGTGAAATACAAATTTACTTTATATTAAACAAACCTTTTAGAAAGGTATCACTAAAACATCACATGATATATTCTAAAACCAAATAAAAATGCCTTTTTTTGTAGTGCATGTTCAGTCTTGTTCATTTGTATCATCTTCAGTATCAGTGCACCTTGTTGAGTGCTAACTTCTCAACTGTGATATCTATAAATAGAACTAGAAACTGTTTTGTATTAAATCCCTTAAAAGTTCTTTAAAATAGTTAAAAGAAGCAGGATGGTAAGATATAAATAGGTTGTTATCTGCATAGTTAGGGTGGTATCCATATCATTGATATCAGAGATCTTTCAGTGGAATACTTTAGGGTAGTCAACATTTTAGTTGAGTTAAAGGATCTGAGGCAGAGTAAATAACTCATTTTGACTTAAAAAATAAAATATAGTTACAGTCTTAAAATTTTCTATTCTTAGGTTTACTTCAGTCACTATCTATACCTGGAACTTACCAAGAAAAGATTACTCATCTGGGAAATTCTTTGAAGAATTTAACTTGTTTGAAGTCTCTCGACCTCTCACGCAATTCATTGATTTGTCTAGAGGTAAATTTTTGTCTGCTTTTTTTTTTTAATTTGAAAGAAACAATTGTAATTAAGATTAAAGCAACAGAAAATAAAATTAGCTAAGATTATAATTTCCTTTAAAATAAATTAAGTGTATTCTTTGTATTTTGTACTATAAATTAGCTCTCATTAATTGAGGTGTACTATAAATAAATGAAATAAGCAAAAGAAAAGGTCTTGGATGAAAAAGGAATAACTTCTTTTATTGCATAAAGGATTAATAATACTAAGGAATGTACCTCAAATTTTATATTCATAACAAGATTCAGACACATTTTCAAACATATAGTGAAAACAAGATGATTACTTTTTTAAAAAATGAGGACTCTATGAACATCCTAGTAGTCATATTATTGTGTCAAAACTCTTTTTGGATATCAACTTTAATGACAATGGTAACATATTAAAATATTTTCTAAAGATTGTAAACCAATTTTTCTTTTTCTTTTCTTTTTTCCTGTTAACAGGGTATTGAGTACCTAACATTATTAGAAAATCTCAACCTGTACTACAATAATATTTCCTCACTAACAGAAGTATTTCGGCTTCACCAGTTACCTGAACTAAAGGATGTAGATCTGCGACTGAATCCTGTAGCTAAGAATGAACCAGATTATCGTCTTTTTCTTGTATATATAATTCCAAGACTTAGACAATTAGGTAGGAGAGACAATATTTATCAAAGACCTAATTTCCCCCCCTAAATGGTTATACTAGACAGAACTGAAATGATAATCTTATATATATATGACTATATTGAGAAATTCAGACTTGTGGTTTTGGGGTTTTGTTTTTTTTCCAGTTGTGATAATGTATTTGCTTTTATATCTCTATTTGGACCATTGTCCTATGTTTCTTTGAAGCCTGAGTTTTTAAGATGGGTGGCTTGAGTTAGGAGAGCAGTTTTTAAATATGTAAATATGGACATCTAACTAGCCTTAATGATAAATCAGTCTTGTGATCTTGACCTTGATTTGGTAGTAATAAGTAAAATTCATTTTTTTTTACTTGTTTAGCAAAAGTAACTTAAATAGTTAAGTAATTCATTCATATAGTGTCTAATATCACATTTAAAACTCTGATAGATTAAAAATTTTTTTCCATACTTAGAAAAAATAACAACTCACAAAATTTTCTAAGGTATATTTAATGCACTTTTCTCACAATTACCCATATAGTATGCATATGAGTATACTGGTGAAATTTGAAAAGAGACAGTTACTTTCTTCTTCGGATTTAAATATTTCAAAGCAGAAAATTAAGAAAAAATATTGTCTTTAGATAAATGTTATATAAAATTTCTTTAAGAAAGTTAAATTTTATTTAGCATTAAAAATTAGAACTGACTATAGGTCTTAAAAGTCAACCCTATATGCTATAGAAATTGTAGGACCAGTACAGAATTATGAGTAAGAAAGATAAAATGTTATCTTATTGGTCCAGTTTTCCCACTTAAAATGAGGAAAAATAATGCTATGTAATATTGAGGTCATAATACTTGCAAAGTATTTTGATATTTGTTAAAATCCGTTAGACCTAATTATGCTATACATAGGTCCCATCATGATAAGAAATTAACCCTTTTTCTTCCTTTATCAAAAGTGAGAGGTGCTTACAGTATAAAATATAGCATTCTTAGGTATATTGATGGTCCACGAGACACTTAAGAGAGTTGGTTTATCAAAACTACTCCATATTTTATTATTACTACTTCCATTTTCCATAAATTAGACTTGAATAATGTCATCCATAGTATTGACTTTTTCATATCTTTAAAGGAATTATTGAATTCTCCTCAATTCTTCAATGTAGTATTTTATTTATATTAGTGTATAGTGGCTGGAATTTGAATGAACTCTTTATTTCCTTTTACTAATCATTTTAAAAGCCCTACATACCCTGGCTTCAGGCTGTCTTTCCAACCTCATTAGATACTATCCACTATTTTTACTTTCTGTGATATAAACTAGTCTTCTCTCTTTTTTTTATGTACCACTTGATCTTCTGTCTCAGTGCTTTGCACTGTCATTCATATGCTTGTGATATAGTTCCTTCTTTACCTTCACCTTATAAAGACTGTCTCTACCCCTAAAATGTACCTCGAATTTCTTTTTTTATTAAATTGACCAGTACTTTGTTTATTTTATTTGTTGTTTTTCAAAATACCAGCTTCTAGTCTTATTTATTTATTCAATACTTTTTTCACTTTCAATTTTATTAATTTCTCCTTTTATTTTTAGGATCTCTAATTGAGTTTTCAACTGGAGATTTTTAATTTGTTCCCTTTCAAGTTTTTTGATTTGCATGCCCAATTCTTTGACCTCTGCTCTCCCTAATTTGTTAATATATGAATTTAAGGCTACTATAAATTTCCCCGAGTACTGCTTTGGCTGCATCCCATAGATTTTGAAAGGATGTCTCATCATTGTCATTTTCTTCAATGAAATTATTGTTTCTATGATTTCTTTAGCCGGTTTTAGAGAATTGTATTATTTGATTTCCAATTTTTGATTTGGCTCTCCATGTACCCTTACTAATTATTATTTTTATTACATTATAATCAGAAAAGGTTGCATTTATTATTTCTGCTTTTTTTCACTTGTTTGCCATGTTTTTTTATGCCTTAGTACATGATCAATCTTTGTGAATCTACCATGTGCTGCTGAAAAGAAGATATATTCCTTTTTGTCCCTATTTATTTTTCTCCATATATCTATTAACTCTAATTTTTCTAAGATTTCATTCACATCTCTTACCTCTGTCTTATTTATTTTTTGGTTTGATTTATCTAGATCAGATAGAAGAAAGTTCAGGTCTCCCACTAGTATTGTTTAATGTCTATTTCCTCCTTTAACTCCACTAGTTCCTCCTTTAGAAATTTGGATGCTATGCCATTTGGTGCATACATGTTGAGTACTGATATTTCCTCATTGTCTATACTCCCTTTTATCAGGATGTATTTACCTTCTCTATCCCCTTTAATCATATCTATTTTTACTTTGACTTTGTCAGATACCACAATTGTAACTCCTGCCTTCTTTTTCTCAGTTGAGGCCCAATAGATTTTGCTCCAGCCTTTGATCCATATTCTGTGTCTACCTGCCTCATGTGTGTTTCTTGTAGACAACATATGGTAGGATTTTGGTTTCTAATCCATTCTACAATTTGCTTTTGTTTTATGGATGATTTCATTCCATTCACATTCAGAGTTATGATAACCACCTCTGTATTCCCCATCATTTTAATATATTCTCCTAGTTCTGCCCTTTCTTCTTTCGCTATATATTTTTAAACCAGTGTTTTGCTTTCACTCAGTCCACCTAATTCCCAACCTTATTGTACTTTCCTTTCCTTCCCCTCCCTTTTTGTTCCCTTCTTTTTTTTAGTGCTTATTAAGTTCCCTTACCCCCTTCCCTCCTTTTTTGTACTCCCCACCCCACTCCCCCCTTAGTTTTTCCCTTCTCACTTTCCCTATAGGGTAAGATAGAATTCTGTATCCCAATATATCTACATTCTCTTTCCTCTCAGAATTGATTTCACTAGAGAGTAAAGGTAAAAGTATTTCCTATTAGCACTCTCTTCCTCACCTTATAATAGTATTCTTCCCTTCCCCTTCCCATGTGCCTCTTTGTGTGATATCATTTATCCTATTTATCTTATTCCTTCAAGTTTCTCTTGTTGCCATCTTCTATTTTACCCTCCCTCTTTCTTTTTTTGCTTATCATCGTAGATCACTTATTGAATGAATCGTCTAATTACTATAGTGCATATAATTTTTGAGAGTTACAAATAACATTTTTCCATATATTAATAAAAACAATTTAATATCATTGAAACTCTTAAAGAAGAAATTTTAAATTAAAAAACATTTCCTCCCCCCCCCTTCCTCTCTTTTTCTTATTTCATTTTTCTCTTGATCTGTGTGTTTGGATATCAAACTTTCCACTTAGTTCTGGTCTTTTCTTTACAGATACTTGGAAATCTTCTATTTTGTTGAATGCCCATACTTTCCCCTGGAAGTATACAGTCAGTTTTGATGGGTAGGTGATCCTTGGTTGAAGATCCAATTTTTCTTGCCTTTCTGAATATCATATTCCAAGCCTTGAGGTCCTTTAGTATTGAAGCTGCCAGATCTTATGTGATCCTGATTTGTGCTCCTTGATATCTGAATTGTTTCTTTTAGTCTTCTTGTAAAATTTTTTCCTTATCTTGGAAGCTCATAAAATTGGCTATTACATTCCTGGGAGTTATCTTTTGAGGATTTAGTGTAGAGGGTGTTCTATGAACTCTTTCAATGTCTATTTTGCCCTCTTGTTCAAGAACATCAGAGCAATTTTCTTGGATAATTTCTTGTAGTATGATGTCAAGGTTTCTCTTTATTTCTGGGTTTTCAGATAGACCAATGATTCTCAAATTGTGTCTTCTAGATCTGTTTTCTTGGGCAGTCATCTTCTCAGTGAGATATTTCATGTTTCCTTCTATTTTGTCAATCTTGATTTTGCTTTATTAATTCTTGCTGTTTTGTGAGATCATTGGCTTCTAATTGCCCAATTCTGGTCTTTAAAGAGTGGTTTTCCACTGTAATCTTTTGATTTTTCTCTATAATCTTTTGATTTTCCTTTTAGGTTTGGTCTATCCTGCTTTTCATGGCTTCCAACTGTTTAATTTTGGTCTCTAATTTATTTATCATTTCATTTGATTTCTGGGCTTCTTTCTCCAGTTGGGAGTTCCTGTCTTTTAAACTATTATTTTCTTTTTGTACTATTTCCCACTTTTCTTTCCAAAATTCTTTCATCTTTTTCATAAGCTCTGATTTAAATTCTTCTAGAGCTTGTGGCTAATTTCCATTTTTTTGGAAGGTTTGGATGCATTTGTTTGTATGTCCTCTTCTGCTATTTCCTCTGTAGTCTGGATTTTTCCTCCATAAAAGTTATCCAGGGTCAATTTCTTTTTTTTTTTTTTGTTCTTCTTGGTGTAGGGAAGTTGTTTTTCCCTGGCATTGTTTGCCATCACTATGCTGGTTTTTCCTTCCCTTTCCAGTCAGAAGTCTGAGTGAGGTGGGCAGACTCTCTGTGTATGTAGCTAAGGAGTGAGATTTTTGCCTGAGGCTACTTCTTGAGTCTCTGGAGCCTCTATTGTTTGCAGCCCTTCTCTGCACTATCTCTGTGCCCAAGGTCTGTGCTCTTCAGCCTGTTGGGGTCTCAATTCTAGCTGCTCTCAGGGATAGGTCTTTGGTGGTCTTAGTCAGCTGCCAAGGATCTAGAGGTGCCCCTCACTCACTCACTGATTCTAGTGTGTGCAGACTCCGAGTCTAGTGCACTGGCTCCGTAGGTGGGGTGGGGAGGGTAGATCAGCTCGCAATTTGGTGGAAGCTCACCCCCTTATAGTGTGGAAATGCCCAAATTCCACATACCTTCAATACTGTGCCCTACTGTTGTGGAGTTCCTTTGTTCATATGAATTCTGTTTTTTTGTCCTTTTGAGGCAGTCTATATTGGTAGGCAATGAGAAGAGGTAGACTTCTGTGTCCAAACTGTAGCCACATTTACCCAGACTTGAAATTCTTTATGAAGTCTTACTTGGTCCCTTTAACAGTGTCCTCCTCACCAAACTACCTTGTATATAATTATTTTCCGTACACATATATGTTTTTATATTTTATTGTATGGACTTCTCTTCCTTCTCAGATAATCGTTTAGTGAGAGAGAGTGAACGAAAAGCATCTCTTTCCCATTTTTCTATGGAAGAACCATTTGAATTGAAACAGATGTCTTCAGATTTATTGAAAAATCAATCTGAAAGGTATGAACAGAAGTGATATTTACATTTTTAGAAAATTAAGTTTAAAAGTGTCAAAAATTTAGACCCCAAGTTAAAAACATATTAACTGAGTATATATTCTCAAGAAGAAGAGTGGTAAGGACTAGGCAATGGTGGTCAAATGACTTGCCCAGGGTCACACAGCTTGGGGGTTTGAGGCCAGATTTGAACCTAGGACCTCCCATCTCTAGGCCTGACTTTCAATCCATCTGTCCCCCAAAAGTGGGAAATATATTAAGGAGACAAAGCCTGGGTTAGTCTGCTAGCTCTAAGAGCTGCTCTGGTGAAGTCTAACTCATCCCTCAAGTCCTAATCTCTACATGGAAGTCCTAGTAGTCCTCAGTCAGAAGTCCTGGTGTCTTCAGCCAGAGTTCTACCAACTCAGAATGACTCCAAGGAAAAGCATGTCTCCTCAGCTCTACTCACCAACACAGAATCCAAGGGAAGAGTCTCTCCAAAAGCCAAGGAAGGAATGTTCTCCAAGGAACCAATCTCTCCAAAAACCAAGGAAGGAAAGAAGAGCCCAAACCATGTTGTTCTCATTTTTTATACCCCTTTTTTCCATGTCATTTCCTGTCTCTCCCCCTCTTCATAGGAACTAACTGCAGTCTCCCAGTTTGCCTAACACTGCCCTAGGTGGGCTGTGCTTGTGACCTTTGGGGGTTGAGAACTAGTAAGTGACTTGTGAGCTCTCTTACCTAATGGTAGCTATCTACTAAGTAGGGGTACTTTAAGTTATTGATTTGATTTTCTAAAAATAGACAAAGGAAGAGTTAATTCTATCTTTACAATTCCCCCTGTGATTCTGTTGGGAGACAAACATGATGAAATCTACCAGATTTATATGCCTAGTCTCCCCAATGAATCATTTCATATAACTAGCTTATACCTTTAAAGATATTCTAGCTAAAGGTCCATACAATATAGCACTTTCAAAGAAGAAATTACAATAGCTGGAGATAAGAGGAAAATAATAGAGAGAGAGCAAAACCAATGATTGATAGGCACATTGACAAAAAGCCAATTGGGGATAATCTCTTCTGGCACAAGAGTTTACATTCAGAATAAATGTGTCCAATCAATCCCCTTCAGTACGATTGACTACATCCTAAAATTCATTCTGGATCTTCGATGCAGTGGTTTCTGCAGGCTTCTTTATGACACTTTCTCCTAACAATTCACTTTTCTTGATTTGGGAAATTAGTGAGCATCTTTTCCTGAAATTTTTCTCAAAAATTTTTAAAATTTGGATTTTGCAAAAATTATACTTTCCCTAATTTGTGGAATGTTCCTAAAAAGTCCAAAGTCTTGAATAACTAAAGCTAATGCATTTAAAAATATTTTAAAGTAATACTCTTTAATAGTGTTGAGTAGAAGTTATTTGTTGCTATTTAAATTTATATATTCTTGTAATATTTCAAAATCCTATCTGATTTATAAGGGTTGGACCTCTGTTAAAAGTTCATATACAGATATCTGGGAGTTTTTGTTGTTTACAAGCTCAGTATTATCCACTGTTGTGTTATCTATAGGTATAAAATAAAATTCTAGAATTTTAAGTTGTATTAACAGTGTGGGATGCTGTCTTTCTTTAAAAACGGAGGCAGCTGGGTGACTCAGTGAATTGAGAGCCAGGCGTAGAGACAAGAGGTACATGGTTCAAATCTGACCTCAGACATTTCTCAACTATGTGACTGTGGGCAAATAATCTCCATTGCCTAGCCCTCATCACTCTTCTGCCTTAGAACCAATACAAAGTACTGATTCTAAAATGGAAGGTAAGGATTTAAAAAAAAGAAAATGCTTTAAAAACTTATACAAAGCTTAATAAGCATTTTCAAAAGCCAAATATTCAAGTAAAAACTTAGAGGAATCCATAAATTATGTTAATTAGAAAAGATATAATTTTTTTGTGTCCCATCCTGATTTCTCTCTTGAAAAATGTCGCTATTATTTTATGTAGTTGAAGTCACTGTATGTATTCAACTTATGATTCATTACTCTGCATCAATTAATAATTTTTCCACATTTCTTTGCATTTTTTAGATTTTTCTTTTGCCATAGTAGTAGGCAATTGTTTTCATAAATTATTTAGTCATTTCCAATTGTTGGAAATAGTTTCCAGTCTTTTATTATTATGATTATTTTAATTTAGTTATTTAAATAATAAAATAATTTTACTCACAATCTTATATTTTAATAATTAATATTTTATACAGTAAGGCTTTATTTACTTTTAGTAACACTCTCACTGATACTTGTTCTATGTGATCATGAGGTCAGAGTATGACCAGTTTTGTAACTGTTATATCACTCAATCAACAAACTTATATTAAATATCTACTATGTTCCAGGCATTGTGTACCAAATAAACAAACTTATAACATCAAGGAAGTTATATTCTATAATTTTATATTTTCCATATTTCTATATTTCTTCATTTCTTTTTTCTTTTTTTTAAAACCCTTACCATCTGTCTTAAAATCAATACTAAGTGTCAGTCCCAAGGTAGAATAGCAGTTAGGTATAGGCAACTGAGGTTTAGTGATTTGCCCAAAATCACATAACCAGGAAGTTTCTGAGGCCATATATGAAAATAGGACCTTCTGTCTCTAGGCCTGGTTCTCTATCCCCCGAGACATCTATCTGCCCCTATATTTTCCAAAAATATAGAACCATATCACAACTAAAGGATATAAAATAGTATTTAAGAGTTATATTTTAATCCTTAAGTAATAATTCTTTTGTACTCTGTACTGGTTATATTGTATAAAAGATAGTAAAGGAGACTATTTTGAATTAACCTCTTTTAATACAAAAGAGAATGGGGGGACAGCTGGGTAGCTCAGTGGATTGAGAGCCAGGCCTAGAGATGGGAGGTCCTAGGTTCAAATCTGGCCTCAGACACTTCCCAGCTGTGTGACCCTGGGCAAGTCACTTGACCCCAATTGCCTAGCCCTTACCACTTTTCTGCCTTGGAGCCAATACACAGTATTGACTCCAAGATGGAAGGTAAGGGTTTAAAAAAAAAAGAGAATGTCAGAATTTCAGAAAGAATTCATTTGTATATATGAAACTTGAAACTAAAGATGTATTTAGTGACTAAGAGGGAGGGGATAGTCTCATTGAACCCAGCTCTTGAAAGATTTCCCTTATTTGGATTATTAAGTTCAATTGTGCGTGCTGCTGGTTTTGGTTTTGGTTTTTGAAACCTTTACCTTCCATCATAGGATCAATACTATGTATTGTTTCCAAGGCAGAAAAGTGGTAACAGCTCCTAGACAATAGGAGTTAAGTGACTTGCCCAGTGTCACAGAGCTAGGGGGTATCTGAGGCTGAATTTGAACTTGGGACCTATTGTCTCTAAGCTTGACTCTCAATCCACTGAACCATATAATGCCCTTAGTTACTGCTGATTTAAGAATATTCATAAACTGTAAAGTGTCAGAGAAGAGCTACCAGAAGGGTGAAGAACTTTCTGAGAAAAATCTCTGAACGGCATTAACTGACTTAGGTGTAGAAGGCATTGGGCTTTTTTCAATTGACCCTGGATGGTAGAACCAAGACTAATGGATGGAAGGTACACGAGGCCAATTTTGTCTTAATATCAGGAAAGATTTCCTAATAAGTAAGAATTCTTTAAAGGGAAAATGGGCTTACTTCAGAGATGAGGGTTATTGCTTAGAGGTCTCCAAACAGAGACTGACTAATTACTTGTAGGCTATATTAGAGCGGGGATTCCTTTTGGTTAAGGGTTAAACTAGGTGATTGCTGAAATACCACTGCTTAAAATCCATAATTCAATGAAAATCACCAAAATTATCAGCATTTTAATAAAGTAGTTTTTTTTTATAAAAGAAATTAAAAATCTGCAAAAGGAATTGAAAGAATTCTACAAAATCTATGAAATGTTTGAGTGTATTATGTACCAAGCCACATTGACGACTAATAAAGTAATTTTAAATATATTTGAAACACTGTACAGTATATAAAAATAACAAAAGACTAAAAAATTGGAAAGATTCCTTGGGGGCACCCATATAATAGAAATAAGATTACTTATATTTGATGCTATGCCCATCAAACTGCCAAGGCATTATTTTGTAAAAGACAGTTCATTTGAGGAAAGGGTTTAGTAATAGAGTAATAACATTTATATGGCACTTTAAGATTTATAAAGTGTTTTCCATATGTTATCTCATTTGATTTTCACAATAGTTCTGTGAGGTAAGTGCTGTTATCCTTATTCAATTTAGAGGTATCTTTAGTGGTGGCAGTAATATAAATGAAATATCATAGAAAACAGATGATTATGTCTTTTGACACTGCCATATCTAATACTTTCTAAATACTTTTATCTCAGTGGAAGTTCATATAGTTGGAATCTTGGCATAGTAAAATTAGTGCTAAACTTGGAGTCTGGAGAAGTGGTTTGTGTTTGAATCCCAGCTTTAGTTGAGTTATCATGAATATATATCATTTAACTTGAATTTTTCCTTATCTGTAAAATAGAATACTTGTAAGAACAAAAGACCAAGAGTAGGAAAATAATTAATTTTTTTTAAATGTAAAAGAAGAGAGTCTAGCAGTACCAGATTTTAAACTGTATAATAAAGCAGTAGTTATTAAAACTATCTGCTAGTAACTAAGAAATAGCAAGGTAGATGAGTGGAATAGAGCAAACACAAAAAACAGTAGCAAAAGCTTATATTAACCTTATATTTGACAAAAATACATATCCATGCTTTTGAGATAATAAATTACTCTTTGGTAAAATTTGCTGGGACAACTGGAAAATAATTTTTCAAAAACTAATTACACCATTCATTCACCAAGTTAAGATCAAAATGGATATGTGATCTAGATATAAAAAGAAATATAAGCAAATTAGAACAGAGAGCATATTACCTATGAGATTTATAGATAGGAGAGGAATTTACGAGTCAACAAAAGATGGTGAGCACTATAAGATGTAAATGGATCATTTTGAGTGGATCAAATTGAAAAGATTTTGAACAAATAAAACAAGTGTTGCCAATATTAGAAGGAAAGCAGAAACTATGAATGTTCACCTCCAGAGGATGAACTGAGAAATGGAAACACAAAAGACAATCTGTGTTTTGCTTTATGTTGCCTTTTTGGTGTGGGGAGGGGAGAGAGGGGCCCAGTAAAATAAATACTTTCTTTAAAAAGAAGGAAATCAGAAAATTGGGAGAACATTTTCATACAATCTCTCAGAAGTCTCATTGAAAATACATTAAGAATTTTGTCAAATTTATGTGAATAAGAGCCATCTTTCAATTAATAAATAGGCAAACAATATGAACAGGTGGTTTTTGGATTAAGAAATCAAAGCCACCTCTGGGTACATGAAAAAAATGCTCTAAAACTACTGATTAAGGAAATGCAAACTAAAACAATTCTGAGGTACCTCACTCATCAGACTGGCTAAAATGACAACAGGGCAAAATGGCACCTGTTGCAGGGTATGTGGAAAAGTGGGGATATTAATACACTGTTGGTGGAACTGTGAAATTATCCAATCATTTTGGAGAGCAATTTGGAATTAATGCCCAGGGAATTATAAAATTGTGTATACCCATTGATTCAGCAATACCATTGCCTGGCCTGTTTCCCAAAAAGATCATGGAAAAAGGAAAATAATGTATATGTCCCAAAATATAGCAGCTCTCTTTGTGGTGGCAAAGAACTAGAAGTCAAAGGGATGTCCATCAATTGGGGAGTGGCTAAATAAATTGTGCTATATGATTGTGATGGAATACTGCTGCACCATAAGAAAGAGTGAACAGATTAATTTTTTTTTAATTTGGAAAGGACTACATGAAATAAAAGTGAAAGGAGTGGAACCAAGAAAACGTTATATACAGCTACTAGTTTAATATTTGAAGAATAACTTGTGAATATTTGCCTCCAGAGAGTGAACTGAGAAGTAGAAACATGAAAGACATGATTTATTTATTTTGCCAAATGGAACCTTCTGTAATGTGGGGAGGGAAAGAAGGGACTGAATAAAAAAGAAAAAGTTAAAAAAATAGAACTTGTATTATCTCAAAAGAGTGCTTTGAGGAAAGCACTTTATAAGCTATCAACTTTGTTTTTTAAGCTATTTTTGAGCTTAGTATGAATCAAATTGTTTTGTAATGTCTTTAGATTTCCTTTGCTTGAGAATGGCCAGATTAATCATTGAATTTGAAGATAACTTGGAGAGACCATGTAATCCATTTTTTTCCTTTACCTATGAAACTAATTCAATTATAAAAAATTTTCAAATTAAACACTAGATCATAGCAATAATAATAAAAAGACTCTTTTAACACTGCCTTTCTTTAGTCCCTCCTCCACACAAGCAATTTGATACCAATTATATATATACATATATATTTCATGTAAAAATCCTTCCCAGCTAGTATCTATATACTATAGTCATGTTGTCAAACTTAAGTAAAAAAAAAAAGGGTTACTAAATTCTACGAAAGGATCCCAGCAGCTACAATTTGTTTAGAAAACCTTATTAACATTTGTATTGTACTTTTATTTTGTTAAATAATTCCCAATTACATTTAATCTAGTTTGGGTTTCATTTAGGAGTGTTACAGAAGGTGACACTTCTGTTATAAGAGAACAGTGCTGATATAGAATGATAATTAATGATTTTGCTTTCTTTGGTAGAGATCGACATTCTAGAACAAAATACATTGATTCTCTAACAAAGAAGTGTTCAGTCATGGATGCAGAAGATGAAGCTGTTCTAAATCTAATTGCTGAATGTGAAATGGATTTAAGTAAACCTCCTGGGCTTGCAAGTAGCAGTAAAAAAGACTGTGCTGTACCTGAATTTCATAATTTGCCAGGTATTCTACTATGGCTAATGTTTAATCAATGTTGATTGTGGGCCATATCACACATGCTACTCTTTCTAATTAGTGTTTTTTTAAACAACATGATTTTGTAGAAATAACCCTGCATTTGTAGTTAAAGGCCCTGGGTTTGAATTCTGGTGTTGGGATCACCCAGTGGAAAATCTGTGAAACCAGGGAATTTAATTAGATGACCATTAAGGGTTCCTTCAGTCTTTTGATCTACATTTTGAACTCTTTAGAAAACTGGGCTTATTTATGGAGGGTCTTCCTAAAGTTTTAAAGAAGTTTTAAATTTTAATAATTAAAGTTTTAGATATGACAAAAAGAAAACAATAAATGGCTTTAAAAGAAATTTTATTAAAGTTTAGAACAGATGCATTAGTTTCATGGTGTATAATTATTTCAGAGCTGACAAAAAAATAAATGTCTCTCCCAGAAAAGAAGACTGCATAGGCCAAGATTTGTATTCTTTTTCATCTTTCTTCTTTATCTTGCCTAGTATAGTGCTTAAGAATGTTTTTTGAATTAGATCGAGAAGGTAAAATTTCTGTAGCTAGCAGAATTGAAGTCCTTGTCCACTCTCAGAAAAAAAATTCTGTACCTTCAAATGTTGTTTATAGATCACTTTATACTTTACTATGCCTTAATGATTTCATAAGTACTTTATTAAGATTTTGTATGTTTATCTAAACCTGTGGTTTCAGTGTTATAGGAAACTTTTATTGATGAAACTCCCCTAATACAGCTTGGCATGTTCTTTGAAGAGGTGTTAGTCTCTCCTGAGTGCTTCTGGAACCAAATTAAAATTGGAAAATATTTAACTAGATAAATAAAGCTATAGTAAAATGTATTAATATGATTTTTTTTTAAAAAAGACAATATGCCCCCACAAGGATCTTTTTGTAAGTTTTAATAGCCTCCATTTCTCTTAATTTGATACTTTGGCCTTATTAGAGAATTACATTGATGGGTTAAGTAACTTGCTTAGACTTAACAGAGTCAGAACTTGAATTCAGGTATTATTGTCTGCTGTCTCTTAACCTCTAATCCATGCTAACAGTTGTCAATCTTGTTTGTGTGTTTATTCATACACGCGTATATGTGATTAAAATTTCTCATTATTTGAAATATATATAAAGCTTGATAAAATCTTATTCAATTATGGAGCATACATATTTTCATTACCAATTTCTTTCTGGAAAAAATTTATTAAAAAAGGAAGACAAAGCTATATACTGTAAAGATTAAAATTTAGGAATATGGGGAGACTGAGGCAGGTAGAAATTAGTTTCTCTCTGCAAGGAGTATTATATTTTATGAGGCTTATTAAAGATTAAGGATTAAAGAAAATACAGGATAAGAAAAAACACGTGTCTAGGCCAGAGGCCTAGACCTCACCTACATTATGGAAAGAGCCGCGTCTGCTCCAAAATGGAAGTCCAAAAAAGAACCCCCAAAAACCTTTGCCACCAGCTTAAATCCTTCCTTGATCTCGGCCCACCTCAGAATTCCCGTGAGATTACAAAGCATTTTGGGGAAGTGGAGCAAAGGCTTGTGGGGATTGTAGTCCTGTGTTCGAGTCTACTTTTTAAATTCCTCCATTTGATTATTTGCAAAAAAATTAATTTTTTTTCAAAGGATCATGAAAACATAATCAATTTAAAGATTACAATAATTTGATGATAAGAGAAAAAAACAAACAAACCCAATAATTGCTGGATGCATTGACAAAAAGCCAGTTACGGGGCAGTCCCCTTTGGCATGAAAGTACAGATACAAATAAATGTTCAATCAACCACACCCAAAGTTCAATTTTGTGCAACTTGTGGTCTGGAGGCTTCTTCATGGTGGCTTCTCCAACAGTTCAGTTCTGGATTCAGAGAGGTAGCATCTTCTTTACCTAAAATTTTTCTCAAAAGGAATTTAAACTTTGCAATTTAAATAATGATATTTTTTTACATTCCCCCCGTTAAGAGGGTGATTTAAAAAAAAAAAAAGATCTCTTAGGGATGCATGGCTGAGGTATGAGGTATATGAATCAATTGGCAAGAGATATTAAAAAGACATCAGAAAAATCAAAAAGAAAAGAAAAATTTCTGGATGAAAATATAGACTATCAAAGTCTTATGTGTAAAAATTCCAAGTAAAAGAAAAATAAATCTATAACAGGTCCTTGAATCAGGGCCCAATTAAAATGATCTAAGCAATGATGCATTTATCTATTCAGTATCCAGGACTACAGAAAGTTACCGCACTATGAGAGGCAGAAAAGGGACCAGATTATCAGAGCCAAGGTTTTGGGGATACTCGTCTGTGAGTATTTTCAGAGTGAGTGTGGACACAAGGAAAGCCTATGTCTTAACACATGTTAAACATAGTAACCTCGAATCTTCACAGTAGGTTCAAGACCTTTGTATTGGCCTAGAAGTCCATCAATCCATCCTGGATTGGCTTTTCTTTGGCTTTTGTGAAATGGCTCTTGTGTGTATATCTTGTCCTGGAATCAGACAGAATCATTAAGCAAAGTCCCATAATTTTTTAAATAATTAGTGTCATTGTTTTTATAGTCACAAGCTTTTTAGGGCATGCATTAGCAAATGTATTTCAAACTTGTAGCACTGAAAAGTCAAAAAGTTAAAGAAAATCTTAATGCTGGTGACATGTGCTTCAAATATAAAAAGGAGAGAAAAAATAATAAAAAAAACTGAAAAAGTATATTGCACATGTAAGAAAAATATACTAAAAGAGCTTTAAAAAATTCAAAAATATAGCTTATAATCATTGACACTCTGTGTCAGCTAAGAAAATATAAAATGCAAGACTTTCTCACCAAAAATGAGATCCATTTCCTCTTAATATCTGGCCTTACCACTGTGAGTAGAAGGCAAATGAATTGAACAAGGTTAACAATTTTTTCATTTTTAAAAATATAGTAGTACAAATATGTAGTTACCAAAATCCCCAAAATTCTCAATAGCCCAATTATTTACAATAGCAAACAAACACACTTTCATATTTCACATAAGTTGCTGTATGGCATTTTTAAAGCCTATGAATTGATGGACATTTGTCACAATTTTTACAAACAGCAATCTTTCAACCTTGGTAATAAACATATTTTTAAACAAAGTAAAACTCATCTTGGGTTAAGAACATAATCAAGAAATCTATATATCATTCTGGTAGAAGTAAAATAGTGAGCTGAAGAGTATAAATAAAGGGATGCTCCTTTTTCTTGGAGGCTTTTTAGGGATACAAATGCCCTGAGATTAACTGCTCAACTTCCATTCACATATTTAGAAATGTGGGAAGGTTGGGGGTTATAAAATGTATTTCACTTCAGCTACTATTGGCCTTACCTTGTGGTAGGGGCAGGCAAAAATAACCAAATTGTTAAAAAAAATTCCCAAAATCATATTTAAAAAACCCTTAAAATCAAATCATTTGAGGTATTTAGCACATTAAATTTTTCCAAGGTTGTTAATACAATTATAACCAGTTCTGAAGTCCATCTATCCTTGGCAAAATAGAAAAAAGCTGTTTTTTCATATATGGGCTTATTCACAATAATATTTGTTCAATAGTTATAAGGGAAAAAACCAGAATTTTTAAAACTAAGTACATTCAAAATAAATTCAATCAACCTTCAGTTCAAGCAGAATAATATTGAATCCAGTAATATATGAACTTAAAATCACAAAGTTAAACCATCCTTTAGTCTTTAAAGTTCCTTAGGTGTGTTTATCCATTTAAATGTCTATTGTCCTAAGGCAGAGTAGTAAGGGCTAGGCAATGGGGGTTAAGGGGTCTGCTCAGGGCCCCATAGCTGGGAAGTATCTGAGGCCAGATTTTAACCCAGGACCATATGTCTTTATGTCTGGCTATCAGTTCGACCAGCCACCTATTTGACTCCCCAAAGTTGAATCTTTTGGCTGAATCTTTCTTCTGGCATGCAGGTGAAATCAATGAAATGACCAGAACAGTCAAAAGGTATCCTTTCAAACAGCCCATTGCTCTTAAGTTTCTGTTTGAAAAATCTGTTTCTTCTCCTCTCCCTTTTCTCTCTCCCCTGATATGATCCCTCCTCCTACCCCAGTCCACGTGGAGCCCAGGCCACCCACGTGGAGTCAATACACCCCCCCCACCCCCACCCCCTTTTGTTACCCACCAAGGATCTAGGTTTGTTGGGCAGGCAGGTCATCAGGTGATTACAATCTTGGTTGAATCAGGTGGGCCAGGTGAGCGAGAGAAAGTCCCCTGGGCCGGGCCGGGGCCGGGGCCAGAGCCAGAGTGCACACAAGCAGGGCCCAGCTGAGCAGGCAGCCCGGGTGGGGCTGGGAGAAGCGGCGGCAGGCAGGCAGGAGCTGATCAACAGCTTTGGGAGGGTAAAAAAAAAAGACAAGCAGGGCCAGGAGCTTGGGCACCAGGTGAGAGGCTGCAGAAGCAGGAGCAGGAGAGGGCCGCAGGCAGGAGCTGATCAAGATAGTTTTCTAAAGAGCATCTTGGAGAAATTTGGCTTTAAAAAAATCATTAGGCTTAAAAATTTGAGACGTTCTCATCCAATCTAGTGGTTGCCATCTTTAAAGATAAAAATTTAGGAATATGAGGAGACTGAGGCAGGTAGAAATTAGTTTCTCTCTGCAAGGAGTATTATATTTTATGAGGCTTATTAAAGATTAAGGATTAAAGAAAATACAGGATAAGAAAAAACACGTGTCTAGGCCAGAGGCCTAGACCTCACCTACATTATGGAAAGAGCCCGCGTCTGCTCCAAAATGGAAGTCCAAAAAAGAACCCCCAAAAACCTTTGCCACCAGCTTAAATCCTTCCTTGATCTCGGCCCACCTCAGAATTCCCGTGAGATTACAAAGCATTTTGGGGAAGTGGAGCAAAGGCTTGTGGGGATTGTAGTCCTGTATTCGAGTCTATTTCTTACAATACTGCTATAAAAGAGATTATATTGATTCAAATTGCCTACATGAGATGTCAAAAAAATAAAAAAAAACCCAAACAGTCAGGGAATTCTAGCCAAGCAATATTATCTTTTTCATATTAAAGTAAATTCTGTTATTTATTAGCTTAAAAGTCACTCATAAAAAGGATCATTTAATATTTCCAGATAAAGAGAGAAAGTAGGATTGCATATGAAAACATAAGTATCATAAAGGCTTATTTTAAGTATATAATACTTTCAACATGATAGTAATATTATGAAAAGAAATATCTTTAAGTAATTCTCTTTTAAGTAATTGTCTTTGTCTTTGTAAATATCTTTACTCCTTTGCCACTTAATTTGTTTTTAGACTGAATACAGTTCTCAGCAACTAGTTAAATATGATAGTGATCAGAGGTAGTGATGTAGATATGGAAATGACTTCCTACTGAGTATAATTTTGGTAAATAACACTTCAGTTTACCATAGAACAAGGCTGTGTTTTCATATGAACAGATTTCTGCTCTCATCATTGAGTAAAATAGAAAGGGAAAACCAATAGCATGATACTTAGCTGAGACTGTATTCTTAGAGTCAAAGTTCTGGAGTCATATACCAGCTCTTCGCCTTACTAAATTATGATCTTTTACTAGTCAACTTGTAAATCCATTCAGTAGTCCAATGATTAATTTTATCATCAAATAAAATGAAGGCTTTGGACTAGATATTTTCTAATATCCAGTTCCATATTCTTTATTATGAACTTTTAAAAAGTTACTTAATTGATGACATTTTCTTATCGTCCTCAAGGCAGAGTAGATTAATTTCTAGAGATACGCAAAGCTAATTCCTAGAGATACGCAAAGCTATAGGTAACACAGTAGGTATGGGATATCTAGATAGATAGATAGACAGAGAGAAATAGATATAGATAGCTATAGCTTTTGTGCTCAAGGAACTCAATCAGTTAGTATCTCAGGAAAAGGTGAGATAACCTTTCTGGCTGAAGTTAGAGGTACCACATAGTATTTTTCCCACTCATATAAGTTGTCTGATATTAGATTGATGGCAGGTGACACCTTTTGAAAAATAATTTTTTTTTTGATGAGGATAAAAACTTGTCTGAGAATAATCACTCTAAGATCCAAGATTTTTGTTGAAATCTTGCATATATTTTCTCTATCCAATTCATGCCTTTGTTCCTGGCCTTGAGGATATTAAATTTCATTAGTTGAAAAGAGAACACACAACATGGAAATGAGTAAATACAATGATGGAGAGAGTAGTAATTATTAGAGGGATCAAAAAATTCTTCCCAGAGAAGGTTGAGCTTTGAAGGAAGGTCAAGATTCAAAGAAGTAGAAGCAAGGAGAGAGTATATTCTTGGTATGTTAGATAGCTTGTGCAATAGCACAGAGATGGAAAGTTAAGTATGGAAAGATGGATTAGTGAACCAGTTTAGTAAGAACTGTGACATGTTCAAAGAGGAATAATGTTAAATAAGCCTGGAAAGGTAAATTATAGCCAGAATGCTGTTGGCTTTAAATGCCAGCCTGATAAATAAGTAACTGACTCTAAAGGAAATGGGGAACCAGCAATGTTTCCTACGAAGTAGAATAGTATTATCACAGTTTGATTTAATTTTTTGTTTGTTTTTAATTTTTTTCATATCCTTATTTTTATTCTTAAATTTATCTTCTACCCTCCCTATGTTACAAATGTCTGGGAGATAGATGTGTTCATACAAATTAAGTCTTTCATGTTTCTACCTTTCAGTTCACTTTGGAGGTAGCATTTACAATTTAGTTTTTTTTTTTAACCCTTACATTCCATTTTAGAATCAATATTGTGTATTGGTCCAAGGCAGAAGAGTAGTAATGGAGGTTAAGTGATTTGCCCAGAATCACACAGCTAGTAAGTGTTGAAATGGGTGAGTTACTTGACCCTTAAAGATGATAAATGGTCAAGTATCTGTGACAAGGAAATCACTTTAAAAGACTGATATATATTAATTTAAGGTCGCCAAGGAATTCAGCTATGTAATTCCTAAATGAAAACTCAAGTCAGTAGTCAACCTTTTATGGAGTTTAATTACAAACAGGATGAAGAAAGGTATTAGAGATAGAGAGAGAGAGGGAGAGAGAAAGGGGAGAGAAGGGAATAGGGCTTAAATACCCCTTCTGTTTAGGCTGGGCCAAAAGGCCCAAGCCCTTAGATAGCTGGGGCAAAGAAAGGAGATCAGTCCCTATTACTCACATGACCAAAATGGAGAAATAGTCTCAGGGGCCTCCACCTCCAGCTTCCTTCAGAGCAAGCTTCTCAGAGCACCTCTCCAACCACTCAGAGCCAAAACTCTCCACCCCCTCCCCAGACCCCTCTATCTTTAAGGAAACCATCCAAGTTCCCTCCCCTCAGTTCTCACATCTACCAATCACTGTCCATGTCTTCCCTGTGCCAATGGTGGCTCTAGCTTAACCCAGGACCGCCCAGAGGTCTGTGGCTTTGCACATGTCTGTTGAAGGTCATATTCTCAAATAATTAAATCTTTGATCCTTTGCTACAGCCCTTCCTAAATCCTGTTACCCTGAGTAGGGTAGAGATTGGAATAATTAAATTTTGATCTATGCTGCAGCCCTTCCTAAATCCTGTTAGGACTTAGTGGGGTGGAAATTGTATTTTCCAAGACCTGGTTCTGTCATTCCAAGTATCTCTATTGTATCAATTCTAAAATCAATCATGACTCAAAGAAATTCCTGTTCTGTGCTTAAGCAAAGGTCAAAGCCCTTTCCATTGTTCAGCAAAAGGTTTCTGTCCTAAAGTAATCTTAAGTAGGGAGGAGAAGGAACCTCCCATGCCAATGGGGTTCACATTCCAATAGACTATCAGTAAGAAATTTTCCAAGTATGAAATTTCCCAATGGTGAAATTTCCAACATTTATAAGTCTAAGAAATTTTAAGGTTTACATATCTGAGCCTGTATTTGAACCGAGGGCCTCCTGTCTCTAGGGCTGGCACTAAGGCCGGCACTAAGGCCCCTGAGCCAACTAGCTGTCCCCTCACAATTTGTTCTTCCTGTATTTTGTGGTTATGTATGATGTTTTATTGATTCTTCTCATTTCTTTGTTCATTATCCTGTGTAGTTCTTTTAAGTTTTTTTTATTAGCCTTCTCATCATTTCTTATGGTGCAATAGTATTTAACCACAATCACATACCAAAATTTGTTTAGCCATTCACCAATAAATAGTCATCTCAGTTTCCAATTCTTTGCCACTATAAAGAGAGCTGTGTTAAATATTTTAGAATACATGAGTTCTTTTCCTCTTTTAATGGTATTACTAGGTCTAAAAGTATATGTAGTAAAACTGGTTGTAATTCCAAATTGCTTTCTAAAATGGTTGACTCACTTCACAGCTACACCAAGAGTATGCTAGTGTGTGGGGTGAGATTCAGTGTGTAATTCTCAGAGAAGTATTTGACTTGTCACCCCAATTCTCAAGGCCCCTTTGTGTTACTATTCCTTAGACTAAAGCTGCATGCCCCCCACCCCCTATGCCATAAAACTTTTAGTTTTCCTGACCTATTTTTGAAAACTTTGAAAACTGTACCCATGATAGTCATGGGTTTTTCTTGATCATGGGCGTCTTTAGAGGTACATCATGTTGAAAATCATACACTCAAAGGAGGAGGACCATCTTGCGTCAGGATTATTATAAAAGTCTGTGATTGTACCTAGAAGAAGAGAGGACATTTTCACCTCAAGCAAACTGCTTGTGTGGGCAAAATCCCTTTTCCTTCCCTTTCACTTCCCCTTCCCCTGCCCCTCTACTGTCTGCTGCTTTCTCCGAATGAAGCAGCTTTTCTCTGCCACCATCTTATCAAGTCTCCTGTCTATTCATTAGAGTGATTTCTGGTGGGAATGAGCTTCCCCCAAATTCCACTTCACACACTACTATGTCCCCATTTTCCCACATTCCCTCCAATATTTGTCATTTTAGCCAGTCTGATGGGTGTGAGATGATATCTCAGAATTTTTTTGGTTTGCATTTCTAATCAACAGTGATTTAGAGCAGTTTTTCATGTATCTATATGTAGCTTTGATTTCTTCCTCCAAAAATTGTCTGTGCATACCTTTTGCCCATTTGTCAGTTGAGGAATGGCTCTTATTCTTATAAATTTAACAAAGTTCTCTATATAGTTTAGATATGAGAAATCTATCCAAAGTACTGTCCATAAGAATTTTCCCCCAGTTTTCTGCTTTCCTTCTAATCTTGGCAACATTTGTTTTATTTGTTAAAAAATATACATTTTCAATTTCATATATTAAATATTCATTTTACATTTCACAATCCTCTTCATTTTTTTCATGACTCATGAATTTCTCTCCTACCCATAAATCTTATAGGTAATATGTTCATTGTTCTTCTGATTTACTTATGCTATCACCTTTTTTTTCTCATTTGAATAAGTTTATTTAGTCAATTTAGAACATTATTCCTTGGTTACAATAATCAAATTATTTCCCTTCTCCTCTCCTCCCACTTGTCCCCCAGCCAACCTGCAATTTCACTGGGTATTACTTGTGTCCTTGATCAGAACCTATTTCCATGTTGTTGTTTACACTAGGATGTTCATTTAGAGTCTACATCCCCAACCATATCCCTTCAACCTATGTATTCAAGCAGTTGTTTTTCTTCGGTGTTTTTACGCCCACAGTGTTTCCTCTGGATGAGGATAGTGCTTTTTTTCGTAGATTCCTCCTAGTTGTTCAAGATCACTGCATTGCCACTAATGGAGAAATCCATTACATTCAGTTGTGCCACAGTGTATCAGTCTCTGTGTACATTGTTTACCTGCTGTTTGCTCATATTTTCCCCTTCTTTGCTCCCCGTATTTGTCTGTGCTCTTGCTCCTCTCATTTTTTTCGTTCTGGGGCTTTCTGTCATTCTCCCCTCTTGGAGCTTTGTCATATCTCTCAGTGCAGTCTTTGGGGAAGGAGTTTGAGCTTCCGTGTCCTCTGGAGGCTTTTGATGGGATTAAGTTCAGCTGGGTTGGACTGTATGTGCTCTGAGGCCAAAACCTCCTGGTAGGCTGGAGCCAAATGGAAGGTCTCAGCAGCCCAGGCTCTCTCCAGTTTTCTCCAGCTGCTTCCCTGCCACCTGTGTTCCACGCTTTGAACCTGGCACAGCCTTGCCCTCCCAGTACACCCTGTAGTCCAATGCCTTTGCCCGCCCCAGAGGTTCCTGTCCTTGCTGGAGCCCCAGCACTGGTGGGGGTTGGGCTCAGGGCAGAGTCCTGGCCTCCCCTGAGCTCTGAGGACTCTTGATGGGATTAAGTTCAACTGGGTTGGTCTAGATGTGCCCCAAAGCAAAAATCTCTGGTAAGGCTGGAGCCAAATGGAAGGACCCCGCTGCCCAGGCTACCAACTCTTTGATCTCTCTTCTGCTGCTTCCCTGCAGCCTATGTTGGACCCTCTGAGCCTGGCACAGCCCTCCCCACAACGTACACCCTCTAGACTAGCACCTTTGCCTGCCCAATGGTTTCCACTGCCACTGTGGGCTCAGCACTTTGGGGGGACGAGGGGTTTTGGGACCTTCCTTCTGCTTTTTCCTTAAACCCGAGTGTTCTCGGATTCCGGCTTTTGGGTTTGGGGGGGGGGCGTACCTTTTGGATTGAGTTCAGCAGGAGGGTTCCTTTGCACTGTCTTGTTTTTTGGTTTGATTTTGAGTCTCCTAGGAGCAGTCAGTTTGTGATTGGTAAGGAAGGGTTTTCGGAGGTCTGAACTTCTGCTACTTCTAAGCCACCATGTTTACTCCGCCTCTGCTATCACTTTTTATGTCTAGACTGGACATATATTTTTATCTTAACCTAGTGAATGGTGTAAGATATTGATCTGTACCTAGTTTCTGCCACTCTACTTTCCCATTGTCCCCTAAATTTTACCAAATAGTTTTTTCTTAGTCTTAAAACTTGAATCTATGCTTTTGTCAAATACAAGGTTACTATAATCTTTTATTGTTATTTGTTTTGTGTCTACTTTTAATGCTATTCATTGTGTGTTGTGTGTTCCAGTGATCTACCTTTC
Source organism: Monodelphis domestica (assembly GCF_027887165.1). Taxonomy (NCBI): domain Eukaryota; kingdom Metazoa; phylum Chordata; class Mammalia; order Didelphimorphia; family Didelphidae; genus Monodelphis; species Monodelphis domestica. The sequence continues at coordinate 399,740,855 of NC_077229.1, read as the reverse complement.
TATTATTATTAACTATTTCCAGATAGTTTTGATGTTTACTTCTTTATAATGGTATTTAAAATCTGGTACTGATAGATCTTCCTTTATATTTTTTTCATTAAATCTTTTTCTAGTCTTGATCTTTTATTCTTTCGAATTTTGTTATTTTTTTATAGCTCAATAAAATTTTCTTTTGGTAATTTAATTGGGATAGCATTGAACAAATAATTAGGTAGAATTGTCATTTTAATTATATTGCCCTCTGCCCATCCATGAACAATTAATATCTCTCCAAGTATTTCGTCTGAGTTTATTTGTGTAAAAACTATTTTATTATTATGTTCATATTTTATAGAAATGAAATTTGATCTTTTGAAGTTTAATTTGTAACCTGCAACTTTGTTGAACCTACTGTCTTGAATTAGTACATTTGCTGATTCCCTAAAATTTAGTAAGTAAAACATGATTTCTTTACCTCTCTTTACCTTTTAAATTTCTTTCTTTTGCCTTATTGCTGTTGCTGGCTGGGGGAGAATGGACATATCTCATTTATTCCTCTATAGAGACATTCTAGTGTAGTGATGGTGAACCTTTTAGAGAATGAGTGCCCAAATTGCAACACTCATGCCACATATGAGCTTCCCCCTTACCCCAGACAGGGGTGGGAGGAAGCTCATTGGGCTGCTGGGCAGAGGAGTGGGTGATGAGAGAAATGTCCTCAGGTGTGTGTGGAAAAGGAAAAGGAAATAGACTCTTCTGGCCTGCTCTGGTAAGCATGCTATATGTTCACCTATATAGTTCTAGTGTATCCCCATTGTATATGATAATTGCATTTGACTTTAGATAGATACTTTTTATATTATTTAAAAAACCCCTTTGTGCCTATATTTTATTAGCAGACCTGGGTGTTGTGCTTTGTCAAAGACGTTTTTTCCCCCCTAGAGATAATTCTGTTATTTTGGATGTTTCAGTTGTTAATATTATTAGTTTTTGATTATTTTACTAATGTTGAATCACAACCTTATATTTCTTACATAAACCCAACTTGGTTGTGATTACTAATTTCTTGAATGATCAATTTTTATTTAAAGTTTTTGAGTCACTTCATTAATAATATAGGTCTATAGTTTTTTTGTATTTTTCTTGCTCAGGTTTAGATATTAGGGTTGCATTTGTCTTGTAAAAGATTCTCATAGGGTGCTTCTTCAATTAAAAAAAATTGTATAATATAGGTACTAATCGTTGTTTAAAAGAAATATCACATGACTATCAAAATCAGTTTTTTTCTTTAATGTATTTCCTTTTTTTTTAACCCTTAACTTCTGTCTTGGAATCAATACTGTATATTGGTTCCAAGGCAGAAGAGTGGTAAGGGCTAGGCAATGGAGGTTAATTGACTTGCCCAGGGTCACACAGCTGGGAAATGTCTGAGGTCAGATTTGAACCTAGGACCTCCTATCTCTATGCCTGGCTCTCAATCCACTGAGATACCCAACTGCCCCCAATGTATTTCCTTTTTTTATGTCCTGTTTCCTTTTTTGAGATTGGTTTATTAAAGATCTTTTTTCTTTTTTTAGTTGGAGTAGTTTATATTTCTTTTTCTTTTGTGTTCTTAATTTTGTTAACATGTAATTGTGTAATAGATTATGTTGATTCTTTTTATTTTGGTTTTGTGGTGATTTTACCTTGCTCATTTGCTATTTTGTTGATTTGATTTTCTACTGTCTTTTGTCAAATTAGATTGGCTAAAGTAAAGTTTTTTCAATTTTATTAGTCATTTCAAAGAACCAGCCTTTTTTTTTTAAACCCTTATCTTCTGACTTTGAATCAATACTGTGTATTGGCTCCAAGGCAGAAGAGAGGTAAGGGCTAGGCAATGGGGGTTAAGTGACTTGCCTAAAGTCATACAGCTGGGAAGTATCTGAGGCCATATTTGAACCTAGAACTTCCCATCTCTAGGCCTGGCTCTCAATCTACTGAAGCCACCCAACTGCCCCCTATCAACTTTTAATTTTTAACTTTTCTGAGTTTTTTTGTTTTCAAATTATCTAGTTCTCTACCTTTTAATAAATCTTTAGTGTGTATTTTAGGTTTGAATATTTGTTGGCTTTACAATTTTTTAAGGCTTATTCAGTTCAATATTTCTTTTTCTTTTTGTCTCTTTTTTGCCCCCTAAAGTGATTATTATTTTAATTTCATCATGGTATCTAAAAGATATTTGCTGTTTCTGTCTTTTTGCCTTTTTTTGCAGCATCTCTAATACATGTCTCTAATACTCCCTAATACATGATCTATTTTTGTTGAAGTTGGTGATGTAGTGCTGTTAAAAATGCATGTCCTGGGGGCAGCTGGGTAGCTCAGTGGATTGAGAGCTAGGCTGGCCTCAGACACTTCCCTGCTGTGTGACCCTGGGCAAGTCACTTGACCCCCATTGCCTAGCCCTTATCACTCTTCTGCCTTTGGACCCAAGACAGAAGGTAAGGGTTTAATAAAAAAATGCATGTCCTTTAGCAACCCAGTTTAGAAGAAACTGTAAGTCTTTAAGTTCTAGTCTTTCTAGGAATTCATATATATGTATATATATATATATTTATATATTTATATAATTTATTCAATTATAGTTTCTCTTTTCGTTACCCTTTTAGACTAATATCTGAGAGGAACTTTGACTCTTTTGTCATTCTTGTATTACTGTTGATATGTCTCCTTTTAACTCAATGTTTCTCTTATGAATTTAGATAGTCGTTTGGAGTATGTAAGATTAATACTGATATTGACTCATTGTATATAATTCCCGTCAGTAAAATGCAGTTTTCTTGTTTATCCAATTTTCATGTTTTAAATATTTGTTTTACCTTGTTATATGCATGATTGCAACTTCCACTTTTGTGGATCTATTCAATGCATAGTTCAAAAACATATTCTTTTCCCTCAGTTTTATTTTGTAGATGTGTTTCAGGTCATTTTCAACTTGCTTTTTGCTTTCTCACCTGTCTTCTTGTGTATTTTTAGAAAGAAATCTCTCTGTAGTCTCTGTGTGTGTGTGTGTGTGTGTGTGTGTGTGTGTGTGTGTATTCGTTTCTGGATTTATTTACATTGCTTGTATTGCTATCATCTAAGGTATTTGAAAAACAAATCATTGGTACATGTCTACTTTTCTAGTGAAGAATCTCTGATATCTGAAGTGGTCTGATTCTTTGCTTCAAAGCAGCATTATTTCAAAAGTTATAAGTCCTGTATGACTGTGTTTAATTATCAGTCATGTGTTTTTTAAAACAGAACTTCATATTTTTGTTTTTTTCATAAATGAACAGCTATATAAAGTTAATTGTTTTAGATGTTTGAACTATTTTGTTTTAGATGTCTGAACTATAATGTCTAGTATATATTGCTAATGAATTCTTACCTAATAATTATCTTAATTCTTCACCTATCAAAATAGCAGTGGATAGCACATGAGGCCAGGGGGTTAAGTAATTGAGTAAGCTCTCAGGGTTTCATCCCTTTTCCTATATGATCACAGTAGGAAATTTGATAACTATTATGGATTTACTTTCTTGGGAGTTAATTGGGAAATTGTTTACCATTCAGCATATCTAAAAGAGAATGCTTCTCTTCTGTAGATATTCATTATATTAAATTATGGTGAAATAATTTCTATAGTTCCATTTTAATTATTTATACCTAATTATTTATAATTATAAAGATTTATAATTCTAACCCTCTACATTGGTTTCAGAACTGGGACAAATATCTGATAGGTCATATTTTGCTATGACTATCTTTGGACATAGGCATACTTTTCCTTCATTACTTTTTCCCATGCTAAGGTGCAAAAAAGGGAACTTAATGGAAGGAATGCATACCCCTCAGCATTTGTCTTCCTTGGTTCCATTTAGTTGTTTGATATTAGAGGATGACTTTATGTAAAACCTAACAACTTTTATTGTGGAAATAACTTGTTTTTATGATCCTTGTTTGACTAAATGATGGGGGTTGAGGAAGACTTTTGATTTCACATAAGGGAAAAGAAGACTTTCAGAATTGTAATAATAATTAATTTTATTATAGCATGAACTCTAGAAACAGTATAGTTTAGACAATTTTTAAAGTTTCATAACAAAATCATGGGCATACATTTTAAAAATAGTTATACATATACATATATGACATATATGTATATATAGTGGGCTCTGAAAGTTGATTTTAAAGTCCAGTTGTTCTTCATTTTAAATGAATTTGCTTTATAGAATTTGAAGTTAATTGTCTTGCTAGTAACTAGCTGTGAATGACATGGTCAAATTGTTTCACTTCTGAGCCTAAGTTTCCTCACTGGATTCTAGCTATTATGTGGCTCTTTGAGAAAAAATAGAATACTATTTTATAGAGCCTGAACTTTGAACTCAAGTAATTTTTTTATTCGAAAAATTATATTTAATTAATTACTTTAGAATATTTTTCCATGGTTACATGATTCATGTTCTTTCCCTCCCCTCCTCCCACCCCACCTCACTCAGATAGCCAGCGAGCAACTCCACTGGAATTTACATGTGTCATTGATCAAGACCTATTTCCATATTATTAATATTTGCATTAGGGTGATCATTTAGAGTCTACATCCCCAATCATATCCCCATCGACCCATGTGATCAGGCAGTTTGAACTCAAGTAATTTTCAGGTTAAAATATTAGGCTTATTGAGAATATAGGCTTGATCATCTTTGTGGAGAAAATGAAATTCTTCCAATTTAAAATCATACTTAAAATGTAATATTTTCTTACCTTTGGAGTAATTTTTCTACTGATCCATTTTGTTTTGTAGTAATGGAAATTGGTTATAATGTTAGATGTCATATTATTAAACTATACTGACATTTTATACATTTTATGAAAATATACTTTTCTGATATTACTTCTCCGTTTGAAAATGTATTTATATTTGTTATTTTATCTTATAAAGCTACTTTTTATAATGTTAATTTTTTAAAACCCAGGTTCTAGACCTCTTCAAAGTCCTAAACCAGTGCCACGTGTCTCTCAAGAAAACATAAGGGGCTATGATAGGAAAAAAAGCAGTAGCAAAGTGAATTTTCTGGATGATAAACTTCTTGAACATTCCATTGTGAAAAGTCAAGATGAAGTAGAAATGCAACGTAAATATATGCCTTCTGGTCATTTTGACCTCCAACTCTCAGGTAATTAAATTTGAAATTTCTATTTAAACAAGTTAGTTCTTTTGTTTTTGCTTTTAGTATATGTAATACAGCCTTTGTTTATTGGAAACATATTTAACACATCTTAGTTTGCAATCAAATTGCACATTAATTTTCTATATTTTCTTTTGAATTTAGAGTACAATTTTAAAATTACATCACCTTTTTCTTTTCCTAAAATTTTTTTCATGGCATTACGTTACATAATATGTAGCTTTTATTAGTTATGACATCATGGCATAGTGGAACAGTCCTTGAAGTCAGGAAGACCTGGAATCAAATTCTGCCCCTGGGTTGTGATCCTGGGCAGCACACACTCTTTAGTTCTTCAGGCAGCTAAGAGTGTAAGTTGCAGAAAAGGTATATACTTATAAGATGTTTCTTACTAGAACCTCCCTAGATTATTGAAATTCCATCTCAGGTGTCTATTTGTATAGTCTGTTTTAGCTGAAAGGGTTCTAAAGTTCTCAAATGGAATTTTTTTTGAAGATTTTTGATTCATAGTAAAATATTTCAGAATATGCATTACTATTTAAAATAATACAAATAAAATGGTATTCTTTTAGAACATGCTGCATTTTAAATTAGTAATTGATTTATTAAAATCTAGGGTTATCATATTTTAAATTAATTCTTTGAATAAATCTCATATTTTGAATAATTATTATTCCATAAATTCGGGAGTTTTGTATTTTTTGTTTTTTTTTTTCTACCTTTATCCAGGACATTATCTGCTACAATTAAATTTAGTTTTGGTCATTTAAAAACTTAATGAATCACAATATTTTTGAAGTTAAAATGCTATTGCTTTTTGAATTTCACAACATTTTACCTTTGCAACATGTTAAATAATTTTTAGTTTTAAAGTTAAAATAAATTTATGATTTTTTGGAGATTTCATTGATAAACTCAAGAAAACTAGAATCATCTTGTGTTAATTCTTAGTGTTTAAAAATTTTCTCTATTATTTATTACCATTTTAATGCATGCTATCTTCATTTGTGCCTTACATATTTTCATTGTAAATTATATTATTTCCACGTGATAGAAGCATTTATAATAATTTTGCTGCTACCAAACCAACTAACCAAAAACATTTCTACAATCATTGAATAACACAGAAGCATAGTAAAAAAGGCCTATAGTCATCTATTCCAGGTTTCATTTTGTTTTAAACTCATGCTCACATTTTCTTTTTTCTCTTTCACTTCTTTCATCTCCTTTTATTTTGCTTTACTCTGTTATTCTCCTGACTCTTTTGTATCCTTATAGAATTTAAAATTTTAACAAAAACTTTTAATGGTGATTCTTTGATCCTCTTTACTTTTTTTTCTGTCAATTAGATCTATTATTAATAGCTATTAATAACCTTTCTCTGACATATATTTGTCATGCAACCATTATCAAGTTACTTAATCTCTCCTTGTCCCTAGTTTACTCCCTAAGTCTTGCTGCAGAACAGTTTCTGATTAGAATTTATAGAGCTTGTCTTCTCACCAGGAATTTAGTTCCCAGCACTGTGCAGAACGTTGGGATACAAATACAAAAGTGAAAATCGTCTTTGGGTTTAAGGAGTTTACATAGTAAACATGAAAGGATAGGGGTATTGAGAGTGATATTTTGGTTTGGAAATTTTATAAGTATAGTAAATGGAGACATAGAAGAGTAGCAATTGCAATTTTGGTTTGATTATGGCTCCAGAACAGAAAAGCAGGAGTTAGATAAAAAGAGTGGCTTACTGGACGTGTACATGGTGGCAAAGAATGAGAAGTTGACTGAGTAGTAGTGGGAAGCATGGCTAAAGTCAACCTAGCAGGATAAAATGGTCCCTATGATGTACTCATCAGTCAGGACAATAGGGGTCTGGTTTGGCAGTTATGACTTGTAAAACAGTGAATCCTTCAGTGCAGTCTCTGATCTGGATGACAAAGCAGATAATGAGGACTTGGGTGAAATTCAGCATGGATGGAGCTGGCCTAATCTCAAATAGTAAGTCACAGAAAGGGGATTGGAAGTAGTTAGGGGAAGGTCGGAAAGGAGAATAAAAATTCTGGAGATGAAAGGGTTTTAAATTCTATAGGGGTTGAATAGTCTTTGGGCTGGATGGCAGAATAGATAATTAGGAACAGTCTCTTAAAACAAAAAAATTAATGGAAAAAAGGCAGTTTTGCAAAATTTTCAACATATATTAAAATCTGATAGTATGGATCATTGCATAGTCAGCCAGCAAGCATCAGGTACTGTGATGAAAGATTGGGATACAAAAAAAATGCATAAATAGATAAATAAAACACACAACCCATGCTCTCAACGATTGATTATATTTTCTAATCGAGGCTACAACATGTAAACATCTAAATGTATATATGTATACTATGTACAGTCTATATGAACGTATGAGTAAGGCATTAGCATCTAAGATCAGGAAAGGCCTACAGAAAGTGACATTTGAGCAGAGTTTTGAAGAAAGCTAGGAAAACTTAAGAGATGGTGTGGGGGCTGAGCATTCCAGGCATTGAGGTTCACCAGTGCAAAGGCACAAAAATGAGTGATGAATGTTATTTTCGAGGAACTACAAGTAAGTAGATCATAGAATTTGAAGAAAGGAGTAAAATATGAGAAGGCATAAAAGGTAGGAAGTACATACTATAAAGAAATTTAAATACTGAACAGAGGACTTTTATATTTGATCCTAGAGGTAATTTGGAGCCCTTGGAGTGAGTTGGGTTACATGATTAGATCTGTGCTTTAGGAAAATCATCTTGGCTGCTGAGTATAGGAATGGGGATAGACTTTGAGGCAAGGAGATCATTTTAATAGTCTAGGAGGCTCTTATAGTAGTATTCTATGAAAAAGGCAAGAGGTGGTAGGGACCTGGACTAGAGTTATAGTTGTATGAGGGAAGAGAAGAACTACATAATGAATATAGAGGTGATAAAACATGATAATGAATTTGGATATATTGTGTGAGTAAGAATGAGGAGTTGAGAAAAACACCAAAATTGCATTTAAAACATTCAATTTGTCAAATGTATTTTTGCAATGAAGCATGTTATCAATTTTTGCATAATTCAGTCTTTACAGATACTAAAGATCTGTGAACACATAGTTTTCTTAAGGAAACCTAGAATATCCTAATAGTTCATTAAGTAAACTTCAAATGTGAAAATCATTTTTGTTACCTCTTAATTTTTTTTGTTATTTTTGAATGGTGATGTTAACTTGAGAGTACCAGAACTAATGAGTTAAGGGATATGATAATTTGCTTCTCACTTTGTAGAATCTTCAGGAATAGAGGGATCATTCAATAGTCCAATGCAGAAGAAAGTTACATCAGCTCAAAAGATGCTAAAAACTTTAGCTACTTCTGGAATAATATATAAAAGAAAAATGCTTAACAGAAGATTACAGTCAATTCAGGAAGAGAATTGTTCCGAACTCTTGGAAAGAAATAGTATCTTGGAAAGAAATAGTAGATTATCTAGTTCTGATGAAAGTATTTTCAATCAACAAATAGAAAGAACCCTGGAATCAGAAAGAAAAAATGACAGAAGCTACTCTAACTTTGATAGATCTGAACCTGATATTTCTGAACAAACAAGGATTAAAAATATAAATGCATCTCTCAAAGAGGTAAGCCAGAAAATGTTATCATTTTGGCAGAATATAGGACTCTTAATAATTCTTATTTGATAATCATTGGATCTTAATGATTCTTTTTTCTGTTTATGGATCACTAGATATTTTTATACTCTAAGTATCATTAAATGTTTAATATTAATTTAGATATATTAAATTTACTTCCATGATAAATGTAGCTTCATAAACTTTATTAGTTTTTGTTATACTTTTACATTTTTTTTTAAACCCTTACCTTCCATCTTGGAGTCAAGACTCTGTATTGACTCCAAGGCAGAAGAGCAGCAAGGGCTAGGCAAAGGGGTTCAAGTGACTTGCTCAGGGTCACACAGCTGGGAAGTATCTGAGGCCAGATTTGGACCTAGGACCTCCTGTCTCTAGGTCTGGTTCTTAATCCACTGAGCTACCCATCTGCCCCCTATTTCTTTAAAACTCACTTCTCTGCTTTAAAAAATTTTATACAATGTGAAATTGTTGGATTAGAATTATAATAATAGAGATTATATACGTGAATTTAATTTTTGCTTTTACATGTCTATTTTTTAAAAATTGTAATTCAGTCATTCCTGCCACCTGGTGGCAGAATCATCTTTAACATTGTCAGACTCTTGGAAAGACTGGTCCAGTTGTGGGACAAATGTCTCAGCTTACACTGACCAGTAATACTCCTTTTATTTTTTGTTTGCTTGGCTCATTTGTTGCCTTGGATATAATTGTCTCAAACTGAGGGGGAAAAGACAGTGCCCTTGCAGCTACTCTAGGTGATGTGGTAGACTACAAAGAGGTTTGAATCTGAAGTCAGTTGGCCTCAAATCCTCACTTTGTTCTTTCCTGTCTATATAAACTATAGGCCTTAGTTTCTGTGTAATATATGGGAAAATGACCCATTAGCTTCAAAACTGTGACCTTGGTATTCCCTCAGCCAGATAAGTTTTACTTTGGTGAAGGAATTTCTAAAGAGAATATACCAATTAGGGCATTAACTATAACCCAAATTTTAGTCACATCTTCCAGTTGATTTCTAATATATTTATTGCACCCAAGGTCAGTAGAGACTCTTGACTGTCAGGTTTCCCTTAAAGTTGGAGAGAATTTCAAATGGCTAGTCCAGCCTTTCCCCAAATCATGAATCAATTCAACAGCATTCTCAGTAAGTGGTCTATTTAAATATCCTCTATTTAAAGGCTTTAGTGATGGGAAACTCACTGCTTCATTAGGCAATAACACAATTAGTTGAAGTGTATTTCTCTATTTTGGTGTCAGAGAGCATACATTCAAGCCCAGGCAGTAAACTGGGAATAATAATACTTTTTGCATCCCGCATATGACTGGAGTTAGGAAGATATTTTTTAAAACTTCAGAATACTATGTTATTAAGAGTTTTTACTACCACCATCATCATTATTATTCCATATTTGGATAGTTCTGATTTTTAGGACATTTTTATATGTATTGAGCTGAGTTCTACTCCTCCATGATTTGGATAGGGCAGAATCATGTAAAATAAGTCTGATTCCTATTCCATAAAATACTTACATGATTACTAGCTACCTCTGAGATCTTTTACACTGTCTTTTCTAATCTAACCTAAAGATACCTGGTTGCTTCCTTTGACAGGGTTTCAAGTATTCTTGCTATTATACTAGTTACTATTCTTTGATTTAGAGTCAAAAGATCTGACTTTGAAACCTTCTCTGCTCTTGATTACCTTTGTGGCCTTGAGCAAATGACTTAATTTCTTTGGGTTTCAGTCTTCATTTATAGAATAAGGAAGTTGAAATAAATGACCTCTAAGATCTCTCTCAGGTCTAATTCATTGATCCTTTGTTTTTGTGAAAAGAGTTAAGGACACATTTGTCAGGGTATGACAATAGAATTGGGCAGTTACTATGAAAAGTGACTAATACATAAATTTCTGAAGAAAGTTTTAAAATTCTCTAACAGTTCCTATGCCTTTTCCCACCCTAATCTTTTAGTCACCAAAAACTTGACCTCCTGAGAAGAATTTAAATCAGGTCTTATAGTCCTGCATCTACTGTTCCTGCTTTGACTTCCACTCAAAGTCATTGATAATATGAACAGACAGGGGCAAGAAATACCAGATATTTATAAGTACTAACGAAAACTCATTACTCTGAAGATCTTCTTGACAGCTGGTACACATTATTTCCCATCTATTAATTCCTTGTTCAGGGCCTAACAGTTTTGTTTCTTCAAATGATCTTCATATGAAGAAGTAGAGAATTTCTTATCCCTGTGTAAAATAGAATGGGGATATAAATCTTTCTCTGGCTATAGCATGGCTTATGGAAGTTATCTTAAGCTAAAAAGCTTCCCTGGGATGAGTGACATAATTATAGGGATTCTGGTGGTACCAGCTGTTAGGTATAATACATTTTGGGGGGCTAGCTTATTAATAAGTGCTAGAATTTAAGCAATAGTACATTTGATGTTACACAAAATTAAAAAGAATCTCCATAATCTTATTTTCCAATTCAGGCATCAAGTTCTCATTCAGCAACACAGACACTGAATAAGGATGCATTCAAAATTTCTCTCTTGGATACTCTTTTGGACTTGGTGGATAAATATTGGAATGGTCGTAAATCACTGCACTCCAATGAGAAGTTTCTGTGTAAGTCAAAACAAAAAAACCAACCAAACAAACATAGTGCTTAATAATTCCAGGAATTGACAAGCCCAGTATTTAATTGTTGAATTGGGTTCTTAGAAAAGTGCATTAATTTTACTTGTTTCTTACATATTTACTCTGTGTAACTGGAGGAATTACATGAATTTTTCTGTTATGAGACATTTAAACAGGAGAGAGAATACAATTGGCATGGCCAGGTGGTGGTTGAGAATCCGTATATAACTTTGCTAAGTTTGGATTGGGGCAAAAATCTACATTGCTTCATCTAAGACCTGTGCTTTTTTTTTTTTAAACAATTACATGTAATAAATTTTCACCTAAGTTTTCTGACGTTATATATCCAAATTGTCTCTATCTGTCCTCTCCTCCCTACTCCTGGAGATGGTAGTCAATTCAGTCTGGGTTATATATGTTTTATGACACAAAACATGTCTATATTGTTCATTTTTTGTGAGTGACTAATTTTGCAAAACCAAAGTGCCCAAACATATACCAAATAAACAGGTGAAAAAATAATATATTTTCATCTGCATTCTTACTCCAAAAGTTCTTAGAGCTAAATAGCATTTCTTTGTCGTAAGTCCCTCAAACTTGTCCTGGATCATTATATTGCTGAGAGTAGCTAAATCAATCACTTTTGATCACTTTCCATAATATTGTTTACTTTGTACAATGTTCTCCTGGTTCTGCTTATTTTACTCTACATCATTTTATGTAGGTCTTTCCAGCTCTTTCTCTTCATCATTCCTTATAGCATAATAGTATTCCATCACCATCATATAAAAGAATTTGTTCAGCCATTCCATATGCATTGTTTTAAAGCCCTTTGGGCATAATTCCAAATTGCCCTCCAGAATGGTTGGATCAGTTCACAACTCCACTAGCAATGCATTAGTATCCCATTTTTGCCACATCCTTCCCAACATTTATTATTTTCCTTTACCATCATATTGGCCAATTTGATAGGTTAGGTGTAAGGTGGTACCATAGAGTTGTTTTTTTTTTATCTAAAAACTGCTTATTCATATCCTTTGACCATTTGTCAATTGGGGAAGTACTGTTTTTTTTATTTTTTAAAGAAATTATGACTACTTTATCTACAAAATTTCTATTCTATGACTCATTTTAGTATTTTGTGCCCTGGATTTTCCAAGACTTTATCAATGGAACATAACTTTGACAGCTTCTGCCAAGATGCAAATAGTTTAAATATGAACCCAGTAGCATAATATGTCTCTGGACTAAGATTAGCTAACTTAAGAGGGGTCATTGCCAGTAGATTGACTAATGAATAAATTCTTTAATGATGGCAACCTATGAAACAAGAGTAATAAGTGATTCAGTGCTGAGTGGTCTGTTTTCGTTGAGAATGGGGGTAGAGAGGTGCAAAAGGGCACTGAGGTAACAGAGAATCATATAGTTTTTATTCCCACAAATAAACAACTGTTGTTAAATATGAAATATTTGCCCTGAAATTATGAATTGATATATTACTGAAAGAATTGAACCATATCAATTCTTATAGTCTTAATTTAAATGAACCAGAAGGCATAAAGAGCTACCAGTAAATTAAAGGATTAGTCAATCAAGTATGAAGTGCTTACTATGTGTTAGACACGGTGCTAGGTAACAAAGATAAAGATATAATAAATGAAACAATCTCTACCTGTAAGGAATTGCATTCTAATGGAGAATTTATGGTTGATTGCTGTCCTTTGTACTCAAAGAATACCAAAGTGGCATCATTGATATGATGTCTTTTGACTGGAGCATGAATTGGATTTAATTGAGACAGAGATGCAGCATTACCCTCAATGTCTCTTCCAGGGTGCTTAAAGTCCAGTGGCAACTCTTAAAATCAAGATGACTGATGGCGGCCTGGGATGCAATGAATGACTTTGGCTTTTATGTCAAACCAAGCTCTAAGCACTCCATAGCACGTACTTCTTTGGAATTGTTCTCATCTGTCCTTTCTGTGGAAGGGCTTCATATGCCTGGGGTAGATGTCCCTCTAGTTCATGATGATGAGTTTGAGGCCTGTGGGTTACACTCAACCTGATTTAGCTGGCCTGCTGAACTGATTACCAGGCTGTGGCCACTCGACATGTTACAGGTTCTTGAAGTCACAGGTTGGAGTTGGGTGATGCGTAGACACCATGGAAGTCAACCTGAAAAGTGTTCAGCAAGCCCTCACACCAAAAGTATTAGTGTTCCCTGACTCCATATATCCCAGAGTATCTGGAGAATTTATACACACACAATATGAACCACAAGTATATTTTTTACAATATGTCTATATAATAAGTGCAAAGTAGTTACATACAACTCAGTTTGAGTCAGTCAGTAAGTACTTATTAATCACCTGTTATGTCAGACACTAAACCCAATGTTGGGGATACAAAAAAAAAGAAAAAGACAGTTCCTATTTACGAGGACTCCCATAATTTAATGGGGGAAAAGGTAACATACAAAAGATTATGTACAAACAAGTTATGTAGAGGATAATTAGTGATAATCAAAAGAAGATAGACACTAACATTAAGGAATGGATTGGGAACAGCTTCTTATAAGAGGTGAAGATTTTAACCACAACTTTTGAAAGAAGCCGGGGAAGCAAGAAAATAGAGATGGGGAGAAAGAGTATTCCAGGCATTGGAGACAATTAGTAAAAATTCCCAGTTAGAAGGTGGTGGGAGTATATTGTGTAAGGAATGTCAGAAGAGACCAGGGTCACTGCATTGCTGAGTATGTAGGAGAAGTGAGTCAAGTATAAATACTGGAAAGATAGGAGGAGGCCAGGTTATGAAGGGCTTTGAATGACAAACAGGATTTTTAAATTTGATCTTGGAGGTGATATGGAGCCTTGAAATTTATTGAATTAGATGTTAACTTTGGTTATATCTGTATTATATATAAGAAGTGAAGGATGATGGACTAATTTGGGGAGAGATGAGGCAGGAAGACCACCTAGCCTATTGAAGTAGTCTAAACATGGAATGAGGAGGACTTGCACCTGGCTGGTGTCATCATCTGAAGAGAGAAGAGACATTGTTATGCAGCAGATATTGCAAAGGTAAAATCCACAGAAGTTGACAGCAGATTAAATATTTGGTGGTTGGGTGAGAGGAACTGCCACCTAGTTTAGAACCTGGGTGACTGAGAAGATACTTATCCTCAACAATAATAGGGAATTTAGGAAGATGGGATATTTGGAAGGAAAGATAATGTATTCAGCATTTGGACATTTTGAGTTTCAGGCATTGATAGTACATATAATTTGAGATGTCTAATAGACAATTGGAAAAGTGAGACTGGAAGCCAGGAGAGAGTTTAGCGCCATATAAGCAGATTTGAAAATTATTAGCATAGAGATAGTAAATGAATCCATAGGAGCTGATGAGATCACCAAGTGAAATAGTATATAGAGAAAAGAGCCTAGGGCAGAGCACTATGGGATACTGACTATTAGCAGGTGTTAGCTTAGCTGGATGAAGTTACAATCAGATAGGAGAAAGAAGATAGTGTCATGAGAAACTTTAGAGAAGAGAGTATCAAAGAAATGAGAGATCAGTAGTGTCAAAAGACCAGAACAATGAGAACTGAGAAAAAATGCGTTAGATTTGACAGTTGAATCATTGGTAACTTTGGAGAGAGTTTCATTTGAATTATGGGGTTGAAAGCCAGATTTTAGAGAGTTTGGAAGAAAGATGAAAGGAAGTAGAGGCATTGGTTATATTTGACCTTCTAATGGAAGTTAATCACAGAAAGGAGACATAGAAAACCAATGAATCATCTAATTGTGTTTTGAGAATGAGAGAGACATATTTTGGGCAGTTGGGAATTAGAAAGGGAAAGACGGAAGATAAGTGAGAGAGTAGGGATAATAGAGGGGACATTCTGCTGCAAAAGACAAGATAGAACAAGGTCACTTGTTTGTAGAAGGGTTTGCCTTGGCAAGAAAGGCCACCTCTTCCACCTCTTCACATAAGAAAGATGTGAAGGAAGAGGTGCACAAGGCATCTGAATTTTGTGAGATGAAGAGGAGTAGAAGAGGAAGCTCTTGGCAAATGGTGATTCAAAATTGGAGTCACCACTTTAGGAGATTGTAAGTTCACTTTTCACTTCATGATTATGATTCCAAGTGAATACTGTATGTCTAATTTTGGGATGTGAAAGAGATGTTGTTTAGTCAATTTTTGGATTGCTCTAACTGTAAAAAGCCAAAATTTACTCTCCTGTAACTTCTAGCCATTACTCCTATTTCTGCACTCAAGTTGACTTGGTTTTGAAAATCTTATCAAGTTCTTCATATTATTTTTTTCTAATTCTTCATCCCCTATAATAAATTCTAATGGATAAACTAAAATTATCTTCATGGTGATCTTTAAAAAAACTTTAGCTCATTAAAAGCACTTAAACTATAGATTACCAAGTGTCCAATGAGGTGATGTTTTTTTATTGTCCATGTGTACAGGATGAAACCAACTTTGCCAATTTCTTTGTTTCTAAAAAGAACTGCCAAGCCCTCCCTTCTCACCTCCATTTCTCTTCCTTTGAAGCGCAACTCAAGTGCTTCCTTCTTTTGTTGTTCAGTTATTTAGTTGTGTCTGACTCTTTGTGACCCCATAGATCATAGCTTAGTGAAGTTTTCTTGGAAAGGATATTGGAGTGATTTACCATTTCCTTATCCAGTGGATCCTTTTGTCAGGCAATCAGAGATTAAGTCCAAGATCACACAGTTAGGAAGAGTCTGAATCTGGATTTCAACTCAGGTGTTCCTGACTCCAGACCCAGTGCTGTTAACCACTGAGCCACAGCTGCCTCTCAACCTTTTCATCCCTCCTAAAACACCTTTCCCTTCTCTTCACCCTTTCCAAATGAGAATCTTGCCTCACATTTCACTGAAAAACTTGGGGGCTAAGAAGAATAAGTTTATATAAGAACTTAAAATATGGAAACTACAATGGTATGGTCAGATAAATTGATGGAAAACTAAGTGCCATAGAAGCCACTAGAGAAGAGAATATCAAATAGGTAACAAAGCTGCTGAAGGGGCAAGTAGAATGAAAACTTTAAAAGGTTCAGCAATCAAGAGACTATTGGTAACCTTGGTAAAGGTGGATTCAGAAACCAATCACAAAAATATAAGAAACGAATTGGACGTTATGAGAAATGGTGACAACAATCTGTTACAAACTCCCAGAAAGTGGAACAATGAAAAAACCAAAGAGCTAGGGCTTTTAAGCTACTTTTCCAGACTGGTATTGCAAGTTCAGACTGCAAGAATTTTTCAGAAGTTCTAAGCAGAGACAAGTGAGTATAGACAGAAGGCAAAGTTCACAAGAAACAGACTTAGAGCTAGAGAAAGTACCAGACCAGTGCTATGCTTAAGTTGCCCTACCTTAAGCCACAGGAAGAAAAAGGATCAGAGCAACACTTAGGCATTGCAGTGCTGAGGTAGTCCCAGTCATGAAATTATTTGCCCAGGTCAGAATCATAGCACTAAAAAATGTCCAGGTCAGTACCTGGGGAAAAGACAAAACAAGAACAGACCCTGGAGTTTTATAGAATGCTGCTGTCATTAACATCTATACAGTCTGATCTGTCATGCTCATAGCAAGGGAGAAGAGCCAATTCTGAGTTCAAGACTTTGTTCAGAAGACAATTTAGAGAAAAATCAAGTCCAAAACCCAGTTTGAGTGTCTAGGATAATTATTTCCTACTTAGATATTTCTGCAAAAAGTGGGGTTTAATTTTAGATAACATTCCCAGGACCAACCAATACCTATCCTCAGCATCCAAGAATATGGAATGCTGCAGAGTCTGACCCAGGTACAAAATCCCAATCCAAAAATTGAAGCAAGAGCTATAAGTAAACAGAAGAAAATACCAAATACCAAATACAATGAAGAAACAGTATGTAAACCTTAAAATTTCTTAGACTTATAAATGTTGGAAATTTCACCATTGGGAAATTTCATACTTGGAAAATTTCTTACTGATAGTCTATTGGAATGTGAACCCCATTGGCATGGGAGGTTCCTTCTCCTCCCTACTTAAGATTACTTTAGGACAGAAACCTTTTGCTGAACAATGGAAAGGGCTTTGACCTTTGCTTAAGCACAGAACAGGAATTTCTTTGAGTCATGATTGATTTTAGAATTGATACAATAGAGATACTTGGAATGACAGAACCAGGTCTTGGAAAATACAATTTCCACCCCACTAAGTCCTAACAGGATTTAGGAAGGGCTGCAGCATAGATCAAAATTTAATTATTCCAATCTCTACCCTACTCAGGGTAACAGGATTTAGGCTGTAGCAAAAGATCAAGATTTAATTATTTGAGAATATGACCTCCAACAGACATGTGCAAAGCCACAGACCTCTGGGCAGTCCTGGGTTAAGCTAGAGCCACCATTGGCACAGGGAAAATGATGGACAGTGATTGGTAGATGTGAGAACTGAGGGGAGGGAACTTGGATGGTTTCCTTAAAGATAGAGGGGTCTGAGGACTGGGGGGTGGGAGAGTTTTGGCTCTGAGTGGTTGGAGAGGTGCTCTGAGAAGCTTGCTCTGAAGGAAGCTGGAGGTGGGGGCCCTGAGACTGTTTCTCCATTTTGGTCACGTGAGTAATAGGGACTGATCTCCTTTCTTTGCCCCAGCTATCTAAGGGCTTGGGCCTTTTGGCCCAGCCTAAACAGAAGGGGTATTTAAGCCCTATTCCCTTCTCTCCCCTTTCTCTCTCCCTCTCTCTCTCTCTCTCTAATTCCTTTCTTCCTCCCGTTTGTAATTAAACTCTATAAAAGGTTGATGGCTGACTTGAGTTTTCATTTAGGAATTACATAGCTGAATTCCTTGGCGACCTTAAATTAATATATATCAGTCTTTTAAAGTGATTTCCTTGTCACACAGTATGAACTAAGAGAAACCCAACAGAAAAAAAAAGAGAGTAACTCCATCACAAATCCAAGTAAAGCTTCTTAGAAAATAAATTCTTGGGACAGGTAGGTGGCTTAGTGGACAGAGAGCCAGGCATAGAGATGGAAGGGCCTGGGTTCAGATTTGGCCTTAAGGCATTTCTTAGCTGGGTGACGTGGGCAAGTCATGTAACTCCAAATGCCTTGCCTAACTGTTTCTGATCTTCTCCCTTGGAACTTTGTGTCAATTCTAAAACAGAAGGTAAGGGTTTTTAAAAAGAAAGAAAGAAAAAAAACAAATTATTGGCCCAGAAGGCTAATAAAGCCCTTGAGGAAAAAAATAATTGAAATACAAAATGTAATGTAAAAGGAAATAATGAAAGAAAATTCATAGTAAAAATAATAACAGCTAGTATTTATATAATGCTTTAAGGTTTACAAAGCACCTTATAAATATTATTTCATTTTATCTTTATAACAGCCCTGAAGGTAGGTGCTGTTGTTATCCTCAGAAAGACAAGGGCTATGTGATTTAGCCAGGTTTACGCAGTTAGTGTCTGAGACCGGATTTGAACTAAGTTCTAACTGTAAGCCTTGCATATATTCCATTGCACCACCTGATTGCCTCTAGTAGAATAGATGATGAATTGAATGATGAATGAAATTGAATGTCTTAAAATTAATATGAATCAAAATGAAAGCAGTGTCCCTGACACTAAAAGAAATATTCGAATCAAAAGGTAGAGGAAAACAAAAGAAAATTTTTATGCTATCAGATGATTGAACCATAAAACAGGTCAGAGACCATATCAAATCAACAGCTTACCTGAAAAATCAAAACAAGAAGCGTAAGTTCTTAATTTCAAGAAATGCTAGACAATAACTGTCCATGTCTTTTGGAACTTGAAGGCAATCTGGAGATAGAAAGATTTTTACTAGGTTAACTTCTGAAAGAAAACTCAAAATGAAAATTCCAAAGAATGTTATAGCCAAAATCCAAGTTTACAGGTCAAAGAAAAATTATGGCCAGTAGCCAGAAGGGAAAAAAAGTTAAAATTGTAAAGAAGTTAAAGTCAGGATCACAAGACAGTTGCGATTCTCACTTTCAAGGAAAGGAGAACTTATAATTCAGTTCCAAAAGAAAAAAAAAGGCTTAAACCAAGAATGGCCTACATGACAAATCTGAATAGAATCCTAAAGGAGAAAAAGAAAAAACAAAACATCTATTTTTAATGAAAGTGGGTTTTCAAAGGTTCCTGATGAAAAGACTAAAGTAAAAATCTTGAATTGTTGAAACTAGGAGTTATGAGAAACATTGATAAATATCTTTTATCAATTTGGAGGGACTATATAATGATAAATTATGTACATTCTAACAATGGGGAAAGAAGCAAACATCCTCAGAACTCTTAATGTCTTCAAGTTACATAGTTAAGTAAGATAGGTACAATGCCTGGGAGTGATTTTGTGTATGATGGTCCAAGAAGAAAAAAAGTGATTATTAATTGTATATTTCCCTTTTGCCTATTCTCTAATATTTTTTTTCTATTTGCCTCCCTCTCCTCCATTTACAAAGAAATGGTGAAAGTTTGTTCAACAGTAGTGATCTGTAATGGAACTATATTCCATTGTATCTCTTCTCTTATGTATCTCTCATTCACAAGTGTTTTACTTTTAAAAAGTCCCTTCATGGCCTGACTTTCAACATTAGTATTTGACCATTTTCTCATCTGTCTTGCCATCCACTTAAACTTATACTTTTTGTCCCTACTTATTTCCCTGTTAAGTTAAATATATTTCTGTACTTAGCTCTATATGTACTTTTTCAAGTTTAACTTATTATAGGCCTGCTGAATAACAGGACAAAATCAATTTATTGCAAATAGGCTCAATTTTTAAAAAGGCACAACCAATCAGAGTATCTTATAACCTATTAAATAGGAAAGAAGAACAGTATGGATTAGAAAGTAGAAAAAGAGAAACCGGGGTGGGGGAGCGTAGACATCTGGGTGGCTCAATATTGAGAGCCAGGCCTAAAGGTGGAAGGTCTTAGGTTCAAATGTGGCCTCATACACTTCCCAGCTGTGTGACCCTGGTAAGTCACTTAACCCCTATTGCCTAGCCCTTACCATTCTTCTGCCTTGGAACCAATACATAGTAAGGATTTAAAAAAGAAAGAGAGAAGCAGGGGTGCTACATTATGCTTAATAGCACCCTAGATAAATTAATTATTAGATATGTATCAGATATCCCTTTTAGCCTAAGAAAATCTAATAATTACTGATACAACTACAATTACAAAAGAAAAAGAAGTTAATGACCTGAATAAAACTTTAGAAAACTTAAAAATGATAGACCCCTAATGTGATTACCAAATGGAAACAGTAATAAGTTTATATAGCTCAGCCCTGCATGTTTTTTTTTTTACAAAAATTGCTGATATAGAAGTTGTATGAATAGAGAGAAACCCAAATGATAAAGAAGAAAATAGCATCAAAACTAGTTCAACTAAAACTTTGTGAAAGAGAGTGTCTTTGCTTTGAGGGCTATAAAAATGATTTTCTAGGTCAGAAAAGGATACATTGTACTACCCTACTATTATAATTCTACTTTATGTGTTTCTATGCAATTCAGTTTACTTGTTCTTCTAGTGTTTGTTTATATAGTCCATGTTAATAACAAAATTTGAAATCCCTCCAATTATATTAATAGATAGTGAAAAAACTTTTGATAAAACAATACCTGTTTCTGTTAAAAGCACTAAAAAGGTTCATTCCCTTTGAACTAGAGGCTCTATGATCCCAAGAAATCCATTGTTAAGAATAAAGTCCACGTGTACTTTTTTTTCCTTTTTTTTAATTTCTTGGTTAAAATCACATTATTTCCTTCCCTCTCCTCCACCCACCCTTCCCACAGCTGACGCACAATTTTACTGGGTATTACTTGTGTCCTTAATCAGAACCTATTTCTATGTCGTTGATGTTTGCATTAAGATGTTCATTTAGAGTCTACATCCCAAGCCATATCCCTTTGACCCATGTAATCAAGCAGTTGTTTTTCTTCTGTGTTTCTACTCCCACAGTTTTTCCTCTGAATGTGGATAGTGGTTTTTCTTGTAGATTCCTCCAAGTTGTTGAGGATCAATTCATTACCACCAATGGAGAAGTTCATTACATTTTATTATACCACAGTGTCCCTGTGTACAATGTTCTCCTGGTTCTGCTCCTCTTACTCTGCATCAATTCCTGGAGGTCGTTCCAGTTCCCATGGAATTCCTCCATTTTACTATTCCTTTAAGCACAATAGTATTCCATCACCAACATATACCACAATTTGTTCAGCCGTTCCCCAATTGAAGGGCATCCCCTCATTTTCCAATTTTTTGCCACCACAAAGAGTGCAGCTATGAATATTTTTGTACATTTTTTTTCCTTATTATCTCTTTGGGGTTCAAACCCAGCAGTGCTATGAGCTGGATCAAAGGGCAGACAGTCTTTTATCGCCCTTTGGGCATAGTTCCAAATTATCCTCCAGAATGGTTGGATCAATTCTCGTAACTCCACCAACAATGCATTAATGTCCCGACTTTGCCACATCCCCTCCATCATTCATTACTTTCCTTTGCTGTCATGTTAGCCAATCTGCTAGGTGTGAGGTGATATCTCAAAGTTGTTTTGATTTGCATTTCTCTGATTATAAGAGATTTAGGACACTTTTTCATTTGCTTATTAATAGTTTTGACTTCTTTAACTGAAAATTGCCTATTTATGTCCCTTGCCCATTTATCAGTTAGAGAATGGCTTGATTTTTTGTACAATTGGTTTAACTATTTATAAATTTGAGTAATTAGACCTTTGTCAGAGGTTTTTGTAATGAAGATTGTTTCCCAATTTGTTGCTTCCCTTCTAATTTTGGATACATTAGTTTTGTTTGTACAAAAACTTTTTAATTTGATGTAATCAAAATTATTGATTTTACATTTTGTGATTTTTTCTAGCTCTTGCTTGATTTTAAAGTCTTTCCCAAAGGTCTGACATGTATACTATTCTGTGTTCACCTAATTTGCTTATAGTTTCCTTCTTTATATTCAGACCATTCACCCATTCTGAGTGTTAACCTTGGTGTAGGGTGTGAGATGTTGATCCAAACCCAATCTCTCTCAATGTCTCCCAATTTTCCCAGCAGTTTTTTATCAAATGGTGGGTTTTGGTCCCAAAAGCTGGGATCTTTGGGCTGATCATAGACTGTCTTGCTGAGGTCATTTACCCCAAGTCTGTTCCACTGATCCTCTTTTCTGTCTCTTAGCCAGTACCAAATTGTTTTCATGACCACTGCTTTATAGTATAGTTTGAGATCTGGGACTGCAAGTCCTCCTTCCTTTGCATTTTTTTTCATGATTTCCCTGGATATTCATGATCTTTTGTTCTTCCAAATGAACTTTATTATGATTTTTCCTAATTCATTAAAAATTTTTTTGGTAGTTCAATGGGTATGGCACTAAATAAGTAAATTAATTTGGGTAAGATTGTCATTTTTATTATGTTAGCTCGTCGTACCCATGAGCAATTAATGCTTTTCCAATTGTTTATATCTAGGTTTAATTGTTTGGAGAGTGTTTTGTAGTTTTGTTCATATAGTTCCTGTGTTTGTCTCCGCAGATAGATTCCTAAGTATTTTATTTTGTCTAGGGTGATTTTAAATGGAATTTCTCTTTCACATGTACTTTAAAACATTGATAGCAGAACTTTTTGTGATAGCAAAGGTTTTGGGGGGAAAGTAGTTGTTCAATGATTGGGGAATTGCTAAGCAAATTGTGTGTTGTGAAAGTTATTTAGTATTACTTACCTGCAAGAAATGATATATATGAGGCATACAGAGAAGCCTGGAAAGATCTACTAGAACTGAGGGCAAAATAAGCAGAGTCAAGAAAATAATATATACACTAACTGCCACATTGAAGAACAACAGTAGCAAATTTCAAAAGTAAATGTAACTAAATTATAAAGATTAAGCGTGACTCAAATGAAGACAATTCTATGAGAAGATACCTCTAATCTACCCTTTGGTGGAAGTGAGAAGTATACGAGCCTTGTATGTTGCACATTTTCAGACTTTTTTCAGTGTCTCAACCAATTGGGTTTATTTTTTCCCTGAAAAAAATAGTATTATATATAAGATGGCTCAGTGGGAAGGGGGGAGAATATTGGGGATAACTATTAAGATGGAAGAAACAGAAGATATCAAAAAAAATTTTAAACCACTAGAAAGTATAAAAATAATATGGTAAATAGTATCTATCAAAACCCAAGGCTCCATATATTAAAGAGAAAGACTAGGGGCCTATATAGTAAAATCCAAGTAAAGCAAGGATGTCCAGTGTCAGCCCTATTGTTTTATATGTTTTTAGAAATATTACTAGCAATAATACTAGAAAAAAATCAGAGATAGTAGTAGTCAATATTTGAACCAAGATTATATTTGATCTTAAGGATACCTTCATAAGCAGTTATTAAGAATAAGAGAGTCAGACTTAGGAAAATCACTGACAGCTATGTGGAGGACAGATTATAGTATGTGAGCAACTCTATATGATATTGTGTGTAAAAGATATTGTGTTAATTATATCAACTTCCAGGTTATTCTCACCCCTATTCTGATCTTTATTTTTTCAAAATATATCTTCTTATATATATATCAGTTAATACTCCAAAGAAAAGTAAATGAATAAGAAATTCATTGTGCCCAGGTTATGGTATACATTTGGATGAGTACTTCATCAAGATGGTTTACTGGATCATGTATCTTGAAATAGTAGCCCAGCAGTTATATACAGTGAGCCAGGCCCACAGTTAAATAGGAGGAAGATAATAGATCGAACTAGTTGTGGTGTTATTCTCCTGGATTTATCATTTGGTTCTCTCAGGACATACTACTTCTAAATGGTCAATTTTTATTTAAAAAAAGGCAGGGCTGAGATATATGTAAACTCATTTCTGTTCCTGTTCAGTAGTCACCAGAGGTCTGTCATCTTCAGCTTTTCTGAAGTTATTTTAAGGTCATTAACTTTCATTCATCTCATTCATTCATTCACTTCTTTTTAGTATAAAACTTCATCTTTTAAATAATAGCAATGCAGTATAAATGTGAATCATGAAAGGCCACAATTTCAAAAGAATGAAGATCTTCATTGATACACAGAAAAATAGAAATCCATTTTAGTTGTAAGTAGGCTGAAATATTTTGCCAAATATGATTTCATAGAAGTAGCATGAAATACATCATTGAAGATATATAACTAAAATAAGAAATAAACTCATTATGGAATGAAAGTGAGGAATGAATATCCAGAGTACTGTATTGATATCCATAATTTTTTTAATCCTCTAACATTTTAGATTATCTATGCGAGATTTAAGAGGGTCATAGATAAGAATTGCACAGATAAATAGATGTGTATAGATTGTAGTTTGCATTGATACAATTAGCATATCATTGTAATATAGACTGTTAGAGCTGATGTTGCTATATAAAATTTAGAATTTTCAAGACCATATTTTATTTGTAGTAGAGTTGTAAAGAAAGTGCTTTGAATATTTAAAACACATTTGTGATACTATCTTTCATACTTAAATTATTTTAATACATGTTTTTTAATTCTCAGATCAGGCAAGACATGTTTTGTCCGCTGTGCA
Organism: Monodelphis domestica; assembly: GCF_027887165.1. NCBI lineage: Eukaryota > Metazoa > Chordata > Mammalia > Didelphimorphia > Didelphidae > Monodelphis > Monodelphis domestica. The sequence goes on along the minus strand of NC_077229.1, from coordinate 399,715,761 downwards.
AGCAGCTGCGCCCAATCAGGAAGATTCATCAATCATGAGTGAAAAGATTAGTCACTTGATTTTAGAAAATGAAGCATTACAAAGTCTTGCTGAACAGGAACAGCAGTACAATATGAGGATTAGTGAGCTGATGTTGGAATTAAACACTGCACTGAAAGAGATGGTGAGCCATGTATGATCATTCTTAGATGTGTAAGGTGGGGACAGAAGAATAAAGAAGAATAATTAATGAAAGAATAATATCACAGGAAGTAATATTTCTTTTGTACTCTTTCCAAGTCTGTCTTATGTTGAAGTTCAAACAACCTTTGCCTTATGAAAGGGAGAGAGTTGTATTTGAAAAGTTTGCTTGTAAAGTTGGTTTATATAACTTGGAACACATTTCTCCAAAGATATATCTCTGGTTAGTACATAAAAGCTTGTTTAGTTCATATAAAGCACATTTATATAATGGTACTATTTCATAACTATAACTAACTAACTGCTATTCATACCATTGTTTCTGTGGGAAAATGAGTTCTGTTTTCTAAAGGATTTCAGAAATTGATTTCCTTCCCTCTCAGTGGCATCTTGTCGTAGATACAGTAGGAAGGATATAATTATTTGTTTGAACAAAGGAGATCTCCTATTTCAAAAACTAGCACCTATAGCACCCAGCTTTACTGTATAGAATAAAACTTTACTGTAGGTGAAAAATCTGTGAGACCTTATTGGTCCATAGAAAACCACTAAAACCAAATTCAAGAGAGCCAAACAGACTTGGAATCATTAGCAAAATGCACCCCTGGCAAGTAATTGATATTGGTTATAAAGTGCAGTTATGTAAAACATATTTCCATATTAGTCATGTGGTCTTCATTCAGCTCAGTCAACTCTTTTCTGTGGAGGTAGATAGCATTTTTTCATTATAAGTCTTTTAGAATTGTCCTAGATTATTGTATTGCTGAGAATAGTGAAGTCATTTATATAATTGATTACTGTAATACAATATTGCTGTTATTGTGTACATTGTTCTCCTAGGTGTGCTTACTTTACATCAATTAATGTAAGTCCAGTTTTTTTTGAGAACATCCTCCTTATCATTTCTTTAAAGCACAATAGTATTCCATCATAATCATATACCATACTTTGTTCAGTTGTTCTCCAATGGATGAGAAGCTCCTTGACTTTCCATTTTTTGCCACCACAAAAAAGAGCTGTTATAAATATTTTTGTACATATAGGTCCTTTTTTCTTTTTTTTTTAAACAGGATATGTATAATTTTGTAGCCCTTTGGGCATAGTTCCAGATCATTATCCAGAATGGACATCAGTTCACAGGTCCACCAACACTGCATTTGTACTCTTGTTGCCCCCTCCACAATATTTGTCATTTTCCTTTTCTGACATTAGTCAATCTGATAGGTATGGATGATAGATAATATTTTATTTAATTTACATTTCTCTAATCAATAATGACTTAGAATATTTTTCATATGACTATAGATAACTTTTATTGCTTAGCTTTCTAACTGTATCTCATACTACTTGTAGAAATTTACCTTCTCTTTAGACTATTCTGATGTAAACTATTTGTCCAGAAGTGCCAAACATATGTCCCACAATACTCCTGAGTGCAACCTGTACCAGACTAAAATATAGAGAAATACTTTACAAAATAAAATTTAATAATACAATAAAATATATTAAAATGTGATTTTCTAAGACAGTATCTTGTTTTCTTCCAGGGATCCTTATGTATAATTTAGTGACTCATGTTTCTGTTGCGTTTGACACCATTGCATTAGATTCTTCTACATTCTTGCTTTGTCATTCTCTTATCACTGCTTCATTCTTCATATATTCCTTGATGCCTGGAATAGACTTTTCCTAAATTGTCCTATTTTCCTCCATGATGGCCTTCTAAAATTCTCTTCAGTAGTGTCTTTGTCTTCAAATCTCTAATGACACTTTTTTTGACTTCTAAAAATAGTAATAATGAATATATATTTGGTTAACTGTTTCTTGTTTACAAAATGCTTCATGTTCATTACTTTTTAACATTCAGATTTTTTTAATTTTAATACATGTTTTATGTCTTACAAAGAGTTCCTTAAAGGCAGTGACAATTAATTTTGGTAATTCCTTAAAGCACCTAATAGCTTAAATTAAAACTGATAAAATTATTGAGGAATATTAATACTTTAGAGAGTTGTGTGAATACCTGTATTTTAAAAAATAAAGATTCTTATGACTCAGAGATTAAAATACGTTGTTACCAAAACCTAAGGGTAATTTAGTCAGTTTTTTTTTTCTTATCTGTATGTTTATGCCATTAGGATAGCTTGAAAAAACAATTAAGCAATTCATTGGAAGAAAACAAAAATTTGAAATCACAGTTGTTAAGTGTGGAACAAAATGCCAAACATGGAGAGGCTACAGCTCTACTAACTGTACAGGTTACTGGTGAGTTTAAAGTTCATTCAATTACATTTCTTAGCTATAAGAAGCCACACCGGTATTGATATATCTATTTTTATTATTTTAGTATTTAATCACATGTAAGATTAAATACTAAGTAATAGAAATTATTTTTTATTAGACCAATATACACATCTGAGAATATCTTTTGCCTTGGAAATGATAAAGCAACAAGACAAGTAGGCAAACAACATGTTGACGTGATCTGCCTTATGCCATTTTGTTTTTATTTTTAATTTATTTTATCTACTTAAAAATATTTATTAATTAATTTAGAATATTTTTCCATGATTCATATTCTTTCCTTCCCCTCTCCACTCCCCACACCCATAGCCAACGAGCAATTTCACAGGGTTTTATATGTATCATTGTTCAAAATCTATTTCCATATTATTAATGTTTGCAATAGTGATCATTTAAAGTCAACATCCCCATTCATATCCCCTTCGAGCCATGTGATCAATCATATGTTTTTCTTCTGTATTTCTACTTCCATAATTCTTTCTCTTTAATGCAAATTTGAATCCAGGATCTTCTCTCTCTAGTTGTGTCTCTCAATCCACTGAGCCAAATAGCTGTCCTGACCTTGTATAATATTATTTTTTAAATTTAAATTTACAGATTCATTTAAAAAATTTGATTATACTTTGTCCTCCACTCTTTTTAAAAATTTATTTATTTAGAATATTTTTCCATGATTCCATGATTCATGATTTTTCCCACCCCTCTTCCCTCCCCCTTCCCAGAGTTAACAAGCAATTCCACTGGATTATACATGTATATCATATGTTTTTCTTCTGCATTTCTGTTCCCACAGTTCTTTCTCTGGATGTGGATAGCGTTCTTTGTCATGAGTTCTTTTGGATTGTCCTGGGTCATTGCATTGCTGCTAGTAGAGAAGTCTGTCACATTCAATTGTTCCACAGTGTATAAGGCTTTGTGTGCAATTTACTGCTGGTTCTGCGCCTTTCGCTCTGTATCAGTTCCTGGAGGTCTTTCCAGTTCACATGGAATTTTTCCAGTTCATTATTCCTTTCAGGTCAATAGTATTTCATCTCCATTAGATACCACAATGTGTTCATTCATTCCCTAATCGATGGACACCCCTTCATTTTCCAATTTTTTGTCACCACAAAGAGTGCGACTATAAATATTTTTGTACAAATATTTTTCCTTATTATCTCTTTGGGGTACAGACTCAGCAGTGGTATGACTGGATCGAAGGGAAGGCGGTCTTTTAAAGCAATTTGGGCATAATTCCAAGTTGCCTTCCAGAATGGTTGGATCAGTTCTTAGCTCCACCAGCAATGCATTAAGTGTCCCAATTTTGCCACCTCACCTCCAACATTTATTATTTTCCTTTGCTGTTATATTGGCCAATTTGCTAGGGGTGAGGTGGACCTCACAGTTTTGAATTGCATTTTTCTAATTATGAGAGATTTAGAACATTTTTTAATGCGCTCATTTATTTATTTATTTATTTATTTGATCATTTATTTATTTATTTAGCTCAGAATTGCTTTTTCATGCCCATTACCCATTTATCAATTGGGGAATGGCCTGTTTTTTTTTTTTTTGTAAAATTGATTTAGCTCCTTATAAATTTGAGAAATTAGATCTTTGTCAGAGGTTTTTGTTATATTTTTTCCCGTTTTGTTGCTTCCCTTCTACTTTTGGTTGCATTGGTTTTGTTTGAACAAAATCTTTTTAACTTCATGTAATCAAAATTATTCATTTTATATTTTGAAATATTCTCTCTCTTCCTTGTTTTTAAATTCTTTCCTTTCCCATAGATCTGACAGGTACTCTCTTCTATGTTCACCTAATTAATTATAGTTTTCTTCTTTATATTTAAGTCATTTACCCCATTCAGAATTTATCTTGGTATAGGGTGTAAGATATTGATCTAAACCTAATCTCTCCATACAGTTTTCTAATTTTCCCAGTATTTTTTGTCAAATATTGGGTTCTTGTCCCAAAGCTGGGATCTTTGGGTTTATTATATGCTGTCTTGCTGAGGACATTTACCTCAAGTCTATTCCATTGATCTTTCCTTTTGTCTCTGAGCCAGTACCTTATTGTTTTGATGACCACTGCTTTATAGTATAGTTTAAGATCTGGTACTGCTAGGCCCCAATCCATCACATTTTTTTTTTCCATTAGTTCTCTTGATATTCTTGGTGTTTTGTTCTTCCAGATGAACTTTGTTATAATTTTTTTCTAATTCTGTAAAGAAGTTTTTGGTAATTTGAAAAGGTATGGAACTGAATAAGTAATTTAGTTAGAATTGTCATTTTTGTTATATTAGTTTGTCCTACCCATGAATTGTTTAGATCTAGTTTTAATTGTGTGGAAAGTGTTTTGTAGTTATGTTGATAAAATTCCTGAGTTTGTCTTGGCAAATAGATTCCCAGATATTTTATGTTGTCCAGGATGATTTTAAATGGAGTTTCTCTTTCTAACTCTTGTTGCTGAGTTGTGTTGGAAATATATAGAAATGCTAACGATTTTTTGCGGGTTTATTTTGTTCCTGCAACTTTGCTGTATTTGTTGATTATTTCCACTAGCTTTTTATTTTTAGTTGATTCTCTAGGGTTCTTTACGTAGACCAACATATCATTTGCAAAGAGTGATAGATTAGACTCCTCATTGCCTGTTTTAATCCGTTCAATTTCTTTTCTTCTCTAATTGCTACTGCTAGTGTTTCTAGTACAATGTTAAATAGTAGAGGTGATAATGGGTATCCTTGTTTTACTCCTGATTTTATTGGGAAGACTTCTAACTTATCCCCTGCAAAGCGGGCCGACCAGCAACTGCTGCATAAAGGATCTCCTAGTGGGTAATAACTTGAGGAGGAGAAAGAAGTTGGGAGAAAGGGATAATAAATCGAGAGACACAGACAAATTAATTGTAATGTAAAGGACGGCACTTGCTCTTGTAATATCTTGGAAGATATGAATAACAAAGAACGCGTGGAATAGAGGTTTCTTAGATAGGAATAGCTGGTGGAGACAGAGTGCCACTAACAAAGGTGGGGAGGCTAGGCTCCTAGTGCCAAGGCACATGGCGAGAGCATAGGTGAGAGGGAAACAAAAGAACAAAGGAAGATCTTTAGAGACCATAGCAGGGCCCCATAGAAGGAGGGATCCAGATGGCAGAAAGCCAGAGCCAGAGAGAGGGAGGGGCAGCGCTGTTCCTGTCTTTTATTATGGCCATGATTGGGAGATACGTAATACATATGTAACAACGCATAGTGGATTCACATTAGTTTGAGATGCTAATGATGACATGCTCTAGGCATGGATAATTAGCCCATGAAAGACAAAGAAGCCTGGATTCCTGCCAGAATGTTAAGAACAAAGGAAGCATGGTGAAGCCCAACTTTCACTGCCCTCCAGAGGTCTGACCATGAGCCTTTCAAAGGAATGCTGTTTGACCAGGTTAGAGCTAAGCCTTCTATGGCTCAGGCCAGAGATTCTCCTGGCCTTTGAGCTGTCTCATTAACTGCTCTGATTAAGAGTAATATAATATTAATACATCAACCACATTTTCCAGATGTATATGCCTGGAATCCTATATCCCCATTGCAAATGATGCTTACTGATGGTTTTTAATATATACTGTTTATTATTTTTTAGGAAATGCCCTTCTATTCCTATACTTTCTAGTGTTTTTAATAGAAATTGGAGTTGCATTTTGTCAAAGAAATGTGATTTCTGTTGGTTTAATTGTTGATATGGTCAATTATATGGATGGTTTTCCTAATATTAAATCATCCTTGCATTCCTGGTATAAATCCCACCTGATCACTGAGAATAATCCTTGTAATCATTTGCTATAGTCGTTTTGCTAGTATTCTATTTAAGATTTTTGCATCCATATTGTTTAGAGGAGATTGGCCTATAGTTTTCTTTCTCTGTTTTTGATCTACCTGGCTTTGGAGTCAGTACCATATTTGTGTCATAAAAAGAAATTTGGCGAAACTCCTTTGCTGATTTTGTCAAAAAGTTGTTCTTTAAATGTTTGATAGAATTCACTTGTGAATCCATTTGGCCCTGGGGATTTTCATCCTGGACAATATAAGTTCCTTGATGACTTGTTCAATTTCTTTTCCTGTGATGGGATTGTTTAAGTATTCTTTTTCCTCATTTGTTAATCTAGGCAATTTATATTTTTGTAAATATTCACTCATTTCACCTAGATTGTCATATTTTTGCTATATAATTGGGCAAATAATTTTTAATGATTGCCTTAATTTCCTCTTCATTAGAGGTGAGGTCACCCTTTTCATCTTTGATACTATTAATTTGATTTTCTTTCTTTTTTTAAATTAGATTAACCAGTACTATATCTACTTTTTTTTCAAAGTACCAGCTCCTAATCTTATTTATTAGTTCAATAGCTTTTTTACTTTCAATTTTATTAATTTCTCCTTTGATTTTTAGGATTTCCACTTTAGTTTTTATCTGGGGATTTTTAAGTTCTTCTCTTTCTAATTTTTTAATTTGCTTGCCCAATTCATTGATTTCTTCCCTTTCTGATTTGTTGATGTGTGCACTCAAGGATATAAATTTTCCCCTGAGTACTGCTTTGGCTGCATCCTATAAATTTTGAAAGGATGTCTCCTCATTGTCATTCTCTTCAATGAAATCATTGTTTCTATGATTTGTTCTTTAACCAACTAATTTTGAAGAATCATATTATTTAATTTCCAGTTGATTTTTGATTTGCTTCTCCATGTACCCTTACTAATTATAATTTTTATTGCATTGTGGTATGAAAAAAGTTGCATTTATTATTTCTGCTTTTTTGCTTTTGTTTGCAATGTTTTTATGCCCTAGTACCATGGTCAGTCTTTGTGAATGTACCATGTGCTGCTGAAAAGAAGGTGTATTATTACCTTTTGTCCCTATTTCTTTTTCTCCACCTATCTATTATCTCTAATTTTTCTAAGATTTAATTTATATCTCTTATCTATTTTTTATTTGATTCATCTAGATTTGATAGAGGAAGATTGATGTCTCCCATTAGTATAGTTTTACTATTTATTTCCTCTTTAAGCTCTAATAGTTTCTCCTTTAAAAATCTGGATGCTATACTATTTGGTGCATACATGCTGAGTCCTGATATTTCTTCATTGTTTATATTGCCTTTTATCAGGATGTAATTACCTTTCTTATCTCTTTTAATCAGATCTATTTTTGCTTTGGCTTTGCTAGATATCATAATTGGGACTCCTGCCTTCTTTTTCTCAGTTGATGGCCAGTAAATTTTGCTCTAGCCTCTTACCTTTTCCCTGTATGTGTCTACCTGCCTCTTGTGTGTTTCTTGTAGTCAACATATGGTAGGATTTTGGTTTCTAATCCACTGTGCTATCTGCTTCTGTTTTATGGGTGAATTCATTCTATTCACATTCAGATTTATGATTACCGCCTATTTATTCTCCATCATTTTGGTTTCCTGTTTTAGTTCTGCCCCTTCTTCTGTCACGATTTTCTTCTATATCAATATTTTGCTTTTAATCAGTCTCCCTATTCCCTAACCTTATTTTCCTTTTCTTTCCACAACCTCTCTTCTTATTCCCCTCTTGTTTTTCTTTAGGATCTATTAAATGCAGCCCCCCTACCTTTCCCTCCCTTTTAATACTCTACACCTCACTCCTTGCCTTGGCTTTTCCTTCTCAACTTTCCTGTAGGTTAAGATACAATTCTATACCCCAATAGATCTGGCTGCTCTTTCCTCTCAGAACTGATTTCATTGAGAGTAAGGTTTAAGTATTATCTATTACCACTCTCTTCCTCTTCATCTTATAATAGTATTCTTTGCCCACCTCCCACCCCACCATGCATCTCTTTATGCTGTATAATTTATACTATTTTTCTTCTTCCTTCAAGTTTTTCTTAGTATCATCCTCTGTTACCAAACCCCCCTTTTTGATATGTACTATATTAAATGGCTTAGTACCCCAACCTTTGCCTATGAATAATTCTTCTATCTACTATGATAATGAAAACAATTTTAAGAGGTACAGATATAATTTTTCCATATAAAGATATAATCAATTTAAACTTACTGAAGCCCTTACATTTTTCCCCCTCTTTCTTGTTTACCTTTTTATGGTTCTCGTAAATTTTGCATTTGGACATCAAATTTTCCATTTAGTGCTGGTCTCTTCTTCAGGAATGCTTAGAAATCTTCTGTTTTGTTGAATGCGCATACTTTACCTGGAAAGTATTTAGTCAATTTTGATGGGTAAGTGATTCTTGGTTGTAGACCCAATTCTCTTGCCTTCCTGAATATCATATTCTAAGACTTGTGGTCCTTTAGTGTAGAGGCTACCAGATCCTGAAAAGCTATCTTCTAAATGTTCACACTCTTTATTCACTACCAGTAATAGTATGGGAGTTTTATGGGAAAATGTAGGAAAAAAATTATCATCTTTTGCTCCCTCATATCAGAGTTTGGTTAAAATGTTGTTACTGTTATTTTGAAACTTTGTTGGTTAATTCAATGTTACCCATGATATACTTGTAAAATGAACAAGTGAAAAGAGAGCAGAGCCAAAATTAATGTTTTATAGTTCCTCAGTGACCTTGGGATTCATCTTTTGAGAAGTCAAAATTAGAAGGACTAACTCAGTTGAATCTATCATTCCTAAATTTATTTTGCTTCTCTTTGAACTTCTTTCTATTTTGGTTCCATTCACTCTCTTAAAATAACCAATTCTATAAATTTACAACCACCAGCATAAATTTTTAATTGTCCCAAAATGTCTTCTTTAAAGTTCTTATATTCCCATATTTGTTAAGCAAATTTATAGTCACATAACCATATTTTATAGACATTGATCATAATATCACTTCTTAATATCTTTGTCATTCTAGTTCTCCCACTCTTGGCCAATTTTAATCACCCTTTTCTGGATTACCTCCATACCAATATTGTTTTTCTTGACCTTTTGATTTTCAGACATAGATACTCTCTTTCAAGCCCAGTTACATAACATTTTGGACAGGGATAAAATAATGTTTTCTCTTTTATTTCCAAAAAAATTTTTGAGAAAACTCAACATTTCTGGAAGTTTTGTTCATAGTAGTTCTGTGTCTTTAGATAAGTTTGTAATGATTCCTCTATCCTTTTTCTAGATCTTAACTGAAAGTTTAGAACACACTCATATTAATATGGTTTAGACTTATGTAATTATTTATGGTTGCATTATAACTCATCTTCTAGTTCTCCTACCTTTTTAACAGCATTTTAAGGTCTGTCAAAATTTTCTCTTAGTTTAATATTTTGCTACCTATAAGATATTAGATTTTTCACTGTGCATCCTGTTTTCCTAATATTTTATAAAAATATTAAATCATAACAGTCCCAGCACTGATAGCTAGGAGACAGACTGATTTAAAAATTTTATCCATCTAGAAAATTGTTCATTTATCTCATCTCTGTTTCCTTGCTCCCACACAAACTACTACTTTGATACCTCATTGGGTTATAGAGTTGATTCTGGGTTCTTGAAGACTATACCACTGGACTGTTAAGCTATGGTAGATTCTGTCACTGGAAAGACATTTAGTATAGGTTTAGATTCTTTTTTTAGTTACTAATTACACAAATATTATATAGGAAACCACAAATATATTACAAATTGTTTTGGTTGTGGGGGGTTGGCATCACCATCATTCCGTATTCCCACAATCTCTCACCAAATAAAAGCCTTTCCTTGTAACCTGTAACTGTAGTCAAGCACAAAAAATCCATGTTGTTTGGTTTATCTCCCAAAATCTAGTGCAATTCTGCACCTCAGTTGTCTATCACCACTCCTCTAAGAGGGAGCATGTTTCATTTATAGTCTCTTCTGAAGTGGTGATTGGTTATTGATCTGAGTTAAAGTTTTTTCAGAATTGTTCATCTTTACAATGTTGTGGCCCTTGTGTAAAAAGTTTTCCTAATTATAATCACTTCTTCAAGTTCAAGTTTCATTGAATCTGTCCCTTTGATATTCTTTATGGTATTATAGTTAGGTTCTTCTAAAAATTTTTCCTCATTAATGTTTTTATTTCATAAAATATTTTCCAATTACAAGTAAAATTATTTAACTTTCATATTAAAAAATTTTGAGTCCTAAATTTTCTCTCTTCCACACCTCCTCTACCTCTTAAGAAAGTTAAACATGCACACACGCACACGCACTCCCCCCCACACACAAGAAAAATAAAGTAAAATAAGTATTCTTCAGTTTGCATAAAGTTTATCATTTCTCTTTCTGGAGATATGTAGCATTTTTCATCATGGTTGCTTTGAAATTGTCTTGGATCTATAATAGTTAAAATTAAGTTATGAGGCTGCAGTAGCTATAGTAGTTTTATCAAATCAAAGTAGTGATAGTAAAGAAAGGAAATTTGGTAAAGAGGTAAAGAGTTGATTAGCTTACTACCATATATATGCCACTTGATGCCACTTTTAAACTATCTATTTCACTGTGGTCTACTTTTTTCTCCTCTTTTTATTACAGATGTGTTAGGGGGAGATGTGTTCAATAGATTTCAGAAAGCACAAGTCAATCTCCTTCCCTCTAAAGTCATTGATTGAAGCTTATCACTTACAGTGGCTTCTTCAGGAGGGAGAGACAGACAGACAGAGGGGAGAGGGGAGAAGAGAAAAAAAGAGAATATTTTCTCCACTGTACCACCTAGATGCCCTGCACCCATCCCTATCCCTGCAGTTTTGCTGTTGCAATGTACAATGTTGTTCTGGTTCTTCTCACTTCACTTTGTATGAGTCCATGTTAAGTCTTCCCAGATTTTTCTGAATCTGTTCTGCTTCTCATTCTTTACATCTCCATACTATTCCATCACTGTCATAGATGATAACTTGTTCAACAATTCTCTAATTAATGATCATCCTCTTAGTTTCCAGTTTTTTTGCCATTACAAGAAAGAACTGCTATTTACATTTATATGTTGCATCCCATAATTTACATTTACATCCATAATTCGTTCTACCTTTCTGCAATTGATTGATATTTAATGTTTTTTACAGCTCTTTCCTATGCCAAAACAAATGCTAAGGTAATTTTTGAAAGGGCCCTATCTTTTTGTCTTTGATTTCTTTTGTATATATGCCTTGTTAGTAATAATGCTGTTGTAATAGATAGATACTTGAGGGTGAATATTTGATGGATTCTCTATATAACTAATGGTTCAGGGTTTACCTACCCTCCTCCCTTTTTCCTCCCACTTCAGAAGCCTTTCAGCTTCCCCTCCCCCCTTTCTTCTGTGAGGTATGAGATTTCAGAGGAAATACTCTTTTCTCTTTTCTCAAGTAAGGGTTTTTTTGGGGAAGACAGGACAAGGATGTAGGATAAGGTAAGAGGGATAGGATATCCCTATTCCCTACAGGGAGCCTTGGTTTGGAGGATATTGGGAGAAATGGCAATCAGTCACAATTGTGAAACAGAATCAGAGAGATACAAGGACCACTGTCTTTTCTTCTTCTTTCAAAGCAGCCAGAACAGTCCCATATATACAAATAGCTTCTTCTCCACCATTGTCAGAAGCCAAAAGCCCAGTTCAGCCTGGTTCAGCCTTTGGCTTGACTCCAACTGTCTCCCTGTAACATTCCAAAAGGAATCTTCATTTTTGAATGACAGCTTCTGTCTTCAGCTTTCTGTGTTGCATGCATGCCTTGCAAATTCTCTCCTCCACATCCCTCCCTTTTTTGTCTTTAAAAAATTTGCACCTAGCAAATTTTAATGATACTCACCTTTTAGATATTCCTACCTATCTAATTCTTACCCTATACTATCTTAAACGTTACTTTACCCTCTTAAAATAACAAATCCTAAACTTATCTTAGCTATTCTTGTCTACCTATTTTTTGCTAAGTTTGGGTATTGGAAAATTGTTTAGGTAATAGGGATTTACATGAAATATAGTTTTAACATAAACATATCATGTAACAATTTTCAAACCATTCCAACAATTTCCATAACATTTTGAATAAGTAACTGCCTTATCTCCTAATGTCTATAAATTCAACTAAGTATAGTATAGAATAGTACATAAGTTCTTAGAATTTTGTTAATAAAATTGATTTGAAGTTTTCTAATCTTATTGATGTTTGAAATTTTTCACAAGGAGACTGTGTCTTAGAGATAGAATTTGGATTTAATGTGTTTCTTTTGATAATGGAGTTATGTTTTCATTTGAAATAACATTTCTTTCTGTTGTTACTATGGCTGGCAGATAATTTGTATAGAATATGTAGAGATTTTTCTTTGGAGTTAAAGTTTAAATGCATGTTCTTGTTGCTGGCTATATTCATTTCTGGAACTGTGTTATTTGCTTCAGGGGTGCTTTCCTGTTATCATTTTAACATGGGCAATGTTCTCTTGTCTGTAATTTCTGTTGATCTGTACTCTCATGTGTGCTTTCCTTTGTTTTACTTAGGGACTGTTATTGATTTGTTTTAGGGCTATTTATGTTGCTGCTCATGACTAAGGCTTTTTTTTTCATTAGATGTCATTTGCATGTATCTTCATTGATGACATGACCACATTGTTGTGTCTAGTGAGGTATCTGAAACTATGAGTTAATATCTTCATGGTATACCCTCCCTCTCTTCCTCCCCCCAGTAGAGATTGTTTTAGGATGAAGGTTGAGAGATTTGGATAACCTGTTTCAGTTCTCAACTATAACTTGATGTTAAAGTCTTTGATAACAAATTCATCCAATGTGAATCTATGCTTCCATAGCATTCTAATTGTTTGTGTCTGTCATAGTTATGAAGATGTTTTCTGCTACAAGCTTACAAGAATTCTTGTTGTAGTTGTTGAATTACTTTAGCTGGAATATTTTCTTTTCTACCTAAGACCTTCATTCTCATAAGATTTTGTGTAGTACGTTACCCTATGGAACTCCAACTAATAGTGGTTTCACTCTTATTGCATGAATGGTATTTGTCATATTTTTTAAGTTAGAGAATAGATGTGAAATTGTCTAACTATCTCTCCTCCTCCAGTTCTTTAATATGTTCCTATCCACCTTCCCATTCAAAATCTGTATCTGTATAAGCCATGTAATTCAATCAATCCCTAATCTTGCACAAAGTTCTTCTAATGGTATGCAACTTGTTCTGTACCCAAAGAATATCTCATCATCATAATCTTGGTGAGGTTTTGATTGTACTATTGTACTGTTTTCAGGTATTCAATTTTCTCACTTGTGTCCCACATATCCTCTTCTTTGTCTGCCTCTTCATAAAGCTAATAAAATTGGTAAGGCATTTGTTCTAAATCATCTTGATCCATTATTATTACACCCTCTGGTATTCCTTCTGATTCTGTATCTGAATCTGACTCACTGAATCCAATCATTATGTTATTTATTGGATTTTGTTCAATGCCATGTAAACTTATGTCAGATGTTGCTAACTCTGGCTTTGTGTGTTGATCTAAGCCTATGTCACCAGCTTTTATCCTTCCCAAATCAGTTTCTGGTTGTTTCTCACTACTAAGCTTTAGATTTTCATTTTGATTTGGTAAACTTGATGGTATGGGGTTAGCTTCTTCTTGCAGATATTCAATATTGTTAAAAATATTAACAAATTTCACTCTATCACCAGTCTGAGGTTTATGTTCATCTTCACTGTCTTTTGATTGTGTAGAGATAGAAATCTTTCCCTCTATGTTGTGTTGTTCTGGGGAATAAGTTTAGTACATCAGCATTTTCCCCTGCATCAGTAGGATGTGTGCTTTCATTCTTTCCCACAGTAGTACATACATATGTGTCTGGCTGTGTAGCTAAGGTGTGTATAGTTAATAAGTCATTGTTCATTCCTTTGCTACCTTCTGCCAGCTAGTTAGAATCAGTTAATTCTTTTTTAATTCAAATCATTCCCCTGAAGTCTTCATTTGAGATTGTTGTTACTACATTGTACTACATACTCTACTACATTGGAACATGAATTTAAATCATAGCTGTTGCTTATCTCACATAATTTTATTTGGTTAGATTCCCCTCTGCCACTTAAAATGTTGGCTTCAAGTCTGCCATTTGAATCCTTGGTTGTTCTTTCAGTTACTAAGACTTCCATTAAATTCCTTTTTTCAAATTCAACTGTCATGCCATCTCCATTACTTTGAATAGGATTATTGTTTTCAAATGTAATGTCAGCTCCATTTTCTGTTAATTTTATATTCTCTAAATCAATCATTGATATATGGAAAGTTTCAGCTTCTGAATGCAAATTAGATATTTTTTTCCTAAGGGTATCTTTGCCATGCAACTGTTAGAAGAATTAACTGATTTTGGTGGAATGTCATGCAAATCTGTGAATGGTTTCAAAGCATTTTCATCTTTAGCAACAGTAACCAGTAGGGAATTGAAATTATGTTTCTCTGTATCACTCACTAACTCTTGCTTGAGTTCTTGTGACTTTGTCTTTCTTTCCCTTTTGCCCAATTTAATCCCAGTGCCCACTCTACACTGAAAAAAGTTCTCTAATAATGATTTTACTTCATTGGCACTTTTTTCTTGTGTGGTTACTATACAGCCTTTTTCTAAGTCTCTTATCTCAGTAGCTATTTGAGACATTATTTCCTTAATTTCTATATCTGTCTCTTTTACTAGTCTCTGCCTTTCTCTTGTATTGCATGTGCTATCACTCACAGATTCACTTTCTTATACTAAATTTTCACTGTTTCTCATCTTTTTCCTCCCAATTCTAACAGCAGCCTCTTTTTCACTATTACTCCTATCTCCATGTACCAAACTACATACATTATAGGCCTGGCTTCATAATTCTTTCCTAGCCATGTCTGAATAATTTGATTTGGTTCCTGATTTAATGGTGTTCTGCATCTCTTCTAAATCATTTGCTTGCTTTGTGGACTTTAGCTTACAATGAGAAAAGCAAGTGGAATTCTGTTTTTTAGTATCTAGTTTGTGTTGTTTTGTTGTCATTGACTTCATATTTCTTCTTCAGAAAACAATCTTTTATAAGGTGTCCTCTCTTGTGGCAAAAAAAAGCATTGCCTAGTCTCTCTAGTTTCTCTCTGCACTGGTTTTGGTTTATAACTAGATCTTGTGTAAGTCCTAACAGTGTTGAGTTTCTTGATTTCATCTGTCTCCTTTTCTCTTAGATTTTTTCTGGTACTTCTAATTTATCTTTTAAGTCTTGCATTTGTTTATGCTGTTCTGAATGATTATCATGGAGATAACTGTTTCATGTAGTTCAATCAGACTGACCATATCATATTTAGGGAAATAGTGTTTAAAAAAATTTTTAAGTGAGGTGTGCAGCCCCTCAAAAACTGTCATCTCACGTGACTAGAAGACTCCTCACTATTTGCCTGTAGACCCAATATTGATTCTGCCATTTCTGAGAGACGATCAATGAATGTGGCCAGATGTTCTCCTTTGTTCTGCATAAGTTTATCAAATCTAGCCCATGCATTAGGCTTTGAACAACACTGTTTTATAGCTTGGAGCAAGTCTTCCTATATTTCCTTAAGTAGGACTTGCTAGTGGAGTTTGCAAAATCTAGGTCTTCCCTTTGCTCCTCAGTGGGCCAACTAATTAAGTTGTTATCAGTCCTGGTCTTTTCAAGGAATTGCCTTTGCTCATGGGGGCTAAACAGTTCAGATAGGAGAAACTCTAAATCTTCAAAGTCTGGGTCAAAGATCCTAAAAGCACGTTTTAGTTCTTTCTGCATCTTAAAAGGTTGCTCTATGAATTTTGGAAAACATCTTTTCAGGAATTCAAGTTCTTGTGATGTAAATTACCTATGCACTTTAGATTGCAATAATACCAGTTGTACTTGAAAGCTTTATGACCTCTTTTAATGGACAAATTTTTTTTCTGGTTTGCTATCAGATTTAGTATCCTTGTCACCTTCGTTTCCCTTAGCATTGACCTTTGATTTCTTTGCCTTTCTTTTTCTTTAAGTGCACTATCTGCCTGGCCATTGTTCTTGTTCTTTTTCCTTGATCAATTCCTCAAATAAGTTCTTAATAATGTTTTCCAGGTTATTATCTACCACTAGTATCTGTTCTGCCTTTTGGGGGATCACAAATCTATAAATCTTTTTCAAATGGGTCAGAGTCTGTATAGCTGCCATAGAGATAATGTACACTTGAGTCAAAATCTGCCAGAGTATAGGTTCAGTCTGAAATGGCAACTGCAGTATAAACATGATGGTGTTGCCAATCCAGAGAATCAAAAATCATGTGAGTTATTTTGCTATAAAGTATATTGTAGCCCTAGAATCCAGTAATCGCTGCCAGTACCACAGCTCCACAGAGAATTTGCTTAAAACATTTTTCCCAAGGGATTGTGTAGTTCAGTTGTTTTAGGGTTGCCAATCTGTAATAGATAGATGCTTGAAGGGTGTATATTGATGTATGCTAAATAACTAATGGATCAAGTTTGTCTACCCTCCTCCCTTTATGTCTCCCTTTCTCCCCCCTCTCAATTTCCCTTCCTCCCCTCTTCAGAAGCCTTTCAGCTTCCCCTTCCCCCTTTTCTTCAGTTTCACTCAGTGTAAACTATGATGCTTTAGAGAAAGTACTCTTTTCTCTTCTTTAACTCAAGTAAGGGTTTATTGGGGAAGATAGGAAAGGATGGAGGATAAGGTAAGAGGGGGTAGAATTTCCCTAAAATGAAGGTTAGGAGGATATTATGGGTATGGCAATTATATCACAATTGTGACACAGAGTCAGTCAGAGAGATATGAGGGCCACTCTCTTTTCTTCTTCTTCTTTCAAAGCAGCCAGAACAGTCCCATAGATACAAATAGCTTCTTCTCCACCACTGTCAGAAGCCCAAAGCCCAGTTCAGCCCAGTTCAGCCTTTGGCTTGACTCCAACTGTTTTCCGGTAACATTCCAAAAGGAATC
This sequence comes from Monodelphis domestica, assembly GCF_027887165.1. Lineage (NCBI taxonomy): Eukaryota > Metazoa > Chordata > Mammalia > Didelphimorphia > Didelphidae > Monodelphis > Monodelphis domestica. The sequence goes on along the minus strand of NC_077229.1, from coordinate 399,698,400 downwards.
TTCATTTTTGACTGACAGCTTCTGTCCTCAGCTTTCTGTCTTGCATGCATGCCTTGCAAATTCTCTCTTCCACATTGTGTAAAAAGGTGTAGTTATTTGGAGAATCTGTTTCCAAAGTGCTTCACAGAATAGTTGGTATTTCTGTCTACCTAAAACCCTTCTAACAATTTGCCTGTTTTTTTGTCATCTTTGCCAATCCAGTGAGTGTGAGATAGAACCTTAAAGTGGTTTTAATTTAATTTTTCTAGTATTAGTGATTGGGAGTATTTTTTCACATAGTTTACCTTCTTTTGAGAAATGCCTATTCATTACCTTTTACCTTTATCTTTTGTAGAATGGCTATTATTCCTCTCTATTCCTCTCTCTCTCTATTTTCATATATCAGATCCCCATATACCTTGGTTAGGAAATGTAAGAGAAATATGTTGCAACATTTTTTTCCAGGTAATTATTTCTCTTCTAATTACAAAAGTGTTTTGTCTTTGCAAAAATTTAAATTTTATGTAATAATTTTTTTTCCAATTTATCTTCTGTGATCCTATTGATTCCTTGCTTGGTTAAAAATTCTTACCTTAACTATATTTCTGAAAACTATTTCCTCCTCTTCTCTAATTTATTTATAATATGACTTTTTAAATATGTCACATAGCCATTTGGAGCTTATTGCAGTCTATTGTATGAGATGTAGGTCTGTACATATTTTATTCATGTTTTCCAGTTTCCCTGGCAATTTTTTGCTCATTTCAATATTTTGTGTCCATGAGTTGATTAAACACTATCCCAAAGTGTTCTATTACTGCTAGATCTGTGTACCTAATCTATACATAGATCAACTTTTCTATTTTTTAACTAATACCAAATAGTCTAATGAATACTGCCAATTGGTATAGTTTTTAATCTAGTAATACAAAGATCTTTTCCTTTCAACTTTTTTTATTTCCTTTGATATTCTTAACCTTTTGTTCTAACAGATAAGCTTTGTTATAATTTTCTCTAGTTATACAAATTGGTTGTTTGGTTGATAGTGAATCTGTAAATTAATATAGGGAGTGATGTTATTTTTATTATATTAGCATATCCTATTGTTCAATAATTCTTCAGTTATACCTAACTCTGTGTGACACCATTTGGGGTTTTCTTGGCAAAAATATTGGAGAGGTTTGTCATTTTTTATTTTGGCCCATTTTGTAGATGAGCAAACTGAGGCAATGAGGGTTACATGACTTGCCCAGTTTTCATACAACTAGTGAGTGTTTGAGGCCAGATTTGAATTCTGGAAGATGAATCTTCTCGACTCTATTCCCTTGACTCTATCCACTGAGCCATTTATCTGCTCATATTAGCATATCCTAAGTGTGTGAAATTAATTCTCCTCTAAATATTTGTGTTTCCTAATTTATGTAGTGCTTTAAAATTATACATTCATAATTCCTGTCTTTGTTAGTGGACTGTAAGAAATTTTTTTACATGCTAAAATAATTTAGAATGGGATATTTTCTTCCTTTTTCCTGATTTTGTCATCAGTATACAGAAGGCTTGATGTTATTTATGAACTTGATTATATTCCTCTATTGTACTAAAATTAGTAATCATTTCTCTTAATTTTTAGTTGACTCTCTTTGGTTCTCTAAGTAAATTTATCATATAAAAAGGGGACATTTTAATTTACTCTTTGTCTCCTTCCTCATTTTATTTTTTTACCTTCTTATTGCTTGGCTGCTTTTTCTGAAAATAAATCACATAATAGTGCTGGCAAGGGACACAGCAAGGTGACTCAGTAGATAGCCAGCTGGAGATGGGAAGTCCTGCGTTCAAATATGGCCTTAGACACTTCTTAATTGTATGACTATGGTCAAGTCTATCACTGCTATTGAAGACCTCTTGAGCAAAAAGAACAAAGCCTTTATGGAGTGGCAAAATAACCCAAACTCTGCTCCTAAAAAGGACAGATTCAAGTCTCTCCAAGCCATGGCACAGTGTGAGATCAGGAAGATGCAAGACCGATGGTGGTAAAAAAAGGCAGAAGAAATCCAGCGCTTTGCTGATACAAAAAACTAGAAACAATTTTTCAGTGCCCTCAAGACTGTCTATGGGCCATTAAAATCCACCACCACTCCCGTGCTATCCACTGATGGTGACACTCTCATAAAAGATAAAAAAGGCATCAGCAACAAGTGGAAAGAACACTTCAGTCAGTTTCTCAACCGACCCTCTACAGTTGACCAAAGCGCCCTTGACCAGATCCCCCCAAACCGCACCATTGAACAACTTGACGTCCCTCCTTCAATAGAGGAAGTCCAAAAAGCCATTCAACAAATGAGTGCAGGCAAGGCACCAGTAAAGACGGGATCCCAACCGAGGTGTACAAGGCCTTAAATGGAAAGGCGCTCCAGGCATTCCACATAGTGCTGACCAGCATATGGGCAGAGGAAGACATGCCCCCAGAACTCAGAGATGCCTCCATCATAGCCCTATACAAGATCAAAGGCGCACAAGCAGCCTGTGACAATTACAGAGGCATCTCACTACTCTCCACTGCTGGAAAGATCCTCGCTCGTGTTAAACTCAACAGACTCCTGTCATCTGTTTCAGAGCAGAACCTGCCTGAATCACAATGTGGCTTCCAACCAGATCGTAGCACCATCGACATGGTCTTCACAGTGAGGCAAATGCAGGAAAAATGCCTTGAGCAGAACCTGAGTCTCTACATTGTCTTCATAAACCTGATGAAGGCGTTCGACACAGTGAACAGGGATGCATTGTGGGTGACCCTCAGCAAGCTCGGTTGCCCAGCAAAATTCGTCAAACTGATTCAGCTCTTTCATGTCGATATGACAGGGGAAGTCCTATCTGGTGGAGAGACTTCTGATCACTTCAACATCTCCAATGGCGTGAAGCAAGGCTGTGTCCTCGCTCCGGTACTATTCAACCTATCCTTCACTCAAGTATTACGACATGCTGTGATGGATCTAGACCTGGGCGTCTACATCAAATACCGACTGGATATCTCACTATTCGACCTTCGCTGCCTGACTGCAAAAACAAAGACAACAAAGAGACTCATCCTGGAAGCTCTCTTTGCAGATGGCTGTGCTCTCATGGCCCACCAAGAAAATCATCTTCAAACTATTGTGGACAGGTTCTCTACAGCAACAAAACTGTTTGGCCTGACTATCAGCCTCAGCAAAACAGCAGTGCTGTTCCAACCTGCACCAGGGAGGCCAATGAACCAGCTGTTGCATTACAATCAACGGCACACAGCTTTCTAATGTCAACACTTTCAAATACCTGGGCAGCTCCATCGCCAAGATGGGTCCCTAGACCACGAGATCAATGCCAGGATCCAAAAGGCCAGCCAGGCACTCGGGCGGCTGCACTCTAAAGTCCTCCAACACAGAGGTGTAAGCACTGCGACGAAGCTCAAAGTGTACAACACAGTGGTCCTCAGCTCGCTCCTGTACGGTTGTGAGACATGGACACTGTACCGGAAGCACATGAAACAGCTGGAGCAATTCCACCAATGCTCTCTCTGGTCAATCATGAGGATCCGATGGCAGGACCGAATCACCAACCAGGAAGTCCTCGACAGAGCCAACTCCACCAGCATTGAAGTCATGGTCCTCAAAACCCAGCTACGATGGTCTGGACACGTCATCCACATGGACCCACAGTGAATACCAAGACAGATATTCTATGGTGAACTGTCAGCTGGACTCAGGAAATAAGGCTAACCAAAGAAAAGATTCAAGGATCAGCTAAAGTCAAACTTGAAGTGGGCTGGCATTACACCAAAGCAACTAGAACTCGCTGCCTCTGTCAGAAGCAGCTGGAGAACCCACATTCACCATGCCGCCACCATCTTTGAAGATGAGCAACGTCAACGTCTTGCCACTGCGCATGAACGCCGACACCAAGCCACAACCGCATCTCCTGTAACACCTGGCATCCCATGCCCCATGTGCCACAAACTCTGTGCCTCAGCCTTTGGACTTCAAAGCCACATGAGGGTACATTAATAGATGATAATGCACGAAGACAGTCGTCAAGTCACTTAACACCCATTGAGGTTTTTTTTTTTAAATATATTTTATTTGATCATTTCCAAGCATTATTCGTTAAAGACATAGATCATTTTCTTTTCCTCCCCCCCCACCCCCCATAGCCGACGCGTAAGTCCACTGGGCATTAGATGTTTTCTTGATTTGAACCCATTGCTTTGTTGATATTTGTTGCATTAGAGTGTTCATTTAGAGTCTATCCTCTGTCATGTCCCTTCAACCTCTGTATTCAGGCAGTTGCTTTTCCTCGGTGTTTACACTCCCATAGTTTATCCTTTGCTTATGAATAGTGTTTTTTTCTCCTGGATCCCTGCAAGTTGTTCAGGGACATTACACCGCCACTAATGGAGAAGTCCATTACGTTCGATTATACCACAGTGTATTAGTCTCTGTGTACAATGTTCTAGTTCTGCTCCTCTCGCTCTGCATCACTTCCTGGAGGTTGTTCCAGTCTCCATGGAACTTCTCCACTTTATTATTCCTTTGAGCACAATAGTATTCCATCACCAACATATACCACAGTTTGTTCAGCCATTCCCCAATTGATGGGCATCCCCTCGTTTTCCAGTTTTGGGCCACCACAAAGAGTGCAGCTATGAATATTTTTGTACAAGTCTTTGTGTCCATTATCTCTTTGGGGTACAGACCCAGCAGTGCTATGGCTGGGTCAAAGGGTAGATATTCTTTTGTTGCCCTTTGGGCATAGTTCCAAATTGCCCTCCAGAATGGTTGGATCAGTTCACAGCTCCACCAGCAATGAATTAATGTCCCTACTTTGCCACATCCCCTCCAGCATTCATTACTTTCCTTTGCTGTTATGTTAGCCAATCTGCTAGGTGTGAGGTGATACCTCAGAGTTGTTTTGATTTGCATCTCTCTGATTATAAGAGATTTAGAACACTTCTTCGTGTGCTTGTTAATAGTTTTGATTTCTTTATCTGAGAACTGCCTATCCATTTCCCTTGCCCATTTATCAATTGGAGAATGGCTTGATTTTTTGTACAATTGATTTAGCTCATTATAAATATGAGTAATTAAACCTTTGTCAGAGGTTTCTATGAAGATTTTTTCCCAATTTGTTGTTTCCCTTCTGATTTTAGTTATATTGGTTTTGTTTGTACAAAAGCTTTTTAGTTTGATGTAGTCAAAATTATTTATTTTACATTTTGTGATTCTTTCTATATCTTGCTTGGTTTTAAAGCCTTTTCCCTCCCAAAGGTCTGACATGTATACTATTCTGTGTTTACCCAATTTACTTATGGTTTCCTTCTTTATGTTTAAGTCACTCACCCATTTTGAATTTATCTTGGTGTAGGGTATGAGGTGTTGATCTATTCCTAGTCTCTCCCACAGTGTCTTCCAATTTTCCCAGCAGTTTTTATCGAATAGTGGATTTTTGTCCCAAAAGCTGGGATCTTTGGGTTTATCATATACTGTCTTGCTGAGGTCGCTTTCCCCCAGTCTATTCCACTGATCTTCCTTTCTGTTTCTTAGCCAGTACCAAATTGTTTTGATGACTGCTGCTTTGTAATATAGTTTTAGGTCAGGGACTGCAAGGCCCCCATCATATGTGTTTTTTTTTTCATTATTTCCCTGGATATCCTTGATCTTTTGTTCTTCCAAATGAACTTTGTTATGGTTTTTTCTAAATCAGTGAAGAAGTATTTTGGTAGTTCAATGGGTATGGCACTAATAAATAAGTTTGGGTAGGATGGTCATTTTTATTATATTGGCTTGTCCTATCCATGAGCAGTTAATGTTTTTCCATTTGTTCAAGTCTAGTTTTAGTTGTGTGGTGAGTGTTTTGTAGTTGTGTTCATATAGTTCCTGTGTTTGTCTTGGGAGGTAGATTCCTAGGTATTTTATTTTGTCTAAGGTGATTTTGAATGGGATTTCTCTTTCTAGTTCTTGCTGCTGAGCTGTGTTGGAGATATATAGAAAAGTTGATGATTTATGTGGGTTTATTTTGTATCCTGCAACTTTGCTAAAGTTGTTGATTATTTCAATTAGCTTTTTGGTTGAATCTCTAGGATTCTTTAAGTAGACCATCATGTTATCCGCAAAGAGTGATAACTTGGTCTCCTCCTTGCCTATTTTGATGCCTTCAATTCCTTTATCTTCTCTAATTGCTACTGCTAGTGTTTCTAGTACAATGTCAAATAGTAGAGGTGATAATGGGCATCCTTGTTTCACTCCTGATCTTATTGGGAATGCATCTAGTTTATCCCCATTGCAGATGATATTAGCTGTTGGTTTTAGATATATACTGTTTATTATTTTTAGGAATGACCCTTCTATTCCTATGCTTTCTAGTGTTTTTAATAGGAATGGGTGTTGTATTTTATCAAAGGCTTTTTCTGCATCTATTGAGATAATCATGTGGTTCTTGCTAGTTTGCTTGTTGATGTGGTCAATTATGTGGATGGTTTTCCTAATGTTGAACCAGCCCTGCATCCCTGGTATGAATCCTACTTGATCATGGTGAATGATCCTTCTGATCACTTGCTGGAGTCTTTTTGCTAGTATCCTATTTAAGATTTTTGCATCTATATTCATTAGGGAGATTGGCCTATAGTTTTCTTTCTCTGTTTTTGACCTGCCTGGTTTTGGAATCAGTACCATGTTTGTGTCGTAAAAGGAGTTTGGTAGAACTCCCTCTTTGCTTATTATGTCAAATAGTTTGTATAGTATTGGGATTAACTGTTCTCTGAATGTTTGATAGAATTCACAGGTGAATCCATCAGGCCCTGGGGATTTTTTCTTAGGAAGTTCTTTGATGGCTTGTTGGATTTCAATTTCTGATATGGGATTATTTAAGAATTCTATTTCCTCTTCTGTTAGTCTAGGCAGTTTGTATTTTTGTATATATTCATCCATTTCTCCTAAATTGGTGTATTTATTGCCATATAATTGGGCAAAGTAATTTCTAATGATTGTCTTAATTTCATCTTCATCGGAGGTGCTGTCACCCTTTTCATCTTTAATGCTGTGAATTTGCTTTTCTTCCTTCCTTTTTTTAATTAGATTGACCAGTACTTTGTCTATTTTGTTTGTTTTTTCAAAGTACCAGCTTCTTGTCTTATTTATTAAATCAATAGTTCTATCACTTTCGATTTTATTAATTTCTCCCTTAATTTTTAGGATTTCTAATTTGGTTTTCTGCTGGGGGTTTTTAATTTGATCGCTTTCGAGTTTTTTCATTTGCATTTCCAATTGATTGATCTCTGCTCTCCCTTGTTTGTTAATATAAGCATTCAGGGATATGAATTTACCTCTGATTACCGCTTTGGCTGCATCGCAAAAGGTTTGAAAGGATGTCTCGCCATTGTCATTTTCCTCGATGAAATTATTGTTTCTATGATTTCTTCTTTAACTAAATGGTTTTGGAGTATCATATTGTTTAATTTCCAATTGGTTTTAAATTTGGTTTTCCATGTACCATTACTAATCATTTTTTTTATTGCCTTGTGATCTGAGAAGGCTGCATTCATTATTTCTGCTTTTTTGCATTTGTGTGCTATGTTTCTGTGACCTAATGTATGGTCAATTTTTGTGAATGTGCCATGTGGTGCTGAGAAGAAGGTGTATTCCTTTTTATCCCTATTTATTTTTCTCCATATGTCTATTAATTCTAATTTTTCTAAGATTTCATTCACTTCTTTTACCTCTTTCTTATTTATTTTTTGATTTATCTAAATTTGATAATGGTTGGTTTAAATCTCCCACTAGTATGGTTTTATTGTCTATTTCTTCCTTCAATTCTCCTAGTTTCTCCATTAGAAATTTGGGTGCTATATTATTTGGTACATACATGTTGATTAATGATATTTCCTCATTGTCTAGAGTCCCTTTTAACAAAATATAATTACCTTCCCTATCCCTTTTGATCAGGTCTATTTTTGCATTGGCTTTATCAGATATCATGATTACCACTCCTGCCTTCTTTCTATCAGTTGAGGCCCAGAAGGTCTTACTCCATCCTTTAATTCTGACCTTGTGGGTGTCAACCCGCCTCATGTGTGTTTCTTGAAGACAACATATGGTAGGGTTTTGGATTCTAATCCATTCTGGTATTCGTCTACGTTTTATGGGTGAGTTCATCCCATTCACGTTCAAAGTTATGATTGTCATTTGTGGACTCCCTGTCATTTTGATTGCCTTCCCTAATTCTAACCTTTTCTTCTTTGGCTCTACCTTTTAGTCCAGTGATTTACTTTGAATCAGTCCCCCTTGTCCCCTCCCTTGATGTTTCCCTTTTTAGTCCCTCCCTTTTTCTTCCCTCCCCCTCCCCCCTCTCTTTCCCTCCCTTTTTGTTCTCCCTCTCCCCCTCCCCCCCCTTGGTTTTCCCTTCTCCTTACCCTTGTTGGGTAAGATAGAATTCAAGATCCCAATGGATCTGGATGTTTTTCCCTATCAGAGTTGATTTCCCTGAGATTGAGGTTTAAGTAAACCCCCCCCCCTCTTCCTCTCCTTATTATAGGAGTTTTCTTCCCCTCCCCTTCCCATGTGAATCTTTGTGTGAGAACGATTATTCTATTTGGTCTTTCTTTACCCCATATTTATACATTACATTTTCCCCACATATTAGTATACATAGATTGATATAAATGTAGTCCTTATAGAAGAGAGTTTGAGTAAAAGAAGAAGATAACATTTTTCCCCTTTCCTTAATATTTACCTTTTCAGGTATTCTTTGCTCTTTGATTTTCGGTATCAAACTTTCCACAGAGCTCTGGTCTTTTCTTTGCAAAAAGTTGGAAGTCTTCTATTTTGTTGAATGCCCATACTTTCCTTTGGAAGTATAAAGTCAGTTTTGCTGGGTAGCTGATTCTTGGTTGGAGACCCAGCTCTCTTGCCTTTCTGAAGATCATGTTCCATGCCTTACGATCATTCAGAGTAGAACTTGCAAGGTCTTGTGTGACCCTGATTGGCATTCCTTTATATCTAAATTGTCTTTTTCTGGCTTCCTGTAGGATTTTTTCTTTTGTTTGATAGCTTTGGAATTTGGCAATTACATTCCTGGGAGTTGTCTTTTGGGGGTTTAGTGTAGAAGGTGTTCTGTGAGCTCTGTCAGTGGCTGTATTGCCCCCTTGTTCTAGAATCTCTGGGCAATTTTCTTTGATTATATCTTGTATTACCATGTCCAGTTTGGTGTTTATTTCTGGCTTTTCTGGGAGTCCAATTATTCTTAAATTATCCCTTCTCCCTCTATTTTCCAGATCTATCACCTTGTCGGTGAGATATTTTATGTTCTCTTCTAATTTCTTGGTATTTTGGCTTTGCTTTATTAATTCTTGCTCTTTTACACGATCGTTGTCTTCCAGCTGCCTGATTCTGGCCTTTAAAGCCTGGTTTTCCTTTTCAGTTTCATCACACCGGTTTTGTCGATGCGTGAATTTCTTTTGCATTATTTCCAACTTTTCCTCCCAGAAGGCTTCCATCTTTTTGGTCATTTCTGATTCAAATTCTTCATAGGTTTGTGGAGAGTTTCCATTTCCTTTGGAAGGTTTTGGAGCATTTTCTTGTATATTATCTTCTATCTGCTCTGTATTTTGTATTTTGGCTCCATAGAATGTGTCCAAAGTCGCCCCTTTCTTCTTATTTTTCTTGGTATTTTGGGGCTTCTGTGCTTCTGTGGAGTTTGCCATCTCTGAATGTGGAGGATTAGCTTTTCTTATCTCTGTCTGGTGTTCAGAGGCTTTAGTCCTGGACAGATTGTGGGTTCTATGAGCTTTCCCTGGGTTAAACTGAATATGCCTCACTGGAACTGGAATGGAAGGGTCGGAACACGTTGCTTTCCGGAAGTTGCCTTCAGAATCGCTGGCCGTGAGGCTGTTTCGTCGGCCTGCAGGGGGATGGGCTGCAGCTTCCCCAAGCTCCGAGGGCAGGGACTTTCACTGAGACTTGGATAGCAGGATCCAGCCCTTGAGGCTGTCTTGCTCCAGGCAGTGACTTTCACTGGGACTCGGATAAAAGGCCCTGAGGGTTGTTGTTCCGAGGACCCTGCTCTCTGAGCCAGGCCAGGCTGCGGCTTCCTGGAGCCTTGGACTCTGAGCCCCTACCCCTTAGGTCCGAGTGATCTCGGGTTCTGGCTTTTGAGGGGAGCCGTACCTTTTGATCCGGGTCCAGGTCCAGGAGGAGGGTTCCCAGGGTCTGTGCTGTTGATCGTTTTGAATTTCGGGGCCTTAGGAGCTTATAGTTTGAGATCGGTCGGGAAGGGTTTTCCGGAGATCTGAACTTTAGCTTTCTCTAAGCCGCCATCTTAACCGGAAGTTGAGGTTTTTTGATTTGTTGCTTTTTCAGTTTTTTTGTTTTGTTTTGTTTTAATATTTTGTGGTATTTTAGTTATGTGTCCAGTTTGCCAATTCTCTCCTTAGTTAAATAAAATATTAAATATTCATAGAGATACACTTCATATGGAAGGGGGTGGTAAGTGGGAGATAGAGGAAAGCAGGACAAAACTCTTGTTTCTTTCCAAAATTTTTTTAATCATTTGTCTTTTAGGAACCCTTTTCAGATAACTGTTAGGGTGAAAGTGGGAAAGCTGGGAGGGCTCCTGTTCAACTTCTCATGTTTCTATTTTAACTGGAAGTTGCCCCATAACATTTTAATAAATTGAAACTAAACCCCTCTATAAAATAACAAAACTTTACTGTAGCTCAGTTTAGCAGATTATCAATTTATAGCTTTGATTATCATTCCTTTAGAACTAATTGTCCCATGTTATAATCATTTTACATGTTTTTTTCAGAAGTAGCTAAAGATAATGTTTTCATTTATAATAGTCAGAATCTTAAGATGACAATCTTAGGGAGCATGTAATTGAAATCCTGAGAAATATTCACTTTTAGTTTAGTCTATTTTTGATGTTTTCTTATGTGTATTCTTTATTATCAAGATATTATTATATTGTTTAAGTAATTCTTCGAAGATGCAGTTGTTATTTGTAGCAAAAAACAAATGTCAGTTGTAGTAAAAGTAGACTGGGAGTCAAGAGAACTCAGTTCTAGTTCTGGCTCTGGCATCTGTAGACCAGTTTCTGTATCTGTGAAATGTAGATCAGCCTAGATTTCTAAGGTTTGTTCCAGCTACAAGATTCAATTTTGGGGACAGCTAGGTGGCTCAGTGGATTGAAAGCCAAGCCCAGAGATGAGAGGTCCTGGGTTCATACCTGGCCATAGACACTTCCTAACTGTATGCCCCTGGGCAAGTCACTCCATTGCCTGGCCCTTACTATTCTTTTGCTTTGGAACCAATACACAGTATTGATTCTAAGATGTAAGGGTTTAAAAAAAAGATTCAGTGATTCATAATTGAAATAGATGAATTTAGCCATGTTAAGCATTTAACTATTTAAATACTGTTATGAAATAATTCCCCTGATATACTCATAAAGAACTTTAAGGTTCTATCTCACACTCACTGGATTGGCAAAGATGACAAAAAACAGGCAAATTTTTACAAGGGTTTTAGGTAGACAGAAATACCAACTATTCTGTGAAGCACTTTGCAACCAGATTCTCCAAATGACTAAATAATAATAACTATATTCTGTACACCTTTTGACACAATGTCCCCCTCCCCCCATGAGTTTATTAGCAAAAGGAAGTAGTGATATGAAGACAAAATAGTTTAAGGGGATGGTGAGACACATGAAGATTTAAAAAGAATGGAGGTACTTAAAGTCATCATGGAACCAATAGATAGGAAGAGGTTGATGGTGAGAGAAAAAGGCAATCATGTTGGTCATATCATTGTTTATGTATTATCTGCATAATTAGGTTGAGCTCCAGGAAGAGAAGTGGGTTGGGATAATATGATTATGCTAACATTGGCATTGACAAGGAGAAGGGCTACCTCTAGAGACTTTAGCAGAAAAGTTGGGGATGGAAGATCTTGAGGGTTTTTAAGGTGTGGAGAAGAAGATGAAGGGAACTCACCATGGACAGTTGCATACACAGCATAGTCAGAATCAAAGTCACTGACTGAGAGCAAGATGACAGATATGGGAGGAGGGTTTGTAACATCTGCTGTGGGGGCTAGGTTAGAAAGTCACTCAGGGAAAAAATGAAAGAAATGGCACACAGAAATATATGCCAAGAATCAGTTGGATAGCATGCAATTGTAGTGAAACAGGGTAGTTTTATGGTAAGGGTGATGATAGGGTTAAAAATATTGAGAAGACTGTCAGGACACATCTTCTAGAAGAACTAGGGGCAGAAGACTCAGGAGTAGAGGATAACTACTGGGTTTGTACCCCAAAGAGATAATGAAGAAAAATACTTGGACAAAAATATTTATAGCCCCTCTCTTTGTGGTGGCAAGAAATTGGAAAATGAGGGGATGCCCTTCGATTAGAGAATGGACAAATTGTGGTATCTGATGGTGGTGGAATACTATTGTGTCGCAAGGAATGATGAACTGGAGGATTTCTATGCAAACTGGAAAGACCTTCAGGAATTGATGCAGAATGAAAGGAACAGAATCAGGAGAATATCGTACACAGAGACTGATACACCGTGGTACAGTCGAATGTAGTGGACTCCTCTACTAGCAGCAATGAAATGATCCAGGACAATCCAGAAGAACTTATGACAAAGAATGTTATTCACATCCAGAGGAAGAACTGTGGGAGTAGAAATGCAAAAGAAAAATATATGATTGGTTATATGGTTTGATGGAAATATGATTGGGGTTTTGACATTAAAAGATCACTCCATAGCAAATATGAATAACATGGAAATAGGTTTTGAACAATGATAACCCAGTGGAATTGCTTGTTAACTCCAGAAAGGGGGAGGGAAGAGGGGAAAAGAGTGGAGGATGAAGCATAATCAAATTCATCAAACTTAAAGTAGAATGCAAATTTCTTGAAATCAAGGTCTGTTTTGGGAAGGAAAGATTTCTTTGTGTCAGCTGTATGTAGTACTGTTCTTGGGCCTTATATAATAGGTACTTAATAAATACTTATTAAATTGGATAAGGTTCAGACTGTAAGGGGAAGATCATGAAACCAAAACATAAATGATAGACTTTGAAAACAGGAAGGTATTGAGGGACTAGCAGTATATCTCTGTTGGTAAAATACTGCAACTTTATCTCTTTTTTTTCAAGGATTACCATAGATGACACTTGCTTTTATAAGAAGCACAGATAGATGTTGTTTGTTAAAATTAATTTTATGAGCAATTTTATTTCTAAATTTATTTTTAATTAACTTTGTGACTGATATGTATGAAAAATTGTTTTTCAAATTGCATTTTCTTTTTTAGAATTCAACTCTTATCAAATTCTAAAAATTAAGTTTAAATTCACAAGTTTATAGAAGTGACTGACAAATTTTAGTAATAAGATTTCATTTCTATTTTAGAACTTCAAAACAGTAATCAGGAATTAGCCAGTGAAATCGATAACTTAAAGGAACATCTTGAACACTATGCTAAGATACAGGAACTCACAGAGATGCTTCAGGAAAGTCACAGGTATGTTATTACTAGGAATATATGATTTTAAGGTGATACTACTTACAAAATCATATGAGGGAAAGCCTTTAGAAGTCTGATGATAATTTTGAAAGGAACCAGTGGCCAGGGATCTGTATCTCATTCTGCTGCTGGGACTAACTGACTAGTTGATGTTAATTTAACCTTGCTAAGCCTAGATTCTCCTCTATAAAATGAATCTGATCCCTTATAGTGTGTTCAGTTAAAAAATTCTGATGTTTTACTTTCAGTTTTAACCTTGCCTGATGTGAAGTGTGGGAGAAGAGGGTTGCATGATGATCCAGGGGAGGGAAGGGCAGTTGGATTACATAGGGCAGGAAAGTGCAGTGATGGGAGTTTAAAGGAATGTCAGGAAGTCAAAAGGGTGAATTATTATTCTGCTGCATTTTCTACTTCCCCATATGTATACTCACATTTACCATTTACTTATAACACCAGCACACTTACTGAGCCTTTTGGGAAAGGGAACTAAAACTGGGGACTCACCCTTTCTGAATAGAAACTATGAAGAAGAGGAATTTCCTAGATTATTCACTCACACAAATTAAATAACTCCATTCCTATTACTGATACTTGGAATATATTGCTGTCATTGTTTCTCCAACAGAAAAATGCTTGTTTATTCCTTTTATTTCCTGCTCTTAATATTATTCCATATCCAGGATAAAATATTTTTGCTAATCTCATGGTCGTGGTGATTCAATTTTTAAAAGTAGTTTTTAGTGTAAAAATAATTAAGAGACCTTGGGTTGTAAATTAGAAGAACAGCATGCCAGAGAAAAAGTTAAGACTTTAAAGAGGAGTATGACAAGAGGTATATTTTGAAGGTTAGATTGAGTAAAATTTAGAATAAAAGTGGGTAATAGGGAGAGACTGCTGAAGGATGGGACACTAAAAATCAGGGTGAAAAAATATTGGAAGAATTTCTCCGATTTGGAAATAGTGCAGGCACATGCTTGTCCTTGGAGTATGCATGTCTTTCTTACATGGTAGCTGTTTTAAGTTTACATTGTAAATTTTCTCCTTCCCTCCACCAAAGGTGGGAATGCTGCTGTTAGAAACCTTAAAGAGTTTGGGAACAAAATCTATCATTTCCATCATTCCCCACCTACAGTGATAGTCTATCTCACATCTGCTAGCCAGATCACCACCATGTAGGAATTGAAGGTTAAAAGAAACCTGTTTGTTTTGTTTAAAGAGAGCAGTGAAATTTTGTCAGGTGAGAAATGCCTGGAATGAATGAGCATTGAAGGAAGCCTGGTGAGAAGACAAGGGGAAATCATATAGCTAGTATTGTGCAAACTTTTCTGAGGACTTTTCTGAGAGTAATTTGGTTTGCCAAATGATAATAGATACAAATGGGCAGTTTTTCAAAGAAAGAAATTAAAGTTATTGGTAGTAATGTGATGAATTAAAGAAATGCAAATTAGAATAACTCTCAGATGCTACCTCATACCTCTTGTATTAGCTAAGATAATAAAAACAGGAAAATGATAAATGTGGGAAAGGCTATGGGAAAATAAGTACACAAATGTACTATTAGTGGGATTGTGAACTAGTTCAACCATTCTGGAAAACAATTTGGAACTATGCCCAAAAAGCTGTTAAACTGTGCATACCCTTTCACTCATCATTTCCACTAATAGACTCCAAAGAAATCAAAAGGACCTTACCATAAAAACATTTATAGCAGTCTTTTTGTAGTGGCAAAGATTTGGAACCTGAAGGAAATGCCCATTAATTGTGGATTGACTGAACTAGTTATTGTCCTAGTTTCTCTTATGAATTCTCTAGTCTTGCATTGTCAATTCATGCTAGATGTCTTATCCTTGCCAAAATTGATATTATAAATTCACTACACCCCAAACAAAATTGATTCTCTTCCCTCACCCCTCTTAAATTTCCCATCCCAAAAACTTTCCTATTTTTATGGAAGGTGCCCACCTCCCAACTTTGGAATTCCTTGACTTCCCTCTTTCCATTATTCTCCATGTCTAGTCTAGTTGTCAAGTTTTATCAGTATCTCTTGAATCCATTGAATCTCTTCACTTATACTGTTACTAGCCCAGTTGAGGTCCTTAGTACCACTGCCTTGGAGTACTTAATTATGTGTATCAATTGTATTGAATTCATTTTCACTCAGCTTCCCAAATCTAGTTCATAGATTTATAGCCAGAAATGGCTTTAGAGGTCTAATTCAACTTCTTCATTGAGTAGATAAGACAATTGAGGAACAAAGGGTTGTTAAGTGACTTACCTTAGTTTGAGACTGATTTCAAACCCAGGTGACATAAGTCCAAATACAGCATTTTTCACTGTACCACTACATCTTCCTTACACTTGACCATTTTATTTCCTTGCTCAAAAACTACACTTGAGTCTCAATTGTGGTTGGTATAAAATAACGACTCCTCAGAAGTCTGACTTTTAAAACCCTTCACAATCTGGTTCCAATCTTCCTTTCTTGCTTTATTTAATATCATTTTCGTTCATACAGTCTCCATTGCAGCCAGTCTGGAAATCATAGTCCATTTCCTCCTTCTGTGTATTTATCCAAATAAAACCTGGAATTCATGCTCCTTATTACTGCTTCTCAGAATTCTTACCTTACTTTAAGGTTCATCCCAAATATCTGTCCTCTATGGAGCCTTCTCTCATCTTAAACCATTTCCAGTTGATACTACTCTCTTCCTCCTTGAATTACTTTGTATTTATTTGTCCATTTATAGGTTGTATCCTCTGACTGCTAGCACAGTACCTTTCTCATGTATGATTCCTTATAAAGAGTAAGCACTCAAATGCTTGTTAAATTGATTTTAAATTAAGGCTTCTTATGCAGGAAAGATATGACCTTTAGTATATAGATGATTGGATATACTTTGGAGAAAGTAATAATGTTTATCTGAATGAAATAGTTTTGTTCTTTTTATTCTGTTTTTAAGACTCCATTCATTCATTGTTTCTGGAAAGCAAAATATGCAATTAAATCTTTAATTTTTGAAACATAATGAATGGAAACTTTGGGGAAGAATGGTAATTTTAAAATGTTTCAGAACTTTGGCTGGATTTTATATAGTTTTAATTTTAAGCACATCATTTTAGAGAGAAAAAATCAAGTAATTTGTTTTCTTTATTTTTCTTACAGTTCTTTGATTTCTACTAATGAACATCTTTTGCAAGAACTTACTCAGACCCGTATTCGACACAAGGCTGAAGTTGAGCAGTTACACTGGAGTTATAATGAGTTAAAAAAGACAATGTCTCAGTTCCCTCTTAGCAACTCTGACCTCAGCAGTAGTTAATATTTGTGGAATGTTGGATAACATAATTTTAACTCTTCAGTCCATATTTTTGTACCTATATTTTTAAATTATAATGAAACTGTTCTTACCTCAGATATTTGTATTCATATTTCATTGCTCAGGAAAGATTTCATTAAGACATTTATTTTCTGATTTTGGAAATATGTGTGGAGATATCTTTTTTTAAGTTTCTTAAAAATCATAGGGGAATAAAAACATTAGGAATTTTTCTTTTGGGGAAATCCAAAACCTAAGCATGTAAATAAAGAATAATTGTATTTGAATTTCTCAAGAAAGTATGAGCATAATATGTAGACAGATATTTAGAGAGATACTGAATGAATAGCTTTTTATTTTCTATAATCTAAAACTGCTAAATTATTAAAATATTGTCATTTGATAGAAATATCTGCAAGGAAAACTTATTTGTAGATATTTCTTATTATATAGTCCTAAAAATTGGATAGAAAGTAATAGTGGTTCTTTGTAAATTAATACTAAATTCTCATTTAGTTCCGTACTTTTCATTGTTATAAGTGAAAGGTGCATTTTCACAGGAACAAAATCTGGCCTCAAAATCAGAATCCACGTTAAGATTCAAGAAATAACCTATATTGATAAGAAAACATTTTAAAATTATAATTAAAATAAGTTAGAAAATACAAATAACTCCATAGACTTCCCCAAAAGACTATAATGTCTTTTGGGGAACTCAAAATCATCATCAGGTAGTTTGAGTTTTCTCATAGAAAAAACATTGTATTTGGTGGTTGCATTCTTGCCCAGGGTCCTGTTATCAATAGCATATTTTGAAAGCAAAGATAACTACTATTCATTGTAATCATTTAAAAATTTTGTCTTAGAATTTTACAACTGAAATTAGTGCAACTTCCTAATTTTATTATTCCAGAAACTGATATACATACAATTTAAGTGAATTTCTAAAATTATTGGGATAGAGCAAAGGCTAGAACTCGGGTCTCCAGATTTCTAGTCTGATGCAATTTCCACTATTTCAGGTTTTGTCTCTTATGATATTCCGATAAAATGGGCATAAATTTGCTGTATGTGTTACACAAAGTTCCTCAGTATTCATGTAATATAGATATAAACAACAGACATTCACAAAATAAAGGTCTATTTTATCACAAATTTGACGTATCTAAAGCTAAAATGCTGGCTAAAATTAACATTAACTTAGGTAACATTTTTTCTTATAATCTTAGAATTTTAAATGCTTTAAATTTTTCAAGGGAAAATTGTTTTTATTTTTTTAGTTTTAGATTTTAGTTTTAGATAGGTCTAGTTTATGATAAAGTAAACCTTAGTTTTGTGTAAATCTCTTGTTTATATCTATATTCCATGAATTTAATTTTAAAAGGATGCCTTGAAGTCTGTGCTTATTTTATAAAACTCTCCAAGAGTGGTTGAACAGATATCTTCCCCCTCAAATAAATGTTTCTGTTAACAAGTAGAGGCATTAGAATTTTTTTTTACTTTTTCCTCTCTCCCAAATAGAGCCTTTCTTGCAACTACAAGGGGAAAAGGTCTGGAAAGTCAAGAGACTGACTCTTTTCTCAATCTTGGTACTATCTTGGCATGGCCTTGGACAAGGCTCTATTACTTCTCTGAGCTTCAGTTTTCTTATCTATAAAATTGAATTGATTTACTTTTTTATTTTTAGGTTTGCAAATTTTTCTTAGGCTTAATATTAAGAACAGAGTAGACAATAATTATAAATTGACCAAAAATTTTACATTAGGTGTTTTTCTTCAGTCACCTTGAAGTATTTGGATGTGATTACTCTTCACTTACAATCTTTGTGTGAACCTCTGTTTGTTGACTTGGCATTCAGCAATGTCAGTCTATTCCTCTGGACCCTCCAGCTCATTTTGAATCTTGAGGAATTTTGAGAGGTTGACATTGCACTACTCCTTCACCTTTTCATCTTGTCTCTTGTTTGCTTTCCCTTTGGTTTGTAATTTGTCTACTAGGTCCTGAAGCCTGAGAACATTCTTATGGTCTTCTTGGTGAGTTCCTGAACCATGTTTTTCATTTCACCCTGGACTTGAGTTATCTTCTTATTGGTATTGATCAGGCTAGTGTTCTGCATGTATAGGAGTTATACTTGTTCACTAGCATTCATAAATTCTTGTTTACCTACCTTCTTGCTCCTCTCAGTTTCTTCTAAAGAAGCTCTTAACTCTTCAGTCTCAGCCTACACCAAGCTAGCTCTCCTCTCTACCACAGCTAACTGTTCTGTAAAGTCCTCTTGGCCTCTAATGTTGTCATCCAGACGCAGTTGGGTATTTCAGGATACCTTGCATGTTTCTCATCTTCCTTAGGGCCTCTGCATCTTGGTAGTTGGCATGGTTTCAGCTGGATTTCCATTTCATTCAGAACTCTTCCAATCTTCTTATCCTTTATCCTAAGGGCATCACACCTACTTCCACTCACAGCATCTAGTGTGCACAGCATTGACTCCACAATGGTTCCTCTTTAGCTGAGCAATTTTTCATCCTTAGCATTTTTTCTGTCAATTTCAGATTTCACCTGGTTTACCTCAAGTAGGATGCACAGAATTTTGCCACCTTTATGCTCAAGTGATGTGTTTGCTGTAAAAATAAATTTTGGCGAGTTATAAAATAAAATATTTAGATGGAAAAACTGTTCCAATATAGGTTCAAAACTTTTCAAAACTGTTTAATTCACCAATCAGGTTCAAACTGTTTGGATACTTTTGATAGAGGTAATCAAAAGTGTATGATTGAAAATCCGTTACCCTAAAAAAGAATTACACATCCCAAGAGACCACTGGCTTCCTGTCATTATGTACTTCCTGTAGTCAGAGGATAAAGGGCACGGGCTTTGAAGGCCATGGGCACATGGTTATCCATTTTTTAGTCAACCCCATTCACCACTATCAATGCTGATTCTACATCAGAAAGAGGGAGTCTCTATCCCTAAGAGGCTCTTGGGATATGTAGTTCTTTTTTAAGGTAACAGATTTTCAATCAAACAAACGTATCATCAGTGATGAAGGGAAGCCCAGATGTGAACTTCCCTTCAGGGCCGGGCACAAGGATGCTAAAGAAACTCTTATTATAAACATAAAATGTTTATTGAAATATAGAAGGATAAATAAATGATTTCTAATTCTAAGGGATTCTAAATCCACCCAAATAAAATCCCTGGTTCCACAAGGAACCTCTTCTCCTGTGTTTCACAGGCTGCACTAATTCTTCCTGATATGACTAACCCAAATTTATACTATTTAAATAAAACTACTGTTAATATCCTTATAATTCTTAACTTTGCCTTCAAATTATAAAATAGTAAAGGCTAGCTGGTTGAGTCTCAACAAGAATCAAGTTAGGACTCTGAGTCTTAACAGATTCAGAGTCCAAACCAAACACCAGGTTTTTCTTTGGTCTTCTCAGAGTTAAACAATCTGTAAAAATACAATAGCTATTCAGTAGTGTCTCCCAAGTTGGAAACATAAAACACTGAACTCCTTCAGATCTTTGCCTCAGACAGAGAGAGAGGCAAAGATGTTACCTCCTCCAGCCCTAAGAGAGAGTCTCTGAGAGTGTGTTTCTGCCAACTACCAGAGAGTAACTCCTAACTGCCATAGAGAGTAATTGACACAGAAAAATGGTTATAACTTTCAGCAGTTGAAATTAACATGCTCTCTCAACTCTGCTTCAAACTCCAGTTCTTTTCTCAAGCCAGTCACTTATCTCTAAACGAATAAAACAATACTTATTTTCTAATATCTTCCTTACACTGCTTCCACCAGAGCAGAATGGAGTTATCCTTTTTTCCTTATTCAGTCTGTTTATTTTCTCATGGATCTACTTTCCTCCTTCTGCAATCTGCTCAATTAAGTCAGAAATATCCTGCTCCAAGTTCTTGTTCTCTTGCTTCAGTGTTTCCATCTGATCCAAGGATTCCTCATAAGCATTTTTCATCATGAATAGTTCTGTGCTAAGAGCTCAGGACTTCTGGGAAGCTTCAAGCTCAGCCTGAATTTCCTGATATTTGTTAACATTCTGACAACACCTTATCAAAATTCCTTTTTTTTTTTTTAAATTAAGAGTAGCATAGGCAAGATATTCAAATATCAAAAAGAATTGAATAAAATGCACCCCAAAAGCTGAAGAAAGTCAAATTTGAATTGAAGTGCAAATGATCCTAGACAGTAAAGACAGTGATATTGAACAGCTTTGATTGCAGCTCCACACCTTATACTTTGGTCTGGATAGTTCCAGTATAGGCAGTGGGCCAGAGGAAGCTGAGGTAGAATCAAGCTTAGAGGGATGACTTTCATTGCCTGGATAAAACAATACTAAGAAATTTGGATGGGTTACAAAGTATGTGATTGTAAGCAGTCTGAAGATTCTTTTCTATGACAATAAACAAGATAAAGAATAGTCTAATCCTACATGGTGTTAGACATCGACAGGTTGTTCCATGTCCAGTCAGTCACAGACACAGATGTTTATAGAGCTCATTCCAAAGTGGATATTCCAGGCCCTGTATGCTAATCAAGGTGAAAGCAAAAAAGAACAATAATTTCCCATGGATCCACTCAGGGAGAAGTCAAACTGCATTTGTCACAAAAGATACAAATTTATTCCCACTATCATTTTCCAGCTAGCTGTGAAGCCTGTATGAAGCCACTTTGGGACATGTTTAAACCTCCACCTGCTCTTGAATGCTGCTGCTGTCAAATGCCATACAGACCACATGGACAAAAAAAGAAGATATAGTCCCCTTACAAAAGTAAATTTTGGCATTTCATCAGCAAAGAATCTACTGTTATTAGTTCATTCTCCTGAAGACCAACAGAAGTGGGCGAGTCACTTGGTAAAAGATTTCTAAAAAGCCCCTAGCACCAGACCCTTTTGGATGGTCATCTCCTAGAACATCTATAAAGGTAAAGCCCAATCAATCTATAAGATGGCCAAGTTGATAGCTTCCTCCAAGGAAACCAGGTTAACTGCTGCCTTCCATGAATTCAGTCATCTGTGGGAATCATTTTCTTGCTGTTATGAATAAAACTGAAATGCAATACTCCCAAATTTATTAATTGAAAGAATCTATATGAAGTTCCAACTCGAGTTTTTTTTCTTTATTCTAACTTGTGAAGTTTTGTAGAATAGTAATCTCTTCAATCTGATGCTCTTGTGTTTTCTTTTATGTTCTCTTTCTTCCAAACAATAACAAATGAAAGTTTTAAATGGTTTTCTTCTGCATCTAAAAAAATACTTCCTTCACTTGTTTGCTGATGCCTATAAGAAGTCACTCAAGAAAGACCCAAAGAGTCAATCATACTTTGCTTTGGTGATGGTTTGTGTAAAAGATTTGTCATTGACTCATCTGGAGAACAAGTTTTGTTTTATTGCAACATTTGAGCAAAAAGGGTTAATGGCACATTTTTTAGTAAGATATGTGAAATATGCAGGTCTGTTGGAGCATGTGGCTGAGGAAGTACAAAGCTTAGAAAAGGCAGAACTGCCTATACTAAAGTGATTGTGCAAATAGTATAGGTTAGATCTTTGTAAGAAGGCAATAAGACAGGTAGGCAATTTGGAAAAAGCATTGGATTGGGAGACAGATGATCTAGGGTCAAGTACTAGCCAGTTACTATTATATGACCTTGAGTAATAAGTAAAGCTATTTTACTTAGCCTTAGATTCCTCATCAGTAAAATTAAAAATGCGAAAAGGATGATTTCTGAGGTGTCCTTTCATCCTTGATTCCGTGTACTTGATGTGCTGCTATTTAAATGTTGTCCGTAATTCTAGCTTTACTCTTGTAAAGTTGTGGGGTTTTTGACTCCATTTTTGTCTGACTCTTATTGACCCCATTTGGGGTTTTCTTGGCAAAAATACTGGAGTAGTGTGCCATTTCCTTTTCCAGCTCATTTGGTAGAAACTAAGGCAATCAGGTGATTTGCCAAGTGTCACACAATGTGTCAAAGACTGGATTTGAACTCAGGAAGATGAGATAGAATGCTTTATTCTGAGGTAAATAGTTTTATTAACTTGGTGAAAGTGATGATTATGATTAACTATAATAGCCAAAACAAATTGTTCTTAATATATAAGCCAAAATGTTTTATATGCACCAGATATTTTTCTAAAGGTGCTTACTGAGCCAAATTTTTGAAAGAATTTACTTTAAAAAATCATTTAGTCAAATTTAGAACATTATTCCTTGGTTACAAGAATCATATTCTTTCCCTCCGTCCCCTCCCCCAACCCTTCCCATCACCAACCACAATTCCACTGGGTATTACATGTGTCCTTGATCAGAACCTATTTCCATGTTGATGTTTGCACTAGGATGTTCATTTAGAGTCTATATCCCCAATCATATCCCCCTCGACCCATGTAATCAAGCAGTTATTTTTCTTTGGTGTTTCTACTCCCTCAGTTTTTCCTCTGAATGTGGACAGTGTTCTTTCTTGTAGATCCCTCTGGGTTGTTCAGGATTACTGCATTGTGTAAGAGAATAATACATTGTAAGAGAATAAGACTGCAGAAAACCTGGGGAAAAGATGCAATGAATGGAAGCTTGGAGATCTGTCCATCAAGGAAAAATTCTAGGGGAGAATGTGACCTGGAGAAAGCAGTTAAAAACAGGAACACACAAACTTCTTGGGGATGACTCTTTTTCCTGAGACCATTTGGGAGAGAGAGCTGGTGCTTTTCTTCTGCCTTTTGGTACCTAATTTCTTCTCTGAGATACTGGAGTTTAACTCTGAAGACCCTTTCAAAACTGTAAAGAACATACTTCTTATAAGACTACATAATTTTAGTTATTCAATTTAAGATTATTCTAGATTAAGGAAATCCTAACCCCTCTCTCCTATCCAACTTCTTTTTCCCCTCCTTCCTTAAAATAAACCCCATTTCAAACAAATTTAGAGAGTAAGTTTTCTATCAGATTTTTCAGTCAATTTACTCTGAGTCCCAGCTTCACTCCAACTGAAGAAAACAATGGAAGTTGGTGGGAGGGAAGGAGGGAGACAGGGTCTGATTCTTCACTACAGTATTGCTCAGTGTGCTTGCTCAGCAGCCCCCTATTACCATAAACGACCTAACAAAATAACCACCTAATTCAATTGCCACTAATGGAGAAGTCCATTACATTTGATTTTACCAGTGTATCAGTCTCTGTGTACAATGTTCTCCTGGTTCTGCTCCTTTTGGTCTGCATCATTTCCTGGAGGTCTTTCCAGTTCACATGGAATTCCTCCATTTTATTATTCCTTTGAGCACAATAGTATTCCATCACCAACATATACCACAATTTGTTCAGTCATTCCGCAATTGAAGAACATCCCTTCATTTTCCAATTTTACTTTCCTTGAATGTTATTGTTTTAAGGTCTCTGTTCAAAATTTGAGAGAATTGACTTGGGCTATCGCAGATATCACAGAAGACAAGTGAAAGTCCACTGGGCACTGTCCCATGTGAAAGCAAAGATCTTTTGAGAATCCTCATAAATTGGTATCGAGAAAAATGCTGAACATAAATCTACCACGGTGAAATATCTTGCTTGAATTGGAATAGATGAGATTATAGCAGCTAGACTTGGTACTATAGGATGAGTCTTTATTACATGATCATTACAGTTCTCAAATCCAGTATGAATCTATAGATAATTCTGCCATCTTGATCGAGCTTTTGCTTTTTATTGGCATTATGGGAGTGTTGTAGTCTGAGAAACATGGTATTATGATCCCTTGTTGAATTAGGGACTCAATAATAGGTCTTATTCCAACTATAGCTTCTTTACTCAAAGGGTATTGAGGAACACATGGAACTGGTCCTACCTTGGTTCTCACTATTACTGGAGTTGCTGATTTCAATAGGCCTATATCTGTGGAAGACTTTGCCCATAAATCTTCTGGTATGTCCTCAGGAATAGGATAGATGGAATTCAACTCATTCTCTGCACTGACTGAATCTAAGAACAGCAATGGGAAAGCTTTTAGAGATTCTTCTGGGAGTTGTAATGATATATCCCCAGGGTAGGTACATTGAATCATTGCTCATCATTTACAAAGCAAATCCCTCCCGAGAAGGTTCATTGGACATTCAGGCATACAAAGAAATCCATGCTCCATAGTTAATGGACCTAGAGTTATCATTTTAGGTTGTAATTTTGCTACTCTTTCTGGTTTTTCAGTAGCTCCAATCACTTCCATAGTACCAACAACTTTACAATCTTTAGGAAGACTTTGCAAAACTGATTTACTGGCTCCAGTATCCACTAAAAGTTCATATATCTAATCCCCTATAGTTATAGAAACATAGGGTTCAGTACTATTTGGAGGTTGGAAGGTTTCAAGAATTGGTATAAGCACAGTAACATCAGTACAAAGCTCAGTCATCATCAGCTTTTATATTACTCTCATTGGTCCTTAAATTCTCCATCTCAGTATCATTGTTCTCATTAACAATTTCATTACTGTTATTTAGTTTATATTCTTCATTAATTTCTTTTATTCTACATTCATTAGGATTTTCTATTAAATTTATATTACAATGTTCTTTCTCTGTACAATTATTTACATCAATTATATCCTTTGTTTCAATTAATTATTATCTATGACCATGTATTTTATTTTCATTACTCCTAATCTCATTTATCCTCAACTCATTTTCAATTATACCATACTCATTTCTTGATTCATTCTTATGTATTCTAGAGGAAACCTTCATAAGGCACTAGGATTCTTACTCTGGTCACCCTTCACAACTTAGCTATATTTAGGTCTAGCTCCAACATTTACCCAAGACTGCATAGTATTAAGATCCGGTGCTTGTTGTCCCTGGCAAGAGTCATTTTGACATTGATTTGCATACCTATTTTGATCATTGTTATTATTTTTAGTGTTCTATCTGTTGGTATTATAATTATTATTTCTACTCCAGTTATTGTATTTATTAAACCCATTATTTAATTGTTTTCTAACCTGATTCCTGAATCTGCAGTCCCTGTACATATGTCCAATCCGATCACAAAGGAAACAGTGCCTTGGGCCTGATATCCTCTCATTAGGCTTATAATTGTTATTGTTATACCTTGGCTGTATAGATCTCAATGAAGCCACAGTTTTTATTTCTTTAATTTCACTTTAGACTTCATTTCAGCTTCCTTTCTTTTCCTTTTCATATCCTCAGCAATGGTATCTCATCAATTTTATCCTCTAGGTCATTTGTCAAATATGTGGCTCTTCTTAATTTGCCAAGTTCTAATTCTTCCCAATCGTGGTAATTTGTTTTAAAAAATTGGCTGATCTTTGGGACTGCATTCTTTAAAAAACCCATTTGATATGTTCAATTGTGTTTTCTTCCAGTGAATCCATCCCTAACAGAGTTTCAGTTGCCTCGGTTATCCTTTCCAGGAAAACTGCAGGAGCTTCAGAGATCTTCTGCTTCATAGCCTCAAATTCTGACCATGAATTGGACCTTTTAGTATATCTCCCCATTACCTCTAGGATTGCATCTCTTGCTTCTACTAATGTATCATTAACCCCCTCATCTGACATATCCAGCTTTAAGTCCTCTGGCCAAGACTGTAATAAATGATCTTTTCTTGTCTCCTGTATAAATTTGGTTTTCTCTTTGTCAAGACCTCTTTCATTAATAGGGGGAAATCCTTGAAATCACAATTGTATAAATCAATTGTATAAATCAATTGCCCTATGCATCTCTAATTACTTTATTAGGTTCGTTATTAAAATTTGGGGTCCTCCTTTTGATGGATTCAAGATCGTCTGGGAAAATCTCTTAGGCATCTTAAGTTTATGTACCTCATTTTGCTTAACCACTGGCATATCTCTAAATGGGCATAAATTTATTATTCCTGTTGCTTCCTCTTGTTCTAGCCTATTTAGGTTTTTCCCTTTAGTGCTTAATCTATTGTTGTCATATGCACAGCCTTGATTCATATTCATGTTTATAAATTGCTCCAGTGTATCCAGTTGAGTTTTCATTTCTATAACTATCATCTTTAAGTCAGAATCCCTTCTGAACCAAGTTACCAGATCTTTAAGACTCTTAACACAAAAGCACACAGAGGCATGAGACTTGTAAACAATACACCCACAGATCACAGCAAGGTATGCCATGATATCACAGAGCTTTAAGTCCATCAATGGCTTCATACAATCCATAGTAAAAACATAATGGCAATAACTAGAGAATGACACAAATACAAAATATGGAATATACATCAAATACTTGAAAAACATCACTAGCATATTGATAAATATGTCTGCTGACATGGCAATTTCCATTGTAAAATTATTAGAAAAAAACAATATTATTACACTGTAACTTGTACATACAATAAAGAAAACAAACAAAAATGAATTTAAAAATTTAAAAATAGATGGCTTCTGGGGGTCTGTGGTGCAGCTTCACTGACCCCCTTGAGCAAGCCAAGCCCTTAGAATTCTATTTAAAAAAAATACCTATACAATAAACAGACTCTTCAACCTAGCTGGCTCAGCCAAACTGTTATGGTAGGATTTGGGATGAGGAAAGAACAAGAGGGAAACATATAAATGAATTCTGATTTATTGTTTGGGAAGGGTAGGAAGGAATAAGGGTTTAGGAATAAATTTATACTTAATTTAAAAGCAAATATCTATAACTAACTAAACTATATTACTAAGCTAAACATTAAATTCCCAATATCCAAGTCTCACAGCAGGAGTCCAATTCAAATAGGGCCAGGATCTCAAGTTGGTAGATGTCCAAGTAGGTCCAAAGATCTTCTCACTGATGCTTCCAGCAGCACAGATCCAGAAAACCTCTTTCCTCTGTTGGTCACAGGAGAAAATCCTCTTCCAGCCTTAATCTCAAATCCTTCAGGAGAGGAGACAGTTGGGCAGATAGAATCTTCTCCCAGATCCCTCAGACTCCCATGTGACCCTTGATCATATGATCCTGTCAATCATTCTCTAAGGTTTGCATCTCTCAGTTTTTGCAACAGTTTTTACAAACCTTTAATCCTTTATCACAGGTCCCAAAAGCTGGCATCTTTGAGCTTATCATAGACTGTCTTGCTGAGGTCACTTACCCCAAGTCTATTCTACTGATCCTCCTTTCTGTCTCTTAGCCAGTACCATATTCTTTTGATGACCACTGCTTTATAGTATAGTTTGAGATTTGGTACTGTAAGGCCACCTTCTTTTGCATTTTTTTCATTATTTCCCTGGATATCCTTGATCTTTTGTTCTTCCAAATGAACTTTGTTATGGTTTTTCCTAATTCTGTAAAAAAGTATTTTGGTACTTCAATGGGTATGGCACTAAATAAGTAAATTAATTTGGGTAGAATTGTTATTTTTATTATGTTAGCTCATCCTACCTATGAGTAATCAATGTTTTTCCAATTGTTTAGATCTAGTTTTAATTGTGTGGAGAATGTTTTGTAGTTGTATTCATATAGTTACTGTGTTTGTCTTGGCAGATTTCAGCCCATGTCCTAAGTATTTTATATTGACTAGGGTGATTTTAAATGGAATTTCTCTTTCTAATTCTTGCTGCTGATATGTTTTGGAAGTATATAGAAATGCTGATGACTCGTGGGTTTATTTTGTATTCTTCAACTTTGCTAATTTTGTTGATCATTTCAACTAGCTTTTTATTTGATTCTCTAGGATTTTTTTAAGTGGACCATCACATCATCTTCAAAGAGTGATAGCTTGGTGTCTCCTCCTTGCATATTTTAATGCCTTCAATTTCTTTTTCTTCTCTAATTGCTACTGCTAGTGTTTCTAGTACAATATTAAATAATAGAGTTGGTAATGGGCATCCTTGTTTCACTCCTGATCTTATTGGGAAGGCTTCTAGTGTATCCCCATTGTAGATGATGTTTGCTGATGGTTTTAGATATATACTGTTTATTATTTTTAGGAAAGGCCCTTCTATTTTTATGCTTTCTAGAGTTTTCAATAGGAATGAGTGTTGTATTTTGTCAAAGGCTTTTTCTGCATCTATTGGGATAATCATGTGATTTTTGTCAGTTTGCTTGTTAATATGGTCAATTATGTGGATGGTTTTCCCAATATTGAACCATCTTTGCATTCTTGGTATAAATCCTACCTGTTCATAATGAATAACCCTCATGATAACTTGCTGGAATCTTTTTACTAGAATTCTATTTAAGATTTTTGCATCTATGTTCATTAAGGAGATTGGTCTGTAGTTTTCTTTCTCTGTTTTTGACCTGCCTGTCTTTGGAATCAGTACCATATTTATGTCATAAAAGGAATTTGGTAGAAGTCATCCTTTGTTTATTCTGTCAAATAGTTTGTATAATATTGGGATTAGTTGTTCTTTGAATGTGTGTTTGATAGAATTTATTTGTGAATCCATCTGGTCCTGGAGATTTTTTTTTCTTAGGGAGTTCTTTGATGGCTTGATCAACTTCTTTTTCTGATATGGGTTTGTTTAGGTATTCTATTTCCTCTTCTGTTAGTCTAGGCAATTTATATTTTTGTAAATAGTCATCCACATCACCTAAATTGAAATATTTATTGCCACATAATTGGGAATAATAGTTTTTAATGATTGCCTTAATTTCCTCTTCATTAGAGGTGAGGTCTCCCCCCTTTTCATCTTGGATACTGTCAATTTGGTTTTCTTCTTTCCTTTTTTAAATTAGATTGACAAATATTTTGTCTATTTTGTTTGTTTTTTCAAAGTACTAGCTTCTAGACTCATTAAATCAATAATCAACAATAATAAAGTCAATCTTTGACTTTCAATTTTATTAATTTCTTCTTTCATTTTCAGGATCTCTAATTTAGTCTTTATCTGAGGATTTTTAATTTGTTCACTTTCTAGTTTTTTTTTTTTAATTTGCATGCCCAATTCACTGACCTCTACCCTCCCTGATTTGTTAATATATGAACTCAAGAATATAAATTTCACAGACTACTGCTTTGGCTGGGTCCCATAGATTTTGAAAGGATATCTTATCATTGTCACTCTCTTCAATGAAATTTGTAATTATTTCTATGATTTGTTCTTTAATCGATTTTGGAGAATCATATTGCTTAATTTCCAATTAATTTTTGACTTGCCTCTCCATGTACCCTTAATAATCATTATTTTCATTGCATTGTGGTATGAGAAGGATGCACTTATTATTTCTGCTCTTTTACACTTGTTTGCAATGTTTTTATGCCCTAGTACATGGTCAATGTTTGTAAATGTACCATGTGCTGCTGAAAAGAAGGTGTATTCCTTTTTGTCCCTATTTATTTTTCTCTACATATCTACTAACACTAATTTTTCTAAGATTCCATTCACTTCTCTTACCTCTTTTTAATTTATTTTTGGTTTGATTTATCTAGTTCTGTTAGAGGAAGGTTCAGGTGTCCCACTAATATCGTTTTTCTATCTGTTTCATCCTTGAACTCCACTAGTTTCCCCTTTAGAAATTTGGATGCTATGCCATTTGGTGCATACATGTTGAGTACAGATATTTCCTCATTGTCTATACTGCCTTTTATCAGGATGTAATTACCATTCCTATCTCTTGACTAGATATATTTTTACTTTGGCTTTGTCAGATATCATGGTTGTGACTCCTGCCTTCTTTTTCTCAGTTGATACCCAATAGATTTGGCTCCATCCTCTAGATTTTACCTTCTGTGTGTCAACCTTTCTCATGTGTGTTGGACAGCATATGGTAGGGTTTTGTTCTCTAATCCACTTTGCTATTTGATTGTGTTTTATGGGTGAGTTAATTCCATTCACATTCAGAGTTATGATTACCAGCTGTGTATTTCCCAGCATTTTGATTTCTACTCATATTCCTGCCCTTTCTTCTTTCACTATTTTCTTCTGTGCCAGTGGTTTATTTTTGATCAGTCCCCCTAATTCCCACCCTTATTTTACTTCCCTTTCTACCTCCCCTCCCTTCTTATTCCCCTCTTATTTTCTCTACAGACTTTTTAAACTACCCCCCCAACCTCTCCCTCCCTTGTATTGCTTACCTCCTCACCAGTTCATTTGTTACCCTTCTACTTCTCGACCAGGCACAAATTAATTCTCTGCCCCAATGTATTTGATTGTTCTTCCCTCTTTGAGTCAATTTCAATGCACATAAGAATTAAGTAATCCAATCTCCAACCTCTTTACCCTTCCAGTGTATTGATGTTCTCCTTTCCTCTTGCCACGCGCTTCTTTGTGACATATAAATTTACCCCATTTTGTTTCTTTTCCCATTTCTCTTAGTATTAACCTCTTTTTTTGCCTCTAGTTATACATACATACATATATATATATATATATATATATATATATATATATATATATATATATATATATATATATATATTCCTTGGCATTTCATCCTATACAGTTTGTCACTGTTCCCTCTAGGTATAATTCTTCTAGCTACCCAGGTGATAACGATTTTTAAGAGTGTCCAATATCCTCTTTTCTTGTAGGTATATATATCATTTTCACTTATTGGGTCCCTTAAAAGTTTTTTGTTTTGTTTTTCTTTTTTCCTCCTTTCTTAATTACCTTTTGATGATTTTCTTGGGTTCTGTGTTTGGGCATCAAATTTTCTGTTCACGTCTGGTCTTTTCTTTACAAATTCTTGGAATTCTTCGATTATATTAAATGACCATACTTTCCCCTGTAAGAATATAGTCAGTTTTGCTGGGTAGTTGATTCTTGGTTGTAGAACTAGTTCCCTTGCTTTCCAGAATATCATATTCCATGCCTTTTGGTCCTTCAGTGTAGATGCAGCCAGATCCTTTGTTATCCTCACTGTAGTTCCATGGTATCTTAATGACTTCTTCTTAGCAGCTTGTAATATTTTTTCCTTGGTCTGATAATTCTTGAATTTGGCTATAACATTCCTGGGTGTTATCAGTTGGAGACTGAGTACAGGAGGTGATCTGTGGATTCTTTTGATCTCCACTTTTCCCTCTTGTTGTAGAATGTTGGGGCAATTTTCTTGGATAATTTTCTTTAGGATAATGTCTAGGCTTTTTCTTTTGTCATGGTCTTCCAGGAGACCATTTATTCATAAGTTGTTTCTCCTGGAACGATTTTCCAAATCTTCTGTTTTATGAATGAGGTGTTTTATATTTTCTTCAATATTTTAATTCTTTTGATTTTGTTTTATTGTTTCCTGCTGCCTTGTGAGGTTACTTGCTTATAATTTTTGTATTCTGGTTTTTAAATACTGAATTTCCTCCCTGGCTTTTTGGCCATCCTTCTCCTTCTGGTCTGATTTTATTTGGAGATCATATTTCATCTTCTTTGCCTCATCCTTCATCTCCTTTGCCTCATTTCCAGCTGATTAATTTTGACTTTCAAGACACTATTTTCTGTTTCCAGATGACTTATCTTGCTTTCTAAGTTCTTTTCCCAGTTGTCTTCAGCCTCTCTTAATTGTGTTTTGAATTGTATTTTGAGTTCTTCCAATGCCTATGTCCAATTCGCTGGAGTTTCTGTATTTTTGCTTGGTGTTCCTTGATCCTCCTCTGTTACATTTGCTTTTTATTCATTGTCTGGATAGAAGCTGTCGATTGTAAATTATTTTTTCTTTTTCTATTATTTGCTCATATTTGCCCCTTCTTTTCCCTCTGAAGTTGCCATTTCCTCTCATTATGTGTTGGATCTGTGGGTTTGGGCTTTTCTGTCAACCGTCACCCTTGGAGCTTAGCAAGACTACCAGAGCAGTCTGTGGGGGAGGGTTGTTGTTGCTTGAGCTTCTCTTCCCTCTGAAGACTTGATAAGATTAAGCCCAGTGGAGTTGATCTTTCAGAGCTGGATGTGGCCTTGGGTCAAAACCTTGGAAAGTGGTGCTGGGGGCAATATGGAGTGTCTATGCTGATGCAACTAGGCTGCCTTCTCTGAGCTTCTTCTCCAGCTGCTTCCCCACCACCTGTGTTCATAGCCCTGAGCCTGGCACAACTTTACCCGCAAGGTCCTCCCTCTAAACTAGTGCTCTTGGCTGCCCAGAGATTGCTCAGTACTGTAAGTGGGAGGGGTCCTGGGACCTTCCTTCTTCCTTCCCCTTAAACCCACGTGTTCTCGAATTCAGGCTTCTTGGGGGTGTACCTTTTAAGTTGAGTCCAGCAGGAGGGTCCCTTCCGTCTGTCCTGTTGTTAGGTTTAGTCTTTCAATTCCCTAGGAACATTTGGTTTTTAATTGGTAAGGAAGAGTTTTCAGAGGTCTGAACTTTTACTGACATCTTGACTCCGCCCTCCTGCTTCTTTTATTTTTAACATACAAAGGAGAATGAAGCTTGAAAAGAAATGGGAGTGTGTGATTACAATTTTTTTGGGATATTTTATCTTATATCTTGATGATAATGACTTGAAGCAGAAGAAAGCCAAAGTGTAAATGGAAATGGAAAGAGAACTTGAGTAGTAGCACTCAGAGAATCTAAGAATATGAGTTGGGTTGAGCATTTCGTAATGGGAATGGAGTCCAACTGTCTACCTGGTGGTATAATTTTTTTCTACATACCCTTGACAAGTGGCCATCTAACCTTTCCTTGAGCAGCTTTAGTGACAGAGTCAGCATTTAATGAGGCAGAACATTCTATTTTTGGATGACTCTAATAGTTGGGAAGTTTTTATAGTGAGTGAATTCTGCCTCCTGCTAACTTTACTTATTGGTATTCTCTGGGGCCAAGCCAAATAATAAGCCTGCTTCTTTTATTTGACAACCTTATAAATATTTGAAGATAGCTAACGTGTCTGCTTTCTTTTCTCCCATCTAATCATATCTAATTATTTTCATTGATGATCCTCTTAAGGAAGAGTTTTGAATATTTTCATCATATTGGTCACTTTCCTCCATCCTCAATCTTCTGTATCAACAGGCTTTCTTAAAATGTATCCAAAAGTAGAATTTGGGCAGAGAATAGCAGAATGATCATCTTCCTAATTTTTAATAACATTCTTACCAAGCCTAAGATAATATAAAACTTTGTGAGGATATAGAATACTTGGTACTCATTTACTTTGAAGATAATTTTAAACTTTGAGTTCATGGAGGGCATTTAGAAGCCATAGAAATGACCCCAATAGATTCATCTGAATCTTGAATTAATCCCAAGGGGGATGGTCTAGACACAGTGAGAAGGAGTAGAAAATTGACCTCATGAAGAAGTAATGAGAACCTCCCTATAGGCCCCTCTATTATAGAGTGCTACTTATTAGATCTCTTGGTCAATAGCAAATAGAGCATATAAAACTGGTCATCTTTTTACCCAAAACTAGGGGGAAAAAAAGATTGAAGAGGAGCAGGTCCAGCAACACTACAAAAGGTCAGTACACTGTATAGGCAAGAATTTACCCTAATAAAAGTGTCATTCCTTATGTATACAACAAAAACATACAAAAGAACATTTTTTATAGTTCAAAAGGATGTGAGAACAAACTAGTTAATTACTAAAATAAATTAAGTATACTACTAGAAAAAAACAACATATAACAAGAATTCAGTTTCATACACAATCTTCTTTTACATCTTTTTTGTTGACCCCCCAAACAAGGTAACATGACTAAGAAAGGTATGCCCTACTCTCTCCTATCTTTCCAGAGATATCTTTTTTTTATTATGAACTTAATCATCAACAAAAGAAGATTGTGCATGAAACTTTGAACTCATGTACAATTTGTCTTTTTAGTATACACTACATTTAACTTTAGCAATGAATTAGTTTATTATATCCTTTTGCACTTAAAAATGTTCTTTTGTGTATTTTTGTTGTATTGATGTTCTTTTTTTTAAATTTGTGCCACTTGGCACTAACTCTTTTGACCCAGATGGAGTGATCATTGTACATATACATCAAGTCCAGGAAATCAAAACACTGGTCATTTCTGAAAATACATTTTATTTTTTACCACTAGTCTACCACAACTCAGTCTAATGGCATAAGGAAAGTCTAATAATTATTCCTCTGAAATAATGATGAGTCATGACATAGATTTTGAAGTCTTTTGGTTATTTTTCTTTATATTATCATTGTCATTAATTTAAATTGTCCAGGTTCTGCTTATTTTGTTCCATGTCAGTTCATTTGAGTGTTTCCAAGTTTCTCTGATATCTTACTTGACATTTCTTGTCACAGTAATAATAGTCCATTATATTCATATACTATAATATGTTCAGTTATTCTCCAATCAATGGACACTCACTGTTCCCTGTCCTTTCATTACCATGAACTAGTGCTGCTACAATTTTGTGTATATGGATCCTTTCTCTTTAGCTTTGATATTCGTGGGTATTTGCTTAGTATTGACATTGCTTACGTGTAATTTAGTGACTTTATGGATATAATGCAAAATGGTCTTTGAAAGTGATTAGACCAGTTAACAATGCTTTTCCTTCCACAGCACCTCCAATATTTTATTTTTCTTTTTTGTTCTAATAATTTGCACTTTTCTTATTAGTGATTTGCCATTCTTTCATATGATTATATATTTTCTTCTGAAAACTTCCTATTCATTTCCATTGAAGAATGGCTCTTGTTCATATATATATATATATATATATATATATATATATATATATAATACACGTGTGTTGAATATCATACCTTTTTAAAGTATTCTATACTTTATTGACATTAATAATAAAAGGAAAAATACCCTTTTATAAGGTGGATGATATTTGGAAGAACAATTGTAAATATTATATAAAAGTAAATCGATCTACAACAGCCACTGAACATTTAAGTTTGATAAATTCTTACGGGATTCCAAAATTTTGTTGTGTTCTTTTTAAATCAATTTTACTGTAAATCCAGAAACAAATCTTTTGGTCCAAGATTTTATTGCACTCATCTGTTAGCAGCCTCCATGGCAATACTTATTGTTTGCATCATTTCTTTCACAACTTTAGTATTAAATTCTTTTGTGGTTCATAGCTCATGCTATGTATCTGAAGTGAGTTCCCTTGAAAATGTGATACATTCTTCCATGTTTTGCTGGAAACTTTTGGCTCTTTAAAGGCATAAAATGTATCGCTTGGAAAAGCCCAGATATAGACATCCCAGTTCTCTTAGAAACCAACATTCATACTTTATTTAAAATTTGAGGAACTTCTTTCACTGACATTAATGTAATTCCTATCTCTTTGATGTCAGAGTCATTTGTTGTAAAGCTGTTCTCTTAATTCTTACTGCATAGGCAGCTTGGTAGAGAAACAGGCCTGGAGTCAGGTGGACTGGGCTGAAATCTGGTCTTAAGACACTTCCTGACTGTGTGACCCTGGGCAATTCACTTAACTCCAATTGTCTTACCCCTTACCACTCTTCTTTCTTAGAACTGATACTGAAAGAAGGTAACGATTTTTAAAAAATTCTGGCTGTACTGATTTTCTCATTTTCATTTTATATATTTAAATTGTCTATTTTGTCTTTTACAATTACCACTATACCTTGTTTAATTATTAATGCTTCCCCTGGTCTTGTATGTATTTTTTAATGACATGACCTTTATATTTAGGTCATATATACATTTGGAGCTTATTGTGGCACATGGCATTAGAGAATCTGTCTAACCCTATTTTCATCTAAACTGCTTTCCAATTTTCCCAGCAGTCTTTCCCCCCATAGTTGCTGTCTTCCAAGTTTGCCAAAGACTATAATACTATGCTTTATTATTTCTTGATTACCTCCTCTGATGTATTAAACAATGTTCCTATTTTTTGACCAGTGACAAATAATTTTGATGATGAGTTTTTATGTCTAATGGTTTTTATGTTTTTTACTTTTTCCATTTTCCTTTAAGTTTTTTTATCTTTTTCTCCCATCCAGATGAATTTTGTTATTATTTTGTATAGCTCTATAAAGAGACCTCTTAGTAGTTTGAGTTGGTATGGCACTAGATTGTACATTAATTTAGGTATCATCATTTTTATTACATTAGCATGGTCTAGCCATTAACACCTAACATCTGTCAAATAATTTCTCTCATCATTTCCTAAGTCCTTTTCTCTGCAAATTTTAGCTTCCAAGTTTACTGTGCTCTATTTGAGTGCATATTATTTGCTTTCCTTCTCATGAATCCGAGTACCTTCTTTCTGATGTGTGTGTCTTCTCTGCCTGTTAACTAGTATACTCTGTTAAAACTAAGTTTATCATGCAAAGCAGTTATTCAAGTCTATTTATTATTTTTGCACAATGATTAAATTCTTGGCCCACTCAATATGGATTTGTTGTCCAGTACTAAAAAAGTATTCTAAGGTTAACAGATCTTATCAGCTTTCTGGTGCAATGGTTCTTTGGCGCATCATTGGCTAAAAGTATAAGAAATCTTTAAACAGTTATAGATCTATTTCTGCTTGCAATTTTAGCAAACTTTTTTTTACTGACTAGTATTTGTCATCATGGATAATAAATGTAATGTCTATTTGATACATATCCAGTTGTGGATCATTAGTAAATCTAAATTCTAGTCATTTAATTTTAACAGTATAAGAATTAGTGGGGCCTGGAGATTCTTACTTTCTTTTTAATTGTTGATATATTTTTAATATCACTAAAATTTATCTCAGCAATCTTCCTCTCCCTCCCAGAATCATCCTATATTAAGTAATTTTTTAAAAGAAAATGGAAAAGAAGTGGATGAGGTAGAAAACTTTAGCAAAACCTCTCAATGCATTGAAAAAAAATCTCATTGTATATGCAATGTGCCATACTCATGAACCTCTGACCTTAGAAAAATGAGGCATGGACATTTTCTCACTTTTCTTCTTTGGAGCCATGCTTATTCTTTGTAAATGTATAAGATTCACTTCTGATTGCTTTGTCATTGTTCTTTTCATTTACTTTGCAGTCCTTGTGTATATTGTTTCCTTGGCTCTGCTTGCTTTACTTTACCTTAGACCTTATAAGTCTTGCTGTTCTTCTCTGTGTTTGTTACAGTTATTGTTTCTTACAGCATAGTGATATTCCATTACATATATATACCACAATTTGTTTGGCTGTTCCGCAAGTAGATTCCCTGTCTGCTTTGCTTCTAATTCTTTGCTATCACAAAAAGAGCTGTTACAAATGTTTTGGTGTCTGGAAACTTTTTCTTATCATGATCTCTTTGTGACATAAGCCTAGTGGTAGAATTTCTGAGTCAAAGAGCATATTTTAGTCATGTCAGTTGCATAAATAGAAATTGCTTTCCAAAATGGTTGTGATGATTCATAAATCCACCAACAACTCATTAGTGTACCTATTTCCCCATAGCACTCTACATTGATTATTTCTATTTTTTCATCTTTTCAAATTTACTGTCAGATGAAGTCTTAGTCATTTTTAAAATGTCCATTTTTATTATTAATGATTTGGAGGATTCTTTTATATGGTTAATAGTTTGAAATGCTTATTTCTTAGAACTGTTTATTCATATTTTTGACTATTTACTTATTTGGTAGTGGCTTTTGATTTCATTGTAGATATAAAAATTATGCATCTATTCCTTAGTTATTGTATATGTATATATCTTGTCTATAAATTTAAAATACTAAACCCTTATCCAAAAAACATGACCCAAAAAGTTTTTTTTCTCCTTATTTGACCACTTTTCCTATCCTAGACTCATTAATTTTGCTTGTGCAGAAGTTTTTCAGTTTCATATAATATTATTGATCCTTCTTTGTAATTTTCAGGACATTCCTAAATATGATCTATAACTACAGACTCTTCTTGCTGGGAGATGACCTAGTTTGGGTCTAGATTTCTAAGAGTTCTGGTACATTAAATAGTGATACCTTACTAATCCCCCCAAATACCTTTGAATTTAGACCCTCCCCACTTACCTAGGCTTTTTTTTTAGATTGGGGTAATTTCCTGGGAATTTGGAGAGAGGGCAGGCAGAGAACTTGACTCTTACTCAAAATCAACTGAAGGAAAATTTCCATTCTCTCATAGCTATAGTTTATTGCACCTAGATAGACAAGACTGAATAAGAATAAACATTATTCCTATTATAAAGCCAAGATAATATTTCATCTTCAAATTGTTTTCATAAGGTGAGAAACTTCCCTATGCCTGTTGGTATCCCTTGCCTCCTTTAAGACTCTGTGTAAGGACTATCTTCTATATATAATCTTTCCTGAACTCCCACATGATAGTGACTTACTTTGGGAATTTGTCTCCTATTTTTCTTTTATATTTATATATGTACACATTGTCTTCCTTGATAGAGGACTATTTTATGTATTCCCAATGCCTGATTGTTCCAGGTAAATAGTAGGCACTTAATACTTATTTGAGAAATTATTCTGAATGAACAAGATATTAATAACCTACATTAAGATTTGAAAATAAGAGAGGGAGGAAGAAGGTTCCACTTTACCTCACACTGGGTAGGAATCTTGTGGGGGATCAGCTGGCAACCCATCAAAGGCTATTTGACAAGTTACTTGGTCCTGTCTGGTCCCTGAACAGGGTGGTGCAACTTTTGATGGCTCATTATGTAAATATTATTGACTTTTACCTACTTTGCTTATAAGTTGGAATGACTTGATGTTCAGGTTCATTTATTTTAAGGATGACAATCAGTCCCATATTTTAACACATTTATTAATCACTTTGTCAACTGAACATATAATTGTATACAATCAATAGCAAAAAACATACACCATGAGTTGCAATCCTCCAGGAGAAATGATATCCATACAATATTTGTCATATTAAAGGTTTGCAAGCCAAGCATTTTCTAGTCAGACAATGGCTACATTGGAACTTCAGGTTTATTCAGGTTGACTCCAGAGAGCTGGCTATATATCAAGAAAAGCAATGTTCATTTTTGACAATATAGCTTATCCAAGATTAATAAAGTTTTAGAAGTTAGTGACACCACCTCACAAAGTTTCAATGTTCATAATATTGTCATGACTTACACATATAAAGTGAAACATTTAATACTTTCTAGCATTAATAAAACAGTGTAAAAATATATCACATATATATATATAAATTTGTTTCCCTTTCCTGAAAAACTTAGTACAAACTAGTAGTATGTGATCCCTTTCAAGTTTCTTTTAAGTTTTCTTCCCCCGCCCAACCCTTAGCCCCAGTAGTGTAAGGACAAGATGGCAGTTCAATGAAGAGTGTCAAAGTTCAGTAGGATGCCTCCAGTTGTGCCTTCCCTTCACCAGGGCTCTCACTCTCAGGATGGAAGCCCATGGATGCCCTCGGATCATATCTTTCAGTTTTTTTCTGGAAGATATCTGACTGCCACAATCAAAAAAGTGAAGCACCAATGCCCACGTGTGCTCATTTTGCCACTACTGTCCTGATTGAGGAATACCCATCCTCCCCGGCTCTAAAAAGCTAAGCTGTTTGCTTGCAGAATTTAAGCAAGCAGTCAGTAGTAAGTCAATAGAAAACAACTTTGCAAGTTTTTGCGGGGTTCCCCAGCCCCCCCCCCCAAGGCTTTTTAGTAGATCGAAAACTTCACAGTAGAGCTGAACGTTAATCTAAGAGGCTATATTCAACACTGCAAAAGACAAGGTAACAAAAAGCACACAGCAACTTTTGCTTGGAGTTAGGATGGAGGGTTGGGGAAGTTCACTGAAGCTATTGGTACCTTTACCTCAAGGAAGACAGACCCAACAGCCATCTTAACTGTTCAACCAGGCACCTAAAATGGGGACAGATTCTATTCCAGGTAGCTGGATCCCAGCTGCTGAATAGAAGATGGGCTTGCCCAGGCTCATGCATGTCCAGGCATCATCAGGAGGTTATTTCAGTGGGTCGAGGTGGGACAGCACAAGACAGCAATTAGTCAGGAAATCTGGAGACTAAAGAATAGGACTCCATGTGATAGCAAAGCTCCCATGCTTCTTAAGTTGTGATTTCTTGGCATTGCCATCATTTTCATCTGTCCAAATCTTGAAAGATTTAAAGGCATTAAAACATTTGAAAAATACTCCTGTATAAATATATATGTATATATATATATATATAACTCTTGCTATGACATTTTATATTTATAATATAATTAGAATTTGGATTTTGGTACCTCTCTGCTAAACCTGTCTCCTCTGCACTGACCATTTGTCATTTTATGTAGCACTTAAATAGAAACATAAATAATTTAGTATGGTCAGCATTACGAGGCAAGCTCTTACCTTTCTCTCTTGAGGCTGACACCCTCCTATAACACCCCCTTTCTATGACAGAAATTGGTGAGTGTTTTCAGGGTGTAAACTGTGTAGGTCCCTCTCCTATCCCAACTCCCAGCTAAGAAAAGTTTAATTATTTAACCTTGTTTAAGAAAAGCTAATTGGCATTGCATAAAACCATGCAACAAAGAAAGGCAAACATCCAGGCTATATGCTATATACAATATCCAGAAACGGAACCAAGGAA
This sequence comes from Monodelphis domestica, assembly GCF_027887165.1. Classification (NCBI taxonomy): domain Eukaryota; kingdom Metazoa; phylum Chordata; class Mammalia; order Didelphimorphia; family Didelphidae; genus Monodelphis; species Monodelphis domestica. The sequence continues at coordinate 399,657,145 of NC_077229.1, read as the reverse complement.
AATGCACAGACATGTTTTGGGGGCACAGATTCCAAATCCAGGCAAAGGGTCATCGTTTAACACACATGACGAAGCCCACTGACCAGCTCACTGGGACATTTCAATGGCGTTGTGATGCTCGCTGGAATTATTTTAATATTTATCATATCAGAGAAATGATGAAATACAATTAGGCAAATGAGTATATATTCTCAAAGCTTTATTTGGAGTTTAAAATGACTTTTTAAAGGAAAGATGCCTCTATCCTCAGCTATACACGGGCACAGAGAGGCTTGGGTGTACTCAAATGGCAGGAAGTAAACTGCTGAAACACTCTGCTGTAAAAATTAGACCCTGGATCTCCCCACAGGTTGTCTGCTCAAGTGGAAAAATGTCATACTTTAAACCCTACGTACTGATTCACTCTCATTTGTCTCCCACCAAGAATGGTGGGGAGTCAGAAGTGACAGGCCTGTTGCCCAGGTTTTCAAGGAATAAGACGAATCTTATTTTACAGCCATAGAATCTATGGATCTTAAAAGCTATTATGTCCAACCCTCTCATTTTAAAGGTGAAGAAAGGGGCTCAAGATCATCCACTTGTTTGTTGTGTTTAGTCATGTGCAGTCATGTCTGTCTCCTTATGACCCCATTGGGGTTTTCTTGGCAAAGATACTGGAGTGGTTTGCTATTGCCTTCTCCAGTTCATTTTTCAAGTGAGGAAATTGAGGCAAACAAGGTTAAGTGACTTGCCCAGGGCCACACACTGGACTTGAACCCAAGTTTTCCTGACTCCAGGATAAGTACTTCATCTATTGAGCCATCTATCTGCCCTACACAGCTATTAAGTGTTTAAGGGAGAATTTGAACCCAGGTCTTTTTGTGATCCCATCTTTTTGACTCCAAGTCTGGTGCCCTATCTGTGATAACATGTTGTCCCATTATTCAATGAAAGGCCTCTTAAAACATTGATGAGCACTCTCTAAAGCCTACACAGCCAAGACCCTGGATCAAAAACACAACCTATATTTTAGTACTAGACCAAAGGAAAATCATAAATCACAGAAGAATATGGTTGAATGTGAACGGGTCATAAAGGTTTTGTAGAAACAGATGCTTCGCCAATTGCTTAGTGAACCGAAATCCAACACTCCCCGGTGGCATGGCCTCAAGCAGAAGGAAAAGCAGACTCTCCTAATACAGGGGAGACTGTAGAATTGATGAGGACACCAAAGGGCCTATTTTCTTAACTTTGTTGAAACAACTAACTTTTGAGCAGTTCTGAGATATAATTAAAGGGAGCTAAATGGGCAAAAAGAGCCATATTCCTAATTTTTCATGGTTTTTTTACTTATTTAAACTTATTTCCATGAGTCTTTTTCCTCTGTGTTTCTAGTAGAATTTCAAATTCAGCTTAATTGGGAGACAATAGAATAAACATTTTTCCTAGGTAAATTTTCTTGAACATACTTTAAGTTTTCTTACCAAGGACTTAGAGTGAATTTGTTTCTCTTTTATACAATTCTCTAGGGGGTGCCTGGTTGGTGTGAATTGCTTAATTTCCTCCCTCTATCCCTCCTGGTCAATTCACTCTTGAGCGGGGTAAAAGGACATTCCTGCTTGAGAGGCATCATTTCTTAAGTGAATTGAACCTTGATATTTCCAGAGTACTTGAACTTGGCTCGCTAACGTTTGGGAGCATTAGACTCTTGTTCCTTAGCTTGTCACACTTGCCACCTTCTCCTTTTAAGGCAAATCTCTTCTGCATTTGGGTTTTTTTATTATTAATTTATATTTAATTAATAAATAAATAAAATAAAATAATAATATAATTAATATTAAAAAGAAATTAAAGACTTTTGTCCTTGGTTCAAGACAACGGAACATTACTATTAGTCAGGACCTAATATATTTGTGGCTCTCTCTAGCCTCACTCCTTTCAGTATTTTATGGATAAAAGAAGCCTCAAAAAGAAAGGTGTGAGGACTCCATGAGAGCTGCCACTGAAGATTCAGGGACTATTTTTTCCTTTGGGATAGGCCCTATCATGGATTCATTAAAATCTTTGCCCACAGATGCCCTGCTTTGCCCCTTTAAAGTTCTGTGAAGTATATATTGAGGGGCAGAGGGACTGCTCACACCAGTTATGTGAGATGTAAAAGAGAACACAGAATGGCGCCCAATGCGCGGAACTTCCCCTTTTCCTTGGTTGTTTTGTAGCCCTTGGCTGGAGGAGTAACTTGCCTGTTTAAAGAACGTAAGGAGAAAAGCCAAGTCTGGCTCTCTTGGGCTTCCTCTACTGTAGGGTGTTTGACAAACCGTGGAGGGAGGCAGGGACCATTCCACTTTTCCAGAGCGGACCTACATTCATACAAGCTCCTTCCCTGCCCCAAACTGGGCGTCTCTGTAGAAAATGGAGGGGGTGTCAATTCAATCAAAAACAAGGAATTGGTTATAGCCCCTGGACTGTAAGAGAAAGTTTGAGGGATGGAGTTACCAGAACAAACAGGTGGGTTTTAGGGCTTTTTACTGCACCTCCAGTTTTCATAGTTTTGCAAAAGCATTTTTCCGGCAATAATTAACCTAATTATTAATAATAATCAATAAATAAGAGATGTGCTTTGCACATTGGTCCGACCTGGTGAGGAAAGCCAGGAGAAATGCAGACTGAGATGTATCACCAGCTACTTTACGAGAACCGCTGCATTTTCACGTCCTCAGGCTGTGACTGGCTCCAACTCATGCACAGCATCTGCAGAGTGCCCACAGTGTGAATCGCTCTGTCTATGTGTTTGCATGCCACGATGTGCTTACCGAGCTTCCAGAATGGAGCCAGTAAAGGTTCTGGGGGGAAGGGGGAGCAGGGGCCCTGATGGCCGGCACAGCACCCCACTCCCCATCCACCCCCACGCACTGAACAGGGTGACCTTAGTTGGGGTTTCCTTTGACACTAAAGTTAGGAGGAGATTTTGTAAACTCAGCTCAGAGATCATAAAGGACAGCATAGTACTTAAGGGAAGAAGAAAGGCTCAGGTTTTAGAGGCCACATCTCTTACCCTGCCATTTTAAAAGTCCATTACAGGGTTATGGGTCTAGCTATCTGGCAGCCTCAGGCACAGACCTGATGAGTACTGAGCCTGAAAGGCAATGCTTTAATCAGAAATACCCTGAAAACTCAAGCCAATGTTTCTGCTCTCCTGATCGCTGTTCCAAACCTCCATTTTACTACTGGACTTGGAGTCAGGAAAACCTGGATTCAAATCCCACCTTTGACACTTACTAATCCTTCCTCATCCTCAGTTCTTCATCCATAAAATGATGTGAAGCCCTCTAAGATCCCTTCTCTGTCTGCATCATCCTTGATCCTTTGTATGGAATCACGCCTTGTCTCAAGCCAAGGGATTCTTTGCTGGCTAATAAACTTCCCTGTCACTTCCTTTTGATTTCTCTAAGACCACTTGGTATAAATGCATCAAAACCACAAGGGAAATGACTGAGGCATCTTTGTTCTATTTCCTGCCTCACCTCAGCCCAAATGCCTAGGAGTTGGCATTAGTATTTCACGAGCAGGTGCTTCAGAATCTCTTTTGCTGGGGATGGAAAATTAGAGAAGAGCCTTTTACTCTTTCCACTGGGAAAAAGCAAACTGAATTGCCAGTTTGTAGACTAAACCAGAGTGGGAAGGAAACTCCACCCAGAGCTTTGCTTCCCAGGTCCTGGGCCCACAAGCTAAAGCAAAACAGTTAGGATGATTTAGTCCCCAGGGGCATTGCGTGAATCAATGACCCAATATTGGACCAGCTGACATAGTTACTCTCCTAAGGCAGAATTTGTTTATAGAATAGTACAAAAGACTGTGCTTTAGTTCTGTCTCCCCTACTAGTTTGTGACCTCCTTGGGTGCAGGGACCATGTCACATGGTTTTACATCTCCCCCAGTGCCTAGCATGGTGCCTTGCATTGTAATATTTGTTGAACTAGTGAATGAAAGAATGAGGGGAAAGAATGATAAAGTTAATGATGGCATATGGTAACTGTGGGGAGGCTGAGGCAGGAAACCTTTCAGGATCTTAATTCTATGACATTATCTGTTGAAACTAAATAGGAGACCACACAAAAACGATCCATTTCCAGCTTCTATGTGGCCCAAAGGGAGACCGCTGCCAGCTAGGGGATCCTTCGCTGGTCAGGGAGCGGCACCCTTGGGCCCCGAGGTATTGGGCGCACAGTCTGCATCTGCCCATCTATTGAAAAAACAAAACAAAAAGCACCAACACCACAAGACACGGGGTTTATGTTTCAGGCTCTCCAGGTTCAGGGTGGGAGGGAAGGAACAATCCAGAGCTTTCCCTGCCTTGATGCCTGACTAAGCAAGTCAATAAATTCACTCTTGGGTCAAGGCACAGCCCTGTTAGTTATCCAAGCCTCTACGTAATACTCAACTCATAGCAAAACCTATGGTCACCTCTTCTCTAAAGGTATGAATATTCCCATGACTAAAACGGTGTTAAATACGACGTAAAGATTCCTGAGACCTAAACAAACATGCATGCTTAACAAATTGGCAAATATAGTAATACTATGAAAATGGTAGCTCAGCCACAAATATTGAGCATGAATGTGGGTGGAAATGTGTGCAGACACTTACTCTTTTTTGTGGTTTGTGAATGAGGCAGGGACCTTGTTTGATCTACGTTTAAAAAGACAGACATAACCACAGTGACTCTGTCGTGCCTCCACAAAAACTATCTTGGTACCTTCAAGAAACCTGAATAGATTCAGGGATGGCAGAAAGGTTGGGAGACCATAACACAAGTAGTGGTCGGGGCATGCTGAAAAATGGACTCATGGTTGGGTTTCTCTTTTCTCACAAACACAAAACAAAATCCAAACAAAAATCCAGGATCTAAGAGAGGTTTCTTTCCTCTGTTTATTTTTGTTGTTTTGGTTTCCTGTCCTGTTAGGGATTGGAACAGTTCAGGGGAGGCCAAGTTTATAAAGAAGGCTTCCAAGGGAAAGTCAGTTAAGAGTAAATTGCTGTAAAAAAAAAGCAAAAGACAGTTTGAGAGTTTAAAAAAGTGGGAGCAGGGGATGGGGATGGATTCTGACTGAATATTATTGTCTATACTAGGAGGTAATCTTGACTTTGTGTGCAAAGCCAGCCTACATAATCCTGTCCTGACTCTACTGTGAAAGATGCTCCTAATCTGTACTGAATCCAAAAAGGGAAAAGGGACAAACAGAGAGAGACTGTAAAGTTGATTAACTTTTAATAGTCAAAGTTACATATAATTAAAGTTAATGCATGAACTCCATTTCACAAAAGGAAAAGCAAAGCTTTAAATGGTCAACTGCAAGTACCCAGGCTAAAAAAAAAAATCATCAGGCAGTTTCATTGCATGTTTTGGACTTAATGACGTGTTGGGTTTAGTTTCAAAGAAGGGAAAAGCAGTGACAAATAATGGTTTTGTTCTGGACTTCTGCTTGCAGGATGTAAGACATAAAAGCCATCACAATGGCTAGAACTGTTTTTCGTATTAAGTAATATGAAATGAGCACTCTGTGATGCATACAGAGAACCAATGCCTTTCCTAATTTGCTCACATGCCTCATAAATATTAGGAAACTTTCACTTCAAACTCTTGAGTCATTTTTCTGTGGCCCTAGAGGAGGAGGAGAGGCGAGGGGATGATTCGCTTTTTGTAAACTGAGAGGTTTTCCTGTCCAAGCTCAGAAGACTTCCTTCTCTCTCCTTTGACCATGTTATTTGAGATTTCAAACTTTTCACCTCAGAGCTAGCTGAAAAGATATTGGTGTGTGGAGTGGTGCTCACATGTACTAGACTCCTGCCCCCCCCCCATAAAGACACACAGCGTGGCCAAATCCTGGGCAAAACCTCAGCAATGTTAGGCTTTAGTTAAACATGGGTGTGAGACTCCCAGTGCCCTTCACACCCACTATGTGGCAGTGCAAGCCTAGAAACAAACTGTGGCCATCCTTCAGTCTTGATTTCCCCCACTTAAGCCTTAATTTAGTTGTCTTTTTTTTTCCTAGTTAGTAGATTAGCTCTAATTGCAACCTCCCTCCTTCCCCCTTGCTTGTTTTGATCCTTGTCCACAGTGGTGATTTGGATGAAAGTGAGAACGGTTCACAAAAGGGAAAGAGGCCACCTTAGACACTCGGAGATTGCCCTGTGACCCCCCTGCTCACATACCCATCATCCCAGGGCTACATTTCTCTGGCCTTCTAGGAAGAAACTTCCTCTGCTCTCAAATAGGGTGGTCATGTGGATGGAGAAACAGCCATTTACTTCCCAGTTTAATGCTCAGCATTTTGTCTCGGAGAGCAGAGTGGACTCATTAGGAAGGAATCAGCCCCCTCACGCAGGGCATGAAGCGAGCCAGGAGAACGCTCCCCCCGAAGCCACGCTGAACATTTGGGAATGTTTTTGGCCTCTTGGCACTACTGATATGGTGTAGATCAGAGAAAAGAACAAAGAAAAAGGCCCTTCCATTTGGTTTCTTGCCTAAAGCTCAGAGACTTGTTTTTTTTGTTTTTTTGTTTTTTCCCTTTGCTTTTGCCCACGTTAAACACGAGGAATGTAAAGAAGTGTTGCCCTGTGCTGTGAGGACCTCAGCAGGTGGTAGAATAAGTTCCAGTTCCTGAAAGCGTTTTCCAACATCATCACCTTCGCATTCTTGCCAACCTGAACAGTGCGCCATCCCGACAAGGCTCGCTCGTTCTCCGCAGGCTACTCCTATTTACCCCCTTGGACTTTATGGTCGTACGTGCCCGCGTGCTTATATCCAGGCACGTAGCCTGACTCATCCACCAAGTCCACTCGCCCTGCCTTGCCTTTCCCCTTGCCAGACGGGTCGAACCTCTCCTTGTGGGAACCGGTGAATTTGGAGGTGTCTGTGAGGCGCGACACGGTCGGAGAGGAGATGGCTTTCTGTAGAGGGGAATGCAGGGAGGCCCGCCGGGAATGGGGGGGACAAGGGAGGGAGAAAAGAAGAGGGGGAAAGGTGAAAAGCGTCAAAACAAACATTTCATTTCAACCAAGTTCAATTCAATTAATCATATACTAAGGCATTAGGATAGTCACTAGAATTGCAGAGATACATCCAATCCAGACCTTACTCTCCAGGACAGAGGGTCTTGCTGAAGTGAAATAGTTTGATGACTATTCCAGTATAAGTGCTTTTCTTTTTTATTTGATTCATTTAAAAACATTCTGAGGAGTTCATAGGCTTCCCCAGACATCTGGAGGCTCCATAAAGAAAAACTAAAGTGTAAGAACCTCTGTTCTACGTGAATCTTGTTTTCATGGAAAAATATTCTAAATTAACTAATTAAATAAAATCCCCCCCTCTGTTCTAGGGGTTAAAATCTGTTGGAAGGAAAACCAGTACATATCATCAACAACAATAGCTGGCATTTTATAGCCCTTTAAGGTTTTCAAAGCATTTTACATATGTTGTCTCATTAAAATAACCCTATGAGATAGATCTGATATTATCCCAATTTTATAGGTAAGGAAACTGAGGCAGATCGAGGTTAAGTACCTAGCCCAGGGTCACACACTTAGCAAGTGTCCCAGGTTCAATATTCTATCAAATACAATAAATGAATGACTATGTATGGATGTGAAGAAGAGTGTGATCTTCACAAATGAGATCCAGGAAAAGAAAAGAAAAGAGTGTCAAGGGCTAGGCAATGGGGGTCAAATGACTTGCCCAGGGTCACATAGCTAGGAAGTGTCTAAGGCCAGATTTGAACCAGTACCTCAGGAACCCAGGAGATCTGGCCCTCCATCCACTGAGCCACCCAGCTGCCCCTGAAATAAATCTTTAATGAAAAGAGGGATTTGATTAGACAGAAACAGGTGGAAGAAATCTCCATTGAAGGGGAAATGACTCTCTTGCCCATCCATTTCAGTCTATTCTGTCTTTTCATTAAAGATTTATTTCAAAAGTCTCCCAGGGCAGTAGGGAAAAGGGCAGAAAAAATCTCAATAGATTTAACTTGACAATCCAGGGCTCCTAGGGCATTTGCAACCTATGCAATCGAAAAGGCATTTTAAATACACGTGGAAAAGAATAATGGGTGGTATACGAAATGCTGGCACAAATATACTGATATGTTCTGTTGGTATAAACTGTAGGAATAACAAAGGCCCAGAATAACCTCAACCCTGGGCTCAACCAAGGACTAAATTCATGGACTTTTGAAACTGAATGCTATTGATTCTGGGGTCCAGTGAAGGTTTAGAGCTTTACTTCCCCCAAGTCCCGTATCTGCAAGATCTATTATTGTGTGCCCCACCAAGTCTGTCTGCCATGCACCTGCTACTGTATGCTCTCTTTAACGAGGTTTTTTAGGAATTTCATCCGTCTATTGTCTTTAAGAATAGTCCAGGCCATCCTGGTGAATACTGCTCAAAACAAACTATAAAATACATCCTGGGCTCACACAATTGTCTGGCCAGTGAAATTGGAATTTGCTGAACCTGTATGAGTAAACCTTTTCCACAGCTCAGCCCTCTCTCCTATCACCCTCCTAAAACTTCAGGGAAAGATCCTTGGATTGGTGTACCCCCAGCCCAAATGAATCACTTACGAGAACAGAAATATGGCTTTCCCAAATGCTTGGTATTCTATCGAAAGAAAATGAGAAGGGAATTGAGAATCCCAGGAAAATCCAACCACTCTTTTCCCCAAATGGCCTAGAAATACCTTGAGGATATAGAATGTTGGATTGTCCTGTGTCTTCCCAATGTCTAGCACAATGCTTTGCACATAATAGGTGCTTGATAAAAGAATTCACTGCAGAAGAATTCGTTTAGGCACCTATTTCACAGGTCACATGAGGTAAATCTTATTTTTCTTGCAGACTATAACAGAAATAGAATCTGAGAAAACCCATCGTCAGAAGTGCTAAGTGAAGCTGGAAGACTAAACTGGGTAATTCCATTGAATAGAGTGCATCCTAGGAAATCTAGTGGGGCTCTTGTCATATAACTGATAAAGGTTATTGCACAGACATTTCATCTCAGAAATTTGTACCAGTCACAGCCATACTTTTAAATTTGTTCTGAATTCATTCTGGGTCTCATTGGCCATATTATGGCTATACACAAACTAGAGGGAGCTCTGAATGACCTGGAATGTGGACACTGACCATATGTTTATTTATTTTTAAACCCTTACTTACCTTCCGTCTTGGAGTCAATACTGTGTATTGGCTCCAAGGCAGAAAAGTGGTAAGGGCTAGGCAATGGGGGTCAAGTGACTTGCCCAGGGTCACACAGCTGGGAAGTGTCTGAGGCCAGATTTGAACCCAGGACCTCCCATCTCTAGGTCTGGCTCTCAATCCACTGAGCTACCCAGCTGCCCCCTGACCATATGTTTTCTAATTTGAGAGTGTCAAATGAACCTCAGCTCTTCTTAGAAGATTTTTATGGTGCAGAGGGAAAAAACATTGGAGAAAGAGGGAGGTTCTTGCCTAGACTCCACCACTGGTGACCTATGTGACCTTGGGCAAGTCCTCTGAGCCTTTTGGCCTCAACTTTCTCATCCGCAAATGGGTATAGTCATGCCTGCACTACCAACCTTATAGGGCTATTGTGAGACTAAAGGAAATATGGCATACGAGTACTTTAAGTAAACCTTAAACTTATCATCCCTCTCTATAGCATTCCTGACAGATGGCCATTCAGCCTTTCCTTCAATACTTCCAGTAATAAAGAACTCATTATCTCACAAAATTTTATCCCACTGCATTTTTGAACAATGCTTACTTATTCCATCAACTTCTGAATGTTGGAAGACCCTATTGACAGTCTAAATGGGCCAGAAAGAAAAACAAGTGGAGGTAAAGTAGCCAGGACATGGTAAACAAAACAGAGAAAAAAGAATTTATTACTGTTTTATTAACTTGGTCAAGTAAGAATAAAGTGAATAGTCTAAGCTCAAGACCACCACTTTACTTTATCTTCTTCAGAATCCAAGGATGCTATGCAATGCTACCTAACTCTCTAAATCTCCAGCGACAACCTTTTTTTGACCAAGTCTTTTCTTAGACACTTGGACAGTGGTATCATTAACAAACCAGTAGAATGTAGTGAGATGGTCCGCAGAATTTTTGGACTCGTGACCCCTTTGTACTAGTGTATCTCTTGGTGCCTTGTGCCTTGGTTTCTTTATCTGTAAAACGAGGCAGTTGATGAGCTCTAATATCCTTTCCAGGTCTAAACCTATGATCCTACAATCTTTCTTGGGTCTTTCCGGTAGCTTATCAGTTATTGCATCTTGGTTCCTAGAACAGCCTCATGGGTTCATCTCTAGCTGCTTGGTATTTGAATTGTTAATCCTTTTCTGTGGCCTCTGATAGTGAAGGCAGTGTAAAATGGAGAAATCTAGATTTGTCTTCATCACCATCTTTGGAATCTTTTCTTCCTTTGTTAGTTTCTCTCTCAATCTCAAGTGTGCATTGCTCCCATGCATTTTTAACTGTTTAGTTTTTAAAATTTGCACCCCCCCCAAAGGATCAGATAGATTCATTGGCACTGAGATAAGTGATTGGAAGAGCTGAAGAATTACTGTTACAAAAGACAGAGTCTTGAGATAATGAATTGAATGGTAGATTTTCAGTTATCTGTGACTAGCAAAAAAGGGGGCGTATTAGAAAGAGAGATGAAAAAGACTTTTCCCCCCTTCAAATTATTGCAAGCAGGCACCTCATCTATCTTTTTTATTATATAGTGGAGTGATTGAAACTCTCCACAAGCTGATTAATATTCAATGTGACTGGTGAAAACAAAACAAATACAACTCATTCATTACTATATCTTCGGTGAATAGATAATACTTGGTTCCTGCTCTTCCTTAAAATCTATGGATATAAGTAATATAAGCTAATATGCTTGAAGTCTAACCAAAATGTTGGTTTCAATTATAGATTGTTCTATGAGATTAAGAATGGGTTGGGTTTATCTCCATCATTTTACAGGTAAGTTTACTGAGGATGAGAGAAATTAAATGACTTAGTGCCCAAGGCAGTAAGGAGTTAGAGACATTTGAACCCAGGCCCTCTGACTTAAAAACCCAGAATATTCTATTACAAGGATGTCAAACTCTAATAAAAACACAATGGAGACCACCAAACCATCCATAAGGATCCATGTGGGCTGAATATTGACTGAGAAAATGACATACTAAAAGACTTTGCTACTCTGATCAAGACAGTGACCCAAGATAATTCTGATGGACCTATAATGAAAAATGCAATTTCCAGAGAGAGAATTGATTAACTCTGGGTGTAGATTGAAGAGTACTTTTTTACTTTGTTTTTCTTGTCTGTATGTGCTTTTGCAACATGGTTAATATGGAAATATATTTTGCATTAATCACAAAAATAGCCACATTTTATCTTATTATCTTATTGCTATTATACCATTATTAGCACAATACTATTATCATATTGCTTGTCTTCTCAAGGAGGTAGGGTGGGAGGAAGGAAGAAAATTTGGAACTCAAAATTTCTTTTAATGAATGTTAAATTGTTTTTATTGTAATTGGGAAATATTTAATGAAAAATAAAAATGTTAATAAAAACAAAATGCATTACAAAAGAAAACCACATATTAACAACTTTGTCTTATTTTATTTTTATTTATTTAAGTAAATATTTCCCATTTACACTTTAATCTGGGATCCCATAACACTTGGCAGCCTGCCCTCCGATATCATTGCATTATTGAACCCTGTTACTACCATTTAAAAAAGAAGAAGAAATTAGAAGATTTGGAAGAGAGACACTGTGGGCCATGGAGTTCAGTGGGCAAATGGGATAGATGTACTCTACATCTGTTAGCAACCTCATCTAGCCCAAAGTCTTCACTTAAAGATGAGAAAAGCCCCCCAATATGAAATGGTTTGTCAAAGGTCTTAGTCAGGGGCAGCTGACACTAAATGTTAGTTGGAGAGTCTAGCTCTCTCTGGGCCTTTGAGCCTGCTCATTAAACCCAAGCTTCTTCATTTATATAAATGCTAAGAAGGGAAAGTAATGCTTTCTACAAAGAGAAAGTGGCTGCTAGTCAAGCACAGTATGAATATATGGAGAGAGAAGGCGCTTTCAAGAAGAGGGTCCCTTTGAGTGGCTTTAAGGGATAGACATGTTGAAAGGTCATTGATCCTGCCTGTGCCTCATTCTCATTAATTCGTTCAATTAACATGTATTAAGCACCTTCTATATGCCAGGCTCTGTGCTTAAACTCAAGGCAAAGGATAGTTTCTGTCCTGATGGAGCTTACAATTTAATGAGGGAAGCAATATGCAAACATATATACACGAAGCAATGTAGAGACAGGGATAAATAGAAAATTAATTATTTAAAGCCACTGGGATTAAGAGGGGTTAGGGATGACTTCCTCTAGAAGGAGGGGTTTTAGTTGGGACTTAAAGAAAGCCAAGGAAGTACTAGTTAAATGAAGGAAGGAGAGTGTTCCAGGCATAGGGAACTGCCAGAGAAAATGCCTGAAGCCAAGAGATGGAGAGTCTTGTTTGTGGAACAGGCAGGAGGCCACTGGATTGAAAAGTAATTGCACTGGGGATTAAGGTATAAAAAGACTGGAAAAGTAGAAGGGGGCTAGACTGTGAAAAGCTTTGAATGCCAAACAGAGCATTTTGTATTGGCTCCTGGGGGGGGGGGGCAGTGCTGAGTGGGGGAGTTAAAACCATCAGATCTGTGTGTCTTAGGAAAATCACTTTGGTGGCTGAATGGAGGATGGACTGGAGTCAGGAGAGACTTGAGGAAGGCAGACCCACCAGCAGGTTTCAGTTATTCAAGTATAAGATGATAAGAACCTGCACTAGTGGTAAAGTAGATTTTGGTTTGGTCCCACAGTTCCCAGATGGGCTTGAGTATCAGGCCCTATGCCACCTTTGGGGATACCAGAACAAGGAGTGACCAGGCAGTCTTAGGTGATTGAATACTGCCCCTCTTCAGTCCCTGCTGGAGGCCATCATACCCCGACCGATTGATAAGGTCAGTCTGAGGAAGGAAGGTCAGCAAAGCAGACCCCAGAATGACGAGCCCCTGCTGATCCCCCTCTGTGACTTCTTTCCACAAATTTTCCCCACTAGTGGACTTTTTATGATTATTATTCTCTCCCCAATACAGGAGAAATAACATGAGAGTAAATACTGATAAGATCAATAACTATATACCCTATTTTAAGCTCCCTAGGTTATTACCCCCCAAAGATTGCAATTACAGAATAAAAGCCCAAAGATTACTGCCCATGACCCCTCCTTTCTCAAGCACAAGATACGCTCCAAGGCCCTACAATAAACACCAGCTGAAAGCTTGAGGACTCTAATGAATCTTGCCCTACAGTTACCACACTTGAATGAATTTGTTGGAACAGAAACCAAGCAGCATTGGTAGGCACTTCAAAGTAACACAAGAAAAGCAGAACTTGTCAAATGAGGAAAACCCCCAAGTTGGCCTGCCTTAAGTCCTCCCACCTAGATTCGAATAGGTTTTGTTGTTCATCTCCCAAGCAATTATGATGGATAGTAAAGGCTGACCAAAAGCACAATGATCCTCTCAGCAGGTCAAGGGGTGCTAACCTACAAATGGCATTATTCAAATTAATCATATCTATCATGGAGTGTTGTAGAAACCTAGTAAATGATCATAGAATTCTTTGTTGTAAAATCACAAGACTATTGTTTAGGTGATTTGATATATCCAATCAAACTGCAGAATGTCACATATGTAGAGAATTGATTATGCGTGTGTACCAAAAAACCTATATAATAAACGTACCATGATACTATGGCAGAGCACTGTGTGTGATGCCTGCATATGTGGGCTGAATGCATGGTGTGTATCATCTCATTTATTGTGACCATGACACTACACTGGGCAGACAGACCCTGGGTCCTCAAAGAGGCTGCTGGAAGGACCTCTGTAAGTCCCCCCACGTCCAGTGTCCATTGCTCCCTTTCTTCCTCCCTCCTGGTTTCCTCCCCTCACCAGCTCTAGCCACCTGAGAGTTGTGACATGAGAGCAGACCCTTTCCTCCTGGCCATTTCTCTCTACCCTACATCCCAAGCATAGTTGAAGGGAGCCACATCCCCTCAGGGAGAGCCCTAAAGTCAACCCCACGATATGTTTCTATACCGTCACTCCAGAGATTATTGGGGCTTTTCCTTCAATGAGTTTGTGTATCTCCTGGATGGCCTCCTCGTTGTTCTTATCTTTAAATCGTTTCTTTGAGAGTTCTTCCAGAGCTTCTTTAAATTGTTCAAAAGTAATTGTTCTGCAGGACTTCCCTCTGCAACAGAAAGAGAAAAGAACAATCAGTGGGATTTGGGGTTACACTTGGAGGGCTAGTCAAGGAGCAGGACATGGTGGACAATCTTGAGAATGTGAAAACCCAGCTTGCTGTGTGCTGTGTGGATCACCACCGTGCCTGATCACCACAAGCCTCATAATTAATTCACCCATTAGTCTGAGTGATTCAGAATGAAATTTGAGCTCATTGTATACTGGCTAGTGATACAATCTGGGGTGTTCCAACCCCAAACCCACAGCATCAAGACACTTGTATCATTCCCCACACAGCATCAGGTCTTTTGGATACAGAGGAGAGTCCTGATGAGGGAACACCCAAGCCAGGGAGGAGTGTTTTCAGACCATTAATTGAAACTGAGGATGGTACTGCCAGTGATTAATAACAGGAAAACTGGGATAAGCACAGAAAATGGCTGGTTTATGAGAAAATCCATTGGGGTGAGAAGAGATAGCATACACGATACAGACATACACACACACACACACACACACACACACACACACACACACACACACACACATCTTCCCAAATACAGTAAAATCTCACTAATGACAGAAGAATGCTGTTTTGCCAGCCTGACACTAATCAATTAGAATTAGGGAATATTTTTAGAGAAATAGCAGGCTAGTTCCTCTTGTATTACATACAGGGAGAGAGGGGTGATTATAAAGAAATGAAATCTAAATTTGCAAGCCACACAGGAATGCTAGAATCTCAGAACTGGAAGGGACCTTGCAATCATTCCATCCCTGAAAAAAGCACTCCCTTCAGGACACAGCCTTCCACTTGCCTTTCAACGATAACCACCCATTCTGCTTTTGTACACATAATTATTCATTTATTTCCCTTTACATTTAACCCAAATCTGCCTCTCAAGAGCTTCTACTCTTTACTCTTGGTTCTGCCCTCTGGGGCCAAGCAGAATAAATGTAATATCTGTTCTACGTGATTTCCCTTCATAGGCTCAAAGAAAGTTATGTTGCCATCCCTATCCCAAATCTCCCCTTCTTCAGGCAAAAATCCCCATTCCTTCCAACAGATGCCAGGATAGCTAATTCCAATAACTTTCAATATCTCATTATCTAGCATAGTCAGTACACACAATGTTGACTTGTCTCAGTTGTGAAAGAAGCAGAACTTTCTGGAATGTTGGGAAAGCCTACTCTGCCTGCCTGAAAAGCCTCCCCTTCTTGACCTGCACAATCCATGAAGTTAAAAAAAAAAGATACCTATTTTAATATATTGATTTCTTTTGTAATTCTGTGCATGTTAATTTATTCATTTAAAAACATATGTCTGAATGAGCAATATGGAAATATATATTACATGAAAGTAGAAGTATAACCTATATCAATCTAGTCACCCCTTCAAGGAGGTGGGGGAAGATAGGGAGGCAGAAAATGTAAATTATAAAATATCAAAAACAATGGTCAAAAATTATTTATATTAAATAAGATTGCTTGCTCTCTGCACTGTAGAAGAGAAAGGGGAAAGGAGAGAGAGAGAAAATTTGAGACAATATTCTTTGAAAAATATTAGAAACTTGTTATATGTTATTGGGAAAGTATAGAAGAAAAAGAAAAGTTTTCTACACGTAACTGAAAAAATAAAAAAAAATAGATTTGTCTGAGAAGGTATGACTGGGGATCACAAAACTGCCAAAGGGTTCTATGACACAAAGGAAAGGTAAGAATTCCTTCCTTAGAGTTTGGAATTCTACCATTAGTGAGTCATTCTTTTGTGTTAAACATTTTACATTGTTAAATGTCTGGGAGGGATCACCCAAGCTTTATTGGTCATAAACGTGAATTACTCCTCCTCCTCCTAATACTTTGGCATGAATTAATTTAATTGTCTAATTTAATAACATGACAATCCCAGGCAGCCTGGGACACTGTGTTGATGGGAGGAAAATATTGACAGAATGCACCAGCCCAGAGCAGGTAATGGAATGCACCCTGGCTCTCAAGGCAGAAGTTGGCCTTTTTCCTCCAGGCTTTTCCTCTTGTTCTTCGCGCAACTTTGAGTAAATCTCTTCACCCCTTTCCATCTTAGGTTCTTCATCTGTTAGTTGAGGGGTTTGGACTAGTTATTTTCAGAATTCTCTTCCAATACCTTCTAATCAGCCATCAAAGTGATCATTCTATAGCATAAGCAGACCATGTTATCACCTTCCTCCCTTTCAATAAACTCCAGTTCTTGGAGATTTGCCTGGGATGCTGAGTGGAGAATGACCTCCCCATGGTCACATATCTCCCATATCTACTGTGTCTTTCTTATTCCAAAGCCAACCCTCTATCCATAACATCATGCTACTTTTAACCACTGGAAGAATGCTGATATTTAAAAAGACAGACCTTTGGTTTGGGGATGAGCTTGGCGTCATTAAAAGCACTGTACTATCACCCAAAAGTAATCCAGCCCACTTTCCTTGTATTAAAATTCTGGGCTCATATTATTAACCATGAACAGTATCAGAGCAGCTGGGTGGGTCAGTGGATAGAGAGTCAGACCTAGAAATGGGAGTTTCTGAGGTCAAATTTGACTAGACTATTGGAAGGAATTCCCATAACGAAGGAATCTCCAAACCATTGAAACATTTAAATTTTGCTGTAAGAAATGACGAGCAGGTTGGCTTTAGAAAACCATGGAAAGATGAAGAGTGAACAGCCATATTGTTTGAGGAGTAACTCTGAATGACTAGGCTGTTGTGAATTATATGAATATTCAAATCAAAGGACCTACTAAGATGATACTATCTATCTCAAGAGAAAGAACTGATATATGGAATGATGAGTTACAGAGTTTCATATATATTTATATCTATGTCAAATGTTGGCCTTCTCTAGAAAAACAGCTTCAAACTCAAATATAATAAGAAATAAAATGTTAAAAAAAGGAATATTCATTAAAAAAAACACCATAAGAAGAAAAAGTTGCAATTAGGCATCTTGGTCACTCACTGGTTCTCATGATTATCTTCATCCCTTGACTCTGATTGACCACTTGATGGTACTCCAAACCAGAAATCTCTCTTAAACCTGTCTCATGAAGCCTAATAAGTGTTTTATCACAGAAACCAGTTTTTTTCTTATTCAATGGCTTTATTTTGATTTTGATTTTGATGTTTAATGACTCAAATTGAGAATGAGAAAGCAAATGGCATTTATAAAGTGTTTTAAAGTTTACAAAGTGTTTTAGACATGTTGCCTAATTTCACCATAAGAACTAATTTTTAGATAAATAAGTTGAATATAAGCAAGGACTGCCTCAATTTTGTCTTTGTATCCTAGTGCCTAACATGGTGCCTACCACCTTTTATCACTTAATAGGATGTGTTTGATTGATCAACTGAATGACAAATAGAAGACAAATGTTAATCTTACTTTAATTTTTAGATATTTAATTGGGGATTTTTAATTTGTTCTTTTTTCTGTTTTTTATTGTATTCCCAACAAACTGGTTAATTCTGGAAAAAACATGGGAAGACCTGGATAAAATTATAGAGTGAAATGAACAGAACCAAGAGAACATTATATATGGCAACAGAAATATTGTTTGAAGAATGACTTGTGCATGCTCCAGAGAAAGAACTGATACATAGAAATAAGCAAAACATAGTTTTTATAACCATATGCCTTTTTAAAAAATGATGCCTTCTCTAATAGGAAGGGAAGAAGGGAGGGAATTAAGCAGGTATTCTAATGAACAAATACTAATTAATTAAAAAAAGAAAGACTACTTAATAGCCCGTGATTCTGGGTTCAAAAACCATTGCATCCAGCTTGGATTTCCTTATTCCCAAGTAATACAGATCATCCACAGAGGAAATTATTTAGAAGTTTTTGTGTAAATGCTACCTTGGTGGAATCTCAATATATATGGTTTTATGTAGAAGTTAAAGATGAAAGGAGGAGATCTGATTTTGGCAGCTACTTGAATGACTGAAATAAGAGGGCCAAGCCAGCTTGAAGAGGACAAGAAGAGGGTAAGGGTTTCTTATGTTTAGGATACAGAAAAGGAGAAAGCTTGGAGGTGGAAGAGAGATGATTAGATGTAGAAGCTCCAGATAACTGTGACAGACAAAGTTACGGAGCAGGAGCCAGTAGCCCAAGCAGCCAGTAGAAGACTTGGAAGAAATGACTGAAACACTTGCTTTTAATGATGATTCTAAGAAGCAAGTAGAGGACACAGAAGAAGGAGTGTAGTATCTGGAGAGGAGCTGGCTTCAAAAATAATTGAGCAGATTTCACATAGTCAGATAAAGGGTTAATTCAGTTTGATGGTCTATCTTTGACTAGGGTTTCTAGAGACATTCTCTGGGCAAGTCATAGATGGTGCCCTCAAAATATTCGTAATATCTTCTTTGTTCTTCCCCTTCCTCATTTTCTTTTCATGGCTCTTTGTAAACTAGGGGAAGTAGGGTGTGTGGGCTCCCAAAGGAAGATGAGATCTGCCAAGTATTTAGTTAATTTGATCAAAGGTGACAGCTAAACTGGAAAAGTGGGTAATTGTTCTGTGTAGACATGACCTGTATGTGACTTTGGCAAGGCCAGTTTTCAGAAGCCCTGGAGTGTTATAAAGACTGATTTCCTTTGTATCTCCTCCCAAATAGTAAACACAACACCCTCCTAGCAACTGACAACCCTGAGTACCTGGTTTCATATCCTGTTTAAAAACAAATTCCTTGATTAGAATTGAAAATATTTAAATAAAATAAATTCCCTTGCGCTGTCTCTATGACCTAAGACTTTAAGGGATGATAGTCACAGGCACAAAAATAAAATGATGGCTCAGGGAAGTCAAACAGAAAAATAGTGGGCATTGAAAACCAAATGAGGTCAGAAGTCAGTGCTTCATTGCTCCATTTCCCTAGTTCCACCCAAGGCAAGCCCTGGAACACCATTTCCATTACATCACCCCCACTCCTCAAATGCCCACAATGGATCCCCTGTTACCTGTCAGATGAAATCTAAGCTTCTCTGTAACTTTGCACATGCCATTCTTTCTAACTGAATACCCTTTCATTTCTTCCATATCCATGCCCTTGCCCTTCCTCAAAACTCACCTCTTTTATGAAGCCTTCTTAGATTACTTTCCTTTGACTTATCTGTACGTTCTGCTTCATCTCTCCACTACTCAGTCTCCAATCACTCATATCTAAAGGGCCATTGCCACAGAAAATCAAAAGTCACAACTTTAATTGTCGAAATCCTAGCTATCCTCTTGTACCTTCTCTTGCCTGGAGGTGGGGATGAGGGCAAGCCGGGAGTCATGGATTCATCCATGGAACTAACAAGATAATGGTAGCAAGGCAGTAGTATGGGCAGGATGATCCAGAGTCCAAGTTTGTGAAAGGACAGAGGTGATGGTTGTGGCCAATTACCAGATTATCTAATACAGAACTAAATTCACTTTCAAGGTTACACATTACATATTTATTTGTGCTTATATATTGCTTTGTATAATCATGAAATGAGAAACCAAAAAGTCCCAAATCTCAGCTTGGGATTACTTCTAATTTACTGGGTTCCCTGACATCCCAAATCACGGGGGAGTGGGGACATATGTCAGTATTGACCCCAAATGCTATCTTTGGAGTAATTGTTCTATGGGGGAGATTGGAAATCATCCTCACTAACTCCTCTGTTGCTTTGGAGCTCTGACTGGGAGAAGGGATGAGAAACATCCAATATTCCCTCTGGGGCTTTTAACATTAACCGATATCTTTGCCAGCAAAATCCCATTAGAGCACCCACTATTCTGCTATAACCTAATGGCTTGGTGTCCAACTTATTCACATGACTGAATATTTTGATTAATTGAGAAGTGGACCCTAATGACACAAAAAAACATCTTGGTTCCCCTCCCTACTCATAACTGTATCTGTTCTTATAACACGGCTTTGGAAGGAGAAGGCCATTTTCGGTCACTGATAGAAGCCATCAGTAGGACCACCCAATATTAGCAAGAGTAGCAACTAGAACTAGCAATAGTGAGAGTTGTCTGGGAATACAAGGGGAACATGAAAGCCATGAGCCCTGCTGATGTTTCAGGGCTCCTGAAGTGGGAAGAGATAGGGATAGTCTTCAGATACTCAATCCTAGCTCCCAGAAGCAGTGCTTTGATTGAGACCCAGCAGACCCTGGGAGGGTACTGGTTTGGTGCCTCTCATGGCATATTTGAATTCGTGATAATAACAGATTATAAATAAATTAAAATCCTGTGTCTTTTTTCCTGTGATTAGATTAAGGCTTCTCTTTGGTCTTGGTGCTCTAAAAGGAATTTGTTTTTTTCCTTTATATATAAATGAATGAAAATATAGTTCTCAAATTTCCCTAAGATATATTTCATAGGGCTTTGTAAGATGTCTGGTACCACCACCAGCAAATAGTTCCAAACCTATATTTGCAAGCATGCACACACACACATACACACATACACATACACAGCAGTTTTGAGTAATATTATTAGAAAACAAAGCATAATACCATTATATGTGCAACTATTGTGCCTTTAGATTATAATTGAGATCTAATTGCAGAACCTTCCCATAAAACTTCAGGACAGGTGTAATAATAATTAAGTTACTTATTTTTGTATGTTATTTATGTTGAAAGTCAAAAGCTAATGTTAACCTTTATTTCAAAGATTCTACCTTATACCTCTCTTTATTGCACTGAGGTATACTTTTGGATTTCAAAAGCTCCCACCAAAACTTGAAGTGGCTTTGGCTTGTCCCAGAATACCTTTTGGGTCATGATACTTTAGTCTCTAAATCTTGCAATGTCAGAATTAGAAGGGAACATCTGGATCAATGAATCCAACCCTTTCCACTTCATTTTTTTTCCCTAAACCCTTACTTTTTGTCTTAGAATCAGTACTCAGATCAGTTCCAAGGCAGAAGAGTGGTAAAGGCTATGCAACTGGGGTTAAGTGACTTATTTCGAGTCATATAGCGAGGAAGTGTCTGAGGTCACATTTGAACCCAGGACTTCCTATCTCCAAGCCTGGTGCTCTATCCACCCAGTTCCTGCATGCCCCTCCTCCCCCTTCATTTTAAAGGGAAAGAAAATGAGGGCTAGAGATGTGACTATGGCTGGGGTCATACAGTACTTTGATGACTCTTAGCACTTATGTGTTAGGGAATGAGTAAAAAAACTGAAAATATGGACCTGATGCTCTTTTGGCCACAGAAGACCTCAGTGCACCCGACCAAAATTTCAAAGGAGTATTTAGAGTGTTTGTTGCTGGGCAACTTACTACTCTGTTAGCTGCTGTTTGCTGTGCCAACTTATAGAAGCACTTTGACTAAAGAAGCAAAAAAATAAATAAATAAAACTCCGACCTGGCCCACAGTGCTCTCTCTTCAGTGACAGCTGTTTATTCAGG
Source organism: Monodelphis domestica (assembly GCF_027887165.1). NCBI lineage: Eukaryota > Metazoa > Chordata > Mammalia > Didelphimorphia > Didelphidae > Monodelphis > Monodelphis domestica. Next base: position 399,635,411 of record NC_077229.1, on the reverse strand, counting down.
TGCAAATGATGGGTGACTGCAAGGACAGGAAAATTGTGAACTGGCAAGAACAAGCTGGAGCTAGAAACCCCACAGAAAGCTAATTGAACTTTTAATAACTGAAGTTCATCAGCGGCCAAGTCAAAACCAACACAACCAGATCCATGTAAACAGAGGACCCTGTAAGAATATATACATTACAAGAAATTACAGTTGTTGCCTAAGGCTATGGCAGCAAGAATGGCTTTCTTGGCAGCGGAGACTTCTGTTACAATATTCCTTGCTATCAGGAACTGGATAAGGACAGTATTTCACCATGACTTGTATATGTCTACACTAAGAACTAACTAAAATAATGGTTCTGATGCTTTGCTAAGACCTTGAAACAAAGCAAATATATTGGAGAGGAAAGTCAATCTTTCACTAGTGGGTGGTAATGTCCTGAGCTCCATCCTCTCCAAGTATCTCTTGGGCCAATAGGAGGAAGCATCTTTTTGGTACAAATTCCCCCTTTTATAGGCATAGAGCCCAAGTCCCTGAGAATTGACTGGAGTTGCCCAAAATCAACTCAAATGACAAACTTGGGTGACAAGCCCAATGTCTCCCGGTTCCCAGGCATGTGTTTTTAGAAGTCACAATAAATTGTGGAATATTCCAGTCATCATCCAAAGTCATCCAAAGTTTTAGGAAGGGAAGTACTCAGGCATAAAGTCAATATGGTTTTGAGAGTATATGTTTACATTAAATCTCTATGGAAACAATTGTGTCTGATATATGCTAACTATCTCCCAAGATGACAAAAGGAAAAGAGCACCATTTTGTTATGCTATAATCTCCTAGTTCCTGGGATCCTGCTGCTGTATCTTATTTTCTTAGTTCCTTACCCCTGACTCTGATTATTCCTATTCTCCAGCCTTGGAGCACCCTTCAGAGCCCCATTCATTTTCCTTTCCTAAGGGGTTTAGGGCCTTTCAAATTTCATAGTGTAAAATTTCAATTAATATGTAATAAATCCAAGTATTATATTTTATAAGATTTATTAACTATCATTTGAAGTAAAAGAAATGAAAGGACAAAAGTAAAAGCCTGTGTAAAACCTGCTTTCCCAGCTGCAATCAGAGGGAAAGAGCATGAAGGGCAGGGTCGCATCAAACCTATATCTTCCCTACGCTAGTACATAACATGAGAAGGAACACTGGAAGCTGGGATTTAGAGTCCTGGAGAGAGAATTCAAATTCTACAATTGCTAATCCTTTGTGATTTCCAAAGTTGTTTATGCAGGACTAGAGCTCAGTCATAGTATATTTCTCTTAGCCATTGCTAGTTATTGATATAACCGTCTGCTATCTGGACTCCTATCTCTGGGGGCTCGTTGTTCATTTCTTACCACCTCCTCTTCTGTTTTTTGTTGTTGTTAGAGAGAACCTAGGTTCAGACCTCCCCACCCTACCACCTCTCTCAGGTCTACAAACTTACTGGAGGGCCTGGCCTTGGCTTCTCCCAGCCTGACTGTTTTCTGTTATCTCCCAAGTCTCAGTTATAAAGCTTTTATGTAAAAGATTTTCAAGCACACACAGCCCTTCCATTCACTAAATTTTGTGATAGGCTCTCACAAGGAAAAATACTCCAAAGCACTGCTCAGAAAATCATTTTTTAGCAAGTGAACTGCTTTCAAAGCTGTAAAAGTGACAAATTAGGGGAGAGCTTTAAGGCAGAAAATATTTTTTGATGATAAGTGCTTCTTACAGTTACAGAAAAGGAAATCCTCAGCTATCTCTGAGAACTGTTTTGTTGGACTTTATAAGGTATCCAATACCCTCACCAGGAAACACCTCCAAACACGTTACATGCACACACACCTGCATAGGCCTCCACACATGGCAGTTTTGGGTGGGATATTGCTGGGGACCAAAGTATAATCCTCATATGCAATTTCAGATTTTGAAGTTTCCAGTTCTAAAGCAAACAGATGCTGGTCATAGAGAATATTCCCGTTCTAACCACTTGCTTCAGAACACTCCTACTTCTCATTCCTAGGCCTTGACAATCAAATAGCCCATTCTCAGCCTAAAAAGACCTAGAAAAAGGAGAACATTTCAATTCCTTTTTTGGATCCTAAAAGCCCTAAAGAAGAAAGGGCTAAAGCTTTCATAGTCTAAAAGCCAAAGCTGAGGTATCCCAGGCCAGCTATATTTCCAAGGTCTGTTGAGTTCATCCAGAAACCTTAGATTTAGGTCAGATCAGGACTGGGCTGTCTCAGACCTCAGGGGACTAGCTCACAAGGCCAATTGCCCCAAGAGATCTTGGCATGCCCCAGACAATCCCCAATCCCTAGGGCCTCAGTAAATTGGGTCAATTTAACACCTACCTCTTACCTTCTTGGGGCAAGGGAAGCAGACCCAGAGACAACAATGGAAGCAATAGAATGATAATGAAGTAATAGTTGAAACTCCATAGGGCCCCAGTTGACTGAAGAGGCTCTTGAAGACATGCAGCTAAGGGTTTAACCCAGGATCATTGTATCATTGTTTGTTTGCTTTCTTTCTTTCTTTCTATATTTCTTTCTTTCTTTCTTTCTTTCTTTCTTTCTTTCTTTCTTTCTTTCTTTCTTTCTTTCTTTCTTTCTTTCTTTCTCTCTCTCTCTCTCTCTCTCTCTCTCTCTCTCTCTCTCTCTCTCTCTCTCCTCCCTCCTTCCCTCCCTCCCTCCCTCCCTCCCTTCCTTCCTTCCTTCCTTCCTTCCTTCCTTCCTTCCTTCCTTCCTTCCTTCCTTCCTTCCTTCCTTCCTTCCTTCCTTCCTTCCTTCCTTCCTTCCTTCCTTCCTTCCTTCCTTCCTTCCTTTCTTTTTCTTTCTTTTTTCCTTACCTTCTACCTAAGTAGACTTAGTTTCTAGTTTCTAGACTTAGCTTCTAAGGTTCCCTCCTTTCTACTCTAGCAACTCCTTTCTCAGTTGGTAAGAATTAGGTTGGAAGGAATGGTGGGTTCTTCTTTTTATTTCTTTGCCCTTAGGAAGAATGAAATTATCACTAAAACTAGTCATGGACTTAATGAGTTTTTTGCCTTTGGCACTCTGCAGAAAGTTGAATTGCTCCTTTCAGAATTTCCCCCTAAATCTTCCCTCTGTGCCAGTTTTGTGATGTGCTAAAAATTATTAACCATTTTTTGCTTCTGATTGGGCAGTCTGTTACTTGATTTTGTATTTGGTTTAGCTGTTGGATATGAGTAGTTTTCTTTCTTTTAAAATCTGTATTTTTAAACAAATTTGAACTTAATAATTAACACCAAATAAGAATAATATTTCTGTATACACAATTGAATGGAAAAAGAGAGTACATGAAATGGGGAAATTCTATTAGGTATAATTTGCTTTTCTTTTAGGTATTTAACAAATTTACTGTCAAACTTTCTAAGCTGACCTGCTTATCTGTGATTCTTTTGTAACTTCCCTTTTTTCTAATTTCTATATATTAAAAAAACAAACCCTTACTTTCTATCTTAAAATCAATACATAGTATGGGTTCTTAGGCAGAAGAGTACTAAGGACTAGGCAATGGGGGTTAAGTGACTTGCTGAGGGTCACATAGCTAGGAAGTGTCTGAGGCTAGATTTGAACCCAGGAGCTCCTGTCTCTGGGCCTGCTCTCAGTCCACTGAGTCACTCAGCTGCCCCCATAAGTGTATTTTTAAAAAAATGTTTTAGCAGTTATTTTGTTAAAAGCAAGAAAACACCTGAACTAAAAAGGCCAAATCCTGGATGAGCTACAAGCAATTCATTGACCCACCTCCTTAGTAGAGCTATGAATTGGCAATGTTATTTATGTTCTAGTTGAACTAATTGTGACTAGGACTATGGTTTAGCAAAAGAAAGTTAAAATATATTTAAAAAAATGTTTTGATGACTTTTTTCTTTTTCTTTTCAGAAATGCTAATTATTGTTTCCTCTTCTTCCTCTTCTCCCATTTCCATGCAAAAGAACCAACAAAAACAAAATCCATAAAATATATATGGTGAACCAAACAAATAACCCTTTGGGGCAATTTCCTTGCCTCTTCTCCACTTCCAGTTTACAGCTCTTGTGGTTCTAAGGCAGAAGAGTGGTAAGGGCCAGGCAATAGGGCCCCAGGGCTGATGCAGAAGTGACCATTAAGTGGTCTCAAAAGAAACTACTTTTGATAGTTGGCTAACAAACTTACAGTATCCTCAGATTTCTAAAATCATCTAGTCCAACTCAATGACCTCCTCAACCAGAGATGGCCTGTCAGGTTGCTAAATATCTTTGGACTCAAACACTGGGTAGTAAAGAGCCTGGAGCACTGAAGAGCAGATGATAAGAATGAGATTTTGTCTTCTCTGCCTTTGTTTCTCTTTCAGGTCCTGGTGCAGAGAATTCACTCTTTGGAGGTGCTAAATATATATTTTTGTTGAGTGAGTGAATGACTGCCAAATTTAAACACCAACAACACAAAAGACCTTAAAGTCATGCCAAAACTTTGTTAAACACCCATGTGTACATGTTTATCCACCCTAGACACCCCTGCTGCTTTAGATGCCTCACATGAAAGAAACTTCAGCTGCCTCAAAAGGAGCAGGCCTTATTTGACTTGTATGTTTCTCCCCACAGCCCAGCCACAAATTCCACTACAATAATTGATTGTTCTTGGTTGTTGGCATCTCTCAAGCTCTGGTACTTTTGAAACCAGAGTATATACAAAGGAATCCAGCTACAAAGCCACATTTCCCAGGAGGCTTCTTCCATCACCAGCAATGTGCTGAACTTGGAAGTAGTTCCTCTCTGCAAGAACCACTTGCCATATCTGACCTAAGAAATCAGGCTTGGTGTAGCTGTCACATAGGATACTTGCCCTGAGCTCCATGGTGCTCCTGATGCTCTAGATAGGAAACTTCTGAGGATGCAAGTACCCTGTACTTCCTCCTTTGATTACTTCTTTCCTTTAAAACACTCTCTATGCCCTTGGTTTTCCTGAGACTGCTCTCTCTGGGTTCTTCTCCTGCCCAACTGACCATTCCTTAATATGATGCATTATTATCCATGTTCTGCTCTCTTGGCACAGGTGTAAACCAATGTTTTGTCCTGAGACTTCTTTCTCAGTGGCCTTATTAGCCCCAAATAATCAATGATCATCTTTACTTCCATGACTTTCAGGTGTATAAATCTACCTGAATTTTAGTCTTGCTATCATAAATTGGCTACAGGCATTTTCTTTTATCCAAAGAGAACTCATTATTCCTCACCTCTATTCCCTTCCCCATTAAGACCACTCCTTTTTTTTTTTTAACCCTTACCTTCTGCCTTGGAGCCAATACTGTGTATTGGTTCCAAGGCAGAAGAGTGGTAAGGGCTAGGCAATGGGGGTCAAGTGACTTGCCCTGGGTCACATAGTTGGGAAGTGTCTGAGGCCAGATTTGAGCCCAGGACTTCCCATCTCTTGGCCTGGCTCTCAATCCACTGAGCTACCCAGGTGCCCCAAGACCACTCCTTCCAATTTCCCTTTTTCTGTTGAGGATGCCATCATTCTGAAGCCTGCTCAAATCTCAGGAGCTGATTGTCAGAAATTAGAAACAAATCAAGGCTTAGGTAATTGTTTTCTCAATCATCTAGATTCAAGAAGAGTGATGGAGAAAACATTAAGATTAAACCTAAAATTGTGTCATATGCACACCCCCTCCAGATCCAGTTGTTAAACATTTATCAGCAAACTTCTGCCTAGATTCATGGTTTTGTAATTAATTTTGGCTTTTCCCTTTCCCTCACCATGTTACTCAATCAATTGTCAAGGATTTTGAGTTCTACCTTCACAATATATCTCACATCTGGCCCCTTTTCTCTACTCATGCAGTCACCAGACTAGTTCAGACTCTCCTTACCTCTTATGCAAACAGCTTAAAACTATGCTGACTTTTGGAACACCCTGTTCTTCATGTTATTCCCTTTGCTCAATCAACATTTTTGCCAGCCCCCTACAACATTCTATCTTTCCTTGAGCCTTATAACAGGCTGGCTGTTCTCCATTCCTGGAATGCTTTCCTTTCTCATTTCCACAGCTCTAAGTCTCTTAGCTACCTCCTTTAGCAGCTCAAGTGCCATCCAGTTGTTATACAGGGCGGTCTTTCCTGACTCCTTCCAGTTGTAAACACTTATTCTTATCCCAAACTTAAGTTGTGTTTTCGATAGACGTATTTCATGTTTACTTATTGGCATATATAGGTATATACAATAGATGTGTTTATCTATCAATTTTAGTCAGTAGCTACTTTTCAAATCCTTTTAATTGCCTCTCAGCTCCCTTTCTTCTTTATCTCTGACTCTTTTGCCTTCTTTGGACTGCATAATGCAGAGTTGTTAGCTTCTGGTGCATGTCCTACACCAGTGAGTCAAACTCAAAAACTCAAATAGTAACAGATGTAGCACTTGTTACAATCCCAGGATCCATCCTTCCTTCCTTCCTTCCTTCCTTCCTTCCTTCCTTCCTTCCTTCCTTCCTTCCTTCCTTCCTTCCTTCCTTCCTTCCTTCCTTCCTTCCTTCCTTCCTTCCTTCCTTCCTTCCTTCCTTCCTTCCTTCCTTCCTTCCTTCCTTCCTTCCTTCCTTCCTTCCTTCTTTCCTTCCTTCTTTCCTACCAAAGATTCTGAAACTTAAAAACTTCAACTCTTGAAACTTGAAAGGAAAGGAAAAATTAAGTGATATCTTTCAAATGCTTTGCAAATCACATCTGTTCACTTTGGTTCTCATAATTATACCTATCCTCCAGCCTCAAGTAAAGCAGGATTTTGCTGTGATACTAGCTTAGCAAGAATATTGCATTTAGTTTCTGTCAATTTTGAAATGGGTTCCTATATAATAAGTAATTGCTCTTTAGTAAATGAAGACAGAAGATTTCAAAATATTAGATAATTAACCAGGATATGTGATCAGGAATCAATTGTTGGAATTATTTGGGGCAAAAATGGAGGTCATTTTGTGATTCTATATTGTAATAGAACTTCTGGGTGTATGGAGCAAGGGAGGCATATTAATAGAACCACTACCAGATCACTGAATAAAAAAACAAAACAAATTCACAGAGCTGGAACTATTCATTATGATGTACTAAGGACATATTATTCCAAGGTATTTTTTTTTTTTGCAGCTGGCATTGGTTTTATAATAGAAAACATAAGACAAAGAAAGACACTTAACCATTATAAAACAATAAGGCAATTATTATCAATACTCCAATGCACCAGTAGCCTCCCTCCTGGAGCTACCAGGCATAGACAGAGTTTGGGAAATGAAACATGGATTTTACTTGGAGAGATATATGCCCTTGTTTATTGTAGATATGTACTCACGCATAATACTATAATTATGGGTGCATTTTGCCTGTGGACATGTATGAATACATTCATTATAGCCAATGAAAAACTCAAATCACTTGAAACTTACCAAATTTGAATAATGAAATTTCTTTTTCCTTTCTTTTTTTTCCCTGGGGAAGAAGTGTAATGTTTTAGAGGGAATATTCAAAGTGAATTTCAAGTGGTAAATCTGGGATAAAGAGGATGAAAAAATCATCTTTTATTCAAAGGAAAAAATGAAAAGGTCATGAGTAACTTAAAAAATCTCTAAACTTGAGTTATCACTCAATTTCTCTGAGCAAGACAATTAACTATAAAATACAATAAAACTTAGTTAATAATATATTTGAAAACTAAGGAAATATGTAGCCTTCAGGGATTTTTATGTATGGCTTATGTGGTCCCATTTCTTTTCCAGTCTGTCACTACTGTTCTACTCTATTCTGATTAAATGAGATTATGCAATTAAAGTGCTTAGAATTTGCCTGGCACATAGTAGGCTTTAATAGATGCCTGTTTCCTTTTTCCCTCCTTCCATCCAATTATTTCTTTCCTTCCTTCCAATTACTTTAGTTCAGGATAATGGGGAGGCACTGGAATTGGAAGACTGGGGTTCTAATTCTGGGTTTTCCATTGACAAATAATGATGTCTTCTTAGCAAGGAAGGCCTAATTTAACTTGGGCTTCAGTTGCTTCAGCTATAATAAAGCAAAGGACTTAGTTGATGTAATCTAGACTTTATTCTCTGCTTCCTTTGTTGTCTCTTTTTCTTCTTCCTACCCTAACGACTATGAACATTTCCTGAAGGTCAGTCCCTGGTTTTAAGCCTCTTCCCTTTAACTTTCTTCTTTAGAGGACTCTTCTATTGCTGCATTTTTAACTGCCCCTAGCAGGCAAAAACTCATAAGGGATTGGAGCTCAGGACAAAACTCAAGATAGAGATTTGTAATCAATAGTTCCCTTGAATAGCAAATCTAAACTCTGCAAACCTTCAAGATTACACCTCCCCCCTTTTCCCATCTAGCCACATAATTTCAATCTAGAGTTATTTCCTAGTAGTTCTTAACACAGTCTCTAATCAGGTCTGTCTCCTCATGGTCCCATGAGCATAGCTTACTCATGTCCATCTATATCTATGCGGTTTTTTTTTCACTTGCTCTCACTGGAGCCCCCTCCTTTAATGTGGGAAGAATCTGGGAAAATATTTGGATTTTCATGTGAATACTCTTCTATTTAAATGTGTGACATTTGGTTTCAGTCAGTGGTCAGGACCATGAATCTTAAACATTCCTAGGGAGGGCCTATGATGAATTTGAGAGTCAGGACCAACAAAAATTGTATTCTTAATAGGTGACTTGTTACCTTCCTTGTCACATATATTAGACCTTCTATTAGAAGGTAATGAGCCATATGATACCTAGTACCTAGCACAAGTTGCTGCACTTAACAAACGCCTCTTCCCAAGATTTTTCTTTAATTGTTAGCCATTTTGACAGCTATTAGTGAGCCTGTAGAGGAGGTTTGGAGGAGAGAGGGAGCAAGGATAAAATTCAAGAGTTGTGCATCTTTCCTGGCATCACTGAAAGTCCACAATGTAAGCAGCTAACTATTCTTGAGAGGGATTGTTAATGAGTAGGAATCAGAATTCAAAAATATCTTTAGAGAATTGCTACAAATCATTAATAAGAGAAAAAATAATTCTGAATATTCAACTCATGCTTAGAAAATTGCCAAACATGACAAAAGATGGAATTAGTCATTCTTGCTGAGGTTGCAGTAAGAAAAGCACAATAATTCATGGAACTATGGAATTATGCTCTAAACCAGAGATGCCCTTGCTGATATATATTCCAAGGAGATCAAAGGCAGAAAAGTGCCGTATATATTCATAGCAACATTTTTTCTGCTGGCAAAGAAATAGAAACAAATTATAAGCCCAATGATTGGGAAATGGCTAATTAAATTGTGGCGTTTATAATGGAATATTACTGCACATTAATAAATAATGAATATTAACATTCAGAGAAGCATAGGAAGACTATATGAATTGGTGCAGAGTACAGGAAGCAAAACCACAAAAAAAAAAAAAACCCAATATGCACAATGAATAGAAAAGAAAAAAAACAAAAAAAGAAAATAAACATTGTATAATTCTAATGACCAAGAAACTTGGTCTTGGAAATGAGTTAAGAAAATGTACCTCTCCCTTCTTTGCAGATGTGGATGAATGAATTTGGTGTTCAATTTTGCCTATGCTATCAGACTTTTTTCGTATTCAGGTTGGTTTAGCTAAAATATTTTGTTTCATTTTTCTCTTAAAATTTTTTTTTGTTTGTTTCAGTGGATAGTAAACTGGGCGGGAGAAGAAGGAGGGCTTTTTGGAATAAAAGTAATGTAAAAGCAAAAAGTCTATTAGAAAAGATCTTGATAGACACAAGCATTAATTAAGTCAAATTTAATAAAATGGTATTGAGAAGGGATACATTTTGTCTTCTTGTTTTCAAACGTCAACTTCATAAGTACAAGATAGGGAAGGTATGTAGATAGTCGATCATCTAAAAAAGATCTCAAGGCTTTAGTGGGTCACAACCTTGATATGAGTCAACAGTGCGATGCCAAGAAGCCTAATGAACTCCTATGTTATACTGAGAGAACTATAACATCAAAGACAATATGTAGCTGTTCACTTCTGGGACCCAAATTTTAGAAGGATGTTGGTAAGTTGGACAGTGCCCAGAGGTGGGCAGCCAGGATGACAAATATCCCCAGGTCATGCTACAGTAGAATCACTGGATTTAGGGACAGGTAGGTGGCTCAGTATATTGAGAACCAGACCCAGAGATAGGAGGTCTTGGGTTGAAATCTGGCCTCAGATACTTCATAGCTATGTGACCCAGGGCAAGTCACTTAACCCCCATTGCCACTCTTCTGCCTTGGAACCAATAAACAATATTGATTCTAAGACAGAAGTTGAGTTAAAAAAAAAGAATCATTGAAGACAACTAAGGTATTTAGCCTAGAGAAGATTTAAAGAGGATATAATAGTTTTCATATATTAAATGGGTGATGTGTGGAAGAAAGATTTTGGCTTCAGAGGGCAGAAGCTGTGAAAATGCAACTTTAGGCTTACTGTAAAGGAAAATACCATAATCATTACAAACAAATTTTAAATGTAATGACTGGCTCAAGAAACAGTGAGTTCTCCCTTACTGGAGGTCTTCAAGCAAGATTAGATGATCACTCACAGGGTGTGGTCTGAAGGGACTCTTTTTTTTTTTTTCCTGGCTAGGCTGGCCTCTTAGAGCTCTAAGATTCTGTGATACTCTGCCTGATGAGTATTTCTTGCTCTATATAATTAGAATGTTGAACTGATTTAACTTCTAATTCTTGTAAATTATAGAACACATTCTTTTTTAATGCTGGGGTTGAGAATAGAACTAACATTTGCTTTATCAAGATTTTCTTGTATGTACTCATTAAGCTCTGACTCTGGAATAATTTAATCAGCAGTATGAGGCAGCTGGATGGCTCAGTGGATAGAGTACTAGACCCAAGGTCAAGAACACCAGAGTTCAACTTTGGCCTTGTGATAAAGGATGAATTGTTTGCAAAATCTGAGAGGTGCAAACATCAGAGTGAGTGATTGACAGGAGCATGTGACTAAGGGTCACATGGGAGCCTGACGCTAGAGATCTGGGAAAGATTCTATGCCCAATGGACTTCATCAGAGCTCTCCTGGAAGGAACTGAGTTTGAGGCTTGGAAAAGGCTTTCTCCTAAGACCAACAGAAGAAAAGAAATCTTTTGCATCTGATTGCTGGCAGCTTTGAATCAAGAAGACTGAAGATAGACTAACCAACTGAAGATCCTGACCCATTTGATTGGACTCCTGGTGTGAGGCTTGACTATAGGGGAATTTACTGTTTAGCTTAATAAGATAGTTTTAGATAGTTTACAGATATTAGATTGTTAAGATAATTAGTATAATTTCCTTCTAAACACCTGTTCTTTCCTCCCCTTCCCAACCAATAAATCTGAATTATTTATATGTCCCTTGTTATTCTTTCCTCACCCAAAATCCCAACATAAAAGTTTTGGCAGAGTCAGCTAGGTCTGTATGTTAATGAGATCAAAGACTGTATTAGTATTTTTTAAGTATAAAGAGAGAAGTTTTGTGTCAATATTCTACTCTATCTTTAGGTGGCTAGGAGCTTAGGGGGTCAGCCACATAGAATTCTAAGGACTTGGCTTGCTCAAGGGAGTTAGTGAGGTTGCACCACAAACCCCCAGCAGCCATCTTGGAGTGGCCATCTTAAAAAAAAAACAACTGGTTTTTAAAAATGTGTTTATTTCTTTATTGTATGTATAAATTACATTGTGATAATACTGTTTTCTATAATAATTTAACTATGGAAACTGACATGTCAGCAAACATGTTTAATAATATGATAATGATGTTATTTCACTATGTTATGTATATTCCCTATTTTGTGTTTGTATCCTTCTCTAGCTACTGCCACTATGGTTTTGACATGGATTGTATGAAGCCACTGATGGACCTAAAACTGTGTGATATTATAGCATATGTACCCCTTGCTGTAATCTGTGGGTGTATTGTATACAAGCCTCATGCCTCTGTGTGCCTCTGTGTAACTCATCTTAAAGATCTGCTAGCTTGGTTTAGAAAGGGATTCTTACTTAAAGCTGATGATTATACATATGAAACATCAAATGGATATCCTGGAGCAATTTATAAACAACATGAATATGAACCAAGGCTGTGCACATGACAACAAAAAATTACACAATAAAGGGAAAAAAACTAAATAGGCTAGAACAGGAAGAAGCAGCAGAAATAGTAAATTTAAGTCCATTAAGAAATATGCCAGTGGTTAGGCAAATGAGGTACATAAGGTTAAGATGCATAAGAGATTTTCCCCAGGGGACTTTGAATCCATCAAAAGGAGGACCCAAAATTTCAATGATGAGCCAAATAAAATAATTAAAGAAATGCATAGGGCAATTGACTTATAAGATCCTGATTTCCCTATTAATGAAAGAGGTCTTGACAAAGAGAGAGGAACAAGTTTGTAGAGGAAACAAGAACAGATCCTTTATTACAGTCTTGGCCGGAGGACTTAAAGCTGGATACTACAGATGATGGGGTTTATGATATGTTGGTTGATGCAAGAGATGCAATCCTAGAGGTAATGGGGAGATATATTAAAAGGACCAATACATGGTCAGAATTTGAGGCTATGAAGCAGAAGATCTCTGAAGCTCCTGCAGTTTTCCTAGAAAGGATAACCGAGGCAACTGAAACGCTGTTAGGGATGGATTCACTGGAAGAAAACACAATTGCACACATCAAATGGGTCTTTTTAAAGAATGCAGTTCCAAAGATAGACAATTTTTTAAAACAAATTACCACAATTGGGAAGAATTAGAACTTGATGAATTAAGGAGAAAAGCCACATATTTGACAAATGACCTAGAGGATAAAATTGATGAGAGGGATTCCATTGTTGAGGACTTGAAAAGGAAATTAAAGGAAGCTGAAGTGAAAGCTAAAGACACTGAAATTAAAGAAATAAAGGCTGTGCTTGCTTTGAGATCTGTGCAGCCAAGGTATAATAATAATTATAAGCCTAATGAGAGGAGATCAGGTCCTAGTCATTGGACATTTATACAAGGACTGCAGATTCAGAAATCAAGTTAGAAGACAATTAAATAGGAATAATGGGTTTAATAACTACAAGAACTGGAGTAGTAATAATAATAATTATAATAATAATCAAAATAGGTATGCAAATCAATGTCACAATGCCTGTTGCCAGGGACAACAAGCCCTGGATCTTAGTACTCTTCAGTCTTGGGTAAATGCAGGAGCTAGAACTAAATACAGCTAAGTAGTAAAGGGTGACCAGAGTAAAAGTTCAAGTGCCTTATGAAGGTTTCCACTAAGAGATATGAAAATGAATCAAGAAATGAGTGTAGTATAAATGAAAATGAGTTGAGGATAAATGAAATTGGAAGTAATGAAAATAAAATACATGAGAAAATACATCATAGCTGTGCTTTTTGTGGTGACAAAAATTGGAAAATGAGGGGATGCCCTTCAATTGGGGAATGGCTGAACAAATTGTGGTATATGTTGGTGATGGAATACTATTGTGCTCAAAGGAATAATAAAGTGGAGGAATTCCATGTGAACTGGAAGAACCTCCAGGAATTGATAAAGAGTGAGAGGAGCAGAACCAGGAGAACATTGTACACAGCAACTGATACACTGTGGTACAATCGAATGTAATGGACTTCTCCATTAGTGGCAATGCATTGATCCTGAACAACTTGGATGAATCTACGAGAAAAACCACTATCCACATTCAGAGGGGAAACTGTGGGAGTAGAAACACAGAAGAAAACTACTGCTTGATTACATGAGTTGAGAGGGATATGATTGGAGATAAAGACACTAAAGGAACATCCTAGTGCAAACATCAACAGCATGGAAATAGGTTCTGATCAAGGACATATGGAATTGCGTATCAGCAATGGGAAGCATGGGGGAAGGGAAAGGAGGAATAGAGTATGATTTCTGTAACCAAGGAATAATATTTGAAATTGACCAAATAAAATGAAAAATAAAATACATTGTGATACAAATGAATTAATTGAATCAAAGGAGGATATAATCGGTGTAAATAATTGTACAAAGAACATTGTAATATAAATTTAATAGAAAAATACTAATGAATGTAGAATAAGAGGAATTAATGAAGAATATAAACTAAATAATAATAATGAAATTGTAAATGAGAACAAAGATACTGAGATGGAGAATTTAAGGATCAATGAGAGTAATATAAAAACTGATGATACAAAATCCTGGGAAAGTCATGTAATTCAAGCAGATTTAGACTTGGATGGACAGGGAATGACTGAGCTTTGTACTGATGTTACTGTGCTTATACCAATTCTTGAAACCTTCCAACCTCCAAATAGTACTGAACCCTATGTTTCTATAACTATAGGGAATTAGATATATGACTTTTGGTGGATTTACTGGAGCCAGTAAATCAGTTTTGCAACAACTTCCTAAAGATTGTAAAGCTTTTGGTACTATGGAAGTGATTGGAGCTACTGAAAAACCAGAAAGAGTAGCAAAATTACAACCTAAAATGATAACTCTAGGTCCATTAACTGTGGAGCATGGATTTCTTTGTATGCCTGAATGTCCAATGAACCTTCTCAGGAGGGACTTGCTTTGTAAATTACGAGCAATGATTCAATGTACTGACCCTGGGGATATATCATTACAACTCCCAGAAGAATCTCTGAAAGCTTTTCCATTGCTGTTCTTAGATTCAGTCAGTGCAGAGAATGAGTTGAATTCCATCTATCCTATTCCTGAGGACATACCAGAAAATTTATGGGCAAAGTCTTCCACAGATGTAGGCCTATTGAAATCAGCAACTCCAGTAATAGTGAGAACCAAGGTAGGACAAGTTCCATGTGTTCCTCAATACCCTTTGAGTAAAGAAGCTATAGTTGGAATAAGACCTATTATTGAGTCCCTAATTCAACAAGGGATCATAATACCATGTTTCTCAGACTACAACACTCCCATAATGCCAATAAAAAGCAAAAGCTCGATCAAGATGGCAGAATTGTCTATAGATTCATACTGGATTTGAGAACTGTAATGATCATGTAATAAAGACTCATCCTATAGTACCAAGTCTAGCTGCTATAATCTCATCTATTCCAATTCAAGCAAGATATTTCACCGTGGTAGATTTATGTTCAGCGTTTTTCTCGATACCAATTTATGAGGATTCTCAAAAGATCTTTGCTTTCACATGGGACAGAGCCTAATGGACTTTTACTTGTCTTCCTCAAAGTTTCTGTGATAGCCTGAGCCAATTCTCTCAAATTTTGAACAGAGACCTTAAAACAATAACATTCAAGGAAGGTATAATAGTATATTTTATGGATGATATCCACCTAGCATCTCCATCTGCTAAAGTATGTTTAAGAGATAGCAAGATTATTTTGATTGAATTATATAAACGTGGACATAAAATCTCTAAAGCAAAACTTCAGTGGGTTTTGCCTCACATTGAATATCTTTGTTTTGTGTTGTCAGAGGGTTCCAGAAGTATCACTAAGAAAAGAATAGCTGATATCCAGAAATTGAGTGCACCTAAGACTAAGAAGCAACTCAAAGCTGTTTTTGGAACAACTGGTTTTTGTAGACAATGGATACCTGGGTATAGTGAAATTACTTAATGTTTAACAGATCTAACCAGGAATACAGAACCAGAACCTCTGAAACTCAAACCCGAACATCTGCAAGCCTTAAGTAAGCTTAAGGAAGCGATTTTATCTGCACCAGCTCTTGGAATCCCAGACTATACTAAACCTTTTCAATTATTTGTGAATGAGATGAAAGGAATTGCATCTGGTGTACTGACATAGACTTTAGGACAAAGTTAGCATCCAACTGGATACTATAGTTGTCAGCTAGATCCAATTGCTGCAGGTACAGTTTCTTGTTTGAGGGGTGTAGCTGCTACAGCTGTGTTAGTTCAGAAGTCATCAGACTTAGTTTTGGGATGTACATTGACAGTATTTTGTTCACATCAAATAGAAGCACAAATGAGGAAATTTCATACTCAAGCATATTCAGACCAATGAATATCTAAGTTTGAAATTATACTTCTAGGTAGTGAAAGCATTACATTAAAAAGGTGTAGTGTATTAAACCCAGTTACACTTCTTCCTGATTTTCCAAAGAACAGTGAACCATTACATGAATGTTTAGAAGTAGTAGATCTAGTGGATATGCCATGGATGGATTTAAAAGATACTCTGATCGAAAATCAAGATTTGGTTTTATTCAAAGATGGTTCTTCATATTTGTGTAATGGAATTAGATGTACAGGTGCTGCAGTTGTCACAGAATTTGAGACAAAGTGGTATGAATCATTACCTAGTTAAATAGAATAAGTAAACTGAAGAAACTGTTACTTGTTGAAATAGAGAATATAAACTGAGGGAAACTATTACTCATGAAATAGAGAAATAAAGGTAAACTGATGGGAAACTGTTTCTTCTGCAATGACTGCTGTCCTCTGGCTTGTGACTAGAGAGGACTCCTAAGGGAACCTGAGGCTGCTTACTTGTAATGGAGCTAGGAATGAGAAATGCTGAGGGATGCCACACAGGGATACTGGTACACAGGGGAACTGCCTACAATGGAATTGCTCTGGGTTTTACTCTGGGGTTTGCTTACGATCCCTACCGATGGCTAATGGATCAGTATATCTTTCTAAACATCCTCCCCCCTTCTCCAACCCTCTCCTCCCTTGCCTCCCCCACCTCCTAATTCTTCTTGAAGCCTTTGGCTTCTTCCCTCCCCTCTGAGAGAACTATAAAGATATTATTTTCTTTTCATTTTCAAGTCGGGGGGTTTATTGGAATAACAGGATGGGAAGCCGAGGTAAGAGAGATGAGGATGTCCCTAACTACAAGGGGAATTTTAGGAGGGTTTGAGGAAGTAGTCCAGTCACAAAATGTGACTCTAAGACAATTAGAGAAATGGAGGACTACAGTTTGAATCTTTTTTTTTCTTCACTAAGAAAAGTCTCTTCTTCAGCCTGGCTTTCCTCCCACTCTGTCAGTAAAACCTCAAAGAGAGCAAAGCCCCAAAAGCCAAGCCAAGTCCCCCAAGGGTCCTTCAGCCAGCTTCCACTTTTAGAGAGAAAATTAGATCCTCCTCCTAGCCAGCTCAATTCTCAAAGAGAAACCAAAGTCCCAAAGTTTCTCCCTTGATCACCTTCAACTGCCCGAAGCCAAACACAAATTCCAAAGCCTTTTTTGATCCTGCTTCTTCCCCTCAGTGTGTCCAGAAAACCCCAACTGCCGTTCCTAGGAACATTCTGTTGGGATCTTCTCTTGATTGACAGCTAGGTCTCCAGCCTTGCATCTTGGTTTACAAATCCTCTCCATGCCTCTACTACACTAGTAACCTTAGTGCTCAAAGTGAAGAGTTGATGGCTTTAAAGCAAGCATTTCTTCTGGCTGCTGGTAAAAGTGCAAACATTTACAGAGACTCACATTATGTTTTTCTGTTTGTCATGCTACAGGAAAAATTTGGAAACAACAAGGTTTTATTACTGCATCAGGAAAACCAATTGCTCATGCAGAAAAAATATCTGAGTTGTTGGATACTATCCAGAAGCCTAAACAGCTAGCAGTATTCCATTATAGAAGTTATACTAATAGAAGAGATTCAATTGCTAAAGGAAATCATAGAGCTGATATAACTTCAAAATTTGCTGCCAGAAATGCCCCAGTGTATATTATGAACTTATCAATTATAGAATCTGATGATCTAGAAAAAGCTTATGTAGACTCAGAAATATAAAAATGTAAAGAGAAGTTTGGAGCAAGAAAAGAACATGGTATATGGTTAACAGATACAGGAAAGCCACTGTTACCAAAAGACCTGTATACTTATTTGTGTCAAGCCATTCACACAAAAGGTCATTTTGGTACTCAAGCTGTAATTGACACCATAAAGAGAAAATGGGTTGCTCCTGGAATAAGTACTGTAGCAAATAAAATCTGCTCAAGCTATTCTGTTTGCCAAAAATTCAATCAAGGATCATTCAGACAGAAAGGTTTAGGTTGTAGACCTTTAGCATTTTGTCCATTTGCAATCCAGTCCAGTCTGCAGATTGATTACAACAGCATGCTAAAAGCTGGAAGATACAAGTTTTGTTTGGTAATTGTTGACAGATTAACCAATGGCCTGAAGCTTTTCCATCAAATACAAATACAGCTAGCTTTGTGGTGAAAATTAAGGAAATTATACCTAGATTTGGAGTACCATTAACAATAGACTCTGATAAAGGATCCCATTTTACTCATGACATCCTGAAAAGAGTCTATGAAAATCTAGGAATAATACCAAAATATCATATGCCTTATTATCCACAAAGTTCAGGGCAAGTGGAGCATGTAAATAATGAAATAAAGACTATGGTGGGAAAGCTCTGTGCTGAAACTCATCTCAAATGGCCAGAAATTCTTCTCATAGTTTTGTTTTACCTATGTAGGAGACAAAGAGCAGATTTACATATATCATCCTATGAAATGCTCTTTGGACATGCTCCACTACAAGCAAAAACTTGTAAGACAGTCTATAAACCTCTCTTAGTAGTAGATTGTCAACTTGCTTCTTACTTAAGTGCTTTAGAACAAAGACTAAAAGAATTACATGATATGGGAGTATTAATGCAAACCAGTCCTTTGGATCATTCTCTTCATAATTATGAACCAGGAGATATGGTATATGTAAAAAATTTTGCTAAAACATTAGTAACACAAGAAAGTTACCTTACACTATTGTGCTAGTTTCTCCATCTTCAGTGAAAGTTTTGGGTAGAGATTCCTGGTATCATTGTTCACATATAAAATTAGCACATGGTATAAATAATGAAAATGAACAAATCATTGAAAATGAAGAAGAGATTGTAGAAAGATAGAATCATCAGTCAAATTGAGTCTGCAGTTAAAAACATCAGTAAGGAAAGGACCATTCCTGTGAAAGAGTATAATAGAAGAAGACAATGCAGATGGAGAGGAGAATTCAGGGATTAATGGACATTGTTAAAAGACTGAACATTTATAAATTTAAAAAACTTTGTGAAATTTTCAATGAAGAGGATTACAGGATAACTGAACTAATGAATTTATACTTTGGGGTATTGTATTATAGTAAAAAATAACAGCATTTATTCACATACAAACACAAATATATTTACTACTATGGAATTGCAGAAGAATATTCAAAGAGGAGGTGAGAAGAGAAAGATCTGAAGTAGGGGTAAGTATCTTGCATATAACAGTAACATAAGTCTTACATAACAGTAACACTGACATTAAAATAGCAAAAAATATGTCATAGCAAAAGTAACAATATAATAAAATAAACATAAAATATAAACATGATTAGGTTACATTGAATCACTACTTAAATGAGTGAAACAATGTAAAGTTAGGGCTAACAGTGTTATGATTAGCTATAGATATGGTATTTACTAACAAAATGTAAGTCCATGCTTAGATTGAGTTTGGGTATAGAAATCTAGTGAGGCAGAAGTATTTTAGAGATAGAGATTAGTTAGGTAGGATTAAGTAAAATAAGATAAGAAAAGGAGATACTGACTTGCACTGCATCATACAACATATGGCATCACATATCAAACAAAATTGTAAATAAATATGTAAATATATGTAAATAAGGTATATAATAGGATTATAAGTAAATTGTATTATAGTGTATGTATATATGTAAAATATGTGTAAATATGAAGTGTATCTAAGTGCATATGTGTGCACATGTATAGCATACATGTATATATTATATGTATGTACTATATATGTGTAAATTATATATATATCAATCACTAATATTTATTGTTACATATATTTACATAAGTGAGTTTAATTTTTGGTTTGATTTTCATTGTAAAATTTATCCAATGATGCATTTGTTGTAATTTTCAAAAAATTTTCTCTAATGTACTGAAATAATGTACTGTATATGTTACTGTTAATGTACTGTAATAGTAGTACATTTTTCTATATTAGCTGATAAGAGTATTTTGACTTTGATGTTTGCATGGAAGTTAAGTTCATCTTTTGTTTGATGTTATTTGCTGTTTTGATTTTGCTTCTCTTTGACATTTGTGCTTCTTCATTATTTAATTCCTTTTCCTTTTTCCTTGTTAAAATTCCATAGAATATGTTAGTATTAGTTAGACATTTGAGTATAGGTTGTTTGTTATTTTGGGTAGATTTCTTAGTTTAGGTAATTGGTAAATATTTTAGATTGTGCACAAATGCAAAAATAGTGTTTCCAACACGATTTTGAATGTGATAAAGGATGAATGGTTTGCAAAAACTGAGAGGTGCAAACTTCAGAGTGAGTGATTGACAGGAGCATATGACTAAGGGTCACATGGGAGCCTGACGCTAGAGATCTGGGAAAGATTCTATGCCCAATGGACTTATCAGAGCTCTCCTGGAAGGACCTGAGTTTGAGGCTTGGAAAAGGCTTTCTCCTGAGACCAATAGAAAAAAAGAAATCTTTTGGATCTGGCTGCTGGCAGCTTTGAATCAAGAAGACTGAAGATAGACTAACCAACTGAAGATCCTGGCCCATTTGATTGGACTCCTGGTGTGAGGCTTGACTATTGGGGAATTTACTGTTTAGCTTAATAAGATAGTTTTAGATAGTTTACAGATATAAATAAATAAATCTGAATTATTTATATGTTCCTTCTTGTTCTTTCCTCACCCCAAATCCCAACATCACAGCCTCAACCACTTGCTTCTGTCCACCTTAATCCACTGGAGAAGGAAATGGCAAACCACTCCAGTTACCTTTGCTAAGAAAAACCCCATGGATTTTGTGGTCTACAGAATCATGTCAGACATAATTGAAGAACCACATTACAATAGACTTCTTTACTTAGACATACAATATGTCATTTTTACAGTCATTTCTACTTTTATTAATAGGAAGTTAGGAAATCTTAATAATATGACATATAATCCAGTCTCTCCTTCAGATGTTCTGGGAAAAGGTATGTGACCATCTGTATTAAAGAAAATTCAAAGAACTGGATTTAAATGTACTCTAAGAGAGGAAGACTCAAGGTCTGGCTCTGCCTCGTACTACCTTTGTGGTCTTGGGTAAATCCTTTCCCTTCTCAGTCTTGATTTCTGTATTTGTAAAATGGGTGGTGTTAGGTGTTGGACAAGGTAAGCTTTAAAGTCCATTTCAACTTGAAATTTATTCTCCTTTGATTTAGATTCACTGATCTATTTCTAAGCAGTCTCCACTCTTGGAGATCCTTTCCTCTTTTTATTCAAGAGGATGGGAACTTACTAACAATCAGGGCAAATATCCTTCCTGTGCCCATTGCCAAATGTGAGATCAAAAAGACCAGCTTAGCACTGCTTCAGCCTTCTGGACGTCTTGTACCTGGCTGCAGGGAAAAGGAAGCTGCCACTTTGAAGGCATGACACTGGCCAGGGAGAAGCAAGGCCAGGTGGGGACGAAAATACTCTCGTTGCCCATAGTCTTTCAAAAGACCAGATTCTAGGGCACTGGGCCCTCACTTGATGTATGGTTATTTTAAACATGTCAAATTTGGAGCAGAAGCCCGTGTTAATGCTTTAAGGTGTAGATCTTTTCATTGATGCTATTGCTGTTAAAATAAGGACAAAGAGGCAAACTAGTCATTGAACAGAGTTGGGAAATCCCAGCATAACAAAAGATGGCTTGACTGTTGCAAAATCAATTGACTTGAAGAATAAATATAAAAACATTGGTGCCAGGCTAATTCAAAATGTTGCCAATAATACAAATGAAGAAATTGCAGATGACACTTCCACTGCCATGAAGATTAGCAAAATAGCAAATTCAGTGGGGATCAGGAGAAAGTGATATTGGCTCTTGATGCTGTCATTATTGAGTTTAAGAAGTAATCCAGGGGTAGTTAGGTCCCTCAGTGGATTGAGAGTAAAGCTAGGAGACATGAGATCTTGGGTTTGAATCTAGCCTCAGACACTTCCCATCTTTGGACCTTAGACAAACCATTTAATCCCAGTTTCCAAGCCCTTGTCCCTCTTCTACCTTGGAGCAATACATGGTATTGACTCCAAGATGGAAGGTAAGGGTTTTAAAATTAAAAAAAAAATAAAAAAAAAGAAATTGTAGCTTCTTCGAGGGGTGCAAATAGTTTAGATTTCTATCTCTTATTTCCTTTTAAATTCTTAGCTTCTATTTTAGAATCAATACAATGGGGGTCAAGTGACTTGCTCAGGGTCACACAGCTAGAAAGTGTCTGAGGCCAGATTTGAACCTAAGACCTCGCGTCTCTAGGTCTGGCTCTCAATCCACTGAGCCACCCAGCCGCCCCCTAGAAGCTACAATTTCTGCAAATGGAGACCAAGAAATTGGCAACATAATATATGATGAAATGAAAAAGGTTAGAGGAAACAATGTCATTACAGTAAAGGAGGGGAAAATATTGAATGATAAATTATTGAAAGCAGGAAATTTGACAGAGGTTATATCTCTCTGGATTTTATTCAAGGCTAGAAATATTAATTCTAGGGTACTGTGTTCTCTTAAGTGAAAAGAAGATCTCTAGTACCTAATCTATTGTACCCACACTTGAGATTATAAATGCCCACCATGAGCCATTAGTCATAATTGCTGAAGATGTTGATGGGTAAGCATCAAGTATGCTTTTGAACAGGCTAAAAATTGGGAGGGAGGTTGTTACAGTAAAAAGCTCCAGGTTCTGATGACAATAGGAAGAACCAGCTGAAAGATATCATTATTTGTACTGGTGGTACAATGTTTGGAGAAGAGGGATTAACTCTGGATCTTGAAGATAGTCAAGCTCATAACTTTGGAAAAGTTGAAGAGGTTACTGTGACCAAAGATGATACTTATGAAAAGGAAAGAGTGAAAAACTCCAAACTGAAAAGTGTATTTAAGAAATCATTAATAAGTTAGAGATTACTGCTAACCACTATGAAAAAGAAAAGTTAAATGAATATTTGGCCAAACTTTCTGATGGAGTCGCTATGTAACAAAGGTTGATGGAATAAATATATAGAAGTGAATGAAAAGGAAGACCACATTTCCAATGCACTAAATGTTACATGTACTGCCATTGAAGAAGGCATGGTTCTGGGAGGTGGCTATGCATAGCTTAGATACATTCCACCTTAGGATCATCATCTCCAGCTAAGGAATATATATAAAAAACTTGCAATAGAAATCATTAAGAAGGCCCTGAAAATCTCTGCAATGACCAGAGCTAAGTATGTAGGCGTTGAAGGCTCACTGATAGTTGAGAAAATTTTACAAAACTCCTCAAGGTCAGTTATGATGCCATTTTTGAAGATTTCATGAATATGATGGGAAAAGGAGAAACTGACCTAAAACTAACATTGTAAGAAATGCTTTTTTGGATGCTGCTGGTATAGCTTTTCAGTTTACTACAGCAGAAGTTATTACTGAAATTCTTTTTAAAAATTGTTTAAAATCCCCCTATCTTCTATCTTAGAATCAATTCTATATCTTGGTTCCAGGGCAGAAGAGTAGTAAGGGCTAGGCAATGGGGATTAAGTGACTTGCCCAGGGTTACATAGATCTACAAAGTGTCTGAGGCCAGATTTGAATCTCCTGTCTTTAGGCCTAGCTCTCAATCCACTAAGTCACCCAGCTGCCCCCTAAAAATTTTAAAGTAGAGAAAGAAGCTAGCATAGGAGGGATGGGTGGCATGAGTGGAGGCATGGGAGGAGGCAGGTTCTAATTTCCTAGACAAATGCATTATTATTACAAACTGTTATGGAAGCAAGACTTAAGGCAGGGTTCTTTGCTAACTTTAGAGCAGTTAGTTGGAGAAAGGACCAAAGTAAAGGCTGATTTTTAAGAACATTTCTCCCTCAGTTACTGGTTTCAGTTGTCAAAATATGTAATGGTTTACTGTTGTCACTATCCATGCCTATAGATGATTTATTTTACTTATTTATTTTTTAAATAAAGATATTTGTATATTCCTTTTACAGGGTGCAAGATCCAGGTATCAATGTTCTGCTTTCAACTTAAATGACCTGAGGCATTTTTACTATTATTCTGTTAAATCAGAATTTTAGTGTTTGCCATCACTAGAAGGAAAATTCAGAAATAGCCTTTCTGTGAAGATGAAGACTTCTTAAAATTGGGTATGAAGCAGAGAAATAACCAATTATGTAATGATATTTGAATAATAAAATTATTTAAAGTTAAAAAAAGACCAGCTTAAAGCTAGAAATTTCTATCACAAATCATTGCAAATCCATTCTAATGATAATTATATCAGGTGATGCCTTTGATGTTTTCATCATTAAAATGAGAATAACAATACTAACACTTTCATGATCAACCTAAATCATAAATCTAGAGTTGCAAAAGGTCTTAGGGGTTATCTAGTCCTATCTCCCCCCCTCCATTTTAATGATGAAGGAATTGATGTAAAAAGAAGTTAAATCATTTGCTTAACATCACACGAGTAGTAAGTAGCAGAGTTGAGATTTGAACCAAAATCCCAGGGAACCAAAATCTGACTTTCTATTTTATCATTGTATTTTATAAACTTGCTGTGAGGAAGTTAGTTTGCAAACATTTTTTGGAAAGACATTTTATTTTACCAATTACATGTAATAATAATCTTTCACCCAAGTTTTCCAAAGTTATAAGATCCAAATTGTCTCCCACTCTCCATCCCTTCCCTCCGCATGGCCTGGAGATGGCAAGCAATTTGATTTGGGTTACACATGGATTATCTTGAAAAATGTACTTCTACATTGTTCACTGTTGTAAGAAAATACTCATATAAAATCAAAACCCTAAAATCAAAACCCAAATAAACTAAAATGAAAAATTATATTCTTTGAACTGCATTCCAACTCCAGCAACTCTCTTAGGAGGTGGATAGCATTTTTTTGTTATCCTTCAGAATTGTCCTGGATCATTGCATTGCTGAGAGTAACTAAGTCTATCACAGTTGATCATTCCACTTTAGAACTGTTCTATGTACAATGGTATCTTGGTTCTGCTTATTTTACTCTGCATCAGTCCATGTAAGTCTTTTCAGCTCTTTCTGAAATCATCCTGTTCAAAATTTCTTAAAGTGGTAGTTTGTAAACTTAAAAGTGATTATGACTAATTACTATTGGTCATTAAGCCATGTGGCACGTTTAACTTAGTTGGATAAAACATGGTGCTAAGGGTTTGGGTCCTCATATTTACCTAGGTTCCTACCTAACCCTGAAGCTTCTTATGTATAAAAAAACCCCAATAATCCACATACACTGGCCTTGTTATACAACAAAGGACACCAGCAGTCATTGTTTTCTACAACCTTATGATCTAAAATGGCTGGTTTGGTTTAATTCTAGACCTTGATCTAAAATTTTGGAAAGGAGTCCTTTGTCCTTTGTAATTATTGAAATAAGCAAACAAATCTCTAACCAGAGAGGAAGCCTTTTTCTTACCCAACCTGCAACTGGCAGAAACTGGTTGAGGAGTTTCCACAAATGCAGATAATTCAGTGGCTCCATCTCTGGAAGTTCAGACCAGCAAGAATCTATTTACTCCAGTGTCTTTGGGGTGAATGACCCAAATGTCTCATTGCTCCAGAACCAACTTTGGTTGTGATACAAATTTCACCTCCTTCTTAACTTAAACCATTTTCAAGGACTTCCCCATCAATTATCCAACATAAGAGATCCAAATTCCCTTCCTAGAAAGGGTTATTAGAAGGCTAGCAGTCCAGAAATACTTCATGGAAAGGACAAAAAGGAATGTATTAGAGGGGAAAATTCAAACAAATGACTTCATCATAAACATAGCGATAACATCAGATGTTGGAAATACATATCAGAATGCCATTGCTCATAAAACAAACACAATCTCCAGTTCCCCCTCTCCACCCCTTCCACACACTCAAGATTCTGCTCACTTTGAGGACTTAGCACATGGCCAGCAATGCTATGGTAAAGGTCTGTAACCCAAACGAAAAGCCTAGATACCAAGTGCATTACTCATAAATCTTTAGAAGTTTCCTATTGCCTCCTGAGCAAAGTTAAAACTCCTTAAACTGGTATTCCAGGCCCTCTCCAGTCTGGCAACACCCTATCTCCATCATTATATCATATTATTTCTTCCCTCCACAAAGTCTATGCTCTTGTTAAGTAGGACAACTTGTAAAATGTGCCTTGAATTTTTCTGCCTTTATACCCTTAATCACAATGTTCCCTATGCCTATAATGCCCAGTATCCCTTTCTTTGTGTGATGAATTCCTATTCATCCTTTAAAATCTAACTCGAATGCCAACTCCTCCCCCAAATCCTTCTTTTATCCTTCTTTTGGACCTCACAGAAGTTTATTTTATACCACTCTAATGAACTTATAAAACAATATCATATACTAGGGAGGAAGGTATTGGCCTGACAACATGGTGAGGAGATATCTGAGAAGTGGTTATAGAAGCAATCCAGAATATAGTCTAAGTATTTCTAGTATTTTTAAGTCTGGTAAATTCTCAGTTGTGTCACACAGTAAAACTATATTTGAGGTTATTTCCCCTCCCTTAAAAATTATATCTCCAAACACCTTCTGTTTACTCCCCTAAAAAGAAAGGCTGCTCTTCAACTCTATGCAATACTGCTGAATGATGCCTCACATGGTGGAAAGGAATAGTATCACATGGATGGCTCAGTAGACTTCAGAAACAAGAAGAATATTCACAACCTTTTTGGTCAAAGTATTTAAGCTGATCAAATATAGAAGCTTGTAAATACCTGTATTTGTTGACTAAATAAATGTTACACATGCAAAATACCTCGGATCTTGTTGACTTAATTCCATTTTGGAACACACACACTCTCATTTTCTCTCTCTTTCTCTCATTCTAGATGTTAATAGATCTAATTATATATATATCCATCTATCTATATAGAGAGGATTGTGAATATGTACATATACAAATATAAATTACATATATATCACAAAAATCTATCCATAAGTCCTCTCAGTTAATGGCTGACTCCACATAATAAAGTTTTTTAAAAGCCAAAAAGCAACAATAATATCAAATTCTTGATCTACTAAATAGTCCTAAAATGACAAGAACTGCCAGAAACATCTGTATACACATTATTTTGTATGAAAATCCCAAAGGCTGAGCTCATGACTCTCTTTCCAATAATGTCCTATGAATAAAAGGAAGTAATGGAGACTTCTGCACATTTATCCATGGTTATTGTCTCCTAGTCTTGAATACTTCATCCACAACCAGTCTCTGATACTTGCTCCTTCTCATTCACTAGTAAGAAATTGCATTTGCAGGAAACCGGAGAGAAGCTGAACCAAGGGTTTAGCCAATCTTCTCATGACAATAGAGCATCACATGTAGAGAATAGAAGTCACCCTCACTGCTGCTGCTGTTATTACTCAGGTTGAAGAATTCTAGTCCTTGGCGAGGCGAACATGTGGTGATGGTACCTGCTGACCAGAGAGTGCTGTGGGAAAAATGGGGGAATGGAGCTGGCAGGGTCTGGAGCAGGCTAAAATTCTCTTCCCAGAGGGCACTGTCACAGAATGAATCACAAAGGTGCTAAACCCAAAGAATCACTTTAAAAGGTATTTTTTTCTCATTTTCTAGAGTATAAAAATATTTGTTTCATGGACTCTTGTTAACGCACTGCTGGAAATATGATCAACACAAACAATGAGGAAGAGAAACCACCATTGTTCAATGTGGTACCCTAATGGACTATGTAAGGAGCCTGTACTAGAATCAAATAGAGATAAGAAAATAGCCACCATGCAGCTAGGTGGCACAGTGGAAGCTGGAGGAGCACACTAGAATAGCTTGTACTCAGATGAGCAAATGGAAATTGGGGCATCTGGTAATGTAGTAGATGGAGCACTGGGTTTAGAGATAGGAACACCTGAGTCAGACACTTCCAATATGTGTGACCCTGGGTAAGACACTTAATTTTGTCTGCCTCAGCTTTCTCAACTTTAAAAGGGGTTAATTAACTCACAGGGTTGTTGTCAGGATCAAACAAGATCTGTTTGTAAAGCCCTTTGCATAGTACCTAGCCTATAGTAGGTGCTTAATAAATGCTTTTTCCCTCACATTTTTCCTCCCAGCTACTGCTTGACTCACTACTGTTCTGGCCCAGAGGGGACAGGAGAATGGTTTGGAATCAATAAAAAAGGTCCAGATTTAAATCCCACCTCTTGTACCTAATAGCTGTGCACCCTGGGTAAATCACTTAAATAGACCGTTTCATTATATGTAGAATAGAGATAATAATATCTGATGTATCTAACTCCTAGTGTAGTTACTGTGAGAGTCCACAAGAGATAACTTGTATAAAATATTTTACAACCTTTAGAGTGCTACTTTAATATCAATGATCACTCAGAGATCCAGACTCTGTAATGCAAAGACAGCAAAAAGGTCAGCTTTTCTGACTTTCCATTCAAATAGCCCTCTTATTTTCTCCTAAGAACTTTTTCACATGGAAATAGAACAGTAAAATATAGTTTTAATCTCAAGGTTGTTTTTTTTTAAGTCAGAAACCCTGACCTCCTGCCATTTCAAGTGTCTGTTAGCCAGAATATAAACTAAGGAAGTGGGAATAAGTAGCTCACTACACAGCAGAAACAAAATTCTTGTGTGGCAAATAAATGCAGTAAGGAAGAGCAGTATAGTAGAATAAGGATTCATCTTGGAATCAGAGTTCTATTGACATTTAATAGCAATGTGACCTTAGGCAAGTCACTTATTCTCTTAAGCCTTGGTTTCCTCATTTGTAAGATGGAACAGATCATTTGCATCAGAAATGTTCTCATGAAAGAACTTGATAAACCAGAATATACTGTCTAAATGTGAATTGTTATCTATATACTTTGTCTTTTTCCATTCTGCTGACTTCCCAGTGAGGAAAATCTCTGCCAGTGGCAGGTCAGCAACAATTCTGCAGCTGATAGATAGCCTTAGAAGCTTGCCTTGGTGCTAAGAAGTCACATAGCTGATATGTCAGGAATGGGACTAGAACCCAGGTCTTTTTGACTCTAAGGCTGGACTTCTATCTACTATGCCAATCTGCTTCTGAATTTACTATAAAGATGGTGTCAAAAGGATTGGTTCCTGCCAATTCCCTGGCCTGGCACCTTATACCTGAGTGATTTTGATCAATAGGGAGAGCAAATAAAATAGACCAAGATCATTCTCTTTACTAGAAAAAGACAATGAAGAGCTCCAGTGTCTTGGGGCTATCAAGTATCCTCTTTGCACATACAAATTACTTTAGAAACCATGGTAGGAGTAGCTCTTTTTTTTGCTTATATTACATTTGCTTTTCTTCCCCCAACTTATATCAAAAGGTCTTCCTTGTACTTAGAAAGCACTCAAGGAACTGTTGAATGAATAAAATAATTCAAATGAATAATTGTTTTTTCCCCCCGAGGTCACAGTTTTACAGATTTCTTTTCCTCATGTCAGCAAAGGTTTCCATTCTTCATCTGAAATATCACTGGGATGTAGGATGAAGTGTTAGAAGAGATCCTGGAGATAATTTAGTCCAACCCCCTCATTATTCAGATGAGGAAACTGAGGCAGACAAAGGGGTATGTGTGATTTGTCCAAGGACACATGGGTAAACACAACAGTAGAGCTGAGAGTCATACTCAGGTCCTGTGACCCCATATTTAATGTTCACGACACAGAAAAGTAGGAATAAGACTTTGACTTCAATAGAATCAAGCTGGGCTGTGTATAGACCAGCTTAAATATTCTATCATTTTAAGGAAAAGTGTTCAAAAATAAAGTTGGTTTCTAAAAGAAAAACCTTGACCTACTTAGCCACATAAAGTTACATCTTTTTTTTTTTAGATACCACATCATTGGGTACATAGAGGGAAAACAAACATGGCCTAACGAGACTCTCAGTTACAAGCCAGTTGGGAGATACTGGTTAGGAGAAAATGGAAAAAGTTCACTTGAATTTTTATTTATTTAACCTATTTGCTGTCCTCTAAAAGCCCTGCAGCTGTTTGTCAGTGAATGGCTGCCAAAAGGTACTTGCTAACCTCATCACAGTTCAGGGTCAAGTCATTTTTAGACAGGCCTGCCAACTGGACAAAAAGTCTAGATTTGAATCCTGCTTGAAGAAACATTTATAAAAGATTTTTTCCTATCACTTTACCTGGGGTAGCCAGGTGGTACAGTGGATAGAACACTAGGCCTGGAGTCACAAAGACCTGAGTACAAATATGGCCTCAGACATCTATCAGTTGTGTGACCCTGGGTAAGTCATTTAACCCAGTTGGCCTCAGTTTCCTCATCTGTAAAATGAGTTGGAAAAAGAAATGGCAAACCACACCAGTATCTTTGCCCAAGAAAACCCACCAATGAGGTCACAAAGAGCTAGACAGGTCTGAACAACACTTTAATTGAACTTACAAATTAATAGTCTAAATGAGCCATCAAAGAAAGAATTTTGATAATTAACAAATCTGCCTTTAAATTCCTTTTTTGTACTAACTGGTGAATTTCTGAAAATTAATTTTCGTTTGAGAAATGTCCATTGTTTTCTATCCTAGAAGGGTTCTATAGAGTTTCCTTTCATCATTCCTGAGCCTATTTTGGGCAGGAATTAGATGTGTGCAAGCTAGGTTTAGGCAAGTGGCCCAGTAAATGTATGATTCTTATAAAGGATGGGTGGGAGATGAAGTAGGAAAAAGATATGTTGGGAGTCAGATTGTGAAGGGTCTTTAATACCAAGTATAGGATCTTTATCTCGAAGGCAATAGGAAACCACAGAAGGAATCAATGTTGAATATGTTCATAATACCAAAATTGATGAAGGAAAACCATCCCTGGTCAACTTAGCCCCTAAATGAACTATGCAAGTTTAGGCAGATAATTCTGAAGTGGAGGATGAAAGGAGAGATGGAGATGAAAGAAACAGAACCAGAAACACCAACCATTTGGGAGGCTTTGCAGTAAATCAGGCATGATGGAACACATGATGGAATGTAGTGCCCAAAAGACCAGGAAGGAAGAGATATATGTGAGAAAACATAAGAAGGAAAAGCCAACAAGATTTGGCAACTAAATGGATGTGGTTGGTTGCCAGTCATATTTGGGAATCCCCTTTTATTGAGGTAACAACTATAGAGATGAAATTAGGAATACATGTTGGTTGGTTGGATTTATTTAGCTTTCTTTAGTGTTAAGGAACCTAGGTTCAAATCTGGCCTCAGACACTTCCCAGCTATGTAACTCTGGGCAAGTCACTTAACCCCCATTGCCTAGCCCTAACTACTCTTCTGCCTTGAAACCAATATACAGTATTTATTCTAAGATGAAAGATAAAGGCATTTTGAAAAATAGTAGGATTTGGAGGAAGGATACAGATTATTACTTATTGAAGTATCTAGTAATGAAAACAAGGCTAAAATGGGGACATCATGGTCAAGCTTTTGTTTATTTCTTTTAAAGATAAGAGCACTTCACTGTGAAGTGATACCCGTAGATCTTTAGAAGGCCAGATTGGTTCTGTCTTGTGACGTTATTGGTATTCTCCAACATGCAAGAAGAGAAGAAAAGCATGGGTGATCCCAGGTGAGTACAGTGGGCATATGTAAAGGTTAAGAGGAGGGGGAGAAAGCAGGATAGGATATTTATGATGGTAGCACAGAGACTGACACACCATGGGGATTCAGGCTCAGCAGGGACCTAGGAGAGGTCAAAAGGCCAATGACTTGAATGATGTGGTAGTAAGTGACTGGAAATGCTGCTGAGATGGCAAGCTATTACAGTGGGTATAGGAATAAGAGTAAATTGTCAATAAAGGAAGCTTGGTAATGATGGGGAGGAAAGAATTAAGTTCTGGATCTTGGTGGATTTAGCAAGAATGAAACCCTAACTTACGGTTAGGAATAAGGACATAGTAAAGAAGGAAAGAAACTTTAGAAGGAAAGAATTTA
This sequence comes from Monodelphis domestica, assembly GCF_027887165.1. Lineage (NCBI taxonomy): Eukaryota > Metazoa > Chordata > Mammalia > Didelphimorphia > Didelphidae > Monodelphis > Monodelphis domestica. Next base: position 399,603,433 of record NC_077229.1, on the reverse strand, counting down.
AAATTCATTTATTAAACACCCACCTTGTGTCAGGCACTGTGCTAGGTGCCAAGAAGAGATATCAAGATGATTATTAGCATGGAGTCCCTATACTGAGATAGGTCCAGGTTGATCTGTTCCCAGTAGAGGGACTTTATCACAGACATTAAAAGCCTATTATCATATAGCTGGAAACTACAGAAAGAAAAAGTTTAAAAGTACTGTATATTGCCCACATGCCAAAAAGACAGTTTGGAAAAATAACAATTCAATATAATTCCATGATGCCAGTGATGGTTTCACTTTTTATTTTTGAATATCCAATGCTTATGGCAAATAATAGGTGCTTAATAAATGCTGATGGATTGATCACCATCTTCAAATACTTCTACTATTCTAAAAGGACAATCGGCATCTTATGGTGGGAAGAACAGGAGCCCAGGAGTTAGAAGACTTGGGCTCTACTTCTGGAACCATGTATTGGCCCATTTCACTTCTAAGTCTTAGTTTCCTCAACTGGTAAAATTGAAATCATCATATGTACACTATCTATCTAACAGGACTATTGTGAGAAAAGTGTTTATAAGTAACTTTTTAAGTCTGACATAAATATGCACTGTTATTGTTACTATTATTATGTGTGAAAACGTTTTAGAAACCATAAAGTATTATAAAAATACAATAACAAAGAAGAAAAGAAAAGAAGCTTTAGTGGATGCATCTTTTATGCATTGGAATTTTTCTCTAGAGGAGTTCTTTGTGTCCATAAAGTCCATATTGCCTTTTGGGCCAGGATGTGGATATAGCTAAGTTTTATGGATTGAGATGTTATCATGAACTTGTCAAAATGTGGAATGAGGATGATAACTTTTTGGAGAACAATGGTCAGGACCCCCTTAAGGGAAAGGGCTTGGTTTGTCTAGTCTCCACTTTGTATTTGCCTCAATCCTCTAGCAGAGTGAGTTCTTAAATCTTTGGTGACTGAGTGAATAAATGAATGTCTGAAGGAATACCTGGCACAAGATCCACTCAGTCTTTGGTTCCACCAGATTTCTGTTTTACCCAGTGCTGCATGGGTCTAAACAAAGATCCAATACAGGGCCCATTTAGCCCTTCTGTTTTCCCTCCGACTCCTTCTACTTGTCAACACCATTTTAACTGAACAACAATTTTGGATAAAAACCTAAATGAATTTGAGGGATGAGGAGTAAACAAAACTGAACTGGTTGATTCAGTCTCAGGAATCGATTTGTCAAAACTGTCACTGATCAACCAGAATATCATATATTCTTCCAATCTTTGTTGGCCATATTCTAGCTGTCTTCTGTGTTCCTTGTGAGGGATGGGGAGAGGCACATGGCTGAAAGAACAGTGAATAATAATAATGATGATGATAATAATAATACCAAAGATTTACTGTCATCCTTAAATCAAAATTGAAGAGGAAGAACACTATAAGATACTTAATGTTTTTTACCTCAATGATTTCTACCCAATTAATAAGGTAATTAACACTTTTGTAATAGTAGTCTATATACTTTTAGAACTGTATAATGAACCCTAAGTGGTCTGGGAAGTGACTCTAATGAAATTATTGTTATTAATTATTATTCATATTATACACAGAGACATAGAGACTGATACACTGTGGTACAATTGAATGTGCTAGACTTCTCTACTAGCAGCAATGCAATAATCCAGGACAAATCTGAGGGACTTATCAGAAAGAACACTATCCACATCCAGAGAAAGAACTGTGGGAGTAGAAACACAGAAGAAAAACAACTGCTTGATCACATGGGTTGATGGGGATATGATTGGGGATGAAGATTCTAAGCAATCACCCTAATGCAAACATCAATAATATGGAAATAGGTCTTGATCAATGACACATGTAAAACCCAGTGGAATTGCTCGTTGGCTACAGGAGAGGGGTGGGAGGAGGGGAGGGAAAGAACATGTATCATGTAATGATAGAAAAATATTCTAAATTAATTAATTAAATAAAATTAAAAAATAAAAAATTAATTATTGTTCATTATTAACAATACATAAAGGCCCGATACCCTAAAGTCATTAAAGAAAGATAAATACTTTTTTGACAAAAATGAAAAAAGAGGATTAATAGAAATTCTTAGAGCACATGATGAATAGATGAAAAACCTACCGAGGCACTTTTGAAACAAGCAGATGTTAATGTCACCAAATAGTCAACTGGGAAAAAAGACACCTGTGATAATTGGATTTGGTGAATGTGACAAAAAGTGTTTTACCTCAGGAAGGAACCTGGGAAATGACTGAGATACAAGAATAGTCAAAAGGCCTATAAAATGCAAAATCCACACAAACTTAGCCAATGGTATCTTGAAAAAGAAGCATTAAAATGGCAGAGGAATCATAAGGATTTGTTGGTGGAAAAGGAAGTTACTTATGATTGTAATTCAGGATCAAATCATTGCCACTAGAAAACAACTCAATCTCAATTATTTATGTAAATTATGTAAGAAAACAGTAGAAACTGAGAAATACATCACTACAGATTGTAAAAATTTAGCAAGATGTGACCTGGTCACTAGAATTGAACATCAAAAAGTCATTCTCTCTGATGAACTGACAGATGACAAATCCTCCTGGTGGAAATGCCCAAATCAAAATATTCTGGAGATCTCAGGGAACAAATTTGTTGTTGTTCAGTTATATCTGACTCTTTGTGACCACATTTGGGGTTTTCTTGGCAAAGATCTTGAAGTGGTTTGCCATTTCCTTCTCCAGTTCATTTTACAATGAGGAAACTGAGGCAAACAGGGTTAAGTAACTTGCACAGCTAGTGTCTGAGGTCAGATTTGAACTGAGGAAGATAAATCTTCCAATTCCAAGGCTGGCACTCAATCCACTGCTGTCCAATGAGAAACTTATAATGTAATCATAGAATGAACTGTTATAGGCAATTGCCTGAACATAACATTAACCATAAAATCTTAAGATCAATATTGTTAAGTGAAGTTGACATACTAAATACTCAGTCTCTAAGCCACAGATAACCAAAGTTTTAAAACGTGGAAATGTAGCAAGTAAGGCAGGAGGTGATACACGTGATCCCTGTACTCATGGCCACTAGGATGAGTCAGTCTACTGAAGATAAACTTACAGCCCAATATTTTTATCCAACTTCAAAAATTAGTTATTTTAATCATCTGTGTAGTTTATAGAACAGTAAGTATAAAAGTATGAGAGCTGGATTATTACTTGTCTCAGGACTGATCCCTATCAAAAAAGAGATCAAGATCAGTTATTATTGCTACCAACATTTCTGTAGCATTTAAATGCTTATAAAGTAAAAAAAAACAAAAAACCAAAACAACCCATATATTACCTCATTTGACTTTACAAGAACTTCGAGAGAGATACTCTTCATGCTATTTTACAGGGAAAGAAACTGAGGCAACCTGTGTTTGTGCATCCAGCCTTAGTATAGCTTACTGACATACAGGAGCAGTGAGGTGGTGCAATAGAGAGAGTGCCAATCTCAGCTATCTGAATCATATAGACTGTGCAAAGCCATCTTGGCTGTTTTTGAATCTTGGATAATGCTGGCGTTACACAGCCTTGCGAATGAGCTCCTGAGTCTCCTGTTGGCATGGACACTTATGAATACTCACTGAAGTTCAGTGTTGGCTTTCCCCATTCGAGCTGGGTTTCTGCAGCGAAACCTCAATGCTGTCACTCCTTCATAATGACTTGTGAGCCTTCATGCCCTCAGGTAACATAGTTGGATCCTGTCCATCTCAAGTGCTTGGATGAGGGAATTCTGAATTATGACATTTAACACCTTCCAAATCCAAGAAACTCTTCACTTTCTCTCTTAAACATAGCCCGGCATTTTTGGGGAAATGGGAGGCAGCATGAGGGTGGTCTTGTTCTGTGATTTTCCTCTCTGAAAACATCCTCTTTTAAAACCATGAGGATCAGTTCTTTCAATTCATTGTCTCAAGAGAGTTGCTTGAGGCACTTCATAGACTCACACACTGCTACCAGAGAACCATGAACCCAGATTGTTTTGGTTCCAATATCAACTCTTTACCCAGATGCACCCAGTGCAATGTTGCCTCTAGCCTTGAATTATAGGGATAAAATGTGATGATGGTGGATTGGCCTTCAAGAACCAATGATACATACTGTTTTTGGGTGTTTCCATCATTTCAGCTTTAACTATGTGAGGCAGCAAGAAATAAGTTTCTTACTAGCTAAAAGTGAAAAAAGACATTTCTAGAAGGTCCCCTGTTCCCACAGAAAGGTTGCTTTTAATGGATTTCCCACTCTCCCTCCATGACCTCCCTTCCTCCCAGGACTTTTCTATACAAGTTAGTTGTAAGTGTTGGGCTCAACTTGTTTTGTTGCAAATCTAATCTTGTTCAGGTCATAAAAGCTACAGCTGTTTTATATTCGACTGATAATTTAAGAATGAGATCAGCAGTCATAATCAGGTCAGCAATTGAAAATCAAATGCAATTTGGAAAAAAAAACTTCATAGAGATTAGTGTCATGCTATTCTAGAAGCAGAGAAACTGATCGTTTCATCATTCTTTCTTAAATATAATAATGCAATTGCATTCCTTTGGATACCCTAATCCAGAACTAGTGATAATTTTCTTAGAGTCTGGGCTGAAGTTTATGTTTAGCTCTGGAAAAAAAATGATTTATAAAATACATTCATTTCAAAAACAATAGACCTAAGAGAGCAACAGATTTTAACCACTTTCAATATAATTTTAAAATATCAACAACATACATACTAATTATAATCTCTCTGCTTTTGCCCATTAAAGCAAGTTCAGGAAATTCTGCTCTGCAATAATACCTTTGGTTGATTTGAATTTAATATTTGTACTTGGAAGTAAAAATTGCTTTTATTGTTTAAATTTTTCATGGTTTGGACTTTTTGGTTGTTAAGGATGACCTCTCCAGGCAATCCAAATAAACAAGGTTTCCCTTTATTTGATATTTAAACAAAAATATAATCAGCCCTCCAAAGTACTTCTAACTCACTGTGGGCTATTAGAACTCTTAAAGTAGTTGTGTAAGGTTTTAAGCTTTGGGTATTTTAAGCTAATAATGATGATGAATTAGGCATAAGGGAAAAAAAATCAGTATAGCCATAGATACTTTTTCCTTGGATCCACATGGATTTGAGTTCAAATGACACGGCAAATCACTCCCAGACTCCTATCCTGACTCATTCATCTACTCAATTGAGAAATCCTGAGAATATAGGAAGCTAAACTGAGCTCTAAATATTCCTTTGCTTACCAAGCCAACAAATTCAGGAAGGGAACAACAGTGAAATAATAAACATTTAATAGAGACACTGAAAAGAATTTTAAAGCAATTAACACAAAACCAGTTCCATTTCTGAATGGGTGGGAGGAACTCCAGTGTTGTCTGAAAAAGAGAGGTCTCATGGAAGGGAGTCTTATCCTTAGTGTCTTCAGGAATTTGAAGGGCTTGGTGGAGGCATACGATTTGTTCTATTTGGCTTCATAGGGCAGGACCAGGAGCAATAGCAATGGGTATAAGGTGCAAAGAGGCCAATTGAACTAGCTAGTTAGCCATTTATAGAGTGCTTTAAGTTTGCAAAGCTCTTTACATATATTCACATTTGATCCTCACAATAACTCTGTGAGGTAGGAGGTATTATTGTCCCCATTTTACATTTGAGGAAATTAAGGCTGGCAAAGTAAAGAAGTAAAGCTGACTTATTCCAAGTAACATGGCTAATATTTGAAGTAAGATTCAAAGTCAGGTCTTGCTGATGACAAGACCAGTTCTATCCACTATTCCATCTAGACATTTACTTCCTACTGTCAAAAAGCGCAATTGACTGCCTCATGAGGTAATGAGCTCCCTTTCCTTGGAGGTTTTTATGCAGAAGTTGAATGATCATTTATTTGGCATATAACAGTGGAGATTCCTTTTCAGTATTCTTTGGGTATATCTAATATGTGTGTATTTTAAAATATATACACATGCACATGTATGTATATACACAATGCATGTATATATACACACATGTGTATATATGGCAGCCAGGTGGCTCAATGAATAGAATTCTGGGCCTGGAGTCAGGAAGAGTCATTGTGAGTTCAAATCTGATCTCAGACATTTCTAGCTGTGTGATCCTGGGCAAGTCACTTCACTTCTATTTGCCATAATTCACTGGAGAAGAAAATGGCAGACCATACCAGTGTCTTTGCTAAGAAAACTCCATTAATATTATTGGCAAAATTTGTCCATGGAGTCATGAAATGACTGAACAACAAGAAACAACAACACATACCACACATACACACACTATATCTATATCTATATCTATATCTATATCTATATCTATATATCTATAGATATATATATATATGTATATATATATATATATTTAACATATATTGGAATGGATGACTGCTAAGGTTCCTTCTAGTTCTCTAATTCCATGATTCTGTGAGGACTATGTCTCCCCATTTCCCCTTTTAAAAATCTAAATTTAAATTACATTTTCCCACTCCTTTCCCCTCAGTAGTTTAGGATTTAAGTGCCTCTAAACTCATGCCCTGGGACTAGGCTGTGAAGACATGGATGTAGTCTTCCCTGCAGCCAGAATGCATTCTTGGACAATCCTGGGACTGAAGACTTCAGTGAGGTTCTCTGCCTTTGTCGGCACATATATACACCTATCTATTTTCTGATTTATTAATTGTAAACACATACTAATAATTTATATCATAAAAACACACAGGAATAGAAATTTTATTTTATTTATTTATTTTTTAAATTTAAACCCTTACCTTCTGTCTTGGAGTCAATACTGTGTATTGGCTCCAAGGCAGAAGAGTGGTAAGGGCTAGGCAATGGGGGTCAAGTGACTTGCCCAGGGTCACACAGCTGGGAAGTATCTGAGGCCAGATTTGAACCCAGGACCTCACCTCTCTAGGCCTGGCTCTCAATCCACTGAGATACCCAGCTGTCCCCTAGAAATTTTAAAGGATGAGAATATAAATGATGGCAGAGACAATAAGGAGTTACTGACATTTACTGAGCATGGGAAGGAACCGATCAGATGTTAGTAAAGTCCTTTTAGTAGCTGAGTAGAGAGAGAATTTTGAGTCTGGGAAACCAAATAGATGGCTACTATAATTGTTCAAGTAAGAATGATGATGGATTGAACTAAGATTTATAAGTGGAAAGAAGGGGACAGATACCCCTTCTGTGGAAGTAGAAATCACAAGATTTGACGACTGATTGGATCTGTGGAATGAGTAAAGAGAAGAATGGCTAGTACCAAGATTATGAATCTGAATGACTGAAAGGATGGTAGTGTTCTCCAGGTATTAGGGATGTCTGCACAGATAGGTTTGGGAGAAAGTGTCATGAGATCTAAGATGCAGAACATGATTTTCCATGCCTGCTCATACCATGTGACTCATGCTCTACCCAAAACAAAAAGGGGGAAAACGGGGACTTTTCTTATCTATCATTTCCCCAAGCATGAAAGCTAGCCTTCAAGGTGTCTAGGAGGACCTGCTACATTTGCAAGGCGACTAGTTGGGCAAAATAAGGGAAGAAATTTTCCCAGTGGCATCTATACAAATGCTGCCATGAGTATCCAGGGGGTGGGGTTTAACTGCCCTAAGGATCTGATGCCAACTTTAAAAATGGGGGGAAGCTGGAAATTTGCATATCACAGGGTAGGGGAGAAAAATGTGGATGGACTGTGGAATGATGGAACACAGGAATGACTGTGTTGCAGAAATGATCCAAGATTTGCTATCAGGGAAGGTTTGGAGGCAATCTATCTTCTTACTCTTTCATTGGTTGATGACAGTTCACTGTCCCTATTTTGGACACCACTTTTCTAGATCTTAAAATTATAGATTCAGTCCTGGAAGAGCCCTCAGGAGTCATTTCAACCAACTCCTTCATTTTACAGATGAGATAATTGAGAGGCTAAGTAACTTGCCTCAGGTGACCCAGGTAGTAAAGCAAAACCTTAATTCAAACTCTGGCCCTTTGACTCTCAAACCAATGTCATTTCCATAAAACTCAGTCCAAATCCCAATCCCTCTTTAATTCTCATCATTAGAAATTTGACCACCAAATGAATTGTTTTTTGATCCCAGCAGCTCACGACTTCAGCCTACTTAAGGCAAAGAGAGGTCACGTGTGATATAAATAAAGAGAGTGGCCACACTGGATAAATCAGCATCTCCTGATTTCTATAACTTATATTTGAAAAGAAGTGATTTCTATGAAGGACATCACTTTTCAAAAAGGAACCAAGTTATTTCTAAAGGACCAAAGCTCAGTTCTGGGCTTTCTATCTTCTTTAATGTATGTATGGCCCTTGGCAAGGCACAAACCTCCTATGCATTTGAGTTTTTTCACCTTTGAAAAGGGCATGCTCCTATGTTCTTCCTCCTAGGGATGTTATGAAGAACATCTTCAAAGCACTTTGAAAGAACAAAGTTTAGATGGAGTACATGTGGTGTATGCCAGTTATAGTATGGGAGTGTTTGGATAAGGATAAAACCTGTATTACTTGATTGAGACATGACCCTTCCCAGTGTCCTGACATTTAGTGTGAATGAGCCCATGGTAATCACAAGGGATGTTAGGAGTCCTTTATTGTCTATCAAATACTCTTTTACACTCTAATTATATTGAAAAGACACTATACAAGCCAAATATTTGCAAATAGTATCTCATTTTTAACCTACTAGAGAAAGGAGAGAAGAAGAAGGTTTTGACGCAAAGGAATTTTATATTTCTGTGATGAATCTTTTCATAAAATGAATAATCCATTCTTGATTTATATCTGTGCAATCTTTCAGAAGAATTTCCCTATACAATAAGTCATCTGTTCTCTGTTGTTTTAATAATCAGCACTTGCTGATATTAGCTATTAAAATATAAATGTTATTTATATATAAAATATCCATATAACAATATATTGTATAATATGTACCATTTGTATACAATATAAATATATAATTAGATAACATCATTATATATATTTTATGTATAATATATAAATATGTATATATGGTGTACCTCTCTCTCTGTCTCTGTCTCTGTCTCTCTCTCTCTCTCTTTCTCTCTGTGTCTCTCTCTGTGTCTTTATCTCTGTTTCTCTCTCTCTCTCTCTCCCTCTCTCTCTCTCTCTCTTTCTGTCTCTGTCTCTGTCTCTGTCTCTCTCTCATACTTAGCTCTCCATTTAGACCAGGGTTTTCACTCTTTTTTTGTGTCAGAGACTTCTTTGGCATTATGATGAAGCCTATGGACCCCTTCTCAGCATAACATTTTAAAATGAATAACATAAAATACATAGGCTAGTAAGGAAATCAATTATTTTGAAATACATTTAACACAATATTAAAAACCAAAATTCCCTGGGTCCCATGTTAATGACCCTTATGTTAGACTCAACCTTTTACCTGTAGTTACAGCTGGCTATTGGAGGGGAGTATAATAGGAACAATGGTTTGACACATAGATAGTGATGAACCATGGGCACATAATAATCCACATTCTGCAACAAACTGAGTATGTATATATACATACATACATACATATATATAATATATGGAATGTGATTGAAATTAATTGACCAAAAAGAAGAAATAATGTTTACTCTCATTTTAATTAATGAATTTCCTATAGTCTTTCCAGTGGTGCTCCCCTTATTTCAGCTAGGCAGACACATTTTCTTGTGTAAACTCATGAAAACTATTCTTTTTCTATGGTAGTAAGGAGCAGAGGTTGAAAGTAGGAATGGACATTAAAGATCACCTAGTCTAATTCTCATTTCACAAAGTAGGAACAGATACAGCAAGGTCCTGTGACTTGTCCTTAATCCCAAAGTGGTATGACCTCTAGCTTACTGATTCTAAATCCATCATTCTTCCTACAACACCAAGTAAGGAGAAAAGCAAGGTGTCTTCTATGAATGGTGGGTTACTGGAATTGTAGAAATTATCATAAGGAACCAAGACTGGAAGCCTGAGCTAAACATATATATATATGTATATATATATATATATATATTTTTTTTTCCCCCCACAAAGCTGGCACTATGTTTCCAAAAAGGTTTTTTTTTGTTGTTGTTGTTGTTGTTGAACTCACATTTTGTTTATTTTATGATATAGAATAGCATTTTAATGAACAGTTTCAATAGATTGGAATCATAAGTTTAAACTTACAAGATAAAATTTAAAAGGGATGAATTTCAAGATCTGACCTTGTATTAAAGGATTGACTTTCCAAGTATAAGATGAATCATAGAATCTTAGAGGTGAATACTCATTATAGCCCATTTTTGGACACCTCAACTTGTTAAATTGTTCTTTTTTATACTGAAACGAAATCCATTTCTCTGTAACTTTAACTTACTCTTATTTTTGCTCTTTGGAACTACACAGACTAGTCTTATATTGCTCTCATGTGACAAATATTTATAGATGCCTATCAGGTTCCCCTAAGTCTTCTTTTTTTCCATGCTAAAATTCTCAGTTCCTTCAGCTGTTCCTCATATGACAGTTTTGAGTCCCCTTGCAATGCTGCTGATTCTTCCCTGGAAAACACTCAAGTTTGTCAATGACCCCTCAAAGTATGGTGGCCAGAATTGAAAACAATACTATACTTCAGATGTTGCCTGATCACCAAAAGAAGGGTGGGACTCTAATCCTTCTTGTTCTTGTCACTATGCTTCTATGAATGACACCTAAAATAACATTAGTGCTTTATTGGCTACATCATATTGTTGATATATTGGAGCTTGGAATCTATTAAAACAGACAAGCTCTTTTCTCATAGGAATTGCCCAGTTACATTTGCCTCACCTGGAATTTGTTTAGGGCCTTTTTCTTATCCTAATTGCAGAAATTTACATTTATCCCCATTAAATCTCCTCTTTTTAGATAGAATGTTCAACTTATTGTGACTTTTTTGAATTCCATTGCCTTTTATATCTTCAATTAAATCAGAGATTGGGAAACTATGATTGGCGTGCCAAATTCTGCCAGCTATCTCTTTTTTGTATAGCCTGAGAATGGTTTATAGTAATGTAATGGTGACTGAACAAAAACAGGTTATGCGTTGGATTTTACCCCAAGGTTGTATGTTTCCAACCCTTGATCTAAATCATGGATGAGCAGAACAGGGCCAGGGGAAATATAAGAACCAAAGAAGAGCAAAGAACCCATAATGAATGGATTATGTTATATAAATTGATAAAATAATAACAAAATTATCTGAAGTTACAAAAAATAAAGATTCTCAAGAAAAACAATGGGGGAAAGGGTAGATATGAAAGGTGCTTATGACTTCCAGATTTCAAATTATGTTATAAAGCAGTAATCATTGATATGCAACCTGGAATTATGCCCAAAGAGTTATCAAACTGTGTAAGCCTTTTGACCCAGCAATATCACTATTAGATTTATTTCCTAGGGGGATCAAGGAAAATAGAAGAGAACCTATATGTTCTAAAATATTTATAACAGCTCTCTTTGTGGTGGCAAAGAAATGGAAATTGAAGGGATGGCTATCTATTGGGAAATGGCTAAACAAGTTGTGGCATAAGATTGTGATGGAATATGACTGCATTTTAAGAAACTGATAAGTAGACTAATTTTTGAAAAAATCGTGGAAAGATCTATATGAAATTACGTAGAGTGAAAAGAGCAGAACAAGGAAGACATTATATGCAGCAACAGAAATATTGATTGAAGGATGGCTTGTGTATGTCTACCTCCAGAGAAAGAACAGATAAACAGAAATAAGTAAGGGATAGTTTTATATACACGTATATCCTTTGTCAAATGATGCCATCTCTAATGGGTGTAGGGAATGGAGAGAGGAATTTTAATGTAATCAATAAACAAATATATAAATTTAAATGAAAAATACAAAAACCAAATAACCAAACTAGATAAGCTGCTGTACCCAACATCTATTATGCCAACTTCTTTTTTAAAATAATATTTTATTTTCCCCTATTATGTGTAAAAACAATTTTTAACATTCTTTTAAAAAAGTTTTGAGTCCCAAATTTTCTCCCTTCTTCTGACCCTACCTCCATACCCTCCATACCTTTCTGAGATGACAAGCAATCTGATATAGATTTTACATGTATAGTCACATAAAGCATTTTTTCCAGATTAGTCGTTTCATGGAAGAATGTTCAAATGGAAAAAGAATAAATAAAAAATTAAGTTTAATATGTTTCAGTCTTCAAACTCCAGTTCTTTCTCAGAGTGCAGATGATATGTTTCACCATGAGTCCCTAGGATTGTCTTGGATCTCTGTATTGCTGAGAATAACTAGGTCATTCACAGTTGTTCATCAATAAATATTTCTGTCACTGTGTACAATGTTCTTCTGGTTCCACTTATTTTACTTCAATTTATGTCTTTGCAGATTTTTCTAAAATCATCCAGCTTATCATTTCTTGTAACACAATAGTATTCCATAACTATTATATATCACAACTTGCTATCTACTTCCCTAAATTTCCAATTCTTTGCTACCACAAAAAGAGCTGCAATGAATATTTTTGTACAAATAGGTCCTTTCCCCCTTTTTGATCTCTTTGGGATGCAAACCTAGTAATGATATTGATAGATCAAAGGGATAGTTTTAGAGTCCTTTGAGCATAGTTCCAAATGGCTCTCCAGAAGGGCTGGATCAGATTTCAGCTCTACCAACAGTGTATTTGTGTCTCAACTATTTTCTGCATCCCTTCCAACATTTATCATTTTCTTTTTCTGTCAAATTAGACTATCTTTTAGGTAAGAGTTGGTTGTAATTTACATTTCTCTAATTGAAAGCGAACTGCCTGTTCAAATTCTCTAACCATTTATCAAGTGGAGAATGATTTTTATCTTATATATTTGATTTAGTTCTCTATATATTTGAGAAATGAATTTTTTATCAGATATACTTGCAGCAAAATTTTTTTCCAGATTTCTGGTTTCTTTCTACTCTTGGTTGCATTTATTTAGTTGTATGGTCCAATCCACATTTTATAATGCTCTCTATCTCTTGTTTGATCCTAAATTCTTCCTTTATCCATAGATCTGACAATCCAACTATTACATATTCTTCTAGTTTGCCTAGAGTATCACCCTTTATTTTTAGATCATATACTCATTTTGACCTTATTTTGGTATATGGTGTGAGATGTTGGTCTAATCTCAGTCTCTAATATACCATTTTTCAATTTTTCCTCTTATTTTGTTCAGTCAATTGACCACCACTCCTCTAATATTTGTTATCCTTATTAGAAGATAAGGTTCTGGAATGCAGGAAAGTCTTGTTGGCTCATATTTATATCCTCAGTGCTTAGCAGAATGCCTGTCACTTAATATTGACATAATAAATACATTTTTATCCATTTATTCATTCAATTGAATATAGTAGCCTAATGTTTGATGAACTCAAGAATATAAATTGTTGAGGTAAAGCTTCACTATTTGCCCAGAACTGTCAGGACAATTGAAAAGCAGTTGAGCAAAAGTTAAATTTATGTCAGAATAAATTCCCAGTAGATATTTGACCTAAATGTAAGAGATCACATCACAGAAAAATTAAAGGCAAATAGAAGGCAGCACAATTAAGGATAATTAAAGAAATAAGGGTTAGAGTTGATTATTAGAAATTAACACAGATAATTTCAATTATATAAAATTAAAAAGCTTTGCCATGAAATTAGCATAGCTAGAGTAAGAACAGTTATTTAATGGGCAAAATCTTCACAGCAACCATCTCTATAATAGTCTGATGGATACACAAGGTAGATAAGTACTGATATAGAAACAAGAATCAAATACATATGTAAGTGATCAAAGGATATGAGTAGGCAGTTATCAAAGGAATAAAAATGAAAATTAGTAATAACCATATAAAACAATGCTCCAAATCATTAAGAAAAATGCAAATAAAAACTCTGAGGTTTCATCTTATATACTTCTCAGCTTGGCAAATATGACAAATGACCAAAATGTTTTGTGTTGAGGGTGGATTATGGGAAGATCAATACATTGTTTTTAGATCTATGAATTGGTTCAATATTCTGGAAAACAATATAGAATTACATTAAGAAAGTCATCAAATTGTATATGCTCTTTGACTCAATGAAACCAATGTAAGAAATATACCCAAAGGAGGTAAAAAATAGAAGGTCCTATACATACAAAAATATTTATAGCAGCATTTTTTACAGGAGCAAAGAATTAGAAATAAAGTGTGTGTGTGGGGGGGGGTAGCTGGGTGGCTCAGTGGATTATGAGCCCGGCTTAGAGATGGGAAATTCTGGGTTGAAATCTGTCCTCAAACACTTCCTAGCTGTGTGACCCTGGGCAAGTCACAACCCCCATTGCCTAGCTTTTACCACTCTTCTGCCTTGGAACCAATACACAGTATTGATTCTAAGATGGTGGGGTTTTTATTTTTTTTTAAAAGAAATAAAGTGGATATAAGCTGAATGGTTGAACAAACTATGGTTTATTGATGGCATATCATTGACTATGAAAAACAACAAATATGGAGAACTCAGAAATATGAAAAAACATAAATGAACTGATGCAGGAAGAAGTACACAGAAGCAAGAGAACATTGTACATAATGACAACAATTCAAGGAAAACAACACTGAAAGATGTCAGAACTCTTATCAGTGTAATGATTGGTTTTAACTCTAGAGTCAAATATACTAACTTGTTCTAGTCATAGAGAGTTGGATTATGGGACTGGGCCCTGACTCAGTATTACTTCTTTCTTACAAGAGGTAGGAAAGTGAGGTTGAATCATTGAGAAGGAACAAGAAGTGAGTGCCAATATAATACACACACACACACACACACACACACACACACACACACACACACATCTCTGAAGGAGCTGGGAAAATGAAGAAACAAAAGAGTCATTGTTTTTGTAGTTTGGCACTTATCTAAATTTTAATTCTGACTTTTGACTTGATTGTCCTTCATGCACTTGTTGCCTTGACCCCAGCATGAGTGTGAGTCTTGTTTTCTTTTTTCCTCCCTTCAGCACTGTCAAGTTAACCCTATATTAGCCTGGTTTAATCTAGAGGATATCCCTCTACTTGTGCCTTACTAACACACCTATTCTTCTCTCTTGACTAAATGATTACCCTACTTCTAGTCTGCTCTGCTTAATTCTAGGTACTTGATCCCATGGTTTATTTTTCTGTGTGTATCTATGATTGTAGCTGAGCAGAGTGGTCTTGTGTAATGGCTTCTCATGAGGCTTCTGTTGCCCCTCCTCTAAGGAAACCCATGGACATACATACGTCTTTTGCAGGGCTCTTATGAACTTTTGGAGGTTCGGAACATAAGAACATAAGAACACTGGACTACCAAAGCTAGAAGTGGTCTCAGAAATCGTCTAGTCTTATGCTTTCATTGTATAAATGAGGAAGATGAGATGCAAGAAGATGATTTGACTTTCTAAAGGCCATAGGGACTAAAATAATGCTTTTCTAACTCCCAGGTCAGTGTTTTTTCCAACATGTATATGATACAATAGATATAGCACTACATCTGCATTCAGGAAGACTTGAGTTCACATCTAACTTCAGAAACCTATTAGCTGTGTGACCTTGGCCAAGGCATTTTTCTTCAACTGTAAAACTGAGGTAAAAATATCAGCTATCCCTCAGGGTTGTTGTGAGAATGAAAAGAGCTATTTTTGTTTTGAGGCACTTGGCACAGGGCTTGGCTCATGGCAGGTACTTAATAAATATTTGTTCTATTTCCCCTCTCTTGCCCCCATACCACACAGTATCCCTTAGCTATAACAGATCCTCTACACCACTGTATATCACTGGAGGCAGAATTCCAGACTGGCATCTATCTCATGAATTTGAGGAATCCAATGAACTGTCAGAGATCAGATAAAGCATTGCTAAATGCTGTGCATTGTCTACACCATTTGCCCAATATCAACTTAATAAACTTTTCCAAAAAAGAAAATGAGGCTAGTCTGACATGACTTTTAGTGAACACATTCATATGGTGGTCCTTACTTTTCAAAGTGCTAATCATCTGGTTAGTAATCTATTCTAGAAATTTGCAGGGATTGATGCCAAGTTTATGGAATTCTCTTTTGTGCACTCCCTTTTTAGCAGTGAAAGAGAGACTCCCCAAACTCTAATCCAGGAGTGGAAATTTTTTAGCTGGAAGCAAGGATTTCAACAGGTCAATGGAGCTAAAGGAATTAGGGAGTAGGGATGTAGATTTGAGAAGATAATGAACTCTGTAGCAGAGAGTCAGTAAGAGAATGAGAGAATGATCTTTCCTGCCACAGGTAGACATTCTGTGGAGGCTATATGAGAAAGCACAGCCAAGAATTACATGGAATGAAAGCATGAGTAAGAGTTAAAGTCTATATCCATGAAGAAAATACTTAGAGTTCAAATGATGAATCTATCAAAGAAAGGAAGGAAAAAGTAAACTGAAAATGAACTGGTTTCCTACATAAAATATAAGCTTTAGATGTGGCAAAACTTATAATAAGCACATTTCAATAATATTATAGGGGGAAAACCCCAAACCACTAGATGACAATCTTATAAATACAACAGACGATCAATCACTGTATATCACAGTCACCAATAGAAGCACACTCAGAAATCTGGCTAATGAGCAACTATAAAATTGGGGTTCTCAATAAAAGCCCAGAATTATGTAAAAAGTCATCTGTTATCTGATAAAAATGCTGAAAACAGTTAAGACATAAATTAAGTTCCAAGCTCATATTAACTACCAAAAAAAAAAACCCCAAACCAAACCCTTTGTGGGAAAGTTCTCTTTCATTAAATCTCTAACTGCCTTTTCATGTTGAAGAAGCCTTTAACATTTTCATTGAAATAATGAGCACTCTTCTGAACTAGAACCAGGACAAAATTTGATTCATTCAAAGTTTTCTCTTCTATTTGTTGGTATCTAAGGATAGGGAGAAAAACCAACTTTCAGGAAATGCACTGTATAAAAAAAGTCATAACAAAACATGGAACAAGAGGAAGAGGATTTTGTTTTCTGAAATGATCAAATTCTGAAGGGAATAATTAAAACAAATCAATCATGGCCTATTTTTGAACAGTCAAATCAAGGATTTGGTTGAAAGCCTGTGGTGATGGAATGTCTATAAAACAGATAAGGAAATTGGAGGAAGTCAGTTTCAATTAATCAGTCAAGAAATCTGATTGCTTGGGTGCATGCCATCCTCATCTTCTCTATCTAGTTTATTTTCAGTTGCCTAATTAGTAACCAGATGCTTCTTCATCCTATGTTATAATGACCCACAAAAAAGGAAATCAGCTTTTTCAATGCACTTATTACTCTTTGTAAATTATGGTTTAGTAAGGTGGTTTTCATCTTCCTGGTTTTCCTCCTCTATATTTACAAGCTTGAATGGAGGAAACCTATGCACTTTCATATCAAAGGCTCTTTGAAGAAATGAATCCTTATGATCTCTGTTGTGGGGTGGTGGTGGTGGTGGTGGTGGGAAGGAATACTTTGCCTTTTGCAGGGCTGCAAGGCTCTTTTTTCAGAGCTTGTGCTTTTCATAAAGTGCTGTAGGTGTGAGTCTCTGGCTCTCTTTGCTCTGCTCACTTCACTGAAAGAACCTTTTATTCCTTTCTCTTCTTCTTATTAAAAGCCTACAATAGTATGCAGTAAATTGCCAAGTTGATAGGCAAGATTAAGCTATTTTGGTTTGTTAGATAGGCCAATGGAGATTAACAATGCAAATTTCATGAAGCTGTGTGAGTTGACAAAGAAATTATAGCATGGGCAAGTTATACATTTTTTGGGGAGGAAAAGTTCAAACTGTTCCTCAAAGATATCAGCTTTGATTCAGGCAAGGTATTTGGAGTTATTGTTAGCTGTAGACACAGACCCCATTTGATATGTCAATAGGAAGAATATTGCAAATGAAATAAAAAATATTCTATTCTGGTTTAAAAGAGAAAAAAAACAACCCAACAAACTAGTGACTATGTAGTTCTGATCATTCAACTTCAAGATGTGGTAGAACTGGAGAAAAATTCAGGGAAATGTACTTTAAATTAATCAGTGTTTTGAGACTTCAGTGAATTTCTAAATTAGAAATAAGAAGGTTGTGTGGGTTAAAAGTTTGGAAACTGTTAATCTATGAAGTGTATGGATTAGGTGAACACGGACTTATTAACCAAATAAAAGAAAATCAGAATTAGAGGGGGTTCTCCTTAAAGGAATGGTTTTAGGACACAAAGAAACATTAACCTATATAAAAGACTATGATATATTTATGCCAAAAACACAGGATCCAAGGAGTTAGGTAAATTATGGGATGTTGTAAGGCAAATCAGAAAGGTTTGGGATGCAGACTTAATTTTGTAGGTTGGTTACCAATGGGGACAAGTATCATCTCTCCCACAATGTGTCTTGTGTTACCACTGTTGGAGACAGAATACTGAGCTGCATTGCTGATTGAATCCAAAATAGCATCTTATGTTCAGCACTGGATTGTCATTGGTATAGACTCTGGAGACATATGGCATCTGTCTCAAAGGTGGGAGGGGAGAAGATGATGTGTAGGAAGCTTGATAATGCCTAGTT
Source organism: Monodelphis domestica (assembly GCF_027887165.1). Classification (NCBI taxonomy): domain Eukaryota; kingdom Metazoa; phylum Chordata; class Mammalia; order Didelphimorphia; family Didelphidae; genus Monodelphis; species Monodelphis domestica. The sequence continues at coordinate 399,584,784 of NC_077229.1, read as the reverse complement.
AGCATCTAAGCTGTGCTTGGGAGAAAACGAAATAATAATAGTCCTCCTCTCCCTCCCTGTCCATTTTCTTCCCCTTTCTGAAGTGATTCACTGAACTTCAAAAGCACCAAGAATTTTTTTTAATTGTCTAGTCCTGGAGCTGTAATGGGAGTATATTCAATAGAGCTCCTATTTCCCTATTCATGTCCCTTCCCTGGCTAACGTGTTGAAGGGCGAAGCCTGGAAACTAAGAGAGCATCACACTACCAATTCAGAGCACACATATCCCTTCTGCTCACAGTGGTTCCCATTCACAGTGCCAGGCACTACCAGGTCCTTGCAGGCTCCCAGCATGACTCACTCCCAGACTTGAGGTTGAAGGGACAAGAGGGGTTTCCCTCATCTGAAATGAGATTCAGAGCTGGAATGAAACTAAACCTTTCAAATTCAGTAAATGAGCCTATCCTTGAGTCTCCTCATCAAAAGAGAGAACATTTTATTAAGCTTTATTTTAAAAAAACAGCAAAAGGCATATTTTCTCCATTATTTTATGTCTGAAGACATGTCTCTCTGGTAAATCAACAGCAGCTGACCTTAATAGCAAAGTTAAATGAGCATTTCAAGGGGGACAAAATATCTCCCCTTCCAAAGCTTATCTTTGACTACACTTCCAGGATTGAAAGACTCTACAGCCTGCTGCAGATAGTGCCTCTGGTGATCTGGAAGTATAATGACTTTCAATTCCCTAAATATATATATAGGCATTGTAGTTTGGAACCCATGCTGGGTCCTGTTTTTAGGGTGCCAAGAGCAAGTTCGTTCCCCTCTAGTCCATTAGAACTTAAGAGTTTTCACTGAAGCCCAATGAGTAACCCATGCACCTTCTAGACCTTCTTCTTGTTTTCTCTCCCCATTTAGCTGGAGTTAGATGCAAACCATTATCCTGTGGTCCAATTCTGAAGACTAACATTTTTGTCCAAAGGATCAGGATTCTAAAAAGAGAGAGAGCCAGAACCAGAGAGACACATACAGAAATAAAGACTTACAGAGAAAAAGAGAAACCTGGAAAGATACAGATAGAGAAGAGAGAGGGGGAAAGAAAAGAGGAGAGAAAAGATAGGGAGAGAGAAACAGAGAGACTGGAGTTGAGACAAAGAGAACAAAAAGGAGAGAGAAAAGAGAGAGAGAGAAAGAAGAGCAATTTGAGAGAAGGGAGAGGTGAGAGGGAGGGAGTGAAGAAAGAAGTGAGAATGAGAAAGTAAGAAAATAAGATCAAAAGAGAGTTGATCCTACTTTCTTACAGTCACTGATTATACAACAATGACTTCAATTAGTTTAGATTTTATTTTGTCATCTATGCTTACAGTCATCTGGTGCTAGAAAACAGGTATATGTGAAAATATCTTGGTGAAGGACTATTCTATGGCATGCTCATCCTGGCCTATCAATGGCCACTGATGGAAATTTGGGCCTGGACAATGGCATTTAGCAGAAAACTTCCGGGAAATAAAGGGGCTACTTCATTTCAGACCTTCCTGGATGACAAGACTTTTGGTATTTTGAAATATTTTAGCTGGGCATGTCATATGAATTAAAGGTCAGGTATCTGATCTGTATTCTTGACTATTTTATTTATGCAAACCAATTCTATTTTAAAAATCCCACGTTCACCCTCTCAAAATGCACCAGATGAGGACAAGGGAGAGAGAGAGAGGGGAAGGAAGGGAAAGAAACAGCACTATAGAGAAATGCTTCTGCAAGGATGACACTAAAATGAAGTCAGAAAATTCACCTCACGTCAGTCAATTACAAATATCAATTCAAAAGATTATTGGGTAATCAGAAACATTTTTATTTAGGGAGTTTGGTGAAAGCAGCTGGTTTTAAAAGGGATTATAAATAGGCATAACTTCCTTATCCCTGGATTGACCTTATTCATGGAATATCACAGAAAAGGCAGCAGAGTGGGAAAGTTGGATGAGGGGGTTCTAGTTAGGAGTCTGCTATGACAAATAGAACTAGGAGGTCAGAAGCAGTTGGAGAACACTGGATATAGAGACCCTTCCCTAAGAAGCAACAACCTATATTAGTACCTTTGTTGACTTATAAGTCCTAAGTCAAGATGAATGTTAACTGGTCTCCAGAATTCCAGAGGCTTATACACATGTAAATTGATTTGAAAAGTCTTATTTCCTTTTGAATTTCCCCTTAGAAATCTGACTTACACAAAAAACTGGAAACAAAGTGAGTTCCCATTGATTGGGAAATGCATAACCAAACTGTAGTATAGAAATATAATGGAATATTATTACAATATAAAATAGAACTGAAATATGAAGAATCTAGAATAGCATAGGAAGATTTATATGAACTGATACAATGGAATGAAGATCTAGGAGTCTGACTTAGAAATAGACTAAATATGTCTCTGTACATGTACATATTTATGCAGTGACAGTGACCACAGTCAAGGAAAGAAAGACAACATTAAAAAGCAATTGAAATCTGATGGGTTGTGCCTGGAGAAATGATGGCGAAACATACCTTTTTATAAGTAGGGAAAAGGGGGCTATGGATTTGGAATGGGATATATACTCTGTCAAACATGATCACTATGTCAATTGATTTTGTTTAACTTTTTTTTATTATTATAAGGGAAGGTTCAGGGGTGAGTGTGGTGGAAAGAATTTAAAGAGAAATGACTAGTTTAAAAACCAAAGCCAACAGAGAGCTTAAAACAAAAGCAAAATACAATTTAAAACTAACCCCAAAAGTTAAGAGAGACTTCATCAGATCAAGGGCAAACTTGGGTACATGGACTTGTTAACTAGGGTGGACCTAGGGAGACCAACTCCAAAACAAACTGAACTCTAATTTGAAAAAAGAAGTTTTCTTACCAGATGCTCTGGTGAATCAGTGCATTTCTCACTATAAAAACACATTACATTTCTTTTACCCTCTAGCTCTAAGAATCGGTTAAAAGGAGAGTGGTTAAATAAAAAGTGTCTGTATTTCCTATTTGAAATAACTGCTACTCTAAATTGTTAATTAGAAGAAGGTTTTGATTTATTCACTGTGCGCCTATCATTTATTATGCTATCTGTGGCCCAGGGAATTCTATAAATATAGTTATATTTTCAAAACAATGTCAATGACTATTTTATAAACAATGACCATATTGTGTTTGGAAAATTTCAGTTCCCATCTTAAGTGAACAAAAAAATGTCACAGTGCTGTGATTATTCTTTGTTCCTAAATCATTAGTCTTTTCACATTTGTAATATTAGAATCTCTGAATTTCAAACTTTCCTTTACATGTAATACATTATTTAGTCTCAAAATCTACACAGCCTCACTTGTTTGAGTTTATAGTTTGCCCACTCAGTTCCTGTAGCTCTGATGAACAAGTCATTACTTAAGCAGTGCCCAAAAGAACATTTTCAACAACCTCTAAGATTTCATCTCTTTGAGTATTCAGTGAAAAGAATTTGGATATTCCTTCCTGCATTAGTATTTCACATCATTTTTTCCTAGAATGCTATACTAATTTTATTTTGATTCGTTCCATCTCTTCAAATTTTCCAAGACTCACTACTTCTAGAAAACATTTCCTAGGCTACCTAGGAAGGTATCTCAAAAAAAAAAAAAAATCTAGGGTGGATTTGCTTATTGATTACTCACTGGATATGACTTTGGGCCATTCTGTCTCTGGTTCCCAACTTGACTTGATGGGGAGTTGTGTCCAACTCTAATGTCTTTAAACTACATTTATTCTTAATTAATACAAAATAACAAATCATATTCTGAAAGCCATCCCTTGTCTCCAAGGAGAGAGACCAACATGTGCCTTACTTTATTCTCAAGTTATTTAGGGTTTGTTGTTGTTTTTAACAGAAAAATGTTGACAGCATTCACCAGGGAGTAGGAACAGTTATGATGTGGATGGAATAAAATAATTAGAAAATTTTACAGAAATAGAGGAAGTTTCTTTCATAAATCAAATCCTAAATCTAGTCTGGATTGTATGACACTCACCAAATGGGCCTGAATAAATGCAAGAATTGCCTCATTTCCTTTAACTCTAAATCCTTGTCAGCAGTGATGTTGCCATGCCTTTTGTTTTGAATAGTTCACAAAAGTTTTTGCACAAAGTGAAACTTGAATCTTCAAAGTACATGGCTATCATATAATTTCTTTTCCTTCAAAGGAAACAGAGCCAGGCCCTAAAATCTAACAATGCCTGTATTTGAGAACTCGGATGTAAATAGCATCTAAAATAGAGTAATAAGTAACAGATTTGCATGAGAAAATTCCCAAGAAGTTCAGCCAATAACTTTGTAACAGACTTTCTGTATGAAAAGCTATAATGTTTTTTCTCTGCTTTTCCAGCTAGTTCTTTCTATTCATCCAAAGGGGAGCGCTATTCCTTTATACTGACCTAGAAAGGAGGGACCTTAATGGAGGTAAGACTGCCCTCAAAGTAAATCTTTATGGCATCATTCAACATCCAAAAACTAAAGCCAAACTTATAAATGTGACTCTAGAATAGTTTTGCATCTCAGTAAATAGCCTGCTTTCTATATCAGTGAATTACTTGTTAATTTTAATCAAGTGTCTTGATATCTAGCACAGTGCTTGATACCTAAGAAATATCTATTGATTGACTGACTGAGAATAGACAATGATACCTCAAAGTATAAATGAACCTCCCATCACTAATACAGGAAACAGAAATTAATGTATTTCCCTTAGGTGTGGAATATGGATGTTGAATTTTAAATTGCATGAGACATAATTAATTGCTAATATTTATTTGATGCTTTAAATTTGCAAAGTACAAATAGTTTCTCATTTGATCATCACAACAATCCTAGTATTGTTATCTCCATTTTACAGAAGAGGGAACAATCTCAGAGAAGCTAAGCAACTTTACCAGACCAGATTTGAACTCAGGTCTTTGATGCCAAGAAGTCTACTAAACCACCTATATATGGACAATTAAATTCTAGCAGATTTCTGTAAATTTCAGCAAATACATTTCAAGTTCTAACTATGTTCCTATGTCATCAGAACGAGTACAGAATTCAAATATTAATAAAAAGACATAGATTTGGTTGAGAACCATGTGTTTAGGAGATCAGAGATGGAAAAGATCTTGAAATTCATGCAGTTTAAATCTCTTGTTTTACAGAAAAGGAAGCTAAGGTCCACACAGGTGAAATGATTTAATTAAATAAATTAAGCTCTTTTTCTTTTCATGGTGCCCATGTAATTTTCCTAGGGCTATACAACCTCTGCAGAACATGGTCACATAATTTCTATCTATGAAGAACTCAGGTTCACAGGCCACTGAATGCAATTATGATTTATTTTATATAGTACTTTTAAGGTGTACAGAGTGCTTTCCTCTCAATAAGTGTGTTAGGGAACAAATATTATTATCCCCATTTCATTGATGTGGGAGACTAAGGTTTACAAGTCAAGTGATATGCCTACTTGAAGAAATAGGATTCAAATGCAAGTCTTTGACTATTAATCTAAAACTGTACTAATCCTTTTGCTTCTGCATCTTTACTGAAAGAATGAGAAAGCCTGGGGAAAGGCATAATTTGTAGCCATTTAATAAACATTTGGTAGGCATCTATTTATTCTTCAATGCTTGAAGGATGATCCAAAAAGATCCTAGATCCACTAAAAATATATTTCCATCCAACATGAAAGAGTATAAGATGCTTCTTTCCCTGATTCCACATTTTCTTTGCTCAAACATCACTAAAGAAAAAAATCAACAAAACTTGTTGTGATAAAGCTTGTTTCCAGTCTTCTTGCCTGCCAGATACTCCAAAAAGTATCTACTTTACTTTAGTAGCTCTGAAGCCTTTTAGGACGCTTGGGTTCAGTTAATGAAAGGTATAGTTATCTTAGAGACCCCATGCTTGTTGAATCCCATGCCATAGGGGCTATGAGCCGACTTCTCACCAATTAGGATCCAAGTCAGGACATGAAAATGTATAGAAAGGAGTCTGCCTTCTTCATGGTGCTGCCTCCAGATAAAATTAGTCAGACTGGGGATTCATTTGGCCAAAGACCAATCCTCACCTACTGTATCATGTGCTTTGCAATCTCAAAGGCCAGATCATGTGCTGCAGAGTTAGCATTTACAAGGGAACTTTTCCATTCCGGCCCTGTAATCATACTCCCAAATTTCTGCTTCTAAGCAACCTGAGAATGAAACTGAGAATCAGGTGGCTTGATAAATACTTTATAATGTGTTTAAAAAATGCCCTCCGGGCTACTTGCTGCCCCAGGAGTGTAGCAAGTTCCTTGAGCAAAGGCAAAGGGAAGACAGAATGTCCTCATGACACTTTTAATAGAGCCATAAATTAACCCAAAGACAATCCGTGGGGTCTGGAGGGGTTTTTACACATCTTTCACTGCTGATGTTTCTCAGCATGCTAAATTGCCAGAGCTGGACTTAAGGAAACAGGAGAATTCAGATCCTGTTGTATCTTTTGACTTTGTAGTTACTGTGAACACTTTCTGGGGAACAAAGGATGTATATCCTGATGAAGAGAAATGGTTCATCTACATTCAAGATCCTTGGGATAGGTTACAACTTTGGACAAGTTAGCCAAAGCAGGGCTGTCTAGATCCACCCTTCCAAGCTATGGGAGAATCCAAAAGGACTTGTTTATAAAGCAATCTCACCTAAAAGAGAAACACCTGGCAAGGATATGATGAGGCTATGTGGTACCAGGGCAGAAAGTGCCAGAGGTGGAGTAAAGAGGATTCAGGTTTAAATCTGACCTCAGCCATTTGCTATTTGAGCAAGTCATTTAACTCTGCTTGCCTCAGTTTCCGCACCTATAAAATAGGCTAGAGAAGGGAATGGCAAACCACTCTTTGCCAAGGAAATCCCAAAATGGAATCACAGAATCTGGCATGACTGAAGGACAACAATATTTTGCCCAGAAGCGTCTTTTGGGCCAGTATTTGAGGGCAATAATTGCAATAGTCTAGAAGGTTTTTTATTGAAATAAAAAGAAGTGATTGTATTTATCCTTACAGAATGCTAGCAGATAAAGTGGGTCAAGTAAGTTAAAGGGAAAAGAAGAAAGTGAAGGAGAGAGCAGGTACTAAAGTTTGGTGGTACAATGAAATGAGGACTTGACTGGGAGTCAGGAGACCTGGGTTCTAGTTCTCACTCTGTGATAAGCAATAGTGTGTTCTTGGCCGTCATTTAATTATCTGGACCTCAAATTCCTCATCTATAGAATGAGGAGGTTGAACTTCAATTTAGTTTATTATTATTATTTAGTTTGTTATTCAATTTAGGCTTTGCCACTGCTAACAAACTTTCTCAGGGGGTTTTAACCTAGGCTCCAGGAATTTGTTCTTTTAATATACTTTTATAAATAACTATATCTGAGTGCTATTGATTTCCTTTGTAATTCTACTCACTTTATTTTGTGCATTGAAAAACCCTCTTCTAAGGAGCTTATGGGCTTGTCACCAGACCATCAAAAGGGTCTGGGACATGAAAAAAGGTCAAGAACTCCTTTCTATGTCTATACAATCACTTCCCCCTGTTCATGAGAAAGTCATATAAAAATCATTTTATCACCACCATTTGTAAAGTGCTTTGGACAGTGTCCAGCACATAGTAAACACTATATATTTGTTGTTGTTGCTGTTGTTGTTATTGTTGTTGTTACTACTTCTAGCTGGGGATTTTTGATGAAAAAAGGACTGATCTCTACATTTCTCCCAGTCTTTGTCTGTACTTAGAAATAGGCTGCACAATGAACAATCCAAGCCAATACTTGTAAAAGGAGAAGTACCTCAGTGTCAAGGGCTGAGTTCCAAGGGAACACAATCAGATCCTTGCTCTACCAGTTATGGAGCCCTGACCTGTACCAAGCTCATGAGCTAAGCCAAGAGTTCCAAACACCTGGGCTCTCCTCTCGGCTCATCAGTTCATATCCTGAGCTACCAGTAGCAAGTCATATGGTAATGATAATAATAGCTAGCATTTCTCAAACGCTTTAAGATTTACAAAGTCAAATGCAAATATTGCATTTTATCTGCAGAATATGCCTGGGAAGTCGGTGCTGTTGTTATCTTCATTTTACTGCTACCCTTGTTTCTTGGGGTCCTATTTATAAAACCAAAAGAGCCCAACTATTTACCAGGGAATACTTATGTGTCAGAGCAGTAGATATCATGGACCACAGTACAGAAAAACTTTATCACAGTGAGGTTGGAAAAATCCAGGCTAAGTTTGCATATCTTCAATAGGCAGTTGATAATCAGCTAGAAGTTGATGTCTGGCAGATGCTGATCAGCATGATCAAGTTTTTCCTAACTTTTATATTCCAAATAGGCAAAAAAAAATTTCCACCAAAAATCTTCCCAATTTCATATTGGAACTGTTCTTGCTTTAACTGACTTTCCAGCACTGAGGAACAGGGAACACTTTGTAGGGTAGCAGGCCCTATACTCTTCCTTTTGAGTGGGTAGGTCCTCAGCTTCATCCCACTTACCCACTTGCCTACTGAGTCTAACCGAAGATTCTTCTGACCTCATGTTCTATCTCTGGCAGCAATGCTAAGGGGATGTCATGAAATAGTTGCTCTTTACAAGTCTGTCTTCAAAAGGTTATGGGTGTCTCCTCAGCATCCCCAAAATGCTGTCACTGCACTGACTGATGAAGATATTTTAAGATAATGTCTAGCCCTGCTTCTGCCTGAGCAGAGGGAAGGTCCCACTTCTCTTTTTACCCATTGTTCAATCAACAAGCATTTATTAAATGCCTATTATGTGCCAGGCATTGTGTTGGTACTAGGAATACAAGGGAAAAACATAAAACTGTTCCTGACTTCAAGGAACATATATTCTATCAGGGAAGGCAACATATATACATATAAATAAAATATGAAATATAGCAAAATTATCATGGATCAAAATGCATTTACTAAGTCTTATGTGTTAGGCACTCTGCTAAATACAGGTGATACTAAGAGAAAGCAAAATAATCTCAGCTCCAAGAATTAGGGGTCAGAAGAAGGTGTATTCCAGGTATGAGCTATACAAAGAAATATACAAAGACAGAAATACTATATATTGAGGAATACCAAGTAGGCTGATTTAGCTGGAACATAGAGTATGTAAGGGCATGTAATGGGTCTGGATCCAGTTTGTGCAGGGCTTTAAATGTATTTTGGCCTCCAGGGAGTAGGATCTATGAGTAGGGGAGTGACAACATCATGGGCTATGGATGCAGTAGATAGAGTGCTGGGCTGGAGCCTGGAGGCAGGAAGACCCAAATTCAAATCTTGCCCCTGCCACTTACCAGTTATATGACCCTGGGAAAGTCACTTAACTTCTGCCTGTCTCAGTTTCATCACCTGTAAAATGGGGGATAATAACAGTGTCTACTCATGGGCAAGGAACAAAACTCTGGCAGTTGTGTGGAGGATGGGTTCAATAGGGTAAGAGCCCAGTAGGGAGACAATTACAATAGTCTACATGAGAGATAATAATCCAAATTAGAGTCGGGGTCCTGTGAGTGCAAAGAGGACAGATGAGAGAGATGCTATGGAGGAAGGCTTCACTGATTGGACAAATAGCTCTCTGTGATTCTTTTCTCTCTAGGAATGGCTGTAATGAAACAAAAATGCTTAGCATTAAATAGCCATTGGGATGGTTTATAGACATATTCATCCAGAGCACTATCCTTCAAACCACAAAACAATTTCTGATTGGTTTACTTTACAAATCCAGTTCCTTAAGCTATGTTGTTATTAAGTTATTCAGTCATGTCCGACGCTTTGGTATGCCAAGGACCGCAGCACTCTAATAATGTCCATGGTGTTTTCATGGCAAAAATGCTGGAATGGTTTGCTATTTCCTTTTCCAGTGGATTTAGGCAGACAGAGATTAAGTGACTTGCCTAAGGTCACATAGCTAATAAGTATCTGAGGCTGTATTTGAACATAGGTCTTCCTGACTCTAGACACAACACTCTATCCACCTAGCTACCTCCTACACTGTATTAGAATCATCATAAAATGCCACCGAACACAGGAACCATATGTAATTGTAACCTGGGAAAGTTATTCAATAATCCATAACTGATAAAATAAGTCCCCTTTCTACTATGTGATCTAAAATTTCACAACTTTTACAATCGAGAATCCTACCATCCACTGCTGTGCTTGTTCTTGTTATAGGCTCTGCAAGGGAATGGATTATAATACTGAATTCCATTTAAGTTTAACAATAGTTTCAGAGTGAAATGATTTCTAGGTAGTAAGAGGCACTAGATTTAGATTTAGAGGATTTTGGTTCAAATCCCCATTCTATCACTATGACTTTGGATCAATTATTTAATTTTCTGAACACCAACTTCCATTTCTATCAAATGAGAAAGAATTAGCCCACGTGATCTTTAAGGTCCCTTCCTGCTGTAACTATGAACCCAAAATTCTTTCATTCATTCAATATCAACATACTTTGGTTTTGTTTTAAATCACGGGAGATAAAAAACTACCCAAAATAAATTTGGGCAAAAAGGACAGCAGAGAGTGAAAAATAAGGCAGAGGTCATTGTTTGGCATAGACTTAGAGCTTCCAAACTGTAAAAACTTAAACCTGGCTCGGGTCCAGGAATCTGCAGGGAACGAATGGCCAACAACCACTTAAGACCACAGTTGAAATGTACAATTCCTACCACTGTCATGGCTTGGCCACTAGAGGGCACCATAGATTCATACACCCACCTTTGAGGGTGGGTTCTATAAAGCCCAACCACCTCTATCTAGGAAAAGATCATCTCAGATTTGTTTCTCTCCCAATGTGAAACTGATGATTAGAAAAGAAACACATTCTAGGCATTAGTCATTAAGGCAGCACAAAAAGGGTACTGGAGGGCACTGGAATCTACCCAGCCCATATATTAGTATAAGAAGTAAGTGTTTATTTAAGTTCATATAAAATCAGTGTACATCTTTAAAAAAAAACCCATCAAATACGCCATAAAAATAGGGCATATCTTATATAGGAATGTTGTTGATTAGCATAATTATATAATTAGAATAAAAATAACAATGACCCCACCATACACAGAGACATATGAATAAACACACACTTTGGAATATTTGGAAAAATTGGGACTGCTTTAGATGGAAACTAATGAGGGCTTCTATCTAGGTAAATGACGAAGTCACGTCAGATTGAAACTATTTTGTCATGGTATGAGCAAGAACAATTCAAACGTGAGGCCTGCTGGGAGGAGCTTCACACTTTTTTTCAGAGAGTAAGTGGGATGGAATGGTAGGATCGTGCTTTGCGCATCCAGGCATTAGACCATTGGTTGTTAAATGGTTAGGACCTGGATATGAGGACTCAGTTGGAAATCCTGAGGAGCCCGGCTAGTGGTGGAAAATGATGAATTGTCCTATTGTCGTGATGACTTTGCTTTTCCTTGAGGGTCCCTCCATCTCTTAGGAGTTTCCTTTTCCTCTTCTACCTTGTTACTCCTTAACATCTCTCATACTTAATGAAAGAGAAAGCATTGCAGAACTCCCCAAAAGTCATTTGGTGGAGATGGTAGCTACATGCAGCTGCAAGGAAAACTGAAGGGTTTTTTAAAATAAGAAATACCCTTTGTGTTGATATTGGAGCAGATAATAGAGATGAAAAATCATTGAGCTGCAGTAGTTCAACTAAAACTAAACTATTCATTCTAAACTAAAAATTCAATTGTGTAAAGCCCTTCTAGATTGCTTTTTGATACCTGGAGCCATGACGAGGCAGCACCCAAAGCTGATTAAACCAGAAACAATTTAAAATCATCTGTCACAACCACAGCCTTCCTTCAAAGAAGCCATAGAGATGTGTCTCTGGAACACTGGGATTTTGTAGAAGTTTGAAATTTGTCACTAACCTAGAGTTTTGTCAGTCCTTCCCACATACTCTTTAAAATAAGAAAAAAAAAACAGAAAGTCTTTTAAGAATCACACAGTGGAAAAGTGCAATCTTTCCTCGTTCAGGAACTAATTAAACTAAGAGGAGGATCTGAACACTTTGGAAATTAATATAACGAGCAGAAATTGAATTGAGAAGCAGGCTAGTCTAACGGGGAAAAAGCAGCCACAAGGCATAGTGAAATCCTAACCCAGCTCTTTGAACATTCATGAACTAGGGCATTTACAGCTAGACAGAATGACTACGAAAGATGTTAAGTAGTAGAAAAATAATCAAAGAGAAATTGCCGCATTTTCCTCTCTATGTCCCCAGCATCCGTACAGGTCCTCCCTTTTGTGACAAAAATCCAGGGTAGTAAGTCTCCTAAGCAACATGTTTTTGGGTTCAAATTTCCCAGTAGAATTGAAGCTCCCTAAGAATCAGGAATGTCATTTTTAATTTTTCTCCCCCACCTCCCCCCGATGCCAGCACACTGACTTTGTATGGTGCCTTAGGAATATTTGTAAGATTTGGGGCATGTAGCAGGCTCCAAATAGATCCCTCAAAGTGGATAGTGGGACAGTGAGGGTGAATAGGATGTGGGGAGGAAGGAGAGGCTGAGAGGGACGTGCTTCTTCCTGCTGCAGCACCCTGTTCCCAGGCACCCTCATTCAGCGCAGTGCCCCAGGCACAACCACAGGGGCTGAGGTCCAGGGCCAGGAGTGGGGATGGGGCTAGACCTGGACCTCAGCTCCAGATCTATGGGAGAGGAGGAGACAGGAAGGAGGAGCATGAGGTTTCCCAGTCACTGTTTGGCTAGGCAGCAGCCAGACCTTCCTCCTGTCATGAGGATTCATGAGACATTTGTGGAAAGACATTTGTTTCCTAGAAACAAATGTTTTGTACTTTATTAGGAGGGGAAGCTATACTGACAGTGACTAAAATTGTGCACGGACATTTTCATTATTGAAGTATTCCAGAGAAACTGATCATGTTTGTTTGTTTTATAGTTTTCAAGGAGGGTTAGCTATGAACTACCAATGTCCATTAGCTGATAGAGCTCAAACTGGATTGGTTGCAGTATTCAGGGATCTCATTCAATGAGTAAAGAAGAAAGACACCCTGATTACCTCACATTTGTGGGGTGCTTTAAGATGCTTTTGTACCAGGGACCAGGGTTTCTTGGGCAGCTAGATAGAGCACTGGGCTTGGAATCAGGAAGACTCATCTTCTGAGTTCAAATACTGTGCCCCTGGGCAAGTCACTTCACCCTATTTGTTTCAGTTTCTTCATCTGTTAAATGAAATAGAGAAGAAAGTGGCAAACCACCCCAATATCTTTGGGAAAAAATTCCAAATGGAGTCACAGTCATGGATGCAACTGAACAACAACAATAAACAACCATATGATCCAGAGAGGATGGATTTTGCAAAGTCCATCCACTTAATTGGACACCCTATTAGCATGGAGAGTTGGAAGAGGCCTTGGACATTGTCTAGTCTAGGCATTTGTTTTTGTGCCCTAAATCACTTTGGTAGCAATCTGGGGAAGCCTATGGACCCATTCTTAAATCTCAGCCTAGTGCCAAGTCAATGTTACTAAATGCATAAAACAAAATGCACAGGATAAGAAAATAAACCAATTATATTAAAATAAAAGTTCATGGACTCCAGGTTAAGAACTTCTGACCTAGCTGATCTCTTCATTTTACAGGTGAGCAAACTCAAGACCAGAGGTGGTGACTTGTCTAAGGTTATAAAGTGAGCAAACAGCAGAGCTGGAATCATTCCCCAGATTGTTAGTTCTCTTTCCACTTACTCAGCCTTAAGTCTTTATGAGTTCCCTCACTTCTTTCCCAGGAATAGCCTTCCATCACATTCCATGAGTGTTATCGAGTTCAATTACTTCCAATCTGCTTATCCCTTCTTATACAATCTTTATTCTATCCAAGGCTGGTCCAGCCTCCATTGTACCCCCTTCCCCCCCCCCCCCATTCACTAGGTTGTACAGAGGATAGAGCATTCTTGGCTTGGAATCAGGAAGACATACTCCTGAATTCAAATCTGATCTTAGACACTGTGTGGTCTTGGGCAAGTCACTGCTCCAGTTTGTCTTACTTTCTTTGTCTGTAAAATAAACTAGAGAAGGAAATGGTAAACCACTACAGTATTTTTGCCAAGAAAACCCCAAATGGGGTCATGAAGTCAGAGACTAAAATGACTGAATAACTAAGTACCAAAAATATTTAATGTTCTCTCTCTCTTCAATCTCTCTCTCTCTCTTTCTTCAATCTCTCTCTCTCTCTCTCTCTCTCTCTCTCTCTCTCTCTCTCTCTCTCTCTCTCTCTCTCTCTCTCTCTATTCCTTACCTTCTGTCATCTTATCAATTTTAAGACAGAACAGTGGCAAGGGTTAGAAGTTAGGTAATTGGAATTAAGTGACTTGCCCAGGGGACATAGCCTGGTATCTGTGGTCAAATTTGAACCCATATTCTCCAGACTTCAGACCTGGTGCTCTATCCACTGTGTTATCTGATTGCCACTTAATGTTCTCAGGAAGAAATGGCTCTTGCAGCAATTTATTTCCTTTTTGCTAGGTGGTGTTAGAAAGTCTTCTTTTTTCTGTCTTTTTTTTTCGTCTTGAAATACACAAAGTCGAGTTTCTCTCAGTCTCATCTGTAAAGTTAGAGAGTAGGGCTGGCTCCTCTATAAGGTTCTGTAAATCTATGGTTATTCTTCCTTAGTGTTAGTCAATGTCAAATGTCAGTTATTCTCAAAATTTAAAATTACTCAGCACGGATAATTTTGGTATGCTGTCTCAAATCCAATTACTATTCATTTCCTGTGGTCAACAAGGCTGCTGTGAATGCTATGAAAATAGGCAGCTCTCAAAAGATTAGTCATGACTGATTTTGAAAGAAAGTCAAGATACAGCAGTCAAGAAAATCCTTGTTTGTCTATTTACCTGTGAGAGCTGGTCTCCCTCTGTGATACAACATAGTTGAAAACATTTTTTTAGACTTCCCCTACAAAAGCAACTAAGTTTGGCTGAGCAAGTTGGAAGATTCTGGGGGACAACCCGTGTATGACCAATTTCTTTTGTTACGAAAGGGTACACTTTTCCAAGTGCCTTCTCTCCCACAGGTGTCTGAAGTCAACAATAACTAGCATTTACTCCAGACAGGCAGAAAAACAACTGCTTCTCTGTTTGGGTGGCTAAAGGGGAGAAGTGTACCCAGCCTTATCCTTGCCAAGGAATCACAATCAAGCAGCTCTATTTGCAGAGCACATCTGGTTCAGTTCTCCAGGCTACTGAGAATGGGCAGCAGGCATCTGGTGAGGAGAAGTCTTCAAGAGCCCTGGATTACCTTGAGAGGAGCCATCTAGGTGATTTAAATAGGTAGCACGAGGGAAGTGACTGGTGTAAAAGAGGTAAAAGGGAGGACAAGGACCTATCATAGCCTCAAAGATTTAAAGCTAGAAGGGACCTTAATGGTCAACTAGCCTATCTGTCCCACTTAACAGAAATTGAGAGAGAAAAAAGTACAGTGGCTTGATTTATTCTAGTAGAAAGAACAGACTAGGAATATTTTCAACTTCCTATCAAGGTCTGAATCCCAAAAGACCTTAATTCGTAGAATCTTTGGTTCCATTACTTCCTCCCATGCTGACCTTGACCACATAAAACACACAACTTAGTCTCACCACCTCTGAAATGCTGACCTCCCTAATACCAAATGGGAAATGGTCAGTGACCCACTTCCCACAGACTTCTTGTGTGAGGAACAAGAGAATAAATGTATCATGGAGATCTACTAAGCTTTCTAAAGGACTTTGGATGCAAGACTGCCTGGCCTCATAGCCTTCCAGGTCCAGAATTCTAAATCTAAAGAGGGGGAAAAAAGCTAAGTGGCACCTGTCTTCTTGCAAAAATCCTCCAGAAGAATAAGTAATCCCCCCAGAACACACACACACACACACACACACACACACACACACACACACACACACACACACAGAGCTGGGTCTATTGTTGGTTGTTGGTTATTTTTTTTTTTTTGCATTTTGCATTTCAGTGGTGATTCCAAGATGATGCAGATAATAGAGTTACATGAAAGTATACCAATTGCTGGTATTTCAGAATGTTAAAATTTTCATTGCTCTTATTTTACTCCCTTCAACTATCACTAATTTTTTTATGGGGGAGGAGGAGTAAAAGTGGTATTTATCTAGTTTAACAGTAGTCTTCAATAAAAATCTAGCATTATAACCACAAAAATTTGTTTAAAATTTAACACATAGTAACATCAAAACAAACAAATGTTGCTATGGAGACAACTACCTAAATAAAGGCTCACAGAGATCCAAAACATGACGTCACCCAGGCCTGCCTGGAACCATAGTAACCTGCCAGGATAAACAGAAATATTTTGATTTTTTTTTCTATCAAGTAATGTCAGAGAATTAGCAATTTTATGGCAGTACTTAAGACAATTTCCTTGTAGTGTTCTGTACTTATGCTCCTAAAATAAGAGCAAAGGTATTTTTATCAGGGCTATTATTATTACCACATTAACTGTATCCAACAAGTGGAGCATGTGTAGGACATATCTTCTGTATCAAATTCCCCTGAGCAGTTGCTGACCCCAATAAACCAAGAAATTTATGTTCCCAGAGCAACATGTGGGAATGTTAGTCAAACAGAGGTTGGACACAATCATTCTTGGAGATTTTTGTCTTCAAAATGTGTAAACACACACACACTCACTCTTACACACTTCCCAGATTTGCCAAGGCCCAACCTCATTGTTATGCTGGTTGACCAAAGGATATTCCCTGCTATTTAGATTTTCCCAAATAACTTCTGTGTTTCCACCATCCTCACCAAGAGAGACAAACACAGACATATAGACAGAGACAAAGAGAGACAGAACCATACAGATAGAGACAGAGAGACAAAAAGACAAAGAAAGAGAGACAAAGACAGAGATATAGACATAGACATGAATAGAGAAAGAGCAGATAGAGACAAAGAGGCAAATACAGATATGCAAGAGCAAGAGAGAGAAAGGGTGACAAAGAAACAGACAGAAACAGAGATTAGTGACAGACACAGGAACAGAGAGAGAGAGAGGGAGATAGAGATAGAGAAGCGAGAGAAAGTGAGAGAGACACAGAGATATAGAAACAGAAGATAGAGACAAAGAAAATGAGAGACTGACAGAGATAGAGACTCAGAAAGAGAGAGAAACAAAGAGAGGAGATAGAGAAAATGAGAGACAAACAGAGAAAGAGAGGGAGATAGAAATAGACATAGAGAAAGAAAGAGAGATAGACATTATCTGGCACACACAGAGAAGAGGAGATAGAGACAGACAAAAACAGAAGCCTGCAGCAGGGAGCTGTTCAGAGATAGGTCCTTTCTCTGTTAGGATCCCTTTGAAGGAAGCATGACACAGGCAAACTAATAAGGTCTAAAAAGAGAAACTGAGATGATTCCCATTTATCAGCACCCCTCTCCCAACTTCCTCTATTGCTCTGATGGGGAAGGGAAAGATCAGGAAGACAAAGAAGAGATAAGGCTAGAAAGAGGAATGTAGAAGAGAAGAAGGAAAAGGGAGAAAGAGAGAAAAGAAAAGAAAGAGGAATGATGAAGAGCAGGGGAAAATAGAAGGATGTCCCACAGACAGGCTGACCTCCTCAAAATTATAACTAGCATTTATATGATTGGTTTGCAAAGCACTTCACACATTATCTTATTTGATCCTCACAACAACCCTGGGAGGTAGGTGTTATTATTATCTCCATGGTACAGATGAAGAAACTGAGGCAGACAGAAATGAAGTGATTTACCCCCAAAAAATATAGAGAGGCTGGATTTGAACTCTGGTCTGCCTTGACTCCAAGTCCAGCCTTCTATTCGCTGCACTACCTTGTAGGGAAACAGAATTGAAGGTGCCTACATAATAATTGTAGTGCAACTATAATTGTAGCCATGTTTTATAGAGAATAACTAATCAGGTCAACTATAATGAATCAGGAAGACCCGAGTTCAAATCCAGCCCCAGACCCTTACTAACTGAATAATTATGGGCAAGTTATAGCACTGGTTTCTGTCTCAGTTTCCTCATCTATAAAATGAGGATAATAATAGCAACATATCCCAGGGTTGCTGTGAGGATCAACTGAAATAATATTCATAGAGTGCTTTATAAACCTTAGAGCTCTATATAAGTGCAAGCTATTTTACCCTCTCATCTCACATCTCCTAGAATTTAAACCCATCTATATTACTCCTTCACAGCATCTCTGAATACATGCTTACAGACCATTTGAAAAGCTCCTGGTTACAGTTATAAACAACTAAGCATCATCCCCTTTGACATATCGAGTCTCTAAGACCCTTGGAGTTCAAATAACTCATCCTGAATTGAGCCAGGCTTTAGGGACCAGAATTAGAAGTAAGACTGTATTCTTTTCCTGGTACTTGGCCTATCAGATTATCTTCACTCCAGATGGCTAAAGGGAACTAATATCGTTCCACCATCAGCAGTTTTAGACAGAGGCTCTGTCAGAGCCTCATAGATATCCTAGAGAGAAGGAATCTTAGAGGTCTATTTAGTCTAATTCCCTCATTTTATTGATTGTAGATTTGGAAGGTACCTTAGAAGTCACTTAAAACAAGTTTATTTTTACAGATAAGGAAACTGAGCCCCACAATGGCTTTAAGTGATTTACCCAGGATCACCCAAATGGTAAATAGCAAATTAGGTTTTGAACCCAGATCCTCTGATTCCAAATACTCTTTTCATTGCACCAAATTGCATATACCTATTGATCATGATTCCTTTCTTTGTATTCCTTTTTCCTCTTTATAAGATGTAAGGATATTTTTAAAGTTATTAAGCTCCTACTTGGCATAGATGTTGAATGACCTGATTATTAATTCTCTATAAAGTATGAGACAAATATGAAAGGTTACAAAAAATAAATACATGGAAATATAGAAGACAGTAAGTTGTAAAGGGGGAAAACCAGCAGAGACATCAACTACCATATTTTCCTGGTCTAAGGGGAGTTTGCTGAGGAAGAATAACACCTAAACTCTTCCAGCACCAAGTACACCTCCACATTGTGTGTGTGTGTGTGTATGTGTTTGTGTGTGTAATCAGTTCTTGCTTAATGTTAATGGGGCCATTCCTCTGAGCCCTGCTTCCTGTCAGGGATTCTGCTCCCTTGAAGCCAGAATGACTTCAGGATCCCTGGGATGGGGCTTCACCCAAATTGCCAAAGGGTCCTGCCATCTATTTGCCAGCTAGGGGGTTGAATTTTCAGAATGAAAATGAGGATTTTATTTTTATATTATTTATATTTATGTCTATATATTAAAATTATATTTAATGTACATATACATATGTGCATATAAATGAACACACATGTGTGTTTTATCCATGCATTTGGTATGCGTATACACACGTGTGTGTGTGTGTGTGTGTGTGTGTGTGTGTGTGTGTGTGTACCCACAGAGCTATATAAATGTATACGCCCCTTTCTAAACTCATTATTTAGTCTTGGTCTTCCAGATAGGTTTAAAAATGACAATAATCAAATAATCAAAGATCTTATCCAAGGAACTAAATATAGCCACAATATTAAGTCCTTTTCTTACCAAGGTACTATAAATTGTAGCTAATTAGCTCTCTCAACCTTTTTGGGAAATGCAAGGTCTCAGAATTATAGACTCTTACATCTCAAAGAGACCTAGAAACCATATCTCATTGTCTCTGTACTGGGGAAAGACCAGAGGATACTTGTCTTGCCCATGTTTGTATAAATTAAATAATGGCAGGGGTCAGACTAAAACCACTTTTAGGGTTTCCATTACACTATAATTACCTCCCCCACCCCCAATTTGTCAGCGGGTTAGCAGGACATGGGATTCCAAATCTAGAGCTAGAAAGATACAGTAAGTGAATTGCCCAAGACCATACAGTAGTAAGGAGAAGAGGTGGGACTGGAAGCCAAATCCTGTGTTCTTTTAGAAGCAAGCTTTTTTGAAGGGGCTCTAATTATGATAAAATCCTGACTTCCAAGCTCCCCATGCTTAGCACAAATGGTCAACAAACATAGTGTCTTGTACATGGTGGGCTCTTATATGTGTGTGGAACTGAACTGATTTGAGCTTTGACTGCATCCTTTTGGAGGATGAGGATGTTTTGATTATATTTGCTTCCTCCCCAATCTGCACAAGTTAAATATAGCTGACCTAGTTTCCCTCCTTTAGCTTGGGAGAAGCAGTGAAAATGCCCATTTAAATGAGCATTGGACAACAAGGAAGCAGTCAGTATATGATGCCTCAATTCTTTACAGCAAAGGATGCTATGCTAAGAACAGGAAAAGAAAAGAAAAAAAATAAAGAACTTGATTAATTAGACTCGCCCAAAGTTATACTACTGATAAGTGGGGGGAGGCAGGACTTGAACCTATATCCCTCCCAACAAGAAGTCTGGTACTCTTTCTACTACATTACATTATTACCTTCTACCAAGACAAAACTAAAATCATTTCTGCTGCCAAGTAGCTTACCTTTTCTTCCAGTATTCACTAAAATTAGGGATCCTTAACTGACAGTCTAGTGAAACCTGTGGACCCTTCCCTGAGAAATATTTGTAAAAGAATAAAGTTAAATTCATATGGTTGCAAAGGAAAGCAGTTATATTGAACTAGGTGCATTTATATACATATATGTGCATATTTTGTATAGATACATATATGTATTATGTGTGTGGACATATTTATATGTGTGTATGTATGTGTGGGCAGGTAGGTGATGCAATGGATTGTGCAATGGGCTCGGAATCAGGAAGACTCATCTTCCTGAATTCAAATCTGGTTTCAGACACTTGCTAGATACATGACCCTGGGTAAATCACTTAACCCTGTTGGTCTCAGTTTCCTCATCTATAAAAATGATCTGGAGAAAGAAATGGCAAACTACAAAGATACTTCAGTATCTTTGCCAAGAAAACCTCATTTGGGGTTATGAAGTGGGACATGACTGAAATGACTAAACAAAAGATCTGAACATATGTGTGCATGTCACTCTCTACATATATGTGTATGTATATCCAAATGTATGTATATATATATATATATATCCTTCTGATTAAGCACTTATGCCCTAATGAATACTTTGTTCTTAACAAACTGTATTATTTATTGTCCCTCAACTCTATCTTTGGCTGTCCCATTCCATGCCCTTGCTTAAAATCTTCCCTCACCTTGGTATACTCTCTCTCTACCTTGTCTATTATCAAAATCGTACCCATTTTCCAAAGTCTAGTCCAATCTCTCTCTGTCTCTGTCTCTCGTCTCCTCTGTCTGTCTCCCCATCTTTTCCTACCTCTCTCTGTTTCTCTCTCTCTCCCTCCCCCTTCTGTCTCCCTTTTTTTCTCTCTCTCTGTCTCCTGCTCTCTCATTCTTTCTGTCTCATTGTCTCTCTCTGTGTCTCATTCTCTCTCCATCTCTCTGTCACTGTCTCTATCTCTCTTTCTGTCTCTCTCTCCTCTGTCTCCCTCCCTCTCTTTCTCTCTCCTTCGCTCTCTATAGTTACTGCTCTCTCTCATTCTCTGTCTCTGTCTCTCTGTCACTCATTCTCTCTCTTTCTCTCTCACACACATCCTCTCTCTGTATATATAAAACTGTATAAATATATATATATATATGTACAAAAGAAGGATCCACAAATATGTACACCAACTTAGAGGTATATATGTCTATGAACTTGGATACCATGATGTTTTTAAAGTGCCAACAGAAAATGGCTAGCAGTTGCTAAAATGGGTGTATATAAAAAGCAATGCCTTTGGGGTCAGGAGACCTTAACTTCAAGCCTGATTGCTGTCACTATCTAGCTCTGTGACCTGCTCTAAGTCACTTCACTATCCTGGGCTTCAGGAGCCTTTAATTTGTAAAATGAGGAGATTGGACTAGATCAGGGGTTGGCACACCACAGCCCAAGGGCCAGTTCCAGCCCACTGCCCATTCTTGTGTGGCCTATGAGCTCAGAATTCTTTATTTAAGATCTATGACCCACAAGCTGGAGCTTACCTACCCTTCAACTAGACTGTCTGTAAGGTTCTTTCCAGCTCTGAACTCTTACAATTTTATACCGTCCTAGCCTCCACTGAGAAAGTCATATTCTAAGAGACACAGATGCTGTAGATAAGGACGAGGACCTAAAGTGAGGAAGAAGAAAAGTCTAATAACTCAAATATATTCTCCACTTTTCACTTCCTTTTGCTATATAGATTACAGACAGCTAAATAGTGCACGCAAATTTTTATCAGAATCACATGGTGTTCATAGAGAAATGTCTAGTTATTAAAAAGAAAAGATTCACATCAGAACATTCCCTTAGGGCGGAAAGGCATAAAAGGAATGGAAAAAATAACCTAAATGAATACAGCCTGTGTTCTATCAAGGCTTTACTACAAGGAGTTGCTGAGTTTGGGAGGACAAGATAACTTATAAAAACCTATGTCAAGATGAGCTCTGTTCTTATGTATTTCCAGTATGTATTGTTTCCTGAAGGATGGCAAACATTACCAGGGCCTGGGGCAAGAGAAGCGGGAAATGGGGAAGAAGGCCTGCAATTGTTACAAATAACAATCATAAAACCCAATCATTTCTGTTAAGTCTAATTGTCAAAGGGAAATAAATCCTAGTTTCCCCTGGATCCCCAGGATATTATGTGACTGATCATGAGTGACAGTGTATTGGTGGAGAGGCCATCACAGAGAAGAGACTCAAGTAGGTATCAAGATATTCTGTGACTCAACAGTCCAGAAATCCAGAAGTGGATTTCACAGATTTATCTCAATCAGGATACAATCAGAAGGTCCAGGAATCAGGAGATTAATAAAATGAGAATACTAGATTGTGGAAGTTACGCAGATCAAGGTTGAGAGTACTCCTAGCCAGGCCTCTTAAAAATCAAGAATTAGTGTCAGAACACATTGAGTATAATGCTAAGAAGGAGAACATTTGACTTCTTTGCTTTTTCCTGCCAAGGCAGGATGAGATCTTAGCATTTAGGCCAGTGGGGGTGAGGAAAAGAGACTGCCACCGATTTAGGAAAACAAACAGGCAAGTAAATGTCATGATATATTCATGTCTCTTTAACATGTTTATAGGAGTGTTTTTAGGTAAAGCTTTTATGCCTTTGAGATAAGTTTTTAGGAGCTGGATTTGAGGGATCCTGGCCTATCTCTCTCTATTGGCCAAAAAGCAAATTTATGGCTAGATTCTTAGGAAATTGGCTCCATGGGGGTGAAGAAGCCACATTAATTAGATTGGAGGTCTTCCAGAGTTTCTGAAATTGGACTCAGCATGTAGTAGGAGCTCAATATTTGTTGAATTGAAAGGAAATACCAGTTAGTCAAAAGTAACAAAGTTAATTTAGGAAGGCAGTGAAAGAGCACTGGCTCTACTCGCTGAGGACCTGGGTTCAAATCCTCCTTCTGCTTATTTTTAATTTCTTAATTTCTCTGGGCTTCAGTTTTCTTAGCCATAAAATGAGAGGGTTGGATCAAATGGTCTCTGAGGTTTCTTCTAGCTCTATCTATCTAATTATCATCATCAGTCAGTAACTGTTTACCCTAGAGTAAGGATTGAAGCTCATAATTAGAGAAATACCATTTGAGAGAGAATATAAATCTCAAGACTTCTTAATCTCTCTTGTTGGTAGCACAATTTCCCTGGCGAACTTGTTTTAAATGAATCATTATATATTTTATATTTACTTCTCTCCTTACTAGTATCTAAGAGGATGCTATTATTCAACCTAGCAATGGCAAACCTAGGTGGCACAGGGGATAGAGCACTGGCCTGAAGTCAGAAGACTTCTTCCTAAATTCAATTCTAGCTTCAGACACTAATGAGCTGTGTGCCCCTGGGAAAGTCACTCAACCCTGTTTGCTTCAGTTTCCTCATCTGTAAAAGGAGCTGGAGAGGAAAATGGCAAACCACTCCAGTATCTTTGCCAAGAAAACCCCAAAGGCTGGTAACTCCCCAGTGCAATGTGAAGTCCCTTTGGTGTGGATATTGCCAGGCACCATTGATCAATAAGCATTTATTAAAAGTCTAGCAGGGCACTCTGTTGGCAATGTGCCAAACACTAGTGGCTACCAAAAAAACCAAAACCAAACCATCCTTTTTCTCAATGAGCTCATACATTCTGTCTTCACTGGCTTTGTAGAACTGTATTTCCTCTTCTCCTTTGTGACAAGGCAGTGAGTGTGGGGGATAAGATATAATTTTGAATGAAGTGATGTAAAACCAATGAAATCAATAAAAATGAGATTTTTTTAAAGAATGTAAGCTCTTCCTGGGTAGGTAAGAGTGGTTCCATTTTTGTCTTTGTAAACCCCCGTCCTCCCCACCACCAAATCTTTGTCTCACATACTCTAGACACTTGGTGGTTCCTGCATGGATTTGAAATGAGTTGGAAATAAAGCTATCAAATGAGCAAGAAAAGTCTTTGGAGATAGAACACTTGGAGAAACAAGAGTCAGTATGAATTCCTCAAACTCTGCAGCATTCTGAAATACCCAAAGACGGATTACACTGAAAACAAAATTTAAAAAAAAATAACAAACCTTTGGTGTTTGAAAAGAATCCATCTGCTGTTTTATTTAAGTTTTGCAGATAAGGATGGCCAAGGAGAGGTGCTTATGAAACAATGTGACAGGACCATGACTACATATATAAATATGATAAAGTTTAGTTCCCAGAGCAGATCTCATCACCACAAACGATTTATGCTGCGTGTTGGTCTCCTTTTGTTCAGATTTGCTCCAACATCTCTTCTGGGTAACAGAAGGAATATTTATGATGGGAGCTATTCCAAAAACTGGTTTTTAAAGGTTTCTGGTTGATAAAAGAAATGATGGGTAGATAAGAAAAGATGTAGAGAATATTTAGAGAAGTGGTATAGTATGAAGGATAGAGTTGTTCAGTTGTTTCAGTTATGTGTCTCTTTGTGATCCCATTTCATTTGGGGTTTTCTTGGTAAAGATTCTGCATTGGTTTGCCATTTCTTTCTTCAGCTCATTTTACAGATGAAGAAACTGAGGCAAACAAGGCAAACAAGTGACTTGCCCAGAGTTCCCACAGGCAGTAAGTATCTGAGGCTGGATTTGAACTCAGATATTCCTGACTACTCCTAGCACTCTATCCACTGTGCCTTTGAGCTGTCCTAGAGGAGAGAGATCTGGCTTCAAACGCAGGAAGATATGGGTTCAAGTTCCCACCTCCAGCTCAAATTGGCATTGTGACCATAGGCTAGTTATTAAACCTAGCAATGCTCCAGGCAACTCTTTAATTCTCTAAGGTGCAGAAAAAGTGACAATCTGAATTGACAGCCTTCTCACTTAGGAATTCTTGATATTCAGGCTCAGTTCCCACTCTTGAAAAAAAAATTCTGGGTTGCTCTCTCTTGTAATATATACCTCACTCAGCAAGTGATTTGGAATTCTAGTCCACTCTGCCACATAACAGCATCTGCATCAACTTTATTGTAGTTCTCCCTTCTTTCTGTCTCTCCCTTGCCCATATTTCTATTCTTTTCAGTTTCTTTACCAGGGCACACTATTTTGGAACCAAAATACAAAAACAAAAACAAAAAGCAAACACATCAGACATCACACAAGTTGAATTTCTAGAGTCACAATCCTTCATCATGTCTTGACCCCAACATATTAGCACCTCTTTTCTCCTGTCAATAATAATTAAAAATTCACCCAAGAAACATTCTGAAAACTCTCAAGGCACTCAGCACTCAGTCTTCTCAGAAGACCTACCATTTAGCAAAATGGAGGACCTGCTTCTGCTTAAAGATTCCAGCTAGAAATCTAAGGATCACAATAGTTACCCACCAGGGAAGGGCATCCACATAGCTACTAATGAGGACCCAGAAGGAAGGATGAGTTACATTTATGGCTAGATGAAGCTCTCAAGGCCACAACAGTATAAACTACTTTTCCTAAACAAGGATAAAACTTACTTGATTTTACTGAAGACGATGTCCACGTCGGTGGTTGTCACATTTTTCCCATCGATTACTTGGCAATCCTTACAGAGTTTTGACCAGTTTTTTCCATGCATCTCTTTCCCCGTGGCTCTGGTGTCTCCGTGGATTGCAAATTTCCTGAAGGCCTCCTCCAGGGCACTGAGTTCTGGGGCGGTGGCCCCCTCATTAGTGCCCTCAGATTCCAGGGAGAGACGTTTACCTGATTTCTCCTTGGCAGGATCTCCAGGAGACTTGGGGGGAGTCTTGTTGGCAGCTTTGGCAGACTTTGCTTTGTCAGCCATTTTGCTGGAGAAAAGAGAAAGAGAGAAGTCATTCTGTTCCATCCTCATAGATGGAAGTGCCCCGAGGGCCACTTCCTTGGTTAGCCTGCTCACAGGATGTAGGGAGGTCTTGTACATGCTATGGCAAGTAATCCAGGATGTGAAGAGACAAACAAAAGAGAAGTCAGAACTCTTAGGGAGAGTCACCCCCAGGCCACCAGACTGTCTCCTCTGCTCTGAGGTCTTGGATCAGCAAAGTAGGAGCAGCCTGGTGAAAGATGAGTTCCAATCCAGCCTCAGGCATTTATGGATTGTATGGCTCCCAGCAAATCACTTACCCTCAGTTTGCCTGAGTTTCCTCACCTGTAAAATGGGGATAAGACTTAATCAAAGTAACAACAAAGAATCAAAGGAGTAGAGCTGGAAAGGACCACAGAGGCCATTTAACTCTCCCTCCTCATTTTATAGATGAGAAAACTAAGCATGTCCCAGACTTCTATCTTTCTCTCTCTCTAGAGCAAAAGTAGTATGATTAAAGCTATCATGGGAGACACCCTTTTACTGCCTTATCCCAGGCATTAGCATCTCTTTTTTTGGTCCAGAACCATGATTTCATCAGTGCAAGGGAATTCCTAGTTAGGAAACTCCCTGCCCCAGTGCAGAATGGTACCTACTCAGTCACTCACCATCTTAGAGCCTTGCTTGGAATCCCAAGCAGTTAAACGACTTATTTGGGTTTATTTAGATGATCCATGTCTTAGGCAGAATTTGAACCCTGGTCTTTCTGACCCTCTAGTCTCTACATCCTTCTGTTTCCATTTTTCTGAAGTCTCTGCCTGAGAACCGCTCTGTTAATTTATTTGGCAGACCTACTTACCTCTGACCCAACCAGAACATTTCATTACAACTGAGATGACTGACAGGGAAAGTTGACTGAGTTTGCATTTGCCAAACATCTCACACTTGTTTCCAATGATTTGGACAAACATTCTGCATCCCCCAGTTTGTTCCCAGCTCAAATTGCCAGGGCTTCAAGGCCACCCAAGAGCTTGGGTCCTTAGGCCAAGGTATCCTACAATGTGAATGTGATGTAGTAGGCAGAGCATTTTTCAAGGAATCAAGCAAAATCCTGGCCCTTCCAACTAAGAAGTCTGAGAGGAGAAGTCACTTAATCTTTCTGAGCCACACTTTACTATCTGTATCATGGGATTAAAATACTTAGGAACCTATCACACATGGTTGTCGCATGGATCCAATGAGACATCGCACATAAGGAGTTTTATAGTTTGAAAGTACTTTGTAAATATAAGCTATTATTATGATTCAAGTCATGATAAATATACCTGTTCTTCTATCTACCTCTTAAGAGTTATTGTGAAAATAACATTAACTTTAAAAGGATCAAATGAGAAAATGTATGTAAAGAGTTTGCTATGTAAATATAAGCTATTATTATGATTCAAGGGAAGATAAGTATATCTGTTGTTCTATCTACATCAGAGTTATTACAAAAATAATGTTAAATATAAAAGGATCAAATGAGACAATGTATATAGTTTTACAATTCAAAAGTGCTATATAAATATAAACTACTAGTATGATTCAAGTGATGATAATTATATCTGTTGTTCTATCTACCTCTTAAGAGTTATTAGAAAAATAATGTTAAATATAAAAGGATCAAATGAGACAAGATATGTAGAGTTTTATGATTTGAAAGCCCTTTATAAATATAAGCTATTATTATGATTCAAGTGATGATAATTTTATGTTGCTCTATCTCTTAGAGTTATGGCTAAATAATAATAACCATAAAAGGATCAAATGAGACAATGTATCTAAAGAGTTTTACACTTTGAAAGTGCTATATAAATGTAAGCTATTAGTACGATTCAAGTGACAATAATTATATCTGTTGTTCTATCTACCTCTTAAGAGTTATGATGATTCAAGTGATGATAATTTTATCTGTTACTCTATCTACCTCTTAGAGTTATTGCTAAATAATAGCTATAAAAGGATAAAATGAGATAATGTATGTAAAGAGTTTTATAATTTGAAAGTGCTATATAAATATAAGCTATTATCATGATTCAAGTGAAGATAAGTATATCTGTTGCTCTACCTACCTCTTTCTTGGTTATTGTGAAAATAATAGTAAATATAAAAGGTGTAATGCAGATGTGAGATGCTGCCATTATCAAATATAAGGATGATAAATAGCCCTGAAGACATCTAGATTTCAATCTAAGTGTAGGTGGGGAAGAGGGGGAGTATTCAGGGAAAACAGGAGTGGAAACTCTTAGAAACAAAAACATTGCTGCAAAGATAGGTATCTGAGGTTTTCAGTTGAGGTATATGTCAGATGGAGTAAGTGGACTGGTTGAAGATAAGGAAACCAGGTACGAGAATGGTTTCTCATATGGGAAAAAATAACCAGAGAGAAAGACTATCAAGACTGAATCAGCAGAGTTATAACTAAGGCAGAATAATGGGGCTTTTGTTCCATTTTAGAGGGGACTGACCACCAAACGGCATGCTTCCACTTCCCCTATGGTTTGTCCTGGCCTCCTTTTACGTCCTTTTCCCAAGTCTGCCCCATCAATAGGTGTTCCAGGGGCTCCTCCTTTTCCCCCATTCAATTAACTTGCTCTAGGCACCAATATTGCCAATTTTGGTTCTAAATACTAGGCTCTTTTGACCACAAAGGTAGTTTTGGTTTTCCTCTGGAGCACTCCTAAATCCTCAAATCATTCTATGACACAGAAAGATACATCATTATCCCTACCATCTTTAGGCACGGAGTCAAAACAAAGAGTGACATCATTTTCTTATCTTGATGTCTATGATCAATTCTTCATACCTAAAAAAACCTCAGATATAGAGCAGGAGACGTGAGTTTTAACATTAGTAACTCAGATTAAGCAGCAGGGAACTTGCTTGCCTTCACAACTAAGAGATTTTTTATGGTTTTATTGGCCTGACTGCCAACCACAAAGTGAGTCTTCCTTGTCCGAGGATGAGAAATTTGGGAAGGTTCCCAATCAAAAACATCTGGCTCCCAACTCAAAGTTTATAGTTGCTTTGTTG
The DNA here is from genome assembly GCF_027887165.1 of Monodelphis domestica. Lineage (NCBI taxonomy): Eukaryota > Metazoa > Chordata > Mammalia > Didelphimorphia > Didelphidae > Monodelphis > Monodelphis domestica. The sequence continues at coordinate 399,555,398 of NC_077229.1, read as the reverse complement.
AGGAAAAAATGATCTGATATGATTAACTCGCTAATATATTACTGAGAAATAAATAACGTGAAGATAAACAAGAGGAGGTTAAAAAGCAGCCGAAGTCTTATTTTAAATCAATGCAAAAACCTATTTGGGACTGTCTGTGCCAAGAAGTTAAAGCTCATATCACACTCCAACCATTCACTGATTGTTCACCTTGAGAATTTATAACTCCTGATACTTGCAAACACTGAAAGAGAAAATGATCATGTCATGTTAACAATGACAAGATAAGATAACCAACAAGTATTTTTAAGTACCTTCTATGTTCCAAACACTGAGTTAGGTGTTAAGGATACAAATGAAAAAATGAGCTATTCCCTGACTTTAACAACTTATATTTTACTAAGGAAATAGAATGCATTCACAGAAAAACACAGGAAATTATGAAGTGATGGAAATAAATTTGAAAAAAAAAAAAAGCTTTCTGAAGGCCATGGAACTCAAGCTGAGCCTTGAAGAGAGACTAGAAGTTCCAAGAGGTGAAGGCAGGGAAGGAAAGAAGTCCAGGTATGATCACCCAGTTTAAGAGTTAGAAGACCTAAGTCCAAGTTCCAGCTCTGCCAACTACTGTGTGACTACAGCAAAGTCATTTAACCTTGGTGTCTCCATTGCTATAGCTGAAAAATGGATCCACAAAGGAAAATACTACTTGTATTCCCTGAACTGAAGGAAAGTATTTGTGTTGTAGAAGCTGTGGAGGTAACCTGGAGAGAACCCATGTGGCTGAACTAGCTAGTTGTTATTATTAATCATTTAATACTGATTCTTACATGTAGACAACCCTTTACTCGCTGTGCAGAAAGTCAGACTCCTCTTTGTTAAAAGGGGATAGGCGAGTTCTTATGATGCCAAGCCAGCAGATTTTCCAAAAACCACCTCTGGTTCCTCTCCTCCTTAAGCCAGTAGGGAAAGTATAGGTTACCCAGGGAATAAATTGCTGGTTGTTCTCCAGAGTAGGTTGCCCTCTGAGATGGTCTCTGGTCTCAGTATTCCAGGAGTATGACCAGGGCTGAGACAAATAGGGAAGCAAGAAAGTATATACATGGCACTTTAAAGATTACAAGATACACATACACATGCATATATAAATTTACCTTCGTAAATGTCTTGTGAAGTAAATGCTACTACTATTTCCATTTTACAAAAGAAAACGGAGACTTAGGGTTAGAATTAAGTGATCTGTTCATACCCACATAGGTGAGTAAACATCAAAGGCAAGATCAGAACCCAGGTCTTTTAACTTCAGATCCAATGCTCTTCCCACTGTACTATTGCACTACCATTGCTACAACAAAGTATATCCATTTTCCACCAATGATTTGATTGCTTCCGGCTAAACTGTCTCTGGGTGGATGTTCTTAGTATCTCCTTCGGAATCTTAGAGATTCTTAAATGTTAAGAATCAGAAGGAAAAAAGTACTCCATGTGCTTCTTCCCCTGCTGACTGGCCCCCAAGAGAAGGGATCAGTCTTTGTTTGGGTTTGGTGTTTGGTCATTTCCCTTCTCCATGAGCTGCTTCTCTTATCATGGCCAGCATCTCTAAAGGCTTTGTAGGCAAGTGGAAGAGACCCTGCTTTGGTTATCTGAGCCCTGGGATCTCTGAGCAGTTTTATCATTAACATCTTCTCTTCATCTGAAATTGGAGCTTCTAACATAGCTTAGACTTTGTTTAACCAGGGTTCCTGCTGAGCTGCTTTTGTGCTTTGCCATCCTAAAAGGGATAAGGTGGGATAAACAATACCACTCATTTATTCATGACTTTCACTGGCGGAAACCCAATGCACACAGTTCAGAGTCCTTGGTAACTGGCCCTTCAGGGATGGACACGTCAAGTTAGGGCTCAGGAAAAGCTCATTTCCTAAATTGAGTGGAATGGGTCACCCAGAGACCCAGCTTCTGATCCTGCATGCTTTTTACTAGGTCTTGAAGGCATACATGCTACGTATGACACAGTATGATTATTAGAGGATCACGTTTTGTTTTGTCTTTTAAACCATTATCTTCTAGCTTAGAATCGATACCAAGTATTGGTTCCAAAGCAGAAGAGTGATAAGGGTTAGGCAATGGGGATTAAGTGACTTGCCCAGGGTCACCCAGCTTAGAAGTGTCTGAGGCCAGAAGACCTCCCATCTCTGGGTCTGGATCTCTATCCATTGTTCTACTGAGCTGCCCTGAATTGTAGACTTTTAGAGCTGAATGTTTATAACAGACTATTAGGCCTGCAAGGGAGCCTGGAAACCATCTAGCCTTGCTCTCTCATTTTACAAACCAAAACTCATACCTAGAAGAGAAAGAGCATTTATTCAATACCTGATATATTGGCAGCAGGAGTGGTGCCAGCCAAGTAATTTGCAAATATTATTTGATTTGATTCTCCCAGTATTCCTTGGTGGAATAGGTGGTATTACTATCCCCATTTTACAGTTGAGGAAACAGAGGCAGATGCTTACTAGCTGTGTAATCTTGAGCAAGTCACTTATCCCCATTTACTTCAATTTCCTCATCTATAAAATGAGCTGGAGTAAAAAATGGCAAACTACTCCAGTTTCTTTGCCAAGAAGAGTCAGGTTATGGGATGACCACACAGCTTGATAGTGTAGGAAGTTGAATTTGATCTCAAGTCTTATTTCTGACTCCAAAGGCCAGTACAACACTGAACTGCTTGGAAATTGTAAAGTGACTTTTCTAAGGTCACAAAAGTAATTAATAGCAAAAACCATTGCTAAATTACATTTTTTTTTCTATTTAGGACAGAAGGAAAGTAAGGAATATATTTTAGAAATACATCTGTGCAAGGGCAGCTCAGTAGCACAGTACATAGGGCACCAAGCCTGGAGTTGAGATGTCTTGTGTTCAAATCTGACCTCAGATATTTTCTAACTGTTGTGACCCTGGGCAAGTCATTTAATCCTGATTGCCTAGCCCTTGTTTTTCTGTCTTAGATTTGTTACTGAGACAGAAGCCAAATCTTTTTTTTTTAAGTAAGAAATATATTTATGAAAAGTGATTCCAACTAAAAGATCTTAGTTTATCTTATGTGAATTAACTCCTTCTCTAATGATACTGCATAAATGAAGTATTGCAACCTCTAACAAATTTCATTTTTTCATGGATTTAGTTATAGAACACAGGATAACAGAGCTGGACGAGCCCTCAGCAGTCATCTAATCCAATTGTCAATCAATACAGTGATGTTGAACTCAAATTGAAATGGGGTCTGTTGGCCTGTCCATACGGATCCCTGCAGGTTGTGGATTTACTTGATTTTTAAATGTAATATTATCAATAGGAGGCAGTTAGGTAGCACAGTGGATAGAGCCCTGGGCCTAAAGTCAGGAACACGTGGATTAAAATCTGGCCTGAGATGCTTATTAGCTGTGTGACCTTGGGCAAGTCACTTATCCCCCATTTACCTCAGTTTCTTCATCTGTAAAAAGAGCTGGAGTAAAAAATTTCAAACCTCTCCAGTATCTTTGCCAAGAAGAGTCAGACACAACTGAATAGCAACAATAATATTATCTTTATCTTCTTGTATTTGTATTCCAATCATGCTCCTCCTCAGGCTTTTCTTCTCTTTAGGCTCCACAGTAAGCATTCTTAGGACATGTAGGAACTATAGTACATCCAGGGAAATGTCCTATAATTTTGAAGAAATCTATATTTGAGCCATATCCTCTTCATTGAGCATGTTCTCCAGCATCTATGGGATTCTGCCAGCTGTTGTCCTGCTGCTGCTGCTGCTGAAGGCTGCTGAAAAAAGCATGTATTGGCCACCAGACCTGTCATCTTGTTTCCTATTTGCATTTCTCCCCAACTCCACTTTTCTACCAGCAGGAAGAAGAAAATAAATCACTTGGACAAAACAGGGCCTACAGTCCCAGGGAACTGGCTAAGGAAGAAGCAAGAGATACCAGGCGACCAAATCCATGATGGAATCGAGGGCTCTTTACTTTTCTCTGTACTCTCCAGAGTTGGTATACTACATTCCCTGGAGCCCTAGTTCCTCCCTGGACTCAAACTTCATTTAAAGGGAAAAGGGTCAAGTGTGGGCAAGAGTGAAAGCCAGATCAAGTTTCATTCAGGCTGGTAACAAACTATGCTGCCTGGAAAACCTTGGGCACACCACTCTCTCTTCCTTCTCAAAACTATCTTGGTCCCAGAGTATTTTCAGTGGGTTTTGAGAAGATGAAGGGAAGACTTTATCTAGTCTTAGATTCTTTCAACATAAAGACAAATAAATAAGCTCCAAAGGGCTCTCGAGGCTAATTCTCTGGGAAGTGCACAGACCCCAGTTCCTCTGACAAAGACTGGGTCTCTCTTTGGGCAAAGACCCATTTCAATTAGACATATTCAACAAGCATTCATTAACTGTGTTCTTAGGGCAGGCAGAGCCCTGTGCTGGGATCTAGGGAAGATGCAAATATAAATAAAATTTAGTCTTTGCCCAGCTTGCAATCTGGTGGGAATATAATACTAGTAGTTATAATGAATAATAATAATCAAATATCTCAGAGAATACCATGGAAATATACCATATTTGAATAGAAGGGGTACAAAATAGTTATGAACACAAAACTCCCAAAATATAAAGCTTTGATGCAAAGCTCCTACAAGGTAGGCAGTTGGCTAGGATCAAAGGAACAGAAAGTACTCAGATGGACACTTTTTAATAAGACTTTCATAACTACATATATTTTGGATGGCATATAATTCCACCCTCCAGGGCCTGCTCATATTTTGTTGTGGTAGACAAAGCAGTAACTTACTAAGGGAGCAAATTGCAGACTTTGGCTAAGTTCCACCAAAGCCTTGCCCACTTCTGCCCTGAGAGATCTTATGGGAAATTCCAAGTTATGTAGTCTTCTACAATGTGTAGTCACCAGCTTTATCTATTGGTAAGCCATTGCATCCATTTATTATTAACTGCAAGGCAATATAAACAGAAGTCATGGGTGCTCTCCAGGAAGGCCATTCACACACTTCTGAAAACTCAGAGGAATGTAATTTCTCACATTATCTATCATGAAAGTAGCTCCATGACAAGGGGAGACATGGAATCTGGCCTTCAGGAGCACACCCACTTAGTTAACTTGGGACATTTTCACCAAGGAAAGAAGGCAAAGAATTCAGTCTGCATCTGTCACATACCAATTCAGAGCACAGTACAGGAACCACTTAATCATATCTCACCATGGTCACACTCTTCTCGTTTTCTGCCTGTAGTTCAGATTTCTTGGCATTGTGTTTTGCCAGGCTTTGGGCTATGAGCTCTTCAGAGAAGGGCTCTTCTGTCTTTTACACAATCCGTGGTCTGAATGAAGAACACGGTATGCTGTATGCCTACAGAAAGACCTCGAGTAGGGGACAAAGCACCCTGATGGTTTTTCCTTGCTCCCCTCCTCAATTCTGACCTTCTTATACCCCACCACTAGTGCCAGTGGGCATTGCAGGAGAAAGAAGAAGGAAAAGGAAAGAGAGGTCACAGAAAAAATAGGAAAGGAGAACAAAAGTGTAGAGAAAGCATAGTAGGGGAGAGAAGGAAGAGAGAAAAATGCAAATGGAAGTAAGAAGGGGCATACCAGGATGGCTTGTACTCAAAGGAAAACAATAGATGCTAGGGGTTAGATAGACAGTTAGATAGTTAGTTAGATAGACGGATAGAAAGATGGATGAATAGATGGATAGATAGACGGATAGATAGATGGATGGATAGATGGATGGATGGATAGATGATAGATAAGATAGGTAGGTAGGTAATAGATAGGTTGATATAGATATAGATAGATGAATGAATGATAGATAGATGATAGATACATACATACTCACAATGTATATAGTACATTACAATATGTATCAATACATGCACCATAAATATATATGTATACATTATAATATATCTATACATGTTTGTATGAATATATACATGTGTTATACACATTCACAAATATATACATATATTACCAAAAACATACCCCAAAAGATAAGTAATCAAAGGATATCACATCTAGAAAGTGGATAAACAAATTGTGACGTGTGAATGTAACGATATTACTATCCTTCAAAAAAAAATGAATAGGATGAGTAGAGAGAATCATGGAAAGACTTATATGACCTGATACAGATAGGTAGGCAGGGGTAGGTGACTTCCTGGAAGCCTTCCTCACCTCCTCCTGACATCAAGAGGATGCCAGTGTAAAACCTAGGCTGTTGTCTACCTGTCATCGCTTGCTGCGAGATTAGCCTGTCAGTTCTATCATACATGTCCTTGATTTCTCTTTGGTTTGCATTGCATTTGACTCACACTCACACTTAATATGTGTCTCTATTGTCATCCTTTATGTGTTGGTAACTTCCTTCCTTCCTTCCTTCCTTCCTTCCTTCCTTCCTTCCTTCCTTCCTTCCTTCCTTCCTTCCTTTCTTTCTTTCTTTCTTTCTTTCTTTCTTTCTTTCTTTCTTTCTTTCTTTCTTTCTTTCTTTCTTTCTTTCTTTCTTTCTTTCTTTCTTTCTTTCTTTCTTTCTTTCTTTCTTTCTTTCTTTCTTTCTTTCTTCCTTCCTTCCTTCCATTCTCTTTCTTTCTTTCTTTCTTTCTTTCTTTCTTTCTTTCTTTCTTTCTTTCTTTCTTTCTTTCTTTCTTTCTTTCTTTCTTTCTTTCTTTCTTTCTTTCTTTCTCTTCTCTCTCTCTCTCTCTCTCTCTCTCTCTCTCTCTCTCTCTTTCTTTCTTTCTTTCTTTCTTTCTTTCTTTCTTTCTTTCTGTCTGTCTCTCTTTCTGTCTGTCTCTCTCTCTCTTTCTGTCTGTCTTTCTACCTTACTGTCTTTCTCCCTTACCTTCTACCTAAGTAGACTTAGTAATTGCTTCTAAGGTTCCCTCCTTTCTACTCTAGCAACTCCTTCTTTCTCAATTGGTAAAAATTAGGTTCGAAGGAATGGTGGGTTCTTCTTTTTATTTCTTTGCCCTTAGGAAGAATGAAATTATCACTAAAACTAGTCATGGACTTATTGAGTTTTTTTGCCTTTGGCACTCTGCTGATAGACCTTCAATGAAATGCAGAAAGTTGAATTGCTCATTTCAGAATTTCCCCCTAAATCTTCCCTCTGTGCCAGTTTTGTGATGTGCTAAAAATTATTAACCATTTTTTGCTTCTGATTGGGCAGTCTGTTAACTTGATTTTGTGTTTGGCTTAGCTGTTGAATATGAGTAGTTTTCTTTCTTTTAAAATCTATATGTAAAAAAATTTGAACTTAATAATTAACACCAAACAAGAATAATATTTCCATATACAAAACTGAATGGAAAAAGAGAAATTGTACATGAAATGGGGAGACTTTATTAGGTATAATTTGCTTTTCTTTTAAGTATTTAACAAATTTACTGTCTATCTTTCTAAGTTGACTTGCTTATCTGTGATTCTTTTGTAATTTCCCTTTTTTCTAACTTCTATATAGTATTAGTGGTAGTCTCTCGGTTACCGAGAATGACAATTGTCTTTGTGCATTATCATCTATTGATGTACCCTCATGTGGCTTTGAAGGCCAAAGGCTGAGGCACAGAGTTTGTGGCACATGGGGCATGGGACACCAGTTGTTACGGGAGGGGCGGTTGTGGCCTGGTGTCAGCGTTCATGCGCAGCGGCAAGATGTTGATGTCATTCATCTTCAAAGGTGGTGGCAGCATGGTTAATGTGGGTTCGCCAGCTGCTTCTGTCAGAGGCAGCAAGTTCTACTTGCTTTGGTATAATGCCAGCCCACTTCAAGTTGGACTTTAGCTGATCCTTGAATCTTTTCTTTGTTTAGCCTTGTTTCCTGAGCCCAGCTGACAGTTCACCATAGAATATCTGTCTTGGTATTCGCTGTGGGTCCATGCGGAACACGTGTCCAGGCCATCGTAGCTGGCTTTTAAGGACCAGGACTTCGATGCTGGTGGAGTTGGCTCTGTCGAGGACTTCCTGGTTGGTGATTCGGTCCTGCCATCGGATCCTCATGATTGACCGGAGAGAGCGTTGGTGGAATTGCTCCAGCTGTTTCATGTGCTTCCGGTACAGTGTCCATGTCTCACAACCGTACAGGAGCGAGCTGAGGACCACTGTGTTATACACTTTGAGCTTCGTCGCAGTGCTTAAACCTCTGTGTTGGAGGACTTTGGAGCGCAGCCGCCCGAGTGCCTGGCTGGACTTTTGGATCCTGGCATTAATCTTGTGGTCTAGGGACCTGTCGTTGGCGATGGTGCTGCCCAGGTACTTGAAAGTGTGGACTTAGAAAGCTGCGTGCCGTCGATTGTAATGCATGGATGGTTTGTTGGCCTCCCTGGTGCAGATTGGAACAGCACTGCTGTTTTGCTGAGGCTGATAGTCAGGCCAAACAGTTTTGTTGTGGTGGAGAACCTGTCCACAATGGTTTGAAGATGATTTTCTTGGTGGGCCATGAGAGCACAGTCATCTGCAAAGAGAGCTTCCAGGATGAGTCTCTCTGTTGTCTGTTTTTGCAGTCAGGTGGCGAAGGTCGAATAGTAAGCAATCCAGTTGGTATTTGATGTAGACACCCAGGTCTAGATCCATCACAGCATGTCGTAATACTTGGGTGAAGGATAGGTTGAATAGTACCGGAGCGAGGACACAGCCTTGCTTCACGCCATTGGAGATGTTGAAGCGATCAGAAGTCTCTCCACCAGATAGGACTTCCCCTGTCATGTCGACATGAAAGAGCTGAATCAGTTTGACGAATTTTGCTGGGCAACCGAGCTTTCTGAGGGTCACCCACAATGCATCCCTGTTCACTGTGTCGAACGCCTTCGTCAGGTCTATGAAGACAATGTAGAGACTCAGGTTCTGCTCAAGGCATTTTTCCTGCATTTGCCTCACTGTGAAGACCATGTCGATGGTGCTACGATCTGGTTGGAAGCCACATTGTGATTCAGGCAGGTTCTTCTCTGAAACAGAAGACAGGAGTCTGTTGAGTATAACACGAGCGAGGATCTTTCCAGCAGTGGAGAGTAGTTAGATGCCTCTGTAATTGTCACAGGCTGCTTGTGTGCCTTTGATCTTGTATAGGGCTATGATGGAGGCATCTCTGAGTTCTGGGGGCATATCTTCCTCTTCCCATATGCTGGTCAGCACTATGTGGAATGCCTGGAGCGCCTTTCCATTTAAGGCCTTGTACACCTCGGTTGGGATCCCGTCTTTACCGGGTGCCTTGCCTGCACTCATTTGTTTAATGGCTTTTTGGACTTCCTCTATTGAAGGAGGGATGTCAAGTTATTCAATGGTGCGGTTTTGGGGGATCTGGTCAAGGGCTCTTTGGTCGACTGAAGAGGGTCGGTTGAGAAGCTGACTGAAGTGTTCTTTCCATCTGTTGCTGATGCCTTTTTTATATTTTATGAGAGTGTCACCATCAGAGGATAGCAAGGGAGTGGTGGTGGGTTTTAATGGCCCATAGACAGTCTTGAGGGCACTGAAAAATTGTTTGTGGTTTTTTGTATCAGCAAAGCGCTGGATTTCTTCTGCTTTTTTTTCCCACCATCGGTCTTGCATCTTCCTGATCTCACACTGTGCCATGGCTTGGAGAGACTTGAATCTGTCCTTTTTAGAAGCAGAGTTTGGGTTATTTTGCCACTCCATAAAGGCTTTGTTCTTTTTGCTCAATAGGTCTTCAATAGCAGTGTTGTTCTCCTCAAACCAGTCCTGGTAGTTGCGTTGTTTGGGGCCTAGGACTGCCTTTGATGTTTCCCTTCACTGCGTCTCTGAACTGGTTCCATTTCTCGGTTGAGCTTCCAGTGAGTGGTCCCTTGGCAGACAGCTTGTTGTCCAGGCAGGACTGGAATGTTTGCAAATAAGATGGATCTCTAAGACGACTCATGTTGTAAAATGCGCGAACTGTCTGGGCGCGTTTTGGTTGGCAAGGTGCTTACTTTCTATCTTAAAATCAATACATAGTATGGGTTCTAAGGCAGAAGAGTGCTAAGGACTAGGCAATGGGGGTTTAGTGACTTGCTGAGGGTCACACAGCTAGGAAGTGTCTGAGGCTAGATTTGAACCCAGGAGCTCCTGTCTCTGGGCCTGGCTCTCAGCCCACTGAGTCACTCAGCTGCCCCCATAAGTGTATTTAAAAAATGTTTTAGCAGTTATTTTGATAAAAGCAAGCAAACAACTGAACTAAAAAGGCCAAATCCTGGATGAGCTAGAAGAAACTCATTGACCCACCTCCTAAGTAGAGCTATGAATGTCAATGTTATTTGTGTTCTGATTGAACTAATTGTGACTAGAACTATGACTTAGCAAAAGAAAGTTAAAATAAATTTTTTAAAGTGTTTTGATGACTTTTTTCTTTTTCTGTTCAGAAACGCTAATTATTGCTTCCTCTTCTTCCTACTCTTCCATTTCCATATTAAAAAAAAACCCAATAAAAACAAAACCCTTATAAAATGTATATGGTGAAGCAAACAAATAACCCTTTTGGGCAATTTCCTTGCCTCTACTCCACTTCCAGTTTACAGCTCTCTTGATCAAATCTTTACATCTTCAGAAAAATGTGTTTTTTAGCTTGTTTGATATATTCCATTCCTAGCCAAAAGCTAGCCATTCCTGTATCTCAAGCTGTATTCTAGTAGTCCAAATACTGTTCCTGTCTTCAATCAGCATCACTATGAAAAATAGCCCTGATAAAGTAAAAATCTTTAGTCTTCAACCCTACAACTCTGTAATCCCTAAGGATACTTTCTAAGGTTTTTCTACCAGTCATTTAACTCAACACGAATTACCAGAAATATTGCAGATATTACATATTAGGCATAATGAGTCTTGGAATATTCTCTGACACTCCACATACTTGCTCTCAGAAGGCAACTTGCTTCCCAATTATTTCTATTAGGTTGATTGGAAATCAAGTGCCTGTGTATTATGCAAGGTATCCTCTGGGCATGTCTAATCCCCTGCCATCATACATAGTTAGCCACAGCACATTTTTAGCTCATCTGAGGGGACCTGGATGCTTGTAAAGGACTCTGGCCTGCCCCTAACCACTACCCACATCCCTAGCTCTCTAGTAATTATAGTGATGAGCTATAGAAATGGTTGGCACCATGCACTGATGCTGACACTATTTTCATAGACCACAGTATCCTGAAGCATAAGAACCTTTCTATGACTAGTAAATTCCTGCTTTTTCCCTAGGGTGTTGTTCTGATAAGTAAAATTTTTCATAATCACCAGGTACATTCACTTTCTCTTTATCCCCATCATACCTTTTCTACCTCCTCAGAAAACTGTGATCAAGTCGATATTACCGTTGCTTCTTAATGTGTCAGTTGAATGGTCCAGTATTCTATTCAAAATCCCTGTGACTTCCTAGCCTAAAACATCATTTCCTAGCTACCACTATCCTATATATGTGTTGTCTCCTCCACTGAAAATGAGCTCCTTGAGGGTGGGAATTGTCTTACTTTTGTATCTCAGCAATTAGCTCGATGCCTGGTGTATAGAAATAATTCAATAAATGCTTATTCACTCATTCATTTGTTCACCAGTCATTCAGAGTTAGCAGTATATCCCTTTGCTATATAGCTCCTTGTACTCTCGCCTATATGTCCTAGACTTTCCTTTAAGAAACCATATCCTTCGCCCCCCCCCCCCCATTTTCTTTGTGGAATTCCTTTCTGGAGCTCTCTTTGTTGTTTAAGCCTTTCATCAGGGATTTTATCCAATGCTTAGCACACATTACCCCTATCTCTGTCCTTATTCTTAGGAACTTCATTATAGAATCTCTTGACCTCCCAGTACATGTCTCAACTCTTTAACAATCTACCTGGAAGTTTATCTTTCCATCTTCATCATTCTCATTCACACATCCTACAGTTCAGCCAAACTGACCTTCTTATTACTCCCTCCTACCCTGACTTTCATCTCACCCCTAAAATACCTACTCCTCCTCAGGATACTTCCCTCCTTCTACTGGAGGCACAAAACTACCCAGTTTCTCAAGTTTGGGGTCATCCTTGAGTCTTTCCTTTGGGTAAGCTTCCTCCCTCCTTCACCACATCCCAGCTATTCCTAAGTTTTTTTTACTATCCCTTCCCTATGTTTCCCACAAAACTTCAATTAAACAAAATGTCTGAAATAGGAAAGATACTTTTTGATTGCTTTTTCAAAAATAAGGGCTAGAAATCTTTTTTCCTTCCAATTTTTTTGGCTGCAAATCTTTCTAAAATGTACTATGCTTTCCTTCAATAAAGACAATATTTTGAAAATGACTGACTCTTCCTTCCATATTTAGAAACGTGCAGTGCCTCTGACTGTTCTGAATTCACCTATATTTGTAGGTGTAAGTTATTAGGCTGAAAGTGTTTTGGCCCTAGGACATCCCTGGGAAGCTGCTTTTTTGGACCAAATCCCAGATAGAAAATTTATATTCTTGTCATCTATTCTTTCTTTGACAAATGGAGCACCCACAAAAATCTTATTGATTGACATTACCAAAGATTTATTTGTGATACAACAAGCATTGCAACACGTTCACTGGGAAACAGTAACACACACACAAACTCTCATGTGGACATAAGATTCTCATGGGAAAATAGTACAGAGCCATTACAAATATTTCAGGACACTAAAAGTAAGGTAGCATTTAGTGTAAAGAGGAAAAGAAACATTGGGCAATCGTTTCTTAATATTACAGCGCTACAAGAAAAATATCATACAGCAATTCCCTCTACTCTTCAGCACCCTTCCCCACAATGTCCTGATGTTTATTATGGATACCCTTATCTTACAGATTCTATCTAAGTCCTTTAGAGATTGCTCAAATGCCAGCCAGACCTAGGACTATGTCTACACCTATAAGCGTTTGATTGGGGATACTGTGTAAATTTTAGGCTCATCCAAAGTTTAGGTAGGATTTCCTGGCATGTCTTTTTTTTTTTAATGAGACCCTCATCCTTTCCTTATGGCCCCAAGGGTGAATGAAGCCTCCTTGAAGTTCAGGTTCTAGTTCACAGATGCTATTTATGTCACATACTGCTACTGAACAACACACACATAGTGAATAGTTAGCCACTAACTGAAACACCAGGGAACTTTTAGCAGCAAGCTAATTGAGAGCAAGAGCCTTTGATGTATCCTCAAAATCAGAACATCCACAAGAACCAAATAGACTTGATAATCTTTCCATAACCTGGGCCTGTGACCAAATCCCTGATGACATTTCTGGTGTTTATATGCTGTTATTAAATCAGTAGCACCCTCGCCACCTTTTTTAATAATTTTACTAAAGCATTTGATTGCTCTTTAAGCTGGAGATAAACATTGTTATCATTTCCCTTCAAGGGAATAAACAATGGACACCTTTGTCTTGTTTTTGTGAAGAGAAAACTGGTTACCCCTTGGATCATCTGATGCAATTTGTCTAGCCAAAGGGAGATGGGCAATCTGAGATATGGCTCTGCATGGTGATCTATTCTGATAAAACAGTTCTCATTAGAAAAAGAGCAAATACACAAATGAAGCTTTATAACCACACTTTTCAGATTTATGAGTAAACACACCTGAAGGGCAGCTTGTGGTGAACATTTGCTGCATTCTTTAGCAATTCATCCAAGGAAACCAAAAGGAATTTGGGGAGGGAGGGTAAGGATGGGGAAAAGAGTAGAATAAGTAAAGCAATTCAAAGAGCTTTCAAATTCCTATGGGGGAAGGCCTGAACCATTTCTAGTGGCCTGACACTCATTTAATAGAAAGGAGCATTTGCAAAGATCCATAAGGGCAGCAGATAGACCTAAAGGCTTCTAGAGTAGCATTTGGGTCCTCTATTTGACTAAAGGGAGTGGTGGGGTGGGGAAGGGGCTCCCAGTGTGCTGAAGCATGCCTTAAAGTAAACTGGGAAAGCCCCTGCTAAAGTCAGGAGTGATACAAGCATGTCATTGCCAGACATTCTTTTTCAAGTATGGGTGGGAGTAGATGGACTGCAGCTTTCCTTTTAAAATTCTGCTTCTGTAACTTATAAAAATAATAATAGTAATGTTAAAAAGCCAGAGACCACAAAAGTAATCTGGAAACCAGAGAAATTAAATAAAACTAAAGTATTGACTTTGGAGAGGTCTACTTCAGGGAGTAAATACATGGTTTAGGAGAAGGCATGCCGGATTTTGAATCAGAAGAGATAAATTCCTTCTACTTAATACTGCTATTTTGCTATTACGTGAAATAAATTAGTGGACTTAGTTTTCCTTCTCTATAAAATGAAAGGACTAGAATAAATAATCTAAAAATCCCTTTAGCTCTAAATGCTATAAAATGTTCCCTGTCTTGTTCCCCATTTGTAACATTCAGTTATTTTCAGTGATGTCTGACTCTTTGTGACCCTATTTTTGGTGTTGTCTTGGCACAGTCTGGAGTATGTTGGAGTAGTTTGCCACTTCCTCCTCCAGCCTATTTTGCAGATGAGGAAACTGAAGCAAAAAGGGCAAGTGACTTGCCTAGGGTCACCTAACTAGTAAGTGTCTGAAGCCAGATTTAAACTCAGGAAAATGAGTCTTCCTAACTCCAGACCTACCTTCTATTCACTGTGCCACCTAGCTGTCCTGTTCCCCATTTAGTCTATGGCTATTCACTTGACAAAAATGTATAGGGACCTCAGATGCCATCTAGTCCAACTCCTTCTTTTTACAGATGAGAAAATTGGGGCCCATTGGTGTTAAATGATTTGCACAAGGTCATACATACAAGTGGCAAAAGGCTTTAAAACAATTAGAGCCATTTCATAAATGCAATAAATGCCTTGTAGATCCCTGTCACTGGAACTCTCCAAGTAGCTGCTCATGAGATATGTCATAGACTAATTTCATGCTTCAGGTTAGAATTGGACTTTTGTGACCTTTGAAATCTCCTTTAGGTCTGAGAATTTCTTGATTTGATGTGATCAGCTTCTTTGGGGCAGCATATAATAAGATGGAAATCCCAAGCCTTTCAGAATACATGTAACCAGGGAAAGGAATGTGGGCATTTGGATGGAAGACCCATAGACTAAAGTGTATTAATTAGTAAAATAGAGTCACCACCTTAACTATCAAAGGTTGGGGAGGTCTAGAGGGGCA
Source organism: Monodelphis domestica (assembly GCF_027887165.1). Taxonomy (NCBI): domain Eukaryota; kingdom Metazoa; phylum Chordata; class Mammalia; order Didelphimorphia; family Didelphidae; genus Monodelphis; species Monodelphis domestica. Next base: position 399,540,286 of record NC_077229.1, on the reverse strand, counting down.
CACTCTGACTACGAGTAAGAAGTTATCAGGATGAGGATGTTAGCACATGTGTAAGACTTTCTAAAAAAATCTCTATTTCTATTATATTTCTATAAACATTGTTAAATGCCTACTGGATGCAAAGCATTATGCCAAGTTCCAGAGGGAGGTACAAAGATGAATAAGACAGATTTGGTTCCTTTGAAGAGTTTATAGGAGACATAAATAATTCTTCCTAAAGTATGATATGAAAATTAGTGCCTTAAGAAGGAAAGATAGACATTAGCTACCTTTACCTAAAATAACCATACCACTGATATTATGGTGGTTATTTCTGGTTCTCTTCTATCTTACCCAAACCTTCTCCCTGGGAGATTAACTCCCATTTATAGTGTGTGTGTATTTATATATACTATATGTCATTTATTAATTACTTCATAAGTTAATATAATAATGAATAAATGTATATATATTTATACACATAGATATCTGACATATATGTACGTTATTTCCATATTGCATCAGTTCTTTAAGAACAGAGATAGTTTTTCCTTTCTTTGTATGCCCATTTAGTACTAGGTTTAATAATTTCTTATTGACAGATTGGTAAAATTTTTCCAAGGGAAAAAGAGAAAGAAAAAGAGAAGAAAAGAGGCAAGAAACAGAAGCTAGGCACTGAGTGTAAAATGTTATAAAATGTTGATTTGGGAGGGGGGCAGAGGGTGTAAGAATTTCCTAAAAATATCAACTAGTTTGGAGAATCTATTTAAATCAGACCATACCAAAACTAAACCAAATCATTCAAGTATGAAAGTGTCCATTGCTGAGCTCCATGTGGTTATTGTGGTATAGTAGTCAAAAGACCTGCAGGCCCTTTCCTTAAAATAATAAACAGTATTTATTTAAAACCATCAGTAAGTATTATCTGCAACAGGGATAAATTAGAATTCTTCCCAATAAGATCAGGACTGAAGCAAGGATGTACACCTCTATTATTTAACATTGTGCTAGAACTTTAGCAATTAGAGAAGAAGAAAAAAATGGAAGGGGTTAAAGTAGGCACCAAGGAAACTAAAATATCACTCTTTGCAGATGATATGATGATCTACTTAGAGAATCCTAGAAAATCAACTAAAAAGGTGGTAGAAATAATAATTTTAGCAAAGTTTCAGGATACAAAATAAACTCATATAAATCATCAGCATTTCTATATAATTTAACACAACTCAGCAGAAAGAATTAGAAAGAGAAACTCCATCTAAAATCACTCTAGACAATATAAAATATTTTGGTATCTATCTGCTAAGACAAATTCAAGAATTATATGAAGACAACTACAAAACACTTTTCACACAAATAAAACTAGATCTAAACAATTGGAAAAAAACATTAATTGCTCATGGGTACAACAAGTTAATATAAGAAAAATGACAATCCTAAATAAATTACTTATTCAGTGTCATACCTACCAAACTGCCAAAACCTTCTTTATAGATTTAGAAAAAATTATAAAAAAGTTCATCTGGAAGAACAAAAGGTCAAGAATATCAAGGGAAATAATGAAATAAATGTGATGGATGGGGGCCTAGAAGTACCAGATCTAAAATTGTACTATAAAGCAGTGGTTATCTAAATAATTTGGTACTAGCTAAGAGACAGAAGGGAGGATCTATGGAATAAACTAAGGGTAATTGACCTCACCAAGCTGTTGTTTGATAAATGCAAAGATCCCAGCTTTGAGGATAAGAACTCACTTATTTGACAAAAACTGCTGGGAAAATTGGAAAACAGTATGGGAAAAATTAGGTGTAGATCAGCACCACACTCTATACCAAGATAAAATTAAAATCAGTAAATGACTTAAATATAAAGAGTGAAATCATAAATAAATTAGGTGAACATAGAATAATGTCTGATCTACAGGAAAGGAAGGAATTTAAGACCAAACAAGAGAGAACATTCCAAAATGTAAACTGCATAATTTTGAATATATTTAATTTAAAAAGGTTTTGTACAAACAAAACCAATGCAACCAAAATTAGAAGGGAAGCAACAAACTGGGGAAAAATTTTATAACAAAATTCTCTGACAAAGATCTAATTTTAGAAATATATAAGGGACTAAGTAAAGTGTACAAAAAATCAAGCCATTCCTCAGTTGACAAATGGTCAAAGGATATGAATAGACAGTTATTAGATGAAGAAATCTAAACTATCAATAAGTACATGAAAAAGTGTTCTAAATCCTTCCTGATTAGAGAAATACAAATCAAAATAACTCTGAGGTACCACCTCATACCTAGCAGATTGGCCAATATGACAATAAAGGAAAATAATAAATGCTGGTGGCTTTATGAATTGATCCAGCCATTCTGGAAGGCAATTTGGCATTATGCCCAAAGGGCTTTAAATGAGTGCCTGCCCTTTGATCCAGAAACACCACTACTAGTTTTGTACCCCAAAGAGATAATGAAAAATGGTTGTAAAAATATTTATAAAGCTGAACTCTTTGTGATGGCAAAAAAAATGAAAAATAAGGGGGAGTCCCTTGATTCGGGGAATGACTGAACAAATTGTGGTAGATGATTATGATAGAATACTATTGTCCAATAAAGAATAATAAACTGTTTGATTTCCATATGAGTTGGAAAGACCTCCACAAACTGTTGTGGAATGAAATGAGCAGAACCAGGAGAACACTGTACACAGAAAGTGAAACATTGTGGGATGATCATATGTAATCAACTTTACTACTAATAACAATGCAATGATCCAGGACAACTGTGGGGGAACTTATGAGAAAGAATGCTGTCTACATCCAGAGAAAGAACTGTGGGACCAGAAACACAGAAGAAAAACAAGTGTTATATCACTTGTTTATATGAGTATAGGATGTGGGGTTGGAGTTTTTAAAAGATTACTCCATTAAAAATGATTAATATGGAAATAGGTATTGATAATACACATAAAACCCAGTGGAATTGCTTGTCAGCTCTGGGAGGGGGGAGGGAAAAGGGGAGGGAAAGAACATAAATCATGTAACCATGGAAAAAATACTTAAATAGAAATAAATAAATGAATAAAAATATCTAGACACAAAAAAAGACCTACAGGCTTGGCTTCATCACTTACATGGTGTGCAATGGTAAGTAACACCCAAAGACTGATTCTCTGAAACTTCATTTGTAAAATGAGGCTGATAATAATTGGGTTAGGCTGGGGGGGGGCAGAGTTTGGAAGGGGGTTGAGGTTAGTAAGTATTGAAAGGGATAGAAAGAGCATTAATAACACTTTTAAAAATATAGAGAAAGGGGGAAAAAGTAAGTACAATAAGTGTTCCTAGCAGTTTTTATGGTGTCCTCCTTTAAAAAAAATTGAACTGTTTGTTTGTGTTTTTTGATTAAATTTAAATAAAAAATACTATTTGGAGAATTGGCATTTTCTCACAGACTGGTATTCTGGATCAAATAAGATAATGAATATAAAATGCTTTGTAGTTTTAAAAATTTAAGCTATTGTACTTTTTCTGTCTCAGGAGAATAAAAACTGAGACAGGAGCTTAAAGAGCCTCAAAATGTTTCCAGTTCTGTGACAAAGGAAAATGCCTTTGGCCTAAATCCAAAGAATAGGCTTGGGTCAGGCTTTTTTCAATGGTGCAAATTAAATCAGCTAGAATTATTTTTCAAGTATCAGACTATTCCGTCTTTTGAATGGAGGATTTGTGTGTTTGTGTGTGTGTGTTTTAACTTGAGAGCTGTATTTCAAAATAAAACTAAAGAGGAATATTTGGGTTTAGTTCTTCTCCATAGAGGTGTGTGTCCTCCCACCCTACCTCCCAGTAGGAATAAAGATGCTGAAGACAACAAATTTATTTCAGGAACGACAGATTGGAAGCATCTATACACAGTATGATGGGAGGAAAAAGAAAAACAAAACCCTTGGATTCTCCTTTTCTGAATGCCCCATAATGAGGGCTTTCAGAAGGTGCTATGAATAACTTCCTATTTGACAAGTAGGAGTCTAAGAGCAGAGAACAAGCAATCAAGAGAATAGAGCAGCCTCAGAACAAGCTTTGGGTTTAGAACAAAAGGGCTCTCAGCAGAGGACCAGTTGGTCTGAAGCAACCAAATAGATGTAGAGCTAGAGTGGACCTCAACGGGCATCTCTTCCATTCTCTTCATTTTGGATTGGAGAAAATGGAGACCAAGAGATGTTAAAGGACTTGTCCAAGGTTACCCACGTAGTAAACAGATGCACACCTAAATTTTATGGTTCCAGTGTCAAGTTGAGTTTTGACATGTACTGACTGTAAGACCTCAGGCAAAACATGTTAACTTATCAGCTCCAAGCAACTAAGACTGTAAATTGCAAAATGATTGCAGATCTGCACCTGTCTGGAGAGTTTCTTCATTAAGAGTTGCCTGTGCCAGTGAAATCACAAGACTGGCAAAAGAAAAAAAAATCCCCTAGCAACTAGTACAACACCTTCTCCAATATGTCTTCAATAATTTTTAATGGATAAATTAATGCCTCCACTGGAATAAAAAATGTTTAGCAGACCAACTTCAAATGCCAGGATAAATCCTATGGAATGGGATGTCCTAATTCCAAATTGTTACTTGAAAGACTATGGATATGGATGCAGAACATGCATTAGCCAGTAAGGATATTTCTCAGGCTTAGTGGATTCCCCTAGATTCTTTTGATCAAGATCTGCATATGACAGAATCTTGGGCAGTGTTTTGGGGGTTTCTAGATGGCTTTCCTTCACTGCTTGTAACTTAAATCCAATTCATTCACAAGTCAGCCTGTGAGATCACTGTTCCTCTTGGAAAAACAAAAGACAAACAGCTATAGCAGAACCAGGCAGGAAGGAAATAATTTTCAAAAAATATTTCCCTCACCTTGTTTGCCACCTAGACCTAAGAAAAACGTTTTTCTTTTAGGAATAAAAGTTACTGGTCATTACGCTGAAAATATTTCTGATATTGGGGAAGTACAGTGAGAAGGATGCAGAAAGGTCACTCTCCTGAGTGGAACGAGAGAGATCATTGTATACATGTCTCTGTCAGTGGAGACAATCTGATGATGAATGGAGCTGAAAATCTATGCTGAGAAGGATGTGCCCAACCAGTAGGCTTCATCTTTCACCTCCACTCAACAAATGAGTTGAGACAATAGTGCTCTTCAAACCTAAAGAGGTGCAACTTTCATAGAACTTTGGACAAAATGTTCTATTGGTAGGAATCACACTGAAATAAGAAGAAACTGTCCCAGGAGATTAGAAAGAGCTACTGTACCCTGGGGTGGCTAGGTGGTACCAAGCACTGGCTAGAATCAGGAAGACTCATCTCGATAAGTTCAAATCTGGCCTCAGACACTTACTATGGCTTTGTGACTGTGGGTCAGTCACTTAATCCTGATTTGCCTTAGTTCCTCATCTGTAAAACAAGCTGAAAAGACAATGGAAAACTACTCTAGCATCTGTTCCAAGAAAATCCCAAATGGGGTCATAAAGAGTTGGACATGACTGAAATAATTGAACAACAACAATGCAAAGCCACCAACTATCCAAAGCCACCAAGCCAGGAGGATGCTGGATCGATTATAATCAGACCAGATGCTAGCCTGGGACCAAAGCTGAAGGTCTTCATTTTCATGTAAGTAGCAGGAAAGCCCTATTTATGTTGGGGGGGGGGAGTGGATAATACAACTATCCACTCAGTTCCACATGTGTGGCTGGGACTTAAGTCCACAAGGAAAAAATGACTCTGGGCTGTGGAGACTCTTGAATGCTGGGCAGATGAGTTGGAACTTTGACATACAGCAATATGGAAGCTCTGAGGATTTTGAGCGGAGGAGTGACTCCATATGGACATATGTAAGATTTGTCTGGCAGCAATGTGACAGATGGATTGAAGGCTGGAGAAGAGGAAGGCAGGAAGATAGGTAAGGAGGCTACTGCAACAGTCTATAGCAGAAATGAGAGACTTTATTAGGGAATTAACAAAATTGATTGGCTTCATCTGTTTCATTGCTTTTGAGATTGATTTTTTTTTCCTTTGTTGCTGTTCAGTTGTATCCATCTCTTCGTGAACTCATTTGGGATTTTCTTGGCAAGATACTAGCCTAGGTTGCCATTTCCTTCTCCAGCTCATTTTATAGATGAGGAAACTGAGACAAACAGGGTTAAGTGACTTGCCCAAGGTCATGCAGTTACTGAGTATCTGAGGCCAGATTTGAACTCAGGAAGATGTATCATCCTGACTTCAGGCCAAGAACTCTCTCCACTGGGTCACCTTTAGTCATCTAATAATGTTCCTTTTGAAAAATTCCAATCTTATCTTGGGTCACTGAGCCAAGGGACTGACCCCTAGAGGACAAATATGGTGGCAGCATGGCTGTCCCCAGTTCAAGGGAGGCGTCTGGTGGTGGGGAAGCTGTAGGTGGTAGAATGATGAAGGCTCAGGATAAGTAAGATAAAGGGTCAGCTGTGACTGCAATTCCTTCCCTTCTGGGTGCTGTGTTCCAAGACCCTAGAGGGAGAGACAAAGTCAGAATGTATGTGATAAGTAGTGAGTCTGCAAAGGACTGGAGGCAGATTTATCTCTATTTCAGAGGAAAGTCATATGTAGGTCATCCTGGGAATTGTCACAAGGGCTGGGACAAGGAGCAAAAACATATAGAATGGGTGGTGTGAGGACCTGGACAACATTAGATCAGGGAAAGACTTTAGATTATTTAATCCAATCCCCTTTTTTTTGGCAAATAAAGAGAGATCGAACGTGGTCTGGGAGTTCTGCCAATGAGAAACAAATTGGGTAGAAAGGGGTAGATCTAGACATTTCTTTCTTTCTCTGAGCTACTGCTAGATTTGCTACCACAGATAAAAAAGTGACAAATGGAGAACAGGTTGTGATATCCAATCCTAGGCAGCATGAGCTGAGAAAAGAGAGGAGAAATTTTTCATGTCATGCGCAAGTCAGAGAGGAAAAAAGTAACCATTGAATGTTTCTGATACTCATTTGGCACAGACTTAGGCAGGGTATACAAGGGGGAAGAAGAGAAAGGATTGCTTATTTTGACCTTACAACAATGCTTATGAAAATATATAAACAGCATTGTTAGACTCCAGTTTCAAAATATTGTTCCCTTAAAAATACCAGGTTAAGCAAAGAATTATTGAAAAAACACAGAATTTTCATGGTTATGAAGAGACATTGGCATTTTACTATACATATCTTATTTTCCTTTATGTTTTCTTTATTTTTACATATATTTATTATCTTTCCCTCCCACTTATACTACAATAACTGTAAAAAAAAAAAAAAAACCTCTTACCTTCTGTCTTAGAATCAATACTATGTTTTGGTTCTAAGGCAGAAGAGCAAGCAGTAAGGGTTAGGCAATGAGGGTTAAGTGACTTGCCCAGGGTCACATAGCTAGGAAGTGTCTGAAGACACATTTGAACCCAGGACCTCCAGTCTCCAGGCCTGGCTGTCTACCCACTGAGGCACCTAGCTGCTCCCTATAATATTTAAAGCTACAAAAGCCCTTAGAAGTTATTTTTGACAACTACCTCCTTTTGTCATTGAGAGAAACAAAACTCATGACAAACTATTATCAGGTTAGTATTTGCTAGAAGCTTTCATAATATATAAAGAAGAGTAAAGCAAGTGTGCCCCTTTCCCCATTATTATTTGACACAATTCTGGAAATTTTAACAAATCCAAGAAAAGAAAGGAAATTAAAACCATAAACCCTGACCAAAAAAGCAAAACTATCTCTAAAAGATTATATGAGACTCATCAAAGAAAAAAGTTCAAAAACCACAAAAATCATGAGATTTTTGGATTAGAATACTAAAATCCTATCTAAGATTTTGCTATTCCTAGGAGGAAAGAGGAAAAACAGAAACATCATCCAAAATAACTATAAATGAATAAAATGAATAAAATATCTGGGAGACAACCTATCAAGACATATGTAACACTAACACAAACACAATTACAAGATTAAAAAGGAAATTTATTTATTTATTTATATATTAACTTTATGCCAATCAATTTATGAATAGTTTATTTTTAAAGAACAAAATAAAACAATATGGGAATGAGAACTAGGTTTGAGATTTCATTGAGATAAGCAATACTCAAATGAGAAAATTCTCATTTGGCATCTTTTCCTCACACAGAGTTTCCTAGAGGGGTAAATAAAGTTATTGTCCCAGAGTTACACAAGCAGTATGTGTCAGAGGTAGGACTTGTGCTCAGGTCTTCCTGGTTCTGAGGTTGGCTTTCTATGCACTACACTATGTAAGTAGTATTTCAAGAGAAGTAATGGGGAAAAAAGCCTAAAGGGAATATATAATTTCCAGACTGCATCATAAAGTAGTAAGTGTCAGATTTGGGGATGGGGAAGGTGTGTTAGAAAAAATGTAGAAAAGTTAATCAGTGGACTAGATTAGATAAGCCATAAAAACAACTAAACCCAGTAGCACAAATTTTGACAATTCCAAGAACATAAGGTACTGGGGAAAGGATTCCCTATTCTACAAGAACTGCTAGGAAACTAGAAAGCAATTAGCAGAAAATAAGTTTAGCCTAACATCTTACATAATACCAAAGCTCCTAAAAATAGAAAAAATCTCAACTCAAACAAATATGCAAGCCCAAGGTCCATTCCCCAACATGTGAGTAGTCAAACAAAACAAATAATTTTTAAAAGAATAGCAAACCCCAAAGACATGAAAAGCTTCAAATTAATAATAAAAGAAATATAAATTATAACAAGTGATATTTGACCTCAAGCCTAGCAAATGGTGAAAAATGCCAGAAGATGGAAATAGTTAATTTTGGAAAGCTGAGGAGTGTAAATGCACTAATATATTGTTGGTTGAACTGTGGATTAGTTAAAACATTTAGGAAAACAATTTAAAATAAAGCTAAAAAGTGACTATGAATAGTACTAGTTTTGGTTAAAATTATGTGTCATTTATATAATTATATTATCAATATATTATATAATATGTGTCATCAATATTTTGTATATTAATATGATATATCATATGTTATTCATATGTTGTATATTAATATATTATATCATGTTATATAGCATTTATTTAGTACTCTTCATACAGTCCCTTTTTAGCTTTATTTTAAATTGTTTTCCTATTCATACACTTTGATCCAGAGATTCAACTCTTGGATGTGTTCAACAAGAACATCAAAGACAAAATAATAGCATAGTCCAATCCAGTAAACATTTATTATTCTTGGGCTTTGTACTAAGCAATGAAGATTCAATTAATAAAAAGTTGGTCCTTGCCCTCTAGGAGCTTACTATCTAAAGGAGGAAACAACACATAAAAGGAGGCAGGAAGGAGGAGGTGGTTGGGAGAGACACATACCAGGAGGTACCTTGTTTTGTGGAGTGAAAAGCCAACAGAGTAACAGATGCAAAGTGGAATGAGTTGAGAATTTGCTCTCTGTAAAGAAAGGCATTGGGAGAAGTTTGGTACTCTTCCTTCCAGCCCTCTAAGTAGAGGGGAGAGGAGGTTGAGGAAAGTGATAGCAATCAAGGCTTGAGTTAGCACCACAGAAATAAGCTTAGAAGGGATGAGCTTATCTTGGAAGGACTGCAACCAGGCAGGGCAGGAAATGCAAAGTGTATACCAAAACAATAAATACTCTTTTTATTAAAAAAAATAGGAAAAGAGTCAATTCCCTCATTTATTGGAGTATGCATGAACAAAATATGGCATACAAATATCAAGGAATGTTTTCAGTAAGAAATGGTAAATATTATATTTCACAGAAACCAGGGAAAAGTTGCATGCATTGATATAGAATGAAGTAAGGAGAACCAGGATGAACACATACATACATATATTGCATATATATATATATGTATATAATAGGCAACAGATAATACTGTCTAGCTAGTTAGTTCAGAGGATACAGTGTGAGCCCTGGGATCAGAGAAGTCTGAATTCAGATCTAGCCTCCAACACTAGCTGTGTGATCATGCACAAGTCACTTAACCTGTTTCCTCATCTTTAAAATGGGGTTAATAATATCTATCTCCTAGGGTTTTTGGGAAGATTACATGAGATAATAATTATAAAGATAATATAATTATAATTATAAAGATAATAATTATAAAATTATAAAGCAGTTCCAAGCACATAGTAAATGCTATATATAAATATTAATTATTTTTAGTATCATTATTTGCTGATGATGTTGGGATAGGGGACAAATAATTCCCTTTTTCTTCTGTGTGCATTTGGTTTCCTTTCAGCTTACTTCTCCCTTGGGGGGTAGGTTGGAGGGTTCTTTTAAAATCCCAGCATGCCAAAAAATTGTTGCTGCCGGTGGTTTGAAAGTCACTTTGCCCATTTGCAGCCTGGAACGTCTTACTGGTATGTGTCTCAGTAGGAATCTAGCCCCAAATTTTATTCTTTCTTTAGCTAAAGAATGGTAATCTCATGTAAATATGCACCTGAAGCCTGAAGTCAGTTGGCACAACAAATCCAAATTCTGTTTACACTTTTTAATTGTGTTTAGACACTTTTAATCCACTTCCCTTCTGGGTTTGTCCTTATTCTGTTTCCAGTCTCACTAATAACATTCAAGTAAGGAGAAATGATTCAGGTTTGAATGATCATTTAGAATCTAATGCATATTGTATGGAGTGTATTTGCAAAAACACTTAATAAGATGCATAAAGCTAACCATTTTTTAAATGGCCACAATCTGCTTCTGCAAGAGGGAGGAGGAAAGGCAGAAGCAATGTCTGGCTTCCCCTCTGTTCACATCTCCATCATATAATGAGTAAAACAAGGGAGTGAATGGGTATATAACAAGGGAGTTAACCTCCAAATGGGGAAACCTCAGAGGTCCTCTAACCAACAACTGCATTCCTGCATCTCAGAGGTTTACTCACAGACTCTGGAATGTTTGTCCCTGACTCCCCAGCTGATCCAAGTCATTAGTGAGAGGAGAACCTGTCCACCCTCAGATTAACCCTTGATGTCAAAGCACAGCAGCCTATAGATTGGCTGGCATGCTGTTCTGGTTCCAACCTTTACAGATTTCTACCTGTCCTCCAAGGACAAAATCCCTGGTCCAAAGCATCTTGTTGGATTTTACCTTTGTGCCTTTTATCCATTAATCCTTCTTCTCCACGGGCAGTCATCAGCAATCCAGGTGGTTTGCCATTAGATCAAGTATCAAATCCTCTTGGAGTTTAGGAAACCCAGGAAAGAAAATCTGTTTGATGCAAAGACCCCTCTAACCCTCTTTTGCCTCCATTTCTAGCCTTTTGGCTAAACTCCAAAAGGCAGGTAAAATAAATAATTACAGTGATGTAAACAAAAAAGAATGCTGGGAAAAGCTGAATGATGAGTATTTGTAGTGACTAATCTGTACCAAGAGAGAATTTATTGAGATGGGGAATTAGAGGTACAGAGTGTTGATACAATGTTGGACTCTGTGTCCCTTGGATTTGCTTAACTGTTTATAAGGACAAGGGGTGGTGGTGTCTGTTGGGTGTATATCTGGTGAGGGTAATTTCCAGAAATGACACCAGTACAATAGGAGTAGAGTTTCTTAGTTTTGGATTAATAGGGGTATGTTTGTCAGGCATGCTATAGAAAGGATTCCTTTTTCAGGTAGGGTTTAAATGAAAGAGCCTCTGAGGACTCTTCCAATTCCGAGATACTCTGAACTTATTAAAAAATAATTTTCCTAATGTGTTTATTACAAAGATGATTATTTTTTGGAGTTCCTTAGGTACTACCTCAATTGGATTTGCATCAGAAAAAGTCTGCATTTATATATCCTTGTAAGGGTTTACAAAATATTTCTGTCACAATTTGAAGTGAGTGGTACGAGTATTAGCCCCATTTTCCAAATGAGGAAGAGGAGGCTCACAGAACTTAACTGGCTTATTCCAAGTCAAGAGTAAAGTGGAAGAACTAGGATTCATACCTAGGTCCTCTGATTCCCAATTCAGTTCATTTTCTCTAATATAACATTGATTATGAAGTTATTCACCAAAATAAATGTCTCATAAAGGCAACACATTACTCTAGGGGTGCCATTTTTCATGGATTATATCTGTTTTTATGGATTTGGATGGCTTATAAAGTGGGATATTTATCATATGTCTTAGATATTTAGCAGTTGCCATGAAACCAGACAATATTCTAAAATGGGTGAAAACCAACCTGGCCCAGGGGCAACAATGACATCAGGATCTCTGGGAGGAGTTTCAGCTGGCAGTCAGTTGGGATAATGATGCTGTGGTCTCTCTCAATGCCACCTCTCCCATTTCCCTTCTCTGCCTGCCCTTCTCCCCAGTTACATTATTATGTCTCTCTGGCCCAGTCTCTTCTGTCCACCCTCTACAGACACTCCCTTCCTTCTCTAAATGCTCCTCCTTTCTGGCTACTTCTGCCTCCTAATACTTTTTGCTTCTTTTCTTCCTCCTCCTATTTAGACAGCACCTAAGCAACAAAAGTGATTTTTCCTTCCTCTTCATATTTCTACCAGTTAAGCAGGTTAATATAAGCAGGTTAGTACCCTGAGTTGCAAAGCTTTTCAGTTATAAGTGGTGGAATAAGCCAGCATTTCCATAAAGTTGTTCCTATATGTTCATCCCTGCATTGCCCTGCATAGAATGGCATTGTAGTGTAAGGGACAAAATATTAGTCTTAATTGTTTCCAGAGATCTGGACTCAAATACCTTTAAGACCAACCAGTTTTGTGGTTACAGGCCACTTACATCCCCCTGGTTCTCAGTTTCCCTACAAAATGAGGCTTATAATAAATATCCAACTCACAGGGTTGTTGAGAATATATGTAAGAGGCAGCAAGGTGGTATAGTGGATAGAGAGCCAGGCTTGGACCTGGGCCCAAATCTGGCCTCAGAGACTTTTTCTTAATGTGTTTTATTATTAGTTTTTGATTTAGCAAATATTTGTGTTCTATCTTAACTCTCTCTTCCTCCCCTGCCCATTAAGAAAGACAGAAAGATCCTTGTTACAAACAAGCAAAACGGATTTCTGCCTTGGCCATCTCCAAAAACATATGTATCAATCTGCATTTTGAATACACTGTCTCTCTGGCAAGAGGAATGCTTCATCAAGTCCTTTGATAATTTCAGACTGATAATTTCATTGGTCAACATTATTAAGATTTTCAAAGATTTTTTTTTAGTTTATAATATTTTATTTCTGAAGTTATATTAAGAGAAAACAATTGTTTGTACTTTCTTTAAATATTGTTTGATCTTATCTCTAATCTTTATCCACCAACACCTCCATTTGAAATGGTTAATTATGCTATCTCAAAGATGTTTTTAAAAGATGGTAACTATAAAAATTGTTCTTATTCTGCTCATTTCACTCTGCATCAGTTTATACAAGTCTTGCAGGTTTCACCAAAACTTCTTTAATCATCTTTAAAAAAACATAACATAGTATTCCAGAGTTTTCACATATGTGCATTATTTTTTTAGAGATTTTAAAGATGAAAAATAAAACCTGATAAAGGAGAAATAATCAGTCCATGCTTACACAAGTAAATGTCTGAGTTGATATTTGAACCAGGTTTTTAGGATGCCAAGTCAAATACATTATCTGTTATGCCAGACTGTATCTTTTGAATCATGTTGCCCTCCCTTCCCTAACCATTTAAGTAATCCCTAATAAAATATTCTGTAATACCAAGAGAGGAAAACATAACTTTAAATCGATATACTTCCAGCAATTATCTTGCAAAGTTACTGTTTGGTGACCTGAGCAGCAAGGGAAAGAATGGCAGTCACAGCTTTACCTTCATATCATTTCCACATGCATGCCAATGCCACATCCTTTGAACACTGTCACCTCTACAAAAATCTCAACCCCAGAAGGAGTTTACCTAAGATATGAAAAATGAAACATATTATTGTTCATAGCCTAAGACTAAATGGAGATGAAGAACTGAGGCCCACTAGAGATAGGCTTTTGTTATAATTCTAGAAAACTCTATCAAAAACCTACAAGGAACTTCTCTTGGTTAATGCTCCAGGACAGCTTGTTTTCTTTGAAAGTATCTATTATTTCTTTAGTTTCCCTCTCCTGTCAATAAGAACACACTTAAAAATTCTCCTAATCCCTTCCTAGCTGTTCCTAACAAAATATACTCTCAGTGTATTAGGGTGTATAATGCTGCCTATCCCCATATTAAATGGCCCCAAGTAGTTATTTTTTTTATTTCTGCTCTTCTTTAAGTCCCTTAGGCTGTCTGTCTCCAAAGGCATCCAGCTTCTTTTTTGCTGTTTCTAACTCACTATGGGCTAGGAAACTAGATATGTCAATAGGTATAGAGTAAGGACTCAGTGTTTTTCTATGAAAATATGACACTAATAGTATAACATAAGTTTTAGATCCTACAACTTGATTTTTGTTTCTTTCTAATAGGAAATTTCTGTGGAATTTTGGATTTTGGGGGGTCGTTTTGCCATTATAGGAGCTAAAGTGATATGGAAGTGAATCATGAAAAGGGAGGACTTGTTTACACATAGTATTCATGTATACACGGATACCTTGATTGATGAAGAGAGTATAATCCAGTGAGTAACTTTGTCAGAAATTATGACTAGAGGAAGTATATTTTTGAACATCAGAAAAGGAAGGGGGCTAAAACAGCAAAAATTATTAAATACTAAGATAATAATGCCATCTTCATGCTCCCCTGGGAAAAATTCATCACTAGGAAACTCATCCTTATAAAGGACTACATCAGCCTTGATACCTCCCATCTCCTCAGCACCCTCTGTAGCCTTGGTCCCTCTGACTGGAGAGCTAGAAGGTAGAACAAAAAACTCCTCTCAAGCTTCCAAATAAACAGGGCTCAGAAGACCAGCCAACTCTTCCTTTCCCACCAGCTACATTCCTTGGACTATTCTACATCACTATCATACCTCACCCTCCCTTTTTGGCATTTTTTGTAACTTGTTTCCCCCCATTATACTGTAAACTCCTTGAGAGAAAGGTTGATCTCTCTGCTCTATTTGTATCCCCAGTGTGTAGCATATTATCTGGTTCATAGTAGGTATTTATTAAATGTTTATTATACAGCACTGAAAAATAACTAGCATGTATATGATGTCTTTAGGTTTCCAGAGTGTTTTACAAATGTTTAATTTTATCCTTATGACAATTTTGGGAGGGAGGTACTAATATCTTCCTCATCTTATAGATGAGGAAACTAAGGCAGACAGAGGTTAAGTGACTTTTTTTTTCTAGAATCACACAGCTAATAAGGGTCTGAGACAAGGTTTGAAATTAAGTCTTCCTAACTCTGGGTCCAATGTTCTTATCCACTCTGCCTTCTAGCTGCCTCCAGAGAATACTCCCGCCACCATCAGATTACTATCACCAACAAAATATATCTGTTAGCCTTAGTGCAGAAGGAGGGGCAATCTAGTTGAATCATCCTAAGAAAATCAAACCTAGACACTAGATATAATAGAAAGAGCTATGACCTCTTACTAAACTGTGAAATGTGCATGTCATTCACTCAAATGCTTTAAAATGCCTATTAAATGCAAGTGTGCACTACTGTGCTAAGAGCTAGGGCTACACAGATGAAAATCAATGCTGCCTCTGTCCTTAGAAACTTACACGTTACTTCATGAAATATGACACATAAATAGATAAGTGTACTACAAGGTAGAATGTGATAGAGGCAGAGGAGAGAACCAGATAAAGTGCCCTAGGAAAATCTAAGAATGGAAAAAAATATTTTTGCCTGGGAATGGACTCTGAAAGGTTTCTTGTTGAAGGTGGCTCCTGAGCTAATTCTGGAAAGAGGAAATTTTTAACAAAGTGAAGGGGGAATGCATTTCAGGCATAACCTGTGGGAATACACAGAGGGAGAAGGTAGAAATATGAAGTAAAGCTGGAAAAGTAGGCTGGAGCCAGATGGTGTAAAGTGTCTAAAAGGCTAAGCTGAGGAGTCTATATTTTATTGTTGGGGCAAAAGGAAGTGATAGAGAGCCATAAGCAATCAGATTTGAGGGCAATGAAGTAATATAGTCAGATTTGTAATATTTTTTTAAAAATTAATTAATTTGTTTTAAAATATTTTTTCCATGGTTATATGATTCATTTTCTCTCTCTCCCCTCTTCCCTCCTGCCTCCCTGAGCTAACAAGCATTTCCACAGGGTTTATACATGTATTTGATACCTATTTCCATGTTATTCATTTTTGTAATACAGTATCAGATTTGTAAGATTATTTTGACAACTGTTTGTATGATGAAATCAAGAGAGGGAAAGTCTGGAATTAAAGAAATCATTTGATAATGAGCATCTTAACTAGGTTATCGGTGTAGTAAAGAGAAAGGGTTAGATGCAAAAGATATTGTGAGGGGATAATCAATTGAATCTGGTGAATAGCTGCATGTGAGAAGTGAGAGAGAGTGAGGAAAGAGTCACAGATGCTCCCACTTCTTGAATCTGGCTTACTTAGAAAGTGGTGTTGCCCTAACAGAAACTGGGAAATTTGAAGGAGGGACAGGGATAAGGGAGGAAGGAGATAATTAATCTCTCTTTGGATAGGTTGAGTTGCATATGCTGGCAGGCTATACAGGTAGAAATATCTGTCAGATAGTTGGAAATGTAAAATTATTTCTCAGGAGAGAGATTGGGGCTATACAACAGAGTCTTATATGTATATTTATCTGGTATCAACCCCACATTTAACTTTCCCAAATTTACTATAAAAAATTACAATGAAAGAAGCTTTGGCATCTTCGGTCATTCAATGAAGACATGCATGAATGATTTGAGTTGGGAGACATTAATCTTCTGTTCCCTCAATTGATTTCAGTTCCACTATAGCTCCCAGAGTGCATACATCTTGCCAAATCTCACCACTAGCTTAATATAATTCTAGTATCTTCTCTTCATCATAACCACAAAGAATATTCCTTCTGTTTACTCTGATAAAAGCAAAGAACAGCCTTAGTTGGCCTTTTTAGAGATCCTGGTCAACTAGAAGGTGCCTAGTTGGGCTCCCTTTGACTTCCTTGTGTTCTTCTCCAGCTTATGATGAAACAACAAGAAACAATTATGTGGTTATATGGTCACAATCTAATATTGATGTTATTTATGTGTAAAACCTTTTCAGAAGCATTTTCCCTCTACCCATCAATTTTCTGGCCAAGTAAATCTTTACCTATTTTTTTATTCCTATAGAAACAGAAGTCCTGGTTCCTGCCTTTCTCTCAATCAATAACTTCCCTGAGTAAAGTGAAAAATAATATTTGAATGTAATTGCTACCATGGTAAGCATTCAGATTCATCTGCTTTCTGATATAGATATATACTTTTCTTTTCAAAAGACAATCCCTTTTGAGCTATAGCAGTTTAACAATACTAACTAAGCTATTATATATGTGCCTATGTGTAATATTATAGGCACATATATAATGTGTATAAATATATGTATGTATATATAGATAAAATCCCTTTAAGGGATTTTTGATAGCATTTAGACTATTTTCACCTTAAGTGTTTACTACAGAACCTTGGGCAACTCTACTGAATACACAGATTTGGAATCATCTGCATAGAGGTAATAATTAAACTCATGAGAACAAATGATATAAAAGGAAAATATATTAATATTATTTTATTTTTCTTATATGAAATCCTTGCTTTACAAAGTATTATTTGTTCCTTTAAATTTTTAAAAAATATTTATTGGTTAGACACTGTGTACAAAGCAGCATGACTGATACTCAAAGGGACATAAGGAAGTATAAGACACTGTCCTTGATCAGATATTGAAAGCAACGCCTCTAGCAGATTGGCATATTCTTTATGGAGGATTTGACAAAACTTAAATAATAATCATATATGATGAGAATCCTGGGAGAGGTTGCAGGCTACACTGTTGGGAGAGTAAACAAAATCAATAAAATAATAGATGTACCTAAGTACCCAAATATGTAATCATTGAAAAAGGACCACCCAACTTTTTCCTATGAAATATGCAGGAAGATTTGAATCACTCCTCTTTCATCTGTCTTTTCTTTTTTTAAAGCAAAATTTACTTTAATGTTTTGTCCCAAAATTTCTCATGGTAAAAGGTGAGGCTTAGACTATATGAAGATTAGGCAATAACTGAATATTAAGGATACCAAAAAAACCCATTTTTCTTCTCCCTTTCAGTTTTTTCCTCATATTCCCATATAAAATGCCCCTATTGGAGCATTTGAAAATTAAATATCAATCAATAATTGGTTATCTCAGGCATAATTATTTTAAAAGCTAAGAAAGAATCTATGAGTTTTGTAGTCAATATAGTCTAAGGAAATTTATTCCCATATTTTTTCCTTTCCTCTGAACTCCTTTTATCTATACTAGTACCTGTCTCAGAAAAAAAAAATTATTGTACCAGACTTTGGGGATTTATGGTATACTACTTTGAATGGCTATTTTAAAAAATGTATTCCTCTTTTTTCCTCAATTGTATGGTAAGCTCCTTAAAGACAAAGAAACCAGCCATTCTTTTGATTGATTTTGTTATAAAAGTAGATTCTTCCTGTTGGCTTGGTCTTTGTAGAAGCTAGCAGTGTCCTGCATTAAGTTTGGTGGTTTGGATGTTACTTTATTAGAAAGAAATTAGAAATATTTTATATGAAAACCAAGAAGCCAATTAGCCTGTTATATAACTTTAGTGATGAATAACTTTACAGATGCTTAGGATAATTCTTTTTAAAATAAGAGATTTGTTTTTGGACAATAAAAACATTGCTAAAATATAAAAATAAATTATTTGTACAATTTCTGACTAAAGATATATATATATATATATATATATCTTGTTTTTCATTCTATAATCATTGAATGTCAGAACTGGAAGACTTTTAGAGGTCAGTCAGACTACTACTAACTACTAACAGCAGTTCTCAGAAAAAACAACAACAACAACAACAACAAAACAACTGAGTAACTTGCCTAAGATCACATAAATAAAAAGGCAGTAGGTGTGGGGTCAAACCCAGGTCTTTAAAACTGTGTCATATCTTTCTAGGCTTAGTTCACATGCCATCTCCTCTGTGAACTTTGTCTAAGCTTTCCCTTCTCTCCCATAAGGGCTATTCTCCTCAAATTACTTATTATTTATTTGTCTGTATACATGTTTTATCCTCTGGAATTCAAGTTCCTTATAGGCAGAGATTTTAAAAAGTTCCTCCTTATATCTTCATTTTTGTATTTCCTTGAATTTCCATCTCTGTATTTGCATCATTTTCTATAATATGTTAGAACCTCTAATAAACTGAATTGAAACTGAATTTGATTGCCTCTTTGATATTAATCTTCTGAATGAACCTTTCCCCCTACACAAATAAATAAAATACATCTCAAGTGATGCTCAGAGGTCAGAATAAAGAGTTCTTCAAGGCAGGTTTTCTCAATGGGCCTTGTTTTCCTTGATTTGTGGCACTCCCTGGTGGTGGCACTCCCTGGTGGTGGCACAGGTGGCTAGTGCTGCCTTGCCAATTTTACAAAATGGGTTTACTGGGGCTGTTATTAAAACAATCTAGATTTCACAGTAATAACTCACGTTAATCTCACACATGAAAGCTGTCCAGGGCCATTTTATTATCACTTGAAGCAACACAATGAACTTCAATAACAGGTAAATATAACAATGTTCATGGTATTGGGAATGGGGTGATAGGAATGGGGATACAAGTTAGGCATATCAAGGGGCAACAATACTGACTGCCCTCCAAACTCAAGTTTCAATCTATCTGCAACAGACTAAGTGAAATGATCTACATCTGATCCTCATGGGGAAGACATCGTGTTACACATCAAAATCATTGGCTATAATTAGGTATAATTGTAAATCCCACAGTCTCTGCCCTGAAGATGCTCTCCATTTTAATTGCCTCTTCCAGGGTGTTGTCAGCTCTAAGGCAGAAGAGGACAATACATCGCCATAGCATGTAAGAAAACCTGTACCTACATGGCATATGTAGCTACTGCAGTAAAGCCTTCCTGAAAACAAAAAGAAAAGGCAAAAAAAAATACAAAGCATTCAAGGTCTTTATCTTTCAACTGAAGAAGTAACAAAAGGGAAATCAGTATCACTTTTTTTGAATAATAGACCAGCTTCCAATGAATATTAATTTAATGTTTGATAATCGTGCACAGAAAAATCCACAGGTTTTTAAGAGACAAAAGTGACGCACCATTCATTGCTTTAGTAGCAGAGTCATGATCATCAACAAACTAGATGTCACATATAATTTATATCATTTAATGCATTCATGGCATTCCTTACCATTACTGCCTATTGAAATCCTGTCCCCTTTTCAAGACCCTACTCAAACATTAAGTATTCCATGATCCACGATTCCATAGAGCCTTCCATTATCCCCCATCCACACAATGAGCTGGATGTGATTTCTCCTTTCCCAGATCTCCTCCTACTGTGACTTTCTCTTACTGCTACACATTATAGTTATTTGTAGGCAGGTCTTTCTGCACTAAATTATAAGCTCCTGGAAAATAGGGCCCATGTATTATTTTTCTTTGCATCATCATTGTGCTCACTTAGCACAATGCCTTGAATTCAGCAGGCACTGGAAAAATATTAAATAACTGAATTATCATCTGTAGCTTATTTTGAAAGACCTTTTAAGAAGAGGATACCAAAAAGAGTATTAAAATAGAAGGAAATGCAAATTAACAGTTATGTAATGGTGTACTCTGACCAAATTTTTGAAGGCTTAAAATACAACTGCAGACAGAATTCTTAGCATTCAACTCCCCTTTTTTAATCATCAGTTTTCAGTAAAGGAGAGAAATCTTCTAATGGCTTAGAAATGCTCAAATTTTACTCCTGATTATGAAAGCCCTATTAAAAAATGTTCTTGGGCAGCATACATTCTGAATTTTGCTCACTGATTTATGGAAACAAGAAGTTAAGATGAAGCAAAAACTTCTGGGAAACTTGTTGATTTGCATATGCTAAAATCCCACCCATCAACACTGTGAATAATAATCCTGGTCTGGGAAGGGGAAAGAGTTTGTTCTAAAGCAAATTCATTGAAGCTTGTGGAAAGTCTCTTTTCATGAAGTGAACCTGCACAAATTATGCCAAAAGATCCCCATTCATTAGGAGGCTACTAGGGCATAAAATGACCTATTTTTGTCATTCAAATAATTTAAATACTTAGTTCTGAAAAACTTTAGGTTCTTAAATCCTTAGACTAGTTATCTGGCCTACCATTTAGAGAAAGCTCATTCAACTTTACTAATTGATTGACAAACAGTAAGTTTTAACTTTGGAATGTAGCCTGGAATGGAAGAAGCCACTTTTATTGTTTATCCATTCTAACCAGCTACCACAGGCTTTTTATGAGCAGAATTATTTCTTGTGATAAGGATAATAAAAGGAATTGCCCACACCAAGATTGAATTGTATTTGCATAAAGATGGGAAGGAAGAAACTACATGTTAAAAGGCCTACTGGGATGGCGCTTCATTTGATTTATAATTATTTAATTCCCCAAGTGCTGGCTGCTGGGTCCGCAGGAACCCTGAATTCCCTCAAGCTCTCTTCCTCCTTACAGCACTAGTCCCTTGTCCCTGGCCACACCAGGGTAACCCGGATAGGTAGAAAGTCCATCCACCCCTCACTCTGCCTTCCCTCTCCCCCGCAATCTTCAACTCAGGAGCTTCTGTCTGGCGCAGTCTCCCTACCTACCACCACCAGTTTCCTTGGATAAAAAAGGAGAGCAGGGATGGGTCCCTATTTGAAGGACTGAACAGGGTCTCTGTCAGACTGAGGAGTGGGGGAGGTGAAAAAGAGAAGGAAGAAAGAATGATTTAGAACCCCAGCACTTGGACCTTCCAAGATTGCACCCCTCCAGCTGCGTCAGGTCTGCTTCTTCAGACAGGACGCCTCAGTAATGCCACTCTGAAGGGTTACAGGTAATGATGCTATCTCCCTGCGCTCCGGGTACTCAAGCCCCGGGGAGGGTGGTTGAGGCGGGGAGGGCTGGAGGTGCCCTCTGAGCGCACAGGTCCAGGTGCAGTGCTCAGGCCCATCCTCACGACTGCAGCTCTGGAAAAAGACCTCCATTGCTACTCCTCCCCCAACATCCCCACCTGCGGTAAAGGGGACCCCAACAGCACTCCCCTCCCCCAAATACGCAGCCTCAGCTCAGTCAGCAGGGCTGGCCAATGCATCATCCTCAAGCTGGCGCAGGTGCCAAGGCTAAGGGTGCAGGCGGTGCGCCATCGGAAGAGGGTGCGTGGTGTGCATGCCCGGTGCATAAAGGGGAGATCCCCTGAGGAAGAGGTCCCAGGGACCGGAAAGTGGGGCTCTCCAAGCAGCACCCCGTCTTGTCCCACCAAGTGACGCTCGAATCCTGGAGACATAACCTCTGGCCAGACCTGCCCCAGCCTTCGAGAGCCTAGCAGTACAGTGGCCACTTACCCAAGGGGGAAAGCAGCTACGGGAGCAGCGGCGCCGCCTCCTCCTCCTCCTCCTCCTAGTCCTCCGGGGCTACCCAACACCCCAGTCCCCACCCGGCTGCAGCTCCCCGACTCTGCCTAGTGGCCCAGCCAGCGCCACCGGCGCCCGGGCCCCGCCCCAACACCACCAACGCCCCGCCCCTCTAACCCATTGGTCTCTGGATGCCGCCTCGGTCCCCCACCCACTTTTTTCATTGGACGAGGTGGCTCCTCGACCCACCCTGCGGCGAGGAATCCCCGCCTCCCTTCCCTGATCTGGTTCCACAGGGGGAGAGAAAGCAAGAGCTCTGCAGCCCCCGGGAGCCTAGAGGCATTGGCCGCTGCCTCTCCCTTAAATGGCCGGGGTGGAGGACTGGGGCCGGTCTGGCATGTCACTGTGCTGGCAGGTCTAGGGATGCTTCGCTCCCGCAGGCCTCTCTCAGGTGTACAGGGTTGAAAGGCAGGGAGCCTTTCTGCAACAGGCAGCGTGGGAAAAAAAAAATTCTGTATGCATCCTGTGGGACAGACGTGTAGATGCAGATGCGGAAAGAGGGGCTTGATTATGGGGAGGTGTTGGATAGGGGTGGAGTAGGAAGGCTTTAGGCGTATTGAGCTCTGATGGGCTGCAGTGGGAGACACACACACGCCTAGGTTGTTGGCTATAAACAGACTTTAGAAATCAGTGCCTTTCTCTGTGGCTGAACTCTATGGTTTTTACAGCTTATGAAAGGGTGGTTCTAAACAAGACTTTTCTCTCCCGCTCTAACCTCTTATCTGGCACAGAGAAACAGAAAAGAGGAAATTTGTCCCTAATTGCCTCTGTCTCTTTTTCAACGTCAAATTTACAAGTTTACTAGCTGTGTGACCCTGGGCAAGTCACTCGACCTCTGTTTTGCCTCCATTTATTCCAATGTAAAATGGGGATAATAATAGAACTTAGCTCTCAGGGTTGTTATGAGGATCAAATGAACTAATATGTGTACAGTGCTTTCTTTGTACAATGGCTGGAACATAATACAAGTTATGTAATATTCCCTTCTTAATTCTGTTCCATCCTCTTGCTCTGTGCATCAAGAGCCTACCAGGAACCAGGCACTATAGTGAGGATATCTGTGTCTCTGTTTCTTTGCCTTCCCCTCACAAAGCAATGCCACTGTCTGAAATCTCCTTGAGAGGACTAAAATAGAGATTCCTCAGTCTTTTAAAAGAGGCTATAGAACCCTATCAATGTCCAGGAGACAGCTGGAAGTTGCCTTTCCTCCCCAATAATATTCCCATTAGGATCTCCAAGGAAAACTTACCTAGCAGCACCTGATCAGGTAAAGAAGAAAGGTGCCTTTACCTTCATAGTAC
The DNA here is from genome assembly GCF_027887165.1 of Monodelphis domestica. Classification (NCBI taxonomy): domain Eukaryota; kingdom Metazoa; phylum Chordata; class Mammalia; order Didelphimorphia; family Didelphidae; genus Monodelphis; species Monodelphis domestica. Next base: position 399,516,418 of record NC_077229.1, on the reverse strand, counting down.
TCCTTCTACCCACTATCCCAAGGCTTCTCTCTTCCATTTTTAAGGACTAGACAACAAGTAGTGGCAAGTAGCCTACAGTATGTTTAGCAGTCTCCAGGACCAAGCAACAAGTTGTTGGGTTTTTTTGTTCCACCTGCCCCAGTCCCCCACTTACCTGTCCTTACTCCAAGGGCTGTAGCTTTGAAGTGCAGCCCCCTGAGACCTAGTAACATTTCGACTAAGTTCAGGGTCTTAATTTTTCTTTTAAAGTTTCTATTCCATTGCTAGAAATCTGAAAACAGCTCTGGTAAGATCTACTTCTATACTCAAGCCATCCTTGTCTCTTTGCCCCAACTTCTTATCATAGATGCAATCTTACACTTATTCAATTATTCAAAGCTTACTTATTAGGTATCTCCTGTGTGCTGAGAAAACACTGCACTAGGCACCAAGGGAAATACAAAGTTTAAAGCAAAACAATCCTTATAATCTTGGAATTTAGTCTAGTAGGGGAATAGCTCAAAACCAGAGTATGCAATGTTACCTAATTAACTCATAAGAAAGATGCAAAACAAAGGGCCATGTGAGGTCTGAGGAGAATTGTCTTTTTGAAGGACAATCTGAGAAGACTTCTGGAGAAGGTGACAGTTGAGCTCATTTTTAAGGATATGGAATAATTCATCAGGCCAAGAAGGAGATAGAGGGCATAACAGACAGGGAATAGAGTATATACAAAGATATGGGGCCAGAAAGCACATGACATAATTTGGGGTCAGGTATTTTAGCTAAAGAACAGAGTACATGAAAGGAAGTAATATTAGATAAAATTAGAGAGTCAGATAAGCTGGAGATTATAAAAGGCCTAGAATGCCAAGCAAAAGAATTCGAACTTTACTTCTTAGACAATAAGTAACCACTCAAGATTCACAAGTCCTGATAAGTATAAGGAAAATTCTTAGCATATGAACATAGTATATTACATTAGAATGGAAGATTAAAGAAGAGAAAGTGGAAGTGGGAAGATAAATTAGAAGATTATTAGGTGGGCGTCAGTAGGGCAGCGAGGTGGTACAGTAATGCATTGCTGGACCTGAAGCTAAGAAGACTTATCTTCCTGAATTAAAATCTGGCCTCAGACACTAGTTGTGTGACCCTGGGGAACTCTGCCTCAGTTTCTTCATCTATAAAATGAACTGGAGAAGAAAATGGCAAATCATTCCAGTATCTTTGCCAGAAAAATCCCATATGGTGTCACAAAGAATTGGACAGGACTGAACAACAACAAAAGGAAATCTCAAAAGTAGTGAAACAGATGCAGCCAAACAGAGTTCACAGAAAGAGGTCAACTGTTAATCATGCATTTACTGAGTATTTACTATGTGCCAAGAGCTGCTAAGCACTAGGAGTAAAAGAAAGGCAAAATAAAACAAAACAAACAATAATCCAACAGTCCTGCCCTTAAGGAATTTAAATTCTAATGAGGAAGACATATAAATAAAGTACATAGAACATACATACAGAGTAAAGAGGGGAAGGCACTAGTATCTGAGGAGAGGGAAGGAAAGGCCACCTTCAAGACGACCCAAATCTCAAAGAAATCCAGAGATTCTAAGAGGTGGAGGAGAAGAGACAGAATATTCCAGGCACATGTACAAAGGTATGGAGATGAGATAGGGAGTGTTGCATGTGAGGAACAGTAAGGAGCCCAGAGTAGTTAAATTGAATAGTAAAGATAAGATAATGAATTCTGTAATGAAAATGTTGAGATTGAGATGCCTACCAGATACTGGATTCCATATATCTAACTTTCTACTGGGTACTATTTGTATCAATTTGATAATTGAACACATTGGATGCTGACAAAATTACCAAGTGAGAGTAGCATATAGAAATAGAGATGCTACCATAGAGATGTGAGTTAGAGGGAAGGAAAGATCAGAATGGTACAGAGAGAACAGGTGTATATTGAACCTCCAGTCAAGAGAGGAGAAGTGTGTTAAGAAAGGTTGGGCAAATGCTAAAGAGAAGTCAGAGGATACCTAGTATGCAAGTCCTCTGTTCCCTCCAGTGATGTAGATTGCAACCCATTTATCCCTGCCCAACTCCTTATATTCTTGTTCATGTATTTCTATGAACTCAACCAGAGGCAGCCCCTTGACATGCTGGAGCCTTGATTTCTCTTGAAATTCTCAGGATAGCAGTGGGGCACACAGCCAATCAATCATCTGCCCTGTGTTCTTGCCACATGTCCAGCTTATTATTTTTTCCTCTGTATCTCATTATGTTCTTTACTTAGGTTTTTCATTGCATTTCTTTGTAGTAAATTGAATCTTGTTCACATTCACCATATGCTTTTCTATTGCCCTTTGGGGAAAATGCATGGAATGTGAATATTTTTTTTAAAGCCACTGAATTTGATGATTGGAGGTCATTGCTAATCTTAGCTAATTGGTATGAGTGGAAGCTAGAAACCAAATGACTTAGGAAAGAGTAAGTAGTGAAGTAGTCATATCATGTAGAGTCCTTTTCAATAAATTTAGCAGTAAAGAACAGAGAAGTGGAATGATAGGATGAGTGGTCAAAGAATGAAGGGAGGTGTTTTGGATTGAAGAATTGGAGCATGTTTTAAAGATAAATGGGAAGCAGCATTACAGAAGAGATTGAAGATGGAAAGAGAGAAAGGGGATATCTGATGGAGTAAATTTCTAGAACAAAATAAAGGGCATAGATAGAGGTATTGGCTCTAATGAGGAGCAAGGATGCCTCTTCTAGGACAGAAGCAGGGTAACAAATAACAGATGAAGCTAAAAAAATGGAGGAGGGAAGCAAGGAAACCTCATGTTTTTTAGCTCAGTCTTTGCAGGGAAGTTGCTGCAACCCTAGAGACTACTGAAAGCTGACTTCCCTAAATGGCATTGTTTTCACTCCTGCTTTTGAGTTGAGTTCTTATCTCATTCTCAGTAGAAAAGCCCATTCACTCTTATGTATTCTTTGCCCTATTTTAATCTTTATAACTTAATGTCTGTTTATTGCTGATTTTTGTAAAGGGGGAAACTTGCTATTTGAGAATTTTTTGAATACCCAGAATTTGTTGGGAAGGAATAGAAATCTGGTAAGTTCTACCCTTCCTTTGACAGCAATCAGGGAAAGCAATGTTGATTCTGAGACCCCTAAAATTATTGTATGCCTAAATTACAAATAGTTGCTATAGAGTAGATAAATATAATTCTAGCCTAATACTCCATAAGTACTCTGCAGCACCTGCATCAGCCATCTTCATAACCACTAGGTTATCTCTTCTGCCCAATCTGCCCAGAGCAGTCTTCACAAGCTTGCAGTAGAATTTTTAAGAATTTTGTTTATTCTGCCTACAGTCCATAAGTGACCATTTTTCTTCATGAAAAATAAACCCTCAACATTTCTTTATTCTATACATTTTCCTGTGGAAAATGTGTACTCCTTCTCAAAGTGGTGGAAAGAACATTGGATTTAAATCCTGGGCTTGCTACTTATAATTTACTTGAAGATGAACAAATTCCTCATCCCTTTGAATCTCAGTTTCCTTGTCTGTGAAAGGAAAGGGAAGGCGAAGGGGCACTATATGTAACAGAGATCCTTTTAAATTTCTGAAGTCTATGATTTTATCAAGAAAATGTAAAACGTTTAAGAACAAGAAGGTATAAAAGAAAAAGAAAGCGTGGAGAAATAAATTTATATAACTTAATTACCTCAGATGACTCATTATAGGCTTCTGTTTTATTGAGATCTCAAATCTGGATTGTGTTTTCTTTATGCTTCATACAGCCCTAAGCAGAGAGTCATTGTTTTAAAATTATTATTAACACCATAAATAAAATAACTAACCTTACTCATATTTTAGTTATCTATTAACATATTAGCCTAGAGGAAGGTTGCTAAGTCCATTTTTTAAACTTCCTCTAAGGTCTCAGTTTTTGCCAGGAGGAAAGCAGTCTCTCATGGATAGGGAGAAATAGTTTGGAGAAAACCCTCAGGAAATCCCAACAGTAAAGGTTTAGTAAACAAGTGAAAAAGAAAAAAAAAACCTAGTAGGAGTAAGAAGATAGGCACAAAATGTAGTATCAATATAAGTAAAGAAAGCAAGTACTTCAGTGAAGGAAAGGTCACTAGCAATAATCAGAATTTACCATTGAATTCAACTATGTAGAACTAATCATATTCTTTTGAGCCTGAAATTTCTGTTTTGGAGCCCCTCATTGATTAGTGAGTGCCTCACATGACCTTCCACATCTTGGCAGCTTCCAGTCACACTTTCCTTTATTCCCCATCTCATTTATCAGTGTTCTCATCTATCGCCTACATGCTTATTATCCTTGCCCCACCAACTTTCTACTTCTATAACTATAATTAAATAAATACTGCCATTGCTATCCCAAAGGGTGCGTCATTTTACTCCCCAATGATGTCCCTCACTATGCCAGTAACTTTCTGAATTATGAAGCCCTGGCACCACCTTCCCATCCCACCTCCCAATTTTTGTTGTCTCCCCTTGTAAGAATGCAAGCCTTATTTATTTATTTATTTATTTTTGTATCTCCAGAGCATATCATAGTCTCTGGCATAGAATAAATGCTTGATAAGTAGTGAATAGAGGGCTGGACCTGGAAGTACGAAGGCCTGAGTTCAAATACTACCTTAGACACTTCCTAGCAAGGTAACCCTATGCTAATCACTCACCTCTGTCTGCCTCAGTTTCCTCATCTGTAAAGTAGAGATGATAATAATATCTGCCTCTGAATCTTGTTGTAAGGATAAAATGAAATAGTATTTGTAAAATATTTTACAAACTTTAAAGCACAATGTAATAGAGAGCTATTTTTATTCATTCATTCTCTAGAGATACGGAAGATCTGAGAATCAGGAATGTGGGTTGAAGGAGGTCACTGGAAATAAGAATCATGGAAATAAGTAGAGATTCATAACAACAATTTTAAAATTGTGTTCACAAAATTTTATTTAAATATTAAGAGCATCAAAAATGTAGCTTTGTTATAATCTCATAAAGAGCTGCTACACTGATTTCTTTTCATCCTCCTTCCCCCCTTTCCTCCCTTCCTTCCTCCTCCTTTCTTTCTTTCTTTCTTTCTTTCTTTCTTTCTTTCTTTCTTTCTTTCTTTCTTTCTTTCTTTCTTTCTTTCTTTCTTTCTTTCTTTCTTTCTTTCTTTCTTTCTTTCTTTCTTTCTTTCTTTCTTTCTTCCTTCCTTCCTTCCTTCCTTCTTTCCTTTTCCTTCCTTCCTTCCTTCCTTCCTTCCTTCCTTCCTTCCTTCCTTCCTTCCTTCCTTCCTTCCTTCCTTCCTTCCTTCCTTCCTTCCTTCCTTCCTTCCTTCCTTCCTTCCTTCCTTCCTTCCTTCCTTCTTCCCTCTCTCTTTCTCTCCCCCCTCTCTCTTTCTTGGATATTATGAACAGCCATGGAGGAGATAAGAACATGTCCTTTCCAATATTATTGCAGTATTGATTTGATTATGAGTTACAGAAGAAAACAAAGAAAAGGGATGAAGGCACATGAATGTGAGACATGGTTGAACCAGCTAGATATAGACAGTGGGCCATGAAGTACTATGAGTTTGCATTCACTACCCCACAAGTTAGGCCAGCAGGCTCCAGAATGAAAGTTCCAAAGTTGAATGGGATAACATATTTTCAGTTTCATGAGAGCAATTATTTAATGTTATTATGTGAAAAATTGTTTGAATTTCACAATTTGCTTGATTTTCACATTTCCCAAGATGGCAGTTAGCTCTACTTAGCTTTTACTTTGCACACTAAATTTGTGCACAATAAATAAGGGGACATTTGTGTAGGGAATAAAAGCAGTAAATTAATTTGGATGATGTGAAAGCTTCATTTTGGTTATAATATTGAAAAAAATTGTGGCAAGTTACAAAGGATCTTGAATTTCATGATAGGAGTTTATATTTCATTCTACAAGAATTTGTCAACTTTTTCTGCTTTTAGTCCTGTTTCTCTCAGTCTGAGGCACATAGTAGTAAATATATCTATAATAAGTGATCTTATTACAGTGGACTCTATATATAGAGTGAGAGAGTGGACTCTACCTGCTTTCTCTGATTGGTCCTTTTGAATTCTAGTTATTTTATTTTTTAAGGGAATGGATATAAAATTACAGAATTTAGAGCTGGAAGGGTCAGAAATCTTAAAGGTAATTAATAGAAATTAACTTACTTGCTGGGGGCAAATGGATAGTAACTGTTCCAGTTGGAACTTGAAGCTCATGGGTTTCCGGTCTCCAAATTCAATGATTTTCATTCTGCCAGACTATTTCTCTTCTACCCTAAATGTTAACTTAGAAGATAATATGTGAAACAGGGAAAGAAACTATCATTTTCACTTTCCTAAACCTTCTTTTGCAATGGAGAAGAAGCTTTTGTATGCAATAGAACTTTATCCCACTGTGCCACCTAGTTGCCATCATTAGTTAAACCAGGATCCCTGTGGAAAATTTTACACTACCTACTTTCACAAAAGATGGGTTAATAAATCAGAATGCTAAATGCCTAATTTGTAGTGCAAATTGTTCTCAGTGGAGATCCATTGTAGTCAGAAAAGCCACATCCCTACTTCTGAGCAGGATGCTGCCTGAGAAAACAGATTCAGTTCTTGAGTTTTGTTTAGTGAACAGGAAATGAGAGAGGGACAACAGTGATCTCCAGGGATATTTGATAAAGCCTCCCTGATCATTCCTTTCAATCTGAAGGTGTACCTGTCTAACTGGGCAGGGACGCTTCCTAGCAGCTGGTGTTCAATATATAATGCCTTGTGTCGGACTTCCACCATTTGCCAGCCTCCCTTCCCAGAGCTCCTTGGTCTTACAGCATATACTTCCTGGCTTCTATTGTTCCTTGATGACATCCTATTTCCTATCTTTTCAGATACCAGTTCACATTCCGGTTTGATTACATGCAAGTGGCCCCTTATCTTGTTTATATCATAGGTAAAAGTACTCATGTTAATTTGTAGTACCAAGCTACATTCTTTAAGGACTTTGAGAGTGGAATAAAATAAATGCTCATTTATTTTAATAAAAGTCAAGCTAAGGTGAAAGCATTTTATTTGTTCCAGTAGGCTTCAGACTTGAATCTAATTACTGCAAGTTTCAATTTAAAGAGAATCCTATGGATACTTTTCATAAAGCATAAAATAGAATTAGCCCTATCTTTGAGTGGGGAATGTAGCCCTTGTGTGGATCTGGTTGTCAGAAGATGGAGATCTGATCTGAAGTCTAGCTCAGTTTTTAAATAGGATTTATGTGATGTGTGTGTCTGCAAAAACATAATGGGAAAGAAAAGCAGGGAGAAAGAAAACTTGGGAAGGTTTTTAATTCCATAGACTTTGGGATTTACCCTCTTATTTAACAGTGTGAGATTGTCACAGATCTCATAGGAACTGATTTTAAATAACTATAAAGGGCACATTTTAACTCTGACTATTCAATTTCAAGACTTAATGGTATTGTGAAATACTGGATTTATTTTAAGTCATTATTTAAAGCACCTTTAGTGAGGGCTAATTTATGACTATAATGTATAATTTTCTCCCCCACAGATTTTTTTATTCAAATATTTCCGCATAAACAACTAAAGGGAGAAAAATAAATACAAGCAAGTGATCCAATGAAGCCTAGTGGCCCATAATCAATGATTTTCTCAAGTTGTTGGGGAATAGTAATGAAATAGCTCTCTTGTACCAGACAGCCCTCCTACTATGATTATGTAAGGGCAATTTTCTGGAGCTATCATCTCTGTGAGATGAAACAAAATTGCCCTCCCTTGTATTTTACCTTTTTACCTCTCGAATTATCCTCCAACACTGGGTCCTCCTTGCAGTATGACTTCTGTCATTTTAAGAGACAAATGATGTGAAAAATTTGGAAATACACCCTCTATATAGAATAAGCAACATGTATATTCTAATATCACTAGATTAGCTTGACTTTGTAGTTTCCCAAAACATCCTTATTGTCTTCCCTGATTAGGGGACCTACCTAACCTAATCCTATACTTCCTTGATAATTAATGCTACTTCCACTACTTAGGCAAGATCTCTTTCTCTCTGTCTGTTCATGTTTCAGTCTCTCTCTGGAATTTTGATCCTCAGAGAACATTATTATAGGAGGATCCGTTTATGCCTGAGTTTTAGGTATTCTTGACTGCATGCTGAAATATATTTATAGTCACCTAAATGCCTGTTCAGCCAAGTCTTCTGGATCATCCATAGACTTTTCCTAAACTAGCCATTTCTCTGGTCTTGTACACATCTTGCCATCACATTTTCCTGGTTATCTCCCTCCAGGCATCTTTAAGTGTTCCTTTTTTATTCTTTAAAAGTAGACTTATTAACCAAGTCCCTCTAATCTTGAGTGACACTTTCTGGTTTCTTTTCTTCTCTTCTTCCCTAATTCATACCCATCAAATTCTTTTACAACATTCTCTTTTCTTTAAAAAAGAAATTTTGGGGGGTTATTCTGTACTTGGTAAACACCAACAAGCACAAACATTTCAATTATAAAAGAGAACAGAAAAAAAGGATTGCATGTAAAACTGACTTTCCTTTCCTACAACTAGGAATTTTTGTATATATGTGTGTTATATACTAAATTCACTATCTTAGTTCCAAAACTGTCTTACTTGACTTTATTGCCCTCAGAACCTGCTTCTGATATCTTCTGTTCATTTTCTCTAAAAGCTTCTGTGATGGGGGACTCCCACATGGATGATGTTCTAGGAGATTTGAGGTGGCATATAAGTGCCTCAGAGACACTTGGGCAAGTAGTTTCTGTTTGCTAACCATTTTATTAGAAGTCTTTTCCATTGACTGTATAGTCAAAACTAAGTGTTTTCAAAAGCCTTTGGTTGACCGTGGCTCACTCTTTTCTACTGCATGCTCATAAGCTGCTATCTCTTGGTTTTTTCTTGACTCTATTCACTGAAAGGAAATGCTTTAGGGCCCAAGGACTAACTCCTATGAAACTGAAGTGTGACCCTGTAGAAATAGGTCTCAGTCCTTTTGCCTCATCTGATTTTCCATTTAGGTGAAATAAATAATGCTCCTGACGTGAGTTTTAAAAGGTTAGGAGAGTGAACATTTGGGTTTCAAGACTTCTTAGCATCCATCCCAGAGTCCTGGTATCCAGGCTCCCAGCATCCTGGTTTTGCAACCAGGATGATGTATGCTGGAGGACCAAAAAGTGACATTTAGGAGTAACCTTTGGGACCCAGTCCAGCCATAGCCAGAAAGAAGACTTATCTGGAAGAGATGTTACATCTGCACATTGGCACAGTGGGACAAATGCTTGTTAAAATTTGTGGTAAGAATGAGAGAATATTTGTCAGAGGTGGGAATGTGCACCCAAAGTATTGGAGGGGTAGTTTTTATACGTTTATTAGTGCTATATCTTCTTTTTTATGTAGTTTTTAAAGGTATTATATTTACTACACACAACAGCCCTATAGAGTAGATACTGTTATCCCCATTTATCAAATATTGAAACTGAAGCTGGAAGAGTTTTAGGAATGGGACCAAGGTCATGTATTTAATATACCCTTTGTTTTTTTAATATTTTTCTAATTATATGTAATAATTTTCAACTTACATCTTCCAAAATCATAAAATCCAAATTGTTTCCCTCCTTCCTGCCTCCCTGACATGATAAGCAAGTTAATCTGGTGATACATGTATGATCATACAAAACATTTCCATATTGGTCACCATTGTGAGAGAATAGTCATATAAAACCAAAACGCACACAGAAAGGTGAAAAGTAGTATGTTTTGATCTGCATTCAAATTCTAATAGTTCTTTCTCTGGAGGTAAATAACATTCTTTGTCATAAGTCCTTCAGAACTGTCCTGGATTATTGTATTATTATTGCTATAGCTTCAAAGTAAATATGCTCTTATAAAATCTGATGCAAAATGGCTTAATGGAAGTCAGATGCTATTTATTGCCACCTAACAGTGGAGGGAATATAGTCATTTCATCATCTCCATTCTACTATCCCCATTCTTCATCCTTTCCTATAACAAGTTTTTGTATTTTTTGAGTTGATTCAGACATGTCTGACTCTTTTTGACCCATTTTGAGGTTTTCTTGGTGTGGTTCCCCAACTCTTTATTTGGCTCATTCTTACAGATGAAGAAACTGAGACAAACAAGGTTAAGTGAGTGTCTGAGGCCAGATTTAAACTCATTGATATGAGTCTTCCAGTTTCCAAGCCCAGTGTTTTATCCATTGTACCCCCTAGCTGCCCCAATAAGTTAGCATAACCGAAAACATACAAACCCATACATTAACCGTGTCTGAAAATGTATGGTCATTTTTTAATCTCTAGTTCTAGAACTTATTTAATGTCTACTATATGCCAGACACTATGTCTGTACTATGTGCCTGGGACCAAGGACAAAAATGTGATAGATAATTCTTGCTCTCCAGGTGCTTACATTCTATTACAATTCATTTCATACTGCTGTGAAGATTTCCAAACCATTGATGATGCAGACATCAAGTAGATTCTTAGTTCATGGCAATCTAGGAGCATGGGACTATTTGTAGAACCCTGTGGCAATGGTTGGAAGCCATATTTTGTGAGAACATAGTTCAAAGGATACAAAGCTGGATCATCCAGGACAGCTCCCTCATTGTACAGGTGAGGAGATAATAATGATAACTGAGAACTTTGTAGCATACAGCTGCTTTTAGAGTTGTCGAGCTATCCACACATAGGACATTGTCACATTCAAGCCTGAAAACAACCATGGGTTCTGCAAGTATATCCTCCTTTTACAGATCAGGAAACAGTTTCAGAGAGATTTAGTGATCTGTTTGTGACTGCCAGTATAGATCTGAGGCAGGATTTGAACATGGGTTTTGCTGACTCTGAATCCATCACTTTATACATTGGGCAATGCTGATGAGGTCAGGAAAGATTTGTAATACTTCTTAAAGCAGGAAATAATGAGTCAATATAATGTCCCCCTTTTTTTCCTTTTAAAAGCCTTACTTACCTTCTTAGAATCAATACTGTGTATTGGTTCCAAGGCAAAAGAGCAGTAAGAGCTAAGCAATGGGGGCTAAGTGACTTGCCCACAGTCACATGTCTGGGAAATGTTTTAAATCAAATTTGAACCCAGGACCTCCTGTCTTCAGGCTTGTCTCTCAATCCACTGAGCCACCTAGGTGCCCCCAATTGAGTGCCTTTTTAGTGATGGTCATTATTGTTAGTATTATGTCACAGTAGAATGCCAAGCCGGGATTCTGGAAGATCTAAATTTAAATTTGACCTCAGCTACTTCCTAGCTTTATGACCCTGGGAAAGTCACTTAATAATATCTCTCTGCCTTAGTTTTCTCAATTATAGAATGAGTATAACAGCCCCTACCTCTCAGAGTTGTAAGGATCAAAAGAGATAATATTTATAAAAAGCACTTAGTCTAGTACCTGGTACATAGTAGGTATCATTTAATGCTTGTTCTTTTTATTTTTCCCCATTAATATTCCAAAAGGAAAGTAGGTGTAAAATGTCAAGGCATAGGAGAGGATGGGTTTCGCTTATATCCCACTTTTTCTCAGAGGGAGCCTGGCTAATGTTCTAGCTGCTTTGGCAGCAGCTTACAATAAAGCCTTTGTTTTTGGGAAACTCACCCAGGATAGGGTCATGGTTGCAGCCAGAAACCATTTTGCCAAGGTTAGATCTGACCTTCACCTCAGTCAGTTGTCTGAGGAAGCAGAGATCTAAGATCAAGTCCATTCAGTGAGTCATAACTCAACTCCTGGGATTTCTCTCTGTCTCTGTCTCTATCTCTGTCTCTCTTTCCCTCTCTCTTTCTGTCTCTGTCTCTGTCTCTGTCTCTGTCTCTGTCTCTCTCTGTCTCTCTCTCTCTCTCTCTCTCTCTCTCTCTCTCAGAGGGTCTTCTGTGGCTGAGTCTTCTAAGTCAGGAGGCTCAAACAGTTGATATACTACTAGATTCTTTGACTGGCCATGCACCCTCCCCCCAGTGCTGGGACTCATTTGGCTTAAAATGGGTCAGCATTCTCTGCTTTAATATTGGAATTGTCTCCCTATCCTTGATTGCTGAGGACAGGATTGGGCAGTTGAGGCTTCACTTTCAGAGAGAAATTGATGGTGAAAGGAGATAAGATCAAGGGTTGACTCTTCCCCCACGCAGGATTATTCAATAAGCGTATCAGGCAGTTGCCTAAGACCCCTACATGTAGGAAGTCCTCCAAATTTGAAACTGAAGTGGTTATTGTAGATCATTCCTCTCCCAACAAACAATTCAACAAGCATTTATTATGTGCCTACCTGTGGACCAAATGACAGGTAGTAAGGTTTTGGGCTCAGACTCAGGAAGACCCCTGTTCAAATCCAACTTTTGTTACACTGATTGAGTGATGTGAACAAGTCACATAATATCTCAGTGTCACAGGCAACTCTCTAAATCTAAGATGTAGAGAAGGTGCCAAAATTGCATGGGTAGAGATCATTTCTTTCTCTTTTAAACATTTAGAAATTTTAAAAAATCAGGTTATACATTGATATAATTTTTAATAATCATTTTCTGATATTTTGTAATCCATGTTCTCTTCCAACCCTCCTCAATATGTATTTATACAACACATATTTCCACATTCATCATATTGTGAAAAAAATATGTTACTTACATTAGAGAAAAAAATTCATGAAGAAAATAAAATGAAGAACATTATGCTTCAATGTGCATTGTCTTTCAATTCCATCTGAGGCAGTGAGTCATGATTTATGAGTCCCTTAGAGTTGTCCTGTTTCCTTGCATTGCTGATCACAGTTAAGTCATTCACAATTGCTTATCACACTTTATTGCTGTTGCTGTGTACAACATTCTCCTGGTCCTGCTTACTTCACTTTGCATCATTTCATATAAGTCTTTCCAGGTTTTTGTGATCATCTTGTTCAGCATTTATGGCACAGTAGTATTCCATTACAACCATATACCCCAACTTGTCCAGCCCTTCCCTAATTGACAGACATCCCCTCAGTTGCCAGTTATTTGGCACCACAAAAAGAGCTAATATAATTTTTTTTTGTTCAAGTGGGGCCTAGTAGCTATGCCAAAGAGTATGCAGGGTAAAGGGAATTTCTTCCTTAGACAACTCGCCAAGTCTAATTGAAGGCAACTCGTGCCTAGACCATTGTCATAGCCCTCTGTTTGGTCTTCCCTACTCTAGTCTATCCTGTAATCAGATGCTAAAGTGACTTTCCTAAAGTGCACATCTGACCATGTTATCCCCCGCTCTCCTCCCATGGGCATACACACACTCAATAAACCCCCACGGTTCCCTATAATCTGCTTGAGGAACTATAAAATCTTCTGTTTGGCTTTTACACTTTTTAGTCTGTCCTTTCCCTACATTTCCAGTATTTATAAAAATTTATTTTTACTCCACTTCATCTTCTCTACCATCTAGAGACACTGCCTTCTCACCATTCCATGAGCCTGACACTCCGTTTTCAGACTCCATGTTTTTTCATTGGTTGGGTCCCCATGTTTGAAATATTTTCCATCTTTATTTATTGTTGCTTCCAACCTTCCTGGCTTTTTAAAAGAGACTCAGCTCAAATCTTACCTTCAGCAAGATGCCTTTTCTGGTCTGGCTTACCTCTGAGATTTCCTCCAATTTACCTTGAATATCTCTCTTTTTTAAAAAAAACAACCATACTTTCTGTCCTAGTAACAACTCTAAGACAGAAGGGCAAAGGTTATGCAAATGAACTTAAGTGACTTGCCCATGGTCCCACAGCCAGTCTGAGGCTAGATTTGAACCCAGGTCCTTTTGACTCCAGGCTCTATCCACTATGCCAATGCCCATGGCTCCCTTGTATAACTCTTGTATGTACATAATTTACACATTGTCTCTATCATTGGATTGGTCGCTCCTTGCCAGTAGACAATTTTTTGTCTTTCTTTATCTCTCTAAAGCTTAGTACAGTGATTGGCACATGGTAGGATTTGACATGTGAGATTTGGGGCTAAAAATTGGAAATGATAAAACGAAAAAACTCTGCTCTCTCATAGAATTCCTTATTGCATTTCCATGAGGAATTAAACGTTTCCTCAAATAAATTGCTGTTGTGGTGGTGGTTGTCATGGTTATTGTTTGTCCTTTGTTTTCAAAGAGGACAAAAACAAATGAAAACAAGATCAAAGGAAAGAACTTTGCAGAATAGGGAAGGTTGATCCAGAGAAGCTTCAAAGAACTAAGCCTACAAGGCACATAAGAATCATGAGAGGGGGGCAGCTCAGTGGCTCAGTGGCTCAGTGGCTCAGTGGATTGAGAGTCAGGTCCAGAGATGGGAGGTCCTGGGTTAAAATCTGGCCTCAGATACTTCCTGGCTGTGTGACCCTGGACAAGTCACTTAATGCCCATTGTCTAGCCCTTACCACTCTTTATTGATTCTAAGACAGAAGGTAAGGGTTTGAAAAAAAAAAAAGAATCATGAGAGAAAAAGAATTTTCCTTTTGATAAAAAACCTGGACCAAGAGACCAGAGTAGAAACTCCATCCTTGACCTGGGATGGTTGTAGTGAAGACACTGGTCTCCATCCTGCAAATACATAAGGTGTTTGCAGGTGGTCTCCTTCATGTAATGTGAGTTCCTTGAACATAAAGGACTGGGATTTTTGTTTGGTTTGGCTTGGTTTCATTTTTTTCTGTCCTAGTAACAGGACAGAGCTTAGAGCAATGCATGGCAGAAAGTAAATACTTAATAATTACTTGTTAACTCTGAGATCTAATTGGGGCGGGTAGGTATACAACACACATAAGAGCTAGGACAGTAACTTGTCATTCCTTTCCCATTCCCCCATCTTCTATCCAGGAATTTCCCACAACTTTGGAATTTTCAGACATAAACTGTTTTTTAAGTTTATAAGTAGAAAATTAATCTGTTTTACATGGTTACAATTTTGTGAGTTTTTTAAAAAAGCTTTTCAGTTTTTGTGCCATTTTACTGTGATACTCAGAGGATCTGTGACTTGAATTGTGGGAAATCTTGGCCCATATTATAACTCCATTCACGTTTAGTAAGTGAGCTGTATGGTGTAAGAGGGAAAAGACAGATAAGAGAGTTTGCAGTCAAGTCATCTGCATATTTCAGTGGGTTTCTATAATTGAAAAATTATTCACTTTCTGGCCATTTTGGGGATAATGATACTCCTTGAACTTTGTTAGGCTAGTCCTCAGACAACAACAGGCATCCAGTCTGTCACTGGCCCATCCTTGAAGTCTTTCCTGCCTAATAGAACTTGCCAGAGCTTGCCCTCTGTTGGCATAGCTTTTGTCATTAAAGCCAGATTTTACTGGAGGTCATACTGCATGGGCTTTTTTTGTTTGTTTTTGTTGTTTCTAAACATTAAGAACTATAAAAAGGTCACTTGGGGGTAGTAAAAGGACTACTGGACTTAGGAGGAGAAAGAAAAGGAGGAATTCTTGCCTAGGAATGCTACAGACAATCTTAATTTGTCATCATTCCACTTAACTCCTTTCTCTGTACTAGAAAGTGAGGGAGTTGAGCCTTGGGCAGAAGGAACGGATGTCCCAAATGGTCCTTTCCCCCCTACCTTCTTACAACATTAGCCTTACATGGAGATAAAGCTCAGTGGTGTGCTTTAAGAGAAGACCTGGTGGCCCCAAATTTCTCTCCCACATTGCCAGTAGTTCTGCCAATTAGAAATTAATTTCAGTTAACAAGTAAACAGTCCCAGTAGGGTTATAGGAAATTCTGCTAGCTAGTCACACCCAATAATGATGATGACGATAGCTTACATTTAAATAGGGCTCTACAGTTTACCAGGTGTTTTATACCCAATTAAGACATTCAGGGAATGAGGGCCTGGAGAGGAGGAATGAAAGGAAATGTCGGAGACTGATCATTTCAAAGTGGCATTCTTCTTCTGACATAGGCTTTCCTTCTCCTGAAGCTCCATTATAATCATACTTCATTTTCTTGACATCTGGACTGGCTCAGAAAATCCAGGTTGTATGGCCATTAGAAGCATGGAGCCCTTCATAGATGGGCAGGTATGGTCAATTGTCACAGTGGAAAGCATTGAAGAATTCTGAAAAAGCAGCATTACTGGAAGGGATGGGGTAGGGATAAGGGAAGGAGTCCCAGTGGAAGAAAAGGAAGGGACACAAAAGGAGAAATGGGAAAGCTGCTAAAGACAAACTTGTCCAGATAGTGTAGCAAGGATTCCTGATTCAAGAATGGGTCAATAAAATTACCTCCAAATTTCCTTCCAATTCTGAGATTCTATGATTCTATAAAATTCTCAAATTTTTCCAAAGCCTAGTTCCTCTCATTTCCCTGGATTATTGCTATTCTGATTACCCTCCCTGATTCATTTTTCTCTTTTTACTCCAATACTTTCTCCAATGGGCTTCTAGACCTAAAGCACAAGTCTGGTCACTCCTCTGTTCAAGAAATTTCAGTGGCTCCCTATTGCCTCTAGGACAAAAGACAAAATACTCTATTTAACATTTAAAACCTTCCACAGTATGGCTTGAAGATTTCTAAACCAATTTTACATCGTTCCTCCTTACACTTTGTACATTCCAACTAAAGTGACCTACTTGCTTTTCACATATATGCTCTTGCATCCCCTCCATTGCATAATCTGTGCCCAATGCAGAGAATGTCCTTCTTCCTCTCTACTTTTAGGGTTCCTCACCTCCCATCAAGGCTCAGTTCAAGTGCCCCTTCCTATAGAGACCTTTGCTAATGCCTCTAGCCAAAATCTCTCCATATCTACATTGTATATATGTTGCGTTTATGTAACCATATAAATGTTCTTTCCTCCTAGTAGAATGGACACTCCTTGAGGTCAAGTGCTGTTTCCTTTTCATCTATATTCCAGGACCTAGCTTTGTGGTTGGCACATTATAGGCACTTTATAAAATTAAATTACCTTCTCTCACGGCCTAAAACATAATTGTGATTTAACTTGTCAGGTCCCCATCCTTCTATTTCCTTCTTTGCCCCATTGTTACTGCAGTAGGAGGCTGAGGAGATGAAGGGATGACCCAGCTGCCATGAAATAATTCTATGGAATTGGATATAGAAAACTCTTGTGCTTCCCAGTTACAGGCTCATGATAAGTGCAGAAAAGAGAAAATATGGGAGCATTTATGCTGTGTGCCGACACTTATACATATTATTACAGGGTGTGTGAGTGTTCAAGGTGGACTAGCCCCTTTGGGGTGAGGGCTTGCCAAGTCCTTTTCAGGGCTGGGCATCCACCTTTGTTGTCCTCCTGGCATTCAACGCTCACCTGTGACTTTAAGAAGCTGTAACATGAGCTGTGGCCACAACACAGTAAAGTCATCTCAGTGGATGGGCTAACCCACGTTGAGAGTAACTAATGGGCCTCAGACCTCTCAGTGAATTGTGTGAAGACTTATCTGGGTGGAACAAGCAGGTGGAAACAGTTTCTTCCAGTGAGTCGGCTTTGTGGAACACTTAAAGCTTGGTTATACAACAAAGAAGCCAAGGTCATCCATTGCATCCTGGACCATTGCCAGTTGTCCTGACTTTTGTCTTGCCACAGGTCTTTGGTGACTCTGGATGAGAGAGTGAGGCTGTTGTCTTTGTGCAACTCTGCCTCGCTTAAATTCAATTCAGGCACAAGTCAAGACTTCAACTTGTGATGTCATTGGTCCTCCTCAAAATGAAGGACTAACAACAACATATTAATGCAATTATAATTTTTGTCTTTCAGGGAGAAAGACCTTTCAGTGTCCTGTAGACCAATGGTGTCAAACTCAAATAGAAATAGGGGCCCCTGAACTGTGTATAAAGATCTGTAATAGTTCCATATCAACTTAGTTTTTTGAATGTAAGATTATCTGAAAACTATTTGATTGTATTTCTTTTTATTTCATTAAAAAAATTCCCAGCTACATTTTAATCTGGTTTGGGCTGCCCTTGTGGGTATTTTGGGGCACACATGGCTTATGGACAGTGTGCTGATACCTCTGCTCAAGACCATGTCAACAGTTAGTAACTTTTTCTTTTCATTAGATAACCTTGATGGACTTTTAATTCTTTGTTGCAACTAACATCATGGAGCAAATTAAGAACAGTTGGGACTCTGGGGCAATGTAGTTATAATTTTACAGAATCCCAGATTAATGGGTTTAGGGTTGGAAGGAAAATCATTTAGTGTAAAATGATCTCATTTTAAAGATGAGGAAACTGAGACACAGCAGAATGCAGTAACTTCCAGGCATATACACAATATGTAACAGTGGGTTCACTGGAAATCTATCCCTCTTTAGAGAGTCTTCTATAATGCAATTCATAATGCAAAATGAAGATTTCGAACCCTGGAATACATTCTTCTTCTGCCATTATGTTAATTCACCTCTATCATTATTTTCTCATTACCAATAATATTAAAAGCAATAATTCACTTTTATATAGGACTTTAGGATGCACAAAACATTCTCCAAGCATCAGACTGGAGAAGCAGACTACTTGTATTATCTTACCAGCTTGATGGATTCCCTGAACTCCACTTGTTATGTGGTCAATAGGTGAATGATACTATTTTGCAGACTTGTGGAACTTTGGCCTTGGAAGGATTATTTAGTCAACTCTCATTTGTAGATTGGGAAACTGGTTGCCCAAAGGCTCAATATATTACCTCATGGCACAACGATAATTAATGATAGAAATGGAACTAGTATCCAACTCTCTAAAATTCCCAAGAATTTTGGCATGTGTTCATTTTATAGGAAATTATTTCGATTCCTTGATTTTTTTGTGGTTTGTGTGAAACTTGAATTAGCTTTTTGATCTTATACAAGTCACCCCATTTCTGTTGGGTTTATCTTCTTTAGCGGTAAAATGAAGAGACTTTAATAGATAACAATATTTTTCAGCTTCTGTGTTGTATTTGGAATCTAAGACCATTCCCAGTTCTAAATCCTATGAATTCCTTAGGTCCCTATGATCAAAGGGATTTCATTGGTCATTCTGGATTAGTGGAACTGATTCCAACTCTCTAAGACCAACACCAACACCTCCTGGCCTGCCCTATCTTGTTGCCACCCAGGTCCCAGCATGATAGTGGGCAAGATGTCAGTGCTTGTGGTGAGTGCAGAGGCTTCCAAAAAAACCAAAACCAAAAAATCTACCACACCCTCCTCTCTTGTTTATCATGGTGGGTAGTTGCTGTCAACAAGGGTTTTGTTGCCAGCAACTATCTACCCACAAGCATTTTCTTTCCCGGCCCACAGAATGAGTGATAAATGAATAAATCTTTCATTGAAGCACTGAAACTGAATTGCTGTTAATAAATAAATGTATTGATTATTTTTCGGTGTCTACTAAGGCATTATAGTAAACTATCTAAAGCACAGAGAGCCAGGATCACCTTCCTTAAGATTATACTGTAACATTAATTAGCACTGTGATTCCAGATAATAAAACTGCTGATAAAAATAAAAGGACAAAGAACAGATAATATCCATGAAATTAGCAAATGCCAAGGCCTTGGTAACAGATGTTACTGTTTTTTTGTTTCTGCAAATATTCGTGGCAGTTGTTGCACAAAATAGCATGGCTCATTAACACTTGAATTGAGGTCTAATCATGGGTCAAATCATCTCAAAAATTCAACCAGCATAGACTATATAGCAGTCATATGTCGATTTCTGAGATGAATCAGTTCTCAGGTATCAGCATTATAAAGATACTTCTCTATGCCTTTGAGATATTTTGAGGGCAGTGGAAAACATCATAGATTGGGAATTGGGAGATCCCAAGAAAAAGAGGATTCTAATCCTATTGTGGCCAATAAATAGCTAGAAATGTGACCTTCTCCTAGACACTTCAAATATCTAGACCTCAGTTTCCTCACCTGTAAAATGAACCTTGAAGACACTAACCCTCAAGCTATATTATGGTCATAAAAAAACATTTGAGGGGGCAGCTGGGTAGCTCAGTGGATTGAGAGCCAGGCCTAGAGACGGGAGGTCCTAGGTTCAAATCTGGCCTCAGCCACTTCCCAGCTGTGTGACCCTGGGCAAGTCACTTGACCCCCATTGCCTAGCCCTTACCACTCTTCTGCCAATACACAGTATTGACTCCAAGGCGGAAGGTGAGGGTTAAAAAAAAAATTTGAGATCAGCTTTGAAAAAATAGAAAAATAGGTCAATAGAACAGCCCAGACAAGTAAAAATCAGAAATAATGGAACTCAATAACCCGTTATAAATTTCTTAAGAACTACTGGGAAAACTAGAAAGTGACCTGTCAAAAATTAGCTGTAGAAAAGTATTTTACACCATGTTCAACAATAAATTCAAAATAGAGAAAAGGAACTGATTATTAAAGGTAATAAGAAAAGAAACAGATCATAAATCTTGTATAGCTATGGACAGGAGGTAAATTCTAAAACAACCAAAAAATCGATGCAAACATAAAGTATAAAACGGATAATTTTGATAACATGAAATTAAAAGGCTTCTGCACAAATAAAACTAATGCATTTAGGATTTTTAAAAGTGGTAAGTGAAAAAAACTTATATCAAATATTTCGGTAAAGGTGTGCTATCCAAGATATATATATGACTAAGATATGTATAAATGTAGTATATACATATATATGTCTCTATATGTGGTTATTTACACATATGTATATGTATATATATGAAGACAAACCAAAAAACTCACTCCCCAATAAAGAAATAGTTAAAACATACAAACAAAAATTAAGGGAATGACAAACTAATATTTTCCCCACATTATTTAATTTATTTTTTTGGAATATTTTTCCATGTTTACATGATTTATGTTCTCTCCCTTCTCCCTCCCCCCTCCCAGAACTGACAAGTAATTCCACTGAAAAGTCTTAGTAAATATATGAAAAAATGCTGTTCATTAATAGTAAAAGAAATACAAATAAAGACAACACTGAGGTTCATCTCACACTCAACAAATTGGCAAAGATGGCAAAAGTCGGGAAAAGTCAATTTTAGAGAGGTTTCAGTAAGAAGTTATTGAATTGTTGGTGGAGGTGTGAATTGGTATAATCATTCTGGAATGCAATTTGGAATTATGCAAATGAAGTTATTAAAATGTCTAAACTCCGGAATTCCATTGCTGCATTTATCTTAAGGAAATCAGTGACAAAACGAAATAAAACCAAAAACTCCTTATTCCCCCAAATTATTATGGTAGCACCCTTTTTGGAAGCAAACACTATAAAGAAAGTAGATGCTCATCCCATAGGGAATAGCTCAATAAACTGTGGTACATGAAAATAATGGAATATTATTGTGCTACAGTGAGCAATGAACAGAGGGTATAGAGAAGCTCATGGAAAGAATTACATGAACTAATGCAAAGTAGATAAAGAAAGGAAAACAATATACACCATGACCACAACAGTATACATGGAGAGAACATCCACCATAAAATAATGGAAACTGAATTTTGTGAAGCTATGTAAAAATTAGCTAAGCCCAAAGAAGAGATGTAAAAAGAGATCTTCTTCCTTATTCCTCATTGCTTTGCAGAGGATAAGATCCACAAAGATGAAACATTGCATATAATGTCAGATTTTTTTTTAGTGTATTAATCTGTTTTTCTCAATTTTTTTTCTTTTTCTTTTTCTTCTTTAAAAATTATTTGGTTTGGGGAATGGTTGAACAAATTGTGGGATATGTTGGGGATGGACTACTATCATGTTATAAGAGATGATAAAATGATTTCAGAAAATGCTGGAAAGATCTGTAGGAACTGATGTAGGGGAAATGAGCAGAATTGAGAAAACACTATACATATAACAGCAATATTGTATGATGATTATCTATGAAAATGTGACTACTCAGCAATGCAGCAATCTGGGATGATCCTGAAAGATTTATGAGGGAGAATGCTATCCACCTCCATAGAAAGAATTATTGGAATCATCTTTCACATATATTTATGGGTTTGGGGTGTTTTTGTTATGTATGAATGTGTTCTTACAATTTGGAAATGTGTTTTGCATGACAATAAAATAAAATAAAATTTAAAAAAATTATTTGGGGGGCAGCTGGGTAACTCAGTGAATTGATTCTAAAGCGAAAGGTAAGAGTTCAATAAACAAAACAAACAAATAAATAAATAAAATAATTATTTGTTCATTCAATCAATCAATAAGTATCTATTAGGGATCTGTTATGTTCCCAGCACAGTACTAGGAGTTGGAGATTTAAGTACAAAGAACAAAGCAATCCTTTTGGAAGGAACTTACATTCTAATAGGGAATAAAGTGCACATAAATATATTCAGCATAATATAGTGGCATGTGTTTCTACATACATAGTCATAGACACATATGCTCAAATGTGTTTATAATTTTTTAAACAGAATAGTTAAATATAAAGACATTTGGGATGTAGAGCTTTTGCAGTTGAGGGATCAGTAGAGGATGCTTGCAGAAAAATGGTTCCTGGGCCACATCTTTTAGGAAGAGAGGGACTCCATAAGGAAGACTTAAGGAAGGATTTTGTAACAGACTGGAGGACAGTAACTGGTGCTGATAATGTAGCTTCACTTTCTTGAGTCCCTGGAGGGTAAAAATGACACCTAAACAAATACAACTCCTAGAACCAGTATTTCATATATCAGGTTTTTTTTTTTAAACTTTTAATCTCAGACTTACGAAATTGTTAGACTACTTTCACCCTTTACCTTAATTTATGTGCAATGTTTAGTATCTAAATCTGTTCCATCAATAGTGAAGTTTCATCTATAGAAAGCAACAAAGCAACTATAACTAGTTTCTTTGAAATGTTTCTTAAAAAAGGTAAAGTTTAGAGTCTCAGGGGACAGCTAAGTAACTCAGTAGACTAAGACCCAGATCCATGGTGGGGAGGTCCTACATTCAAATAAGGCCTCAGACACTTTCTAGTTGTGTGGCCCTGGGCAAGTCTCTAAACCTCCATTGCCTAGCCCTTACCTCTCTTCTTTCTTGGAACCAATACAGAGTATTGATTCTAAGATGGAAAGTAAGAGTTTTTATTCTAAAAAAAAGTTTAGAGTTTTTAACTTAATGGGTCAAAATGAAATTGATCAAGAGAATGTGCCATTCTCCCTGGGGCAGGGCTGACCAGTGGGGTATGAATTGGTCAGTATGAAGTTTCTAGGACTATGTTGAATAGGAACTAACTGCAAGGGTCCAGCAATATCTGAATACCAGAGTCGAGTCATCTTTGGCACAGATGTAACTGAGAGAAAAAAAGGGGGGGAGGGGACTTAAGGAAGCATTGTCAAGGATGCAGTTGTTGCCTTGTGACAAAGAATTCTCATTGAACAAGACCTTTAGTGTATGGTAGGTCTTGATCCATCCAATAACTTATGTGTGTCTTACTGCAGGAGACTTTCCCTAGAGACATCCAGAGGAAGATACAAAATATAAGGGTAAAACCCAACAACCCATGGGCTTGTCTCTCTGACAAGGGACACCAGCTCTGGACTCATGTGGATCACCCTGAGTCTTGAAGGAATCAGGTTCTTTTCATAATCTGATTCTTTGTGCCCCCCCATCCTAGAGCTCTACATATCCCCTTAATCTTCTAAAGCTCATGTTTGGCTCCCCTGAAGGGATTAACAAGGGCCTTTCTAGAAACATACTCAATGTTTAAAGTACATAAGGAATAGAATAGCTATTTATTTCATCTACTTCAAATAATTTGTCTTTTCTCATTAGAATGTAAGCTCAAAGACAGGGACTATCTTTCTTTTTTGCATTTGTTTGTACTCCCAACACTTAGTATAGTAAAAAATGAATGCTTATTGACAATTTTAAATCCAAAAGGCTCATAAGCATGCATTGACAAATGACTGAAATATGATACAGTATACATATTATGTTCTTCTGGATAGCTAATACTTAAAACATGAAACATTTTGTGGATCTTTTGAGCAGGCATTTTGCTTTCCCCTTAGCTCTGTACTGTTTGAAGAACTAAAGAACTATTTTTCATCAAGCCAGTTATGGGTTGGACTCATCCTCCTGGCAGTGATCTTCTCTTCCAAGAAATTGTTTCAGAAGTCATCTCCTGCTGGGAAATCGGTCCTGATACCCAGATGCTCCCGACCTCTTGAACTGATTAGGTTTCTGCCAAAGTCAGACCCTACCCTTCTCAGGATCACTGTTTCCAGCTATTCCAGCTATGCAAAGAATAAAAAAAAATTATAGAACAGGATGTATCCAGAGACTTTAGGTCTAGTCTCAGGTTTGCCTAGCCCATTCTCTCAAGTCGAGTCAATAAGCATTAAAAAAAAAATCCTTACTTTGTCTTAGAAAAAAAAAACTAAAAGAAGGGCGCGAGCTAGGCAAATGGGGGTTAAGTGACTTGCCCAGTATAAATAGGAAGTATCTGAGGCCTGATTTAAAACTAGGTCCTTCCAACTCCAGACCTGGCACTCTATCCACTGTACTACGGAGCTGCCCCATCAACAAATATTTAATTCATGCTTACTGCATATCAGATACTGTTCCAAGTAGGTAGAATACAAATGCAAGCCAAAAAGGATCATCTTTGCCCTCAAGGAGTTTACATCCTAATTGGGAAGCCTAACACATGAAAAGGAGGTGAGAAGTAGGTGTAGGATAGGAGAAAGAATATACCTTTATGGAGACATGGTGGAAAATTCTGGGGAATCAGAAGTGGAGGTGAGAGAGGATTGAAAGATACTTAGCTTGGGCCTTTCTTCTATAAGGATATTCCAGGAGGAGCTCACCAATATCAAGAGGGACCGGTAGGATGGAGGGATTTTCCAGGGAGAGTAGGCAACTGAGGTATGGTGCAAATTCCTGACTGTCAGAAATGGAGCTGGAGCCTACCATGAGTAAAGCTATCATAGCTTCTAGGGGGCAGGAAAGAGAAGGGGAAGACAATCCTTTTTCTGCAGAGAGTACAGGAGGGACCTTCCAGAGTGCTAAGCCATATCCTAGAAGAGTAAAAGATGAGAGAATGGTGGCAGGAATGATTTCTTCTCTAAAACCAACTTTATTGGCAGCTATTCCTGCTTTCCTGTTTAAGTGGGCAGCTCCTTTTGAACCCATCCATGCTCACGCCATGTTCTGTAATGGGGACTAAGGAATATGCTTTGCCCTCCCAAAGCACCAGTCAACAGGAACTGATCTGGGGTAGCAGAACTATCCTAAAGCACAAATCCTTTAGAGCTGAGCCAGAGTTCATCTCTCCAGAGGGGGTCAAGGAGCCAGAAGATCATGGCTTCTCCCCCAATTATCCCTCTGGAACAAAAGAAGCCATTCAGGGAACCATGTTCCCTAATGTTGTCTTTGTCCTGTAACAAAGAGCTCTCAGCTGCTTCTCCTCTCTTGCCAGTTAGTTCTTCATCCTACCTATCTGATCCTTGCTGTTTTTCCCTTCACAATATTTCTTTCACCCTACTCCTTCTCTTTACTCACACAGCTACCACTTTAGTTCAAGCTCTCATAACCTTTTGCCTGGATTACTGCAACAGTCTCCTAAATGGTCTCTGCCTCAGGTCTCTCTCCACTACAATTCAGTCTATATATTGGTGCCAAATTAATTTTCCTTAAGCACATATCTGACCACGTGACCACCCTTCTCAACTAACTTCCTCAACCAACTCCAGTGGTGTCCTATTGTTTCTAGGATAAAATATAAACTCTGTTTAGCTTTTAAAGCCCTGGCCCAAATATGCCTTTCCAGCACTGTTGCACATTATTTTCCCACTCTGATATCCAGCCAAACTGACTTTTTCTCTGTTCCTCACACCTAACACTCCATCTCCTGCTTTTGTGACTTTTTCCTAACTGTCCTGCATGGATAGAATGTGCTCCCTCTTTACCTCTTCCTTCATCTTCTGCATGAAACTTTTCCTGATCTCTCAATGGTGAACTCCTTCCCAGACTATCATGTATTTCACTACTCTGTATATATGTATATATGTACATATATAGGGCAGCTGAGTGACTCAGTGGATGGAGTATCAGGTCTGAAGTCAGAAAGACTTGTCTTCAAATCTGACCTCAGACCCCTTACTAGCTGGGTGACCCTGGGCAAGCTACTTAACCCTGCTTGACTCAGTTTCCTCATCTGTAAAATGAGCTAGAGAAGGAAATGGCCAATTACTCCAGTACCTTTGCCAAGAAAATCCCAAATGGAGTCACAAAGGATCATGCATGACTGCCAAAAAAGTATGTTATGTGTGTGTCTATCCATCATCTATCTATCTATCTATCTATCTATCTATCTATCTATCTATCTATCTATCTATCTATCTGTCTGTCTATCTGTCTATCTGTATGTATGTATTCATAGATTTTTGGAAAATTTGTATATCTAGTTATTTGTATTTCTTTATGTGGTTATATTTGCATATTTAGTTTATATATTTGTATACATAGTTATATTTGTATTTATAGTTATTTGTATTGGTTTATGTAGTTATATTTGCATATCTAGTTTGTATATTTGTATACATAGTTATATTTGTATATATATATTTATTTGTATTTGTTTATGTGGTTATATTTGCATATTTAGTTTATATATTTGTATACATAGTTATATTTGTATTTATAGTTATATTTGCATATATAGTTTGTATATTTGTATACATAGTTATCTTTTATATATAGTTATTTGTATTGATTTATGTAGTTATATTTGCATATTTAGTTTATATATTTGTATACATAGTTACATTTGTTTATATAGTTATATTTGTATATATAGTTTGTATATTTATATATATAGTTATATATATACATACTTTTTTGGTATTTAATTTTATATGTGTATCATATACACATATATACTCTCTCATATATATATATAAACTTCATGTTTATACAATAAAAATTATTTCCTCATTAGAAAGTAAAACTGTTAATATTTTGTTATATACTACAATTATATGTAAAAAATCTGTGTTTTCACACCCAAAAAAGAAATTAGGGATTGTTTCATTCTTTGTACTTAGATCCCCAGCACACATAGCAGGTGCCTAATAAATACTTATTAATTAATTGAAAGGTCAGTTTATAAACCCATTGGCAAGAAGTAGGAGTTAACTCTGTTTCCTATAAGTTGGGGGCAGGTAATCTCAGGAGATTATTAGTCTTCATTAGTATCACTGGCCAAAGTTCTACCTTCTTGCACCCACATATCTGCCTCCTTGCCTTGAGGATCTTACTAATTATGATCTTCTCAGAATGACCTGGCCTGGTCAGTGTATACACAGCACAAACATCTGTGATGGGGCGGGATCAGAAACATGAAGACTGTCAAAGGGTTGGTTAGTACCAAGCAGAGAGCAGGTGAGAAGCCAAAGGCCAGAGGCGTGGATAAAATCAAGAAATCTGGCTTGGCAGTACTAGAGTGATGGAATCCAAAGGGCAAGATGTGTTTATGTGGTCTCAGGTCAAGCAGAAATTCAGGTTACCCCCTTGGGTGTGAGTGTGAAATGCTTTTTTTTTTCTTTTTCCAATTTGAGTTGATTGGTGCAAAGATTGTGCTCCCACTTTTTCAAGTCCTAGTGTCCAGAGCTGACCCCCTTACCCTTCCTTGATTTGCTTAAGCTGCAGCTGCAGGTGTGAACAGCTCCCTGGCAAAGTTTGAGTTTGTTGCAGTGCTTTTACATGATGGAAGAAGACAGGAATATGCATTAATCAGCCAAGAAGCTGTCCATTTTGTAGTAAGCTGTCTCCATAATTCTTTTATGGTTTGACTACAATACTGTATTAAGAAAAACATTCTCTGTTTTATTTTAGCTACTTTTATTCTAGCCCTTTATCTGCCCTCTCACTCTTAGGATGTTAGGATATTTTTTTCCCTGTTGTAAACCTATTCAAGGGGGTATTTCTAGAATCTAGTCCCCTCTGAGAGGGGACTTGAGTGAATGAGTCATAGTTAGGAGAGCACAGGGAGGTGGGTGGATCCAGCAGCTTTGGCCAGGGAAAGGTGTGAAACATTCATTGCTTCCACAATGGGTCTGTTAGTTTAGTTCAGATAGCAATCTAGGAGCCAAAGGCATCATAAAAGCAGAATCCTGGTAGGAGATCCAAGAGAGAACACCAATTTTGAAATAAAGACTATAGTGGGGAACTTTTCTAGGAACAGCACAGGGAGGACAGGTTGTGAGAAGCAGATTTTGTCAGGCGCAGAGCACGATGACCTCCAGAGAAGAAAGGACATGAGATACTAGTCTAGGACAATGAGATAAAAAGTTAAGTTTCTGCATGAAGGGGAGTAGAGTACTGGAAAAGTAGAAAGGGGCCAGGCTGTAAAGAACTTTTCATCTAGACAAAGAATTTTATATTTTATCCTAGAGGTAATAGGGGATCACTGGAATTTATTGGGAGAGGAGCAATACTGTCAAATTTACACTTAAGGAAAATCCCTTTGGTAGCTGTGTAGATGATAGATTGAATTTAAGACAGAGAAACCAATCAGAAGTCCAGAGGAGAGGTGATGAGGGCCTAAATTATTGGGGTTGGGGGAAGGGGTCCATCAGAGTTCACTGTTAAGTCTTATATATAACTTTGAAACTTTCCCATTTATTTGCTATTTCTCTCCACTGTGGTGCTACTTTAATGCCTCTTGATGCTGTGATACTAATTCTGGGTACTCCAAGACTATGCTAGAAGAATACAACCCCTAGCAGACAATTAAAAAAAAACTACTCTTCCTCCCAAAAAATCCATCACAAATTAATATAAGATTTTAGGGGCAGCAAGGTGGCTCAGTGGATAGAAAACCAGGTCTGAGGATGAATGGTCTTTGGTTCAAATCTGGCCTCAGACACTTCTGAGTGATTCTACCTCTAGAATAAAAGTGGTTAAAATAAAATAGAATTTTTTCCTAATATAATATTGTACTCAAACCATAAAGCAATTATGAATACAGATTACTACTAGCTATGGGACCCTGGGCAAGTCAAGTAACCCCAATTGTTTAGTCCTTAACAATATCCTGACTTAGTACCAATATTTAGTATTGATTCTAAAATAGACAAAAAGGTTTAAAAGGATAAAGTAACATTTTAGGTTGTTGTCAGAGAGCAAAGCAGGAAAGAATGGGAAAAGATTATATCCTCTCCTTTAGACAGTCTGGCATTGGGTATGAATGGCATGTAGGGTGAAGGTATCATACAGAAGCCAACAGATCAGAGAAGACAACAAAACATCAGCATAGTCTAGCTGAAATTGGCCAATTAGAGACAGGCTGACTGAAGTAGATGAGAGGAGCTGATTTGACTGAAGGAACTATTTGATGCTGGGAGCTGATTAGATAAGGCAACATTTATTTTTTGAAGAGATGAGTAATGAAAGAGCTGCTTTGCTCTTTACCAACATCTATAGCTGGAGAGAGAAAACTCCTCAACGATCTTAGAACAGATCTGAATAGATTCACAGATTTCAGACTGAAAAGGGGTGAAATGCTGCTTTCTTATCCAGAAAAAAGAGAAGACCTAAGAAGCTCTGTTTATCTCAGGCTTAAGGTTGTTGTTTATGGTATAGCTTCCCTTTCTGGTGAACTGATGAACCACTGCAACCTGTCAGAGTGAGTACAGATAGGGTGAACAAGCTAACCTCAACACAGAAAGAAAGAAAGAAGAGTTGGGGGTAGGTTTCATTCCTTCCATGCTATATTGACATCACAGTAAGTGTTATTTGAACCCCACCCCCAAACACCAATGTAATTTCTCCTCTGAAGGGAAATTGCTCTACATCTTGTTGTATGTTCCAGATAAGTCCTGGTTATAGCTGTTGTCATTGGTGAACTTTGTGGTAGAAATTTCGAAAATTTAGGCTGGCCAGGAACAACATCACAAGATATTAAGAAATGAATAGATGTTGAAGGTATTGAGGTTTAGAGTATACATTATTCTCATAGAAGTTTAACAGTGAAAAGGAAGAGGAATATAGAAAGGTAACTTGGAGGGATGATGTGGTCAAAAGAAATGTTTTTCCTTAATGGTGATAATGAGGTTTGTGTATGTGTGTGTGTGTGTGTGTGTGAGAGAGAGAGAGAGAGAGAGAGAGAGAGAGAGAGAGAGAGAGAGAGAGAGAGAGAGAGAGAGAGAGAGAGAGAGAGAGAGAGAAAAGAGAAGAGAGGAGAGGAGAGGAGAGGAGAGGAGAGGAGAAGCTCTTTTTAGAAGATGTGAAGGGACAGTATCAGGGGAACAAATAGAAGTTTTAACCTTGTCATTGACTTCTTCTGAGGATGGAATTAAAGAGAAGAATAAAGTTTAAGATGTACAGGGGTTTTGACCTCAAAGATCATCTAATCCAACACCCTTATTTCACAGATGAAGAAAATGAGACCTATGTAGGTTAAATGATTTGGCTAAGGACATACACTGGTGTCATAGATGGGATTAATGTGCTCAGGAGGGCTGGCATCCATTTTCACAGTAAAATAGGAGGGAAATTCATCTAGTGGGAAATATTGAGGATAAAGGGAGTATAAAAGAGAATCAGTTAGGGAAGAATAAAGCAATGAATAAATAATGACTAAATGAATGGAATGACTAAAAGGACTTCTTTGCTTCAAGTGAAAAGGGAGAATGAGGATGAGAGAAAATATATGAGAGGAGAGAGAACATTTTTGGAACAGTCATGGGGCAATAGAAAGCCAGACCAGAAAAGAATGAAAGGTTTGCCTTACATCAGTGATGATTCCACTGAGATGGGATGACACTAATTGGTAGTGCACTCAATTTATATAGTCATGTTACTTCCTCTAACAAGTTTAGCAATGGAACAGAAAAGATGAATGGTGGGGATTGTGGTAAGTGCAAGATGAAATGACTGAGGAAATAAAGATTCTGAATATAACAATTTATTAAGCAATTCATGGCAATTGCCAAAAAAACTGGGACCAAGCTCTTTCCTCATTTTAGGATTAGACTCCTATATATAGGAGAAACCAGACTTTTATACATTAAAAACAATCAAATAAGGCTAATTAATTAAAAAAACAATAAGTAATCTGATTTCAAATTGGATGAAAGGTTAGAGATTTTCCTAGAAGGGAGAGGGAGAGTGAATGTATGATTATGAGAATATTCCATACATCAGTCTTAGGATCTGATTCCATTTTTGGTCAACATAATTTAGGTCTTTGCTTAAAAGTCTCCAAACTACAAGTCCTGGTAGTTCAGATTCTCATCAAAGTAGGGCTAGCTTCAAGCTAAGCAATAATCTTTACTCTCAATTTCCACAAATCAATAGTTTTCTCACAAGATGGAAGTTGGACTAGATTTATAAATGAATAGAAAGGGCTGAGCTGAGTCACAAGATGGAGTCTGTGATTTACTCTTTGTGGTCTGCCTCAAACCCCACTACCACTTGCTCTCCTAATAACTTCAGAGATAAGGGATGTGAGGATAAATGAGAGAGAGAAAGGGGGTAAGGAATTTGAAAATGTTGAATAATGGAAACATTGATGAGCTGGTTAATCATAGGGTCAGGATATATATTACTCAGAGTATATTTGTATATTTATCACAAGGCATGGGTAGATATATAGGTATTAAGTTCTGTGAAAACAAGAAGTCAGATGAGTGAAACCTGATTTCTTCAAGAATCTTTTTAATATTGGAAAATGGTTTTAGAGTTCTTGAAGCACTAACAATATCCACTGAAGTTTTCAAAGGTGAGAAATTTCATTGTTTTTCTTAGAAATAATTGAATTTAGGAGAAGGCAAATAATAATTGGGCTTATCATTTAGTGTTGTAAATTTAGATGAAGCAAACCTGGACACCCTGAAATAATTTTGCTTCCCAAAAAGAAAATGAAATTGTCAGTCATTTATTTTATCTTTTGTTTTCCATCAGTTGAAGAATTTGAAAGCTAGTGAGGTTTAGAAAGCTCTTTTGAGCTTCCTAAATCTCACTAGCCTTTAAGCTATTTTTGTCATGGAAAATGAAAGTGACCATCCTGGGGATATGCATCACCCACTCTCAGAATGCAGAGTGTTAATGTGATAAGATTTTCATACTTGTTTTCAGTATGTATCTTCTCTTCCTTTTCATTTCTACTACTGAGATATCCATTAGCATTTGTGAAATCAACTCTGGAAAATTTCATTATTGTATTTCCTTTTTCCCATTTAATTTTATATCCTTTCTTTCCTGCCTCCTTTCACTCCATTCTGGACCCAACCCTTACCACCCCAAGTATCAGAGAGCCTGTCATAAAAGATCCACTTGTTTTTTTTTTTTTATTAGAGGGCATGGTCTAATATTTTTTTCTTATAAAAATTGGGGTTTGATTTATTGTTTTGTTGGTTATTCAACTTAAGAAAATAATGAGTTAATCATGCCAAATAAACTTAGAAATGTGTCAAGAGTATATATGTATATGTATATTATCTCATTATATCCCAGAACTGGTTGTTAATCCATCCCAGGCAACTGAAAGGAGGGTTGTCAGTTGGAACCCCTAAACAAGGGTAGCCATTTTGAAGGGTCAAGGACAGAGGAGTTTTTGAGAGAAAAACACAATGTTGCAAATATTTTTCTGGGCATCTGTGCTCATGGCACTAATTATATGCTGGGCATATTGTGCCATTTACCTCACTGTAACATCCATAATGATAGATATGGTGGAACTGATTGCAAATACATCATTTATTAGCATGATACCGTTCTCCAACTCAGTAGTTTGGCAGGTGGTGACCCAAATCTATGTGATCCTTATGGCCACCATACAAACCTTATCTTATCTGAAATCTGTTTTGAGGATTCTGCCACCAAGAAAGTCTGCACAAATACTAGTTTTAGATAGCAAACTGGAAGACCTTATAAAGAAAATGTGTAATTACTACTTGACAAACAAAGATAAGGACACTGTTAGAGAGATGGTTGAATCAAATGAGGATAAGGTTGGGGACAAAGTTAATTCAGGAAATGACACTATGGTTATGGAAAAGATTTCTGACAATACTAAGGATGGTAACAAACAGGACAACACAACGACAGAGGTCACAGGTGCTCACAAAATCATGCCACTCTGTGACATGGCACAAATCACCAATGGATCTGGAGTTTTGCACACAAAGGTGCACAAGTCTTTTACCACCCAAGACTCAGAGTCGCTGAAAAAATGATTTTCCAAATTTGTCTCTGAGCCTTACAAATGTTTAAAAGAGCTAAAAAGGGCATCCAAAGTTTATAAGCCTGATTTTGATAATACTAATTTTATAATGGGAGAAGTTTTTAGCCCCCATGAACAGAGACAATTTGTGGGAAAGACCAGGCAGGATGAGAGCTTGACTGACTGGCCTAGGGCACACAAACATGAGGATTTCTATTTTGCCAGACCGGCTAATTTCCCATGTCTCAAAAGATGCAGGGAAAACCTCCTACAAGGAATTAAATCATTTTGCTATAGACCAAATGCTTGGAGCAAGTTTGACAGGATGGTCCAAGAAAAAAATGAACACTGTGCTAGTTACATTGATAGACTAAGTGAAAACATAGAATCAATAATGGGAATTAGCCAGGACTCACAAGAATCAGTGACCCATGTACATAGGCAGTTTTTGAAGGGATGTAATCTGCAGTTAAGAAATTTCTGTAGGAATTTCTTCCCTAAGTATGACTCCATCTCAATCTCTGAACTTAGGGACATAGCCACATACCTCCATGAAAATCAGAAAGAGCAGGAAAGAGAGAAAGATGAGCTAAAGCAGAAACTGCAAAATACTGAAGACATGTTGAGACAAAAAGAAATTGAAGAGGTGAAAAACTTAAACACCATTAGAACATACTCTAGACCTATTTACCAAAACCAAAGCTAATACAATTACACATAGGATGTGGAGAAGCTCTTTTAATAAATTAACAAATGAAGGTCCATTCTTTTAATACCAATTCTGTTGCTGGTGGAATATAATCAAGGAACAACACATTTTCTGAAGAATTAAAATTATAGACAATGGTAAAGCACATTAAAGGTGTGAGGGAGTCCCATCCCTCTCCACACCACCCCTCCCAATTTAACAAGTAGGGAATTTTGAAAAATTATAATAAAGCATCTTACCAGGGAGATGTAAGAGGCAAAAAAATGGACTGGTTACATGATAAAAGAAAGGAATAACAAGTGGATGGCTCATGTCCCACTGGTAAATTCATGGAAAAAGTAAAGAAAGCTTCTAAATACATTGAGTAGATCTTTGTGGCAAACCTATAGGTAAGAATAAGAATCACACAGGATGAATAAGCAGAATAAGAATCACACAGGATGAATAAGCATGGGTAGAATATGTTTGTTGGAGGGGACTCTAATTGATGAATAAGATTATGGATTGATATGAATATTTAAGGTTTTTGTAAGTATTATTTTCTAGTAACAGTCACACAGAATTCCAAAATCTCTGAGTTAAAATGGAGCTCAGAGACCATCAGATTTACCTGAGCCTGAAAGGAGATACCTTCTCTTATATTTTATATTTTATTAAATATTATAATATTCATGACAAACCAGTACTTCAAGACCTCTAGTGATAGGCAACTGATCACTGCCCCTCTACTATGTGCTAATTGGTAAGAAATTTTTTGTTCTTCTAAGACCAAACCTGTCTCTCTTCAGCTCCTACCCCATTGCTCATGTTTTTTTTCTCCTTGAAGTCAAGCAGGACAATTTTAATCTTTCTTCATGTCTTTTGAAGTGAAGTTATTTATCATTCTCTCCCACTCCCCTCAATAAATTCCAGTGGCTTCCTATTACCTCTACGACCAAATATAAAATCCTCTTTTTGGCTTCTAAGACTCTTCATAACCTTAACTCTTCTTACTTTTCTAGTCTTCTTTTACTTCCCTGCCCTACAATCCAGTTCCAATGGATTATTTGCTATTTCTCACATAAGACACTCCATCTCCCATTTCTTCATTTTCCCTAGAAGCCTTTCCTGATCTCCCTTAATGCTAGTGTCTTTCTTTGGAGATTCCTCCAATTTATCGTATTTCATTCAGTGTGTGGCCAGTTTTTAAAGGGCTATGTATTTTCATTGGAAACAACCATTGGTGAGGCAGTGCCAGTAAAAGAATAGAATTGGGAACTCCCCTCTCATACATACACTGGGGATAGGAATGACATCTCCAAAGCAGGAAAAAGATCAGGGAAGTGTTACAATTGTAAGAGTCAACAGAGAATGTCCATAACTGTCCTGAGAGAAAGAGGTTGCTCCCAGGACATGACACATGGCTTCACCAAATTCTTTTTGCACTTCTGAAACCATCTGGTTTTAGACACTTATGAGCTGAAGAAAGAACCCTGAGTAAGTCACTTAACATTCTCAGCCTTGATTTTCTTATTTGTAAAATGGAGGTTATGCTTTGACCCACTGATACTAATACTAAACTTCTACATTAGTGAGGAAATATGCCCTAAATTATCTGTTACTGCTCTTTTTGTAGTAATAGAGAATTAGAAACTGAGGAAATGTCTATCAATGGCTGAACAAATTATAGTATAGGAATGGGATGAAATATTATTGTTATAAGAAATAATGAATGGTTTCAGAGAAACCTAGAAAGGCTTGTATGAATTGACGCAGTGAAGGGATCAGAGCCAGGAGAACAGCTTATACTTTAACAAAAAAAACTAGTAAAGACAAACAACTTTGAAAGGCATGGGAACATTTTCAATGTAATAACTAATCAAGATTCCAGAAAACTGACAAAGACACTTGCTATCCACCTTCTGACAGAGAGGAGATGGACAAAATCTGAAGAATGAGGCACAATTTTTTAGACAATGGCCCATATGAGAAATTGTTTTGCTTGACTATGCATATTTTTATAAGATTATTTTCTGGGAATGGGATTGGGCAGGTAGGAGAGGGAGAAAATAAAAGCTTACTAATTAAAAAATTCATTTTATAAAATAAATAAAAGAGAGGAATAATAGTACCTGCCTCACCAGAGTGTTGTTGGGATCAAATGAAATAATGTGTAAAATGCTTTGCAAAACTTAAAAGTGTTAGATTAATGCAGTCATTGTTCTGATCATTATTGGTATTCAACTTTGTGTTGCAGGACAGCTCAGTTTTTTTTTCTGTGGGTGCCTGGAACATTGGCATACCCTTAATAAATTCTTGTTGATAGATTGATAGGGATGAGGGGTTCTGCTTAGGCTGCTTAGATTGGTTTTCCTGCCCTGAAGTCACAGCAATGAAGTTCCAAGATAGAAATACTTATCTCAATCTATGTGTTTGTCAATGCATGACACATTTTGTTGGAGGGAACTGGCTCTTCAGGAGAAAAATACCATTTTCAGATTTTTCATCAATTATTGGTCCATTCCTCCATTTTTCCTGGGAAAACCAATGTTCAGGTGCATGACATGATTTGTCTAACCTTCCTGGGTCAGAAGTATAGAATATTAGAGTTGGAGGGAACCTCTGTATCTATGCAGGATAATACATGCCTAAATAAGACTCCTCTCTAGTGCACAGTTGACTAGTTCTCTTCCATTCTGTACACTAACACTTTTCCCCAGGAAGACCCCCCTACCTCTATGGGCAGACAATTATACTTTTGGATAGTTCTAATGGTGAAGAGGATTTTGCTTCTATCAAACCTAAATTTACTTCTTTGCAATTTTTATCCATTGATCCTTCTTCTACAGTGCAATACTAAGAAGAAAAAGTCTAATCCCTCTTAATGTAACATATCTTCAAGTCCTTGAACATGGCTATCACATTATCCTCTGAAAAGGAGTATGCAATAGCCACCTCCTACTGGAGAAATGATTGTTAAATTGTCAGTGTGTGCATTCACATCTCAGAAATTAGCAAATGCTACAAATCAGGGCTTGATTGATTGTACTGTTGATTTTCTAGACTTATGGAAGTGATGAAGAAGATGCTAATAATGCGGATTAAATTATAAAGTGGATCTTGCACATACCTCTACCCCCTTTTTTCTTCTTCTTGGAGTGTTGGTTTTTCTTGACCCTAAATATTTTCTCCTCTGGGCTAAACATGCCCAATTCTTTCAAATGATCTATATCAAGACTTTTAAAAAATTATCATTTTTATAACTTATCAACACACTAAAATATGGCTCCCAGAAACATTCCACATAAGTAGTGCAGTGCAGTGCAGTGGTTCTCAAACTTTTTTTTTGTTTCAGGATATCTTTACACTATTAAAAAAAACCAGAAAGCTTTTGTGTGTGTATGTTATATCTATCAACATTTGCCATGTTAGAAATTTTAAAATATATTAATATTATTATGAAAATAGTCTTAATCTTATGGATCCCTTTTAAAGGATCTTGGGGGTCATTGAATCACACTTTGATAACCTCTGGTATAGATTATAGCAAGGCTCTCATCTCTCTAGTACAAAATGACATGAGACTGTTTTGTAAATCCAGAGCTCACAATAATTTTTTTTTAGTTTCCATATCACAAACCCTTATACTAGATTTACAACCCACTAAAATCCTAAGCTTTTTTTCAGACTTAACACTATCCATCCCTGCTGTCCCCATCTGGCACTTACAAAATTTACTTTTTGAAACCAAGCAGAAGACTCTACGTTTCTCTGTTAAATTAAATTAAATTTTATCCTGCCAACTCTTCTAGCCTTCTGAAACCTGTTTGAATCCTGACTCTAGTCATCTAGTGTTTTATCCTTTATATCGTCATGTCATCTGGAAATTTGATAAATACACCCTCTTGTCTTTTAGCCCTATCATTGCTAAAATTATGAAGTTTCCTATGACTAAGCACGCATCCCTATAACACTATCAGAGTATCACACATGATCTCTATTTGACTATAGGAACTTAAGTCCCTAAATCTACATTTTAACAGTCAATCTGTATAGAACTAAGATACATGCAGTTCAGTGCTCTATAAATTGTATGTGCCTGATAACTTAATCAGTTAACATTTTAAAAGTACCTACTGTGTGCCAAGCACTCTGCTAAGTGCTGGATATGAACTGTTCAGTGTCTGGCTTTTGGATAAAAGTTTGCTGAGAGAAGAGATCAGGGGAAGATCAGCCCAAGGCATCACACTCCTCTTCCATCACAGCCACAATGCCCTGCATCTCTCTTTAATTTTAATTTCTTTTCACTTCTTCCTTGCCTTGCCTTGTCTTGCCTTCCCTTTCCTTCTTTTCCTTTCGCTTTTCTCTTCTTTTTTTGAAACACTGGCTTTATGTAATGATCTCTCCCCTCTATGACCTCAAATGGCTCTGCCTTTATGCTTTTGTGTCATTCTGAAGTATCATGAGGGCAGAGTTCACTTCTTATCTACATCTTGAAATTCTGCCAACTCCTTGGACCAGTGTTCTGCACAGGTTAGGTATTTAATGATTATTTGTTAAGGGAGAATTTGAAATGGAAATTGAAGGCAGCTCTAGAACTGAAACATTTGGTGCCTTCTCAAGTGACTAACTCCCCAACACAACAGAGAACTTCTCAGAATCCCCTTTCAAGTATGATTCCTCTTTGGCTACTAACTCAAATTGGTATTATAATATGATGCACACATACAAAACAAATAAACAAAATCAAAAGAATGGTAAAACCAAGTTCCAGATAAACCAGAGGTGGTAATCGGAGGTATTATCTAGGAAAGATAAAGGAAACAAATGCTGGAGGATGTAGTCTGGAAGGTATGCAGGTGAGGGAGACAGAGACAGTGTATGAAGTTGGTCAAGTATGTTGGGCACTGGTGGTCTACTGAGCAAAGGGAATTGAGCAAGAAAGATGGAGTTCATTGGGTCTTCAAACTTGGAGATGGACTAAGAGACAAAATTTGTGCTCAGACTTAGCTTGGGAAATGGTAAAAATAAAATAGTAAGGTCAGCCCCAAAGAGGATGTGTATTCAGCCATTGTTCAATGGTGCTCAACTCTTCATAACTCTAGCAGAAGTTTTCTTGTCAGAGATACTAGAGTAGTTTGTCATTTTCTTCTCCAGCTCATTTTACAGATGTGGATCTCAAACAAATAGGGTTAAGTGACTCCCCAGGGCAACACAGCTAGGAAGTTTCTGGGGCCAGATTTGAACTCAGGAAGATGAGTCTTCCTGATTCCAGGCCCAGTACTCTATCCACTGTACCATCCAGCTATTAGATCAACCTTCTGTTTAAACTTTTTCTCTGGGCTAGTACTTTGATTTAGTTTCTTTGCTTGGCCCTGTACCTCAGTTGCTGAAAATTCTCTTCTTCCTGAAAAGTTATTAGGACTTTGGACCTCCTGCCTTGCTCTTCTTTCCTATGGCCTCTTGAATTTCCATTTGTTTCCCTATATTCTAAGCCACTGCTTATGTGCCGGACTCTCACTTGCTTTCAAGGAGCCTGATCCAGGCTTTGTTTAGCTCTGGACAGCTGTCTGGTCCTTAACAACCTGCCTGTTGTAGCCCACTTCTGAATCCTTGCCCAGGATTCTCAACCTGTTCCTGCTGTCCATGAATTGGCATTCCCCTGATAGTGATCCCTCATGTCATCTTTGGATGTGAAAGAAAACACTTTGTATACCCTCCAGTTCTCTGCCTTTCATCTTTTATGAGTCTCAATTTTAAAAACGGATGGAGAAAACATTTCCAAATAGAATGTGTAGGGATTATTCATCAAGAAAAAGTAACGATGAACTTATATTGTAGTAACTGGTTATATCACCTATAAACATTATGGACATTAATTTATACACTTATTTATTCTATTATTTTTTATTCCCTTTCAATTGACTGTTTAATAGATTGACACAAAATGAGGATGTTAGGATTTATAACTGTTCTTTTCTCCCTAAATGTATTTTAAAACACTAAAAAGAAAAATCACAAAGGCATTTTACTTCCTTGTTTCAACATTTGTAAAATGAGGAAGTCAGTGCAGATGATCTCCTATATCCCTTCCAGATGTATAGCTGTGATTCTATTTAAGAAATCAGTTTAGAGGAGCCTAGAAATTGTTACAGTGTTAATTCATCATCTTGAGGAATTTGATGCAAGGTAACTTGTACAACATTTTCAGTTTTAAATTCCAGGAAAAAGCTGACTGATTAAAATTATTATTTTTTGCCAGATATTCACTACTATTCAAATAATAGTAAAACTACACAAATTAGAGACGGCAAACTCCACTGCTACTAGACCACATTATAGCCCACAACACTCCCTACAACAACCCAAAACAGATTAGGAATGTAATAAATGTAATTAAGAAATACTTCAAAAATATATTAAAAATGCAATGAAGCAATATTAATATATGGTGTTCTAAGTCAATCTAGGAACCATAGAAATCCTAATATATGGTTCATAACTCTGTGGGTGTAATTCTAAATTACTCTCCAAAAAGTTTGGATCAGTTCACAGCTCCACCAATAATGCATTAGTGTCCTTTTTTTCCCCACATCCCTCTCAACACTTGTCATTTTGTCCTTTTTGTCATTTAACCAGTCTGGTGGGTATGAGGTGATATCTCAGAATTGTTTTAGTTTGCATTTCTCCAATCAGTAGTGATTTAGAACATTTTTCTATATACTTATGTATGACTTTAGTTTTTTGTCCAAGAATTGTCTGTTCCTATCATTTGCCCATTTATCAATTGAGGAATGATTTTTATGCTTACAAATTTGACAAAGTTCTCTTTATATTTTAGATATGAGACCACTATCTGAAGGGCTGTCTATAAATTTTTTCTCTGATTTTCCACTTTCCTTCTAATCTGGGCAGCATTCAGTTTAATGTACTCAATCCACCTACTCTGTATGTATTCTTCTTTTCTTTGCACTGAATCTCTCCTCAGATGTGCAATTTCCTTTGACCCATACCTCTCCAATTCACATCTCTTCCCAAAATCCTTTCCTTATCCTCTCCTCTTGACCCACTAGTTCCAAATTGGTCCATCTTTCCAAAGGACTCTCCTTTGCCCCTTTACCTTTTAATTCTTATTCTATCCACCTTTCCAAAACCCCCTTCCTTATCCCCACGACCATGCCCTCCTAAATATTGATATGTTTGATTCTAAAAACCCTACCCCTATCTTGTCCTGAGTCCTTCACTATCCCCCCACCTTACCCCAACTTCTTGATATGGTCTTCCTTCTCCAATCCCTCACTTATCCCATCCCCCTTCCCTCTTATTTCTTTATACATTAAGAAAATTTTTACCCTCCCTACATGTGTATGTTGTTCTCTCTTTATCCCAGGTTTAATGAAAGTAGGATTCTAAAATTACCAGCCCTCCACTCCCTCCTTCCCTTCTTAGTAGCAATTCCTCCACTCATTTCTCCTCCATATTAGTTAGCCATTCCACCCTATCTCTTCCTGGTCTATTCCCTTACCATTTTTGCTCATTCTATTTCAGTCACCTCAACCTTGACCATATATGCCCCTTCAAAATACTAAGGCAATGATGCCATTCCCAGGGGTCATAGATTCCATGGGGTATTTTCCCTTATAGGAATAAAAAAATTTGACCTTTTTGGTTATTTATTATTAATCTTTCATTATCTTTGTATATTTCTTATAGATTGAATTTTCACCTGAGTTCTGGATTTCCCCTCAGGAATAGCTGAAACTCCTTTAATTGGTTGAATATCAAGTTCAGTTCTTTTGCACTGTGAAAGGCTGTGTTCCATGTCCTACATTCTTTTTAAAATTGTTGCTTCTAAGCCTTGTGTTATTTTGACTGTAGCTCTAAAGTAAATAATTTTTTTTCTTTCTTGATGCTTGTAGTATTTTCTACTTAACCTGGGAGTTACATAATTTAGCAATCATGTTACTGTGCATTTTCCTCTTTGGATCTTTTAGGTGGTGATTGGTAGATTCTTTCAATTTCTATTTTTTCTTTTGATTCTAGAATTTCTGGGCAGTTTTCCTTGATGATTTCTTGGAGTATGGTGTCTACACTCTTTTTTTGATCACAACTTTCTAGGAGTCCAAATGCTCTTATTTCTCTCCTTGACTTATTTTCTAGATCAGTTGTTTTTGTGATAAGATCTTTCATATTTTCTTCTATTATTTCATTCTTTTGATTTTACC
Source organism: Monodelphis domestica (assembly GCF_027887165.1). Lineage (NCBI taxonomy): Eukaryota > Metazoa > Chordata > Mammalia > Didelphimorphia > Didelphidae > Monodelphis > Monodelphis domestica. Next base: position 399,474,337 of record NC_077229.1, on the reverse strand, counting down.
TTATTTTTTTTTTGTTGTCTTAGGAAATTGCTAGTTTCCCCTGGTTCAATTCTAGTTCCTAATCCATTATTGTGTTTCATGAGTTTCTGGATCTCTTTTTCCATTTGGGTGATCTTTCTGAATGTTCTTAATTTTCTTGCATTGTTTTTACTTTTTCCCCTAATTTTTTCCTCAACCTCTTTCATTTGGTTTTTGAAATCTTTTTGAAGCCCTTCAAAAAGCTTGTTTTTGAGCCTATGGCCATTTATTGTATTTCTTTGCAATTTTTGAGGTAGGTATTTTTATTTCACTGTGCTCTGAGTTTAAGCCAAAGCTTTCTGTGTCTCCACAATAGCTATCAATAGTTGGGTTACTTCTCCTTTGCTTGCTCATTTTTATTTATTTAAAAAATTTTAGTGTCCAGGCCAATAGATTTAATTATTGTTTTGTTTTGTTTTTCTAAACTGCCAGGGTTCTTATTGTGCTGGGGTATGTTAACCTCATGTTTTGGGATTTTTTGTGTGTTTGCTTTATCTGAGTCCTAATTAATTTTTCTAGTTTTTGTGTTCCAGGGTCTTATATAATCCTGGGTTTCCCACTCAAGTCCCAGGCTGTGAATGATTTCAGGTGTTCTGACTAGAGTGCATGGGCATTTCTGCCACTGCTACTGTAAGCAACCCTCTGGCAACAATCAAGTATTCTCCTCTTCTAGGAAATACCACAGCTGCCTGGGTCCCAATCCCTCATCAATCACATTCATGGTGGTGCGTGCTTCTTTGTCATTCCTTCTCTCCTACTGCCACAGCCCAGGACAGAGCAGATGTTCAGTCTATGTTCCTTGGGTCTCCAAACTCTCTTTTTAGCTAGTAGCAAGGTCTGCACTCTTGGACTTGGTACTTGCAGAGTGCATGGTATCCACTCTTTCAATCCCCAGCTGTGGGCCAGTTAGAGTCTCTGGAGTCAAGTCCACAGCAGACATAATGACTCACAAGGCTTTATACCTGAGTATTCCAGTGATATCCTTGGGAAAGCAGTCTCCTGGAATTATCTAACAAGATGAGGTTGCCAATCCCTCCCCCCCCAACCTTGATTCCATTCCGTTTCCTCTATTCCTGCCCCCAGGGCCTATTGCACTGGGATGGAGATCAGGAAAGTCAGAAACCTTTTCCCCTAGTTTTCTCAGGCTTTACCTGATACCAATTTGTTTTTGCCACTCTTAGTGGAGTTATTTTGGGTTGTTTGAAAAAAAGAAACAATTCAATTCTATATTCTTTCGTTCCTAAAATCAAGTACTGTATTTGAAGATCTCAAAGTGTAGATCTTTAAGGAAAGGTAAGAGACAAAGTTTTGTTCCCCACTGATTGCCATTCTGGAAACGAAGAAGAGGAAGCACCCCTAATACATGTCAGAGATGAGATTTTTCAAATACAGAAAGGGAAAGCAAGAAAGTCTGCCTAGCTCTAAGAAATATTTTCTAATAAATCCCTTTTGGACACATAATTCTTATGCATGATATCTCTCCTATGCCTGCTCTTGTGTGGATGGATGCAGCAGTACCACTCAACTGGAGATCACAATTAACTGTAGGAATTAGAATAGGTGCAAGAAGCTGATAAAGACACTTTTTAAAAACTCTAAAACTCATTTAAAGAACTCTCCTTCTAATTATTGTATCTAATGTAATTTAACTAGGTAGCTTCCTCTCCTCTCTGAGGACATGGAACAGAGGGATTGAGGATGGGGCAGAAATCTTGTATGTGCTTGCTAACTGAGAACTAAATACAAATATGAGATATATGGCATGAAGAGAATGTCTCCATTTTGTAAAGAAAGTCAAAAACCTTTTCTGTGATTAGCAGAACATAGTTATAGATATAATTCATTTCTTAGGACAAGTAGAGTTTATAGCAAGGCAGGTAAATAGAGCAACAGAAGAGAGTTGAAGAAGATAATTTCTGGAAAAGTAATTTATGGACTAAGTCCAATTTTTTTTTCAAATTCCAAAGCACTATGAGGGAGGTAAAGAGGAAATTGCTCCTGAAAACAGAGGAATTAATAAATAGCTGATAACAATTGAAGTTTAGCTTGAGAAAAGTAATATAATTTATTTAAGTATTGATATTTCTTTAAACTCAATTCAAACAAGTTCGTTTGTTTGTCTTTAGTAATTAAATGCTTGGTGGTTGGAGGTGGGACTTATTTGATGAATATAGAGAATTCTTGTTGAGGAAGCTCCATCTATCACTGAAGATAAACAATTCTTCTGCAACTGAGAGTTACCTAGTACACTGAGATGTTAAATGAATTACTGAGGGTCACGTGTTGTTCAATTATGTCTGACTCTGTGTGATCCCATTTGAGGTTTTCCAGGCAAATATACTGGTGTGGTTTGCCATTTCCTTCGCCAGTTCATCTTACAGATGAAGGAACTGAGGTAAAAAGGATTAAGTGACTTGGCTAAGGTCATACAGCTAGTAAGTGTCTGGGGTCATATTTGAACTTAGGTCTTCCTTACTTCAGAAGGGCTCAGCACTCCATCCATTGTGCCACCTAGTTGTAAAGTTACATAACCTGTCAGAAATATGACTAGAACTGAAGCTTTTGGGAATTTGAGGCCAGTTCTTAATCTTCTCTGACATGCTGTCTTAAATTCTTGTGCTATTTAAATTGTTATGGTTTTTATAGAAAATAAAAGAACAGAATGAAGTGTTCAGCTATGCTAGCCACACTGGAGGAAATCCAAATCAGTTGGTCCACACAATTATGGATCTTATCTGATAGCTGATTCCAAATTGTAGTATGACTCCAGAGGCTGTCTAGACCTACCACTATTAATCTTTTTTACAAAATCATCAAAACCTTCTCATAAGTAACTTCAGTGACAGACAACTCACTCTTCACCATTCTGTTCATTCAACTTTTGGATAATTCTAGTAGTTAAGAAGTTCCTTTCTTGCAGAACCAGGAGAACATTGTACACAGAGACCGATACACTATGGTACAATCGAATGTAATGGACTTCTCTACTAGCAGCAATGCAGTTCAGCCCCAGGACAACTCTGAGGGACTTATGAGAAAGAACACTATCCACATTCAGAGGAAGAACTGTGGGAGCAGAAACCCAAAAGAAAACAATTGCCTGATCACATGAGTTGAGGGGGATATGGCTGGGGATGTAGACTCTAAATGAACATCCTAATACAAACACCAACAACATGGAAATGGGTTCTGATCAAGGAAACATGTAAAACCCAGTGGAATTGTGAGTCAACTACAGGAAGGGTGGGGAGAGGGGAGGGAGGGAAATAATATGATTCTTGTAACCAAGGAATAATGTTCTGAATTGACTAAATAAATTAAGGAAAAAAAAAGAAAGTCAAGAAAACAATAAACGCAATTCAGATCATCATAATATAATAAATACAATTCATGACAAAACAAAAACAAAAACAAAGGAGTTCTTTTCTTTATGTTGGTCAAAATCTTTTGGTCCTGTTTCTCTTTGTTAAATGTCACTGTGAGAAGCAAAAAGGGATGATTCATGTCCAGAGTGAGAGGAGCAGAACCAGGAAAACATTATACACAGAGATGAATACAATGTGGTACAATCGAATGTAATGGACTTCTCTAGTAGTGGCAATGCAGCGATCCTGAACAACTTGGAGGAACCTATGAGAAAAACCACTATCCACATTCAGAGGAAACACTGTGGGAGTAAAAACACCGTAGAAAAACAACTGCTTGAATACATGGGTCGAGGGGGATATGGCTGGGGATGTAGATTCTAAATGAACATCCTAGTGTAAACAACAACATGGAAATAGGTTCTGATCAAGGACACAAGTAATACCCAATGAAATTGTGCTTTGACTGTGGGAAGAGTGGATGGAGGGGAGGGAGGGAAATAATGTGATTATTGTAACCAAGGAATAATGTTCTAAAATGACTAAATAAACTTATTCAAATGGGAAAAAAAGAAATTTTATCAGCCATACTCAATCCCAAGAATCAGTAGACTCTCTTATGTGGAATTCTCTCTCTTTTTGGGGGGAATTTGTAAAATCACCAATAAAATACAAAATTAATTAATATACTCATTGGTGTCTCAATTAGAGAAAATATTTCTCTTTTTTAAACCTTGGTCAGAGGCTGCTGTCATAAACTAGGAAAGATATTTCTTAGCTAGTTCCCTTAGTATAGTTACAATAATTAGAACTTTACTTTCGGTTCTAACCTTTATGTGTGATCAGAAAATCATAAGGAAATGCACATGTTTAGCTTAAACACAGATGTTTTATGTCAAGAAAACAGGATCCAAATAATAAAACAGTTCAGATATAACAAAAGAACAAATCATAGCAGATACCTGTTAAACAACAAAATTGTAAGGAAAAGGAGATTGGAGAGAGAAAGCCTTGGTGGAGTTTCTTTACAGAGGGATAGATGCCTTCTAGCAAACACAGTCAATATCATAAAGTAAGACAACTTCCAAGAGATTCTACTCTTACTCCCCAGTCCTAATGGCTATAGCAATCTGGTGGTTCTCTAGCCATCCCTCTGATCCCTAACTCCTTTTCTCTCTCTCTATTTCTCTGTCTCTTTGTTTCTCTGTTTCTCTTCTATACTCTTTTCCCATTATTCCTCTCAGTGGATGGGAAAAAAGAACCCAGGCATCTCTACTGTACTAACTGGTAGATGCTGCTGTAACCAGCAGCATATATATTCCCCTTGTTTAAGCTTTGTATGGGGCTATCTTATTTCTTATAGTTCAGTCCTAGCCTCAAGCTAGGAAGATGGGCAATAAATACCAGCAAAAAATACAAGAATTGTTGGCAAAGATTAATTTACTTCCCCAGTAAAGTCTCTGGTATCACCCTTTACCCTGGAAAGAAGAGAGGGAGGAGTGTCAGATACTTCATTAAACCAGTTCAATCTCTTTTCCAAATGACAAACATCAAATTATTTAGACAAGCCATTGTACCCCCACTGAGTCTTTTCTTCTCCTACATATTATTATTATTAATATTAACTAAATATAAATGTATCCTTCCATGATCTTCACATAGTATGGTTTTGAGCCCTCTTACTAGCCTGGTTACATTCCTTTGGATTCACTCCAATTTGCTGATGTCTTTCCTAAAATGTAGTTTCCAGAATGTAACATTTTTCTCCAGATATGGTCTGATGAGTAGAGTGCTACAGGACCATCACATCTCTTACTATGGACATTTTACTTCTATTATGGCCTAAGGTTACGGTAGATTTTCTAATTGTATCTCCCTACTACTGCTTCAGCTAAAATTATAGTTGACTATAACTTCTAAGTCTTTTTCAAAGATGCCATTTTCTAGCTATGTTTCTATTCCTTGTATAATGTGAACCCATTACGTTTATCCTAGGGAACTTCAGCTGTTTTAGGTTCATCTCAGTTTGAAAAGATCTTTTAACATCCAGATTCTTTTATCAAAATGTAACATATAGGTGAGAATACATTAGCTCTGGATGACTATACTGACACACTCAAACCTATACTAATTGACTTTTATCTAAAAGCTTTATGAGAATATTTTTAACTGATAACCAGGGCCCAACTTCCATTTTAAACATCTTATTGAACTTTTTCTTACTATCCCATTTGTTTTGCCTGCTCAGGAAAAAAAAAATCACAGGATTTCAGTGGGAAAAATTAGCTCTTTAGCCATCCAGTCCAATTTATACCAGAAAAATAAATCTCGTCTACAATATTCCAGACATTTAGCCTCTGCTCAAAGACTTCCAGTAAAGGAGAATATACTCTGTCCAGAGACAGACTATTCCACTTTGAAATGTTTATTCAATCTAGAACATGAAGACTCCCTACCACTTTTAAGAGCCTCAAAGTCAACAAAAATGTAAAAGTCCATTGGTTTCCATAGTTAAACTGAGATCAGTAAGAATAGCAGATTATAAGGAAAATGGGAAAGGGGGCTGGAGGAGTTCAAAGAAGCAAATCATGATTTGTTAAGCAAAGCCTTTTAAAACTTTTTTTCCTCTCTCTCTTCAGAAAGTTCCTTGAGAAACACACTGTGATGATATGTAAATATTATGTTGCAGCCTGTTTATTTTTACAGAGAAAAAAGAGGCTTGCATCAGCATTATTCAAAAGCCCATAATGCTCTCTCACAGGACCCAGCACCACTTAAACAGGGTGGGTGATGAAATCAGACTTATTAAAGCCCAGCAACTGTTCCAAAAAGATTCCCAAGAAGAGTGGTAATATTTTTAGATAACTGAGTCAGACCAGAAATGTCTTAGAGGAGTGGGGAAAGAAAAGACAGGAAGAAATGCTACCTGCTCCATCACAGATTAGTTAGAACAGAGAAACAAGACTCTCCAATGGTTCATGATGCCACCCAGGTAGTATAAAAAAAGAGAATGTACTAGGGAGAGAATAGCAGACACATCTCTATGGAGATAGCCTTGAGTAATCACTTTTTATTTCTGCTGCTCCACTCTGTTCAAAAAAGGGCACCCAGGAAATGGGCTCCAAGTGTATGGTCAATCAAAAATGCTCCTCTGCCTAGGTTGCACATTTTGTCTTGAACTTTCAAGTAAATAAAATAAATAAATTCAAGATTTCTGGATTTAATCAAACCTGGGAAATGTCAATTCTGAGAACTAATAATATATAATAATATTTTAAGAACAATATAATTTTCTAGTGTATTAAAGCATACAAAAACACTTTTCTGTGAGATAAGCAGTGCAACTATTATTATTCTCATTTTAAGGATGGATTTATGGAAGCTGAGGCACAGTGAACTTGACTTGTCCATAGTTCCACAGCTGGTGTCAGAGCCAGGATATGAACTCACATCGATTGAAAAATCCATCATTCTGTCAGTGAGAGACCAGATAATGGTTAATGTTAAAGCTTCCAGAGAGCGAGGCTGGGGTTCTTGGCAGCACTCAGGGGATGCTGGTCTTCCATGATTCAGAGAAGCTGACTTGAGCCTTGGAACATGTTTTCAGCTTGTCCCTCCTTCCACCCTCTACTTGAAGAGCAGCTGCCTTCTTGAATTGTGGGAAAGAAGACATGAAGTGATAGTGAGCCCATTCCCAGGCAATTGAGAGCCACTTTGAGATCCCGATTCTTTCGGCAGCATGGGAGCTGGTAGCTCCCTAAAGTTCATTTGCAGATTTCTCTTTTCTTTACCCACTTCATCCTGCAGAAAGGTTGGCCCCTGAACTCCATTGTGAGGGAACTACAGGTTAGTGGACCGTTGCTTGATGCTTTCAAATTCGTCTCTGCCAGTGTTGGCTGAAAAATACATGAGCTCATGCCACAAATGACATCACCAAAGCCGTCCTTGGCTGCCAGCCTGTGACAGTTTGAGAAAGGAGATTTACACGGGTTGGAGAGGGAGGTTGGGGCGTGGGGACAGAGAGGAAAACAATTGGTTTGGTCACGGGCTCTGGGTATCAATGCAGCTTGATCTCAGAATACATAAAGCGTTCTGTAGAGAGACAGTTCTCCATCGTGAATTTTGACTCCAGCAGAGGAAACAGGCTGGTTTCAGTCCCTTCAGAGAAGCCAACCTTGTGCTTCTTAGATGTGAGACCAAGTTTGAGACAAGCCCAACTAAAGTGGGTGCACCAATTTTGGAGAAGGTCCAGCTGCAAGGACAGATGTGGGAGGGAGGGCCTCCCCCCTCCCCAAAGGCTCTTGTTCTGCAGTAGAATGCCCCTTCCTGACTGCTGAGGGGCATTACGAAGAAAGAGCATGGCCAGTATGGGGGGAGGGATTATCCTTGCAGCAGCTAAATCTCACTTTCCAAAGTCACCCAGGAGGAGCAGAGCAGAGTGAGCAGCCTTTTTGAGGAAGAAGTTGGGAAATGCCTTCCTCTAAATACCCAAGACTGAGTAAAAATGAACTGCCTTGTCAGAGAGGATGACTGGGGAGTTTGGGAGGTCTTAGGAGCCAAAGAGAATTAAACAGTCACCGCTATGTTTTGAAAAGGGATTGCATTTTCATCTAGTTCCTTTGGAGAACCTAAACCCTACAAGAGACTGCTGGGGTCTCAATCTCTTAAACATTCCAAAAGCTCTGTATTCTGTAGAATGAAGGCTGAAGAGACTAAACCCCAATTAACAATGTTTTGTACCATCCACTGACAGAGGACAATGTTTATGCTTTAGAAAGAGGGGTAATTAAGGAAAGGGGAAATTCATCATTTTGATCAGAGCCATCAAGAATTTTGCTTGAAATTGAATCCTCATCCCCTTTCTCTCTACACTTCTCTTCTCCCCTCTCTCTTTTCTTAGTACTTTCCTTTTTCTTATCTTTTTTTTCTTGTTAAAGTCTATCTCAAGGATTGGTGCACAGGTACTGATGTTTGTCCCCCTAAACCCTTCCAAAGAACACACTCTCTCCTGAGAGGTTATGTGTTTTGTCCTCAAAAGCAAAAACTGTATGAATTACATTAAATATTACCATCCAGGCAAATATTTATTTAAATGTTTTTTTTCCTAAAAAAAAGTTTATGAACTTGACAAACACAAATTTTCCACAATGCATAGGTGAAAAGAGGATTGCATATGAAATTATGAATACTAGTAGTTTTTTAAGTCTATATTAAATTTAACAAGCTACCCATTCTATCACCCTGCCTATGTTTCCTTCTGAACTTCTAAATGCTCTCCTCCTTTCTCCCCCTTTTCTTTCTTTCTCTTTCATATTCTTAAATGTTTCATTGACATTCTTTTCTTTATTTTCATATTTCAGCATCACTGCAATTTCTCCTTTACTCCCATCTATAATTCTCCCATCAAAAGAAAAAAGTTCTTTATTGTAGCAAGAAATTATAATTCAGAAAACAAATTCACTTGTTTTGATTGTATTTGAAAATGTCAGTCTTGTTCTGTATCTCTAGGTTTCATTAAGGTTTTATATATTTGTTTTTTTAGACTGAATCTCTCTCTGTTTCACTTAAATTGGGAAAGAGATGCATATGGGTCCATAAGGCATAAATAAGGACCTTTCCTCTCTTGATCATCTTGGGAGCTTTGACCCAATCTATTTCCAACCTAGACTTCATGCTTCCTTAGGCCACTGGTACCACTTTGCTCCTTGCCTCTTCCAAGGACTCCCTATACTGATTTTCTTTAAAAAAACAAAACAAAACACCTTTTGTCTTACCTTCTGTCTTCATTCCAAGACAGAAGGTAAGACAAAAGTTCCACACAGCTAGGAAGTGTCTGAGGCCATATTTGAACCCAATTCTTCCCAAATCTAGGCCTGGCACTCTCGCCACTGAACCATCTACCTGCCCCATCCTCCCTGTATTGATTTTGAAGTTAGTGTAGACAGCCTGTAGCCCAGAACTCCAGACCTGGAGAACCAGCCATCCTCAGCTTTTCACATAGTTGGGATAATAGGCATGTACCACCATGCTTGGCCCTCATTAAGCCTTTATGTGATGTGATTATACTTTAACAACATTGTATTTACTTGTAATAAAATAAGGTTAATTGTTCACATTCTAAAGCTTAAAGGGTTTATAATGCATTTTTCTCAGACTAACTTTGGGAGGAGGCAGCTTGCAAAAATATTATTATCTCCAATTTATAGATGAAGAAACAGGTAAAGTAATTTCGCTACAGTCGATAAGTGCCGAAGCCACCAGCCCCAGCATGAGATGTTTTGCTCACATCTGCTTTCAAATCTATTTTATGACCCCAGAGTTTTTTTGAGGAAAGAGATATGAGGCTTTTGTCGGCCAGCCAAACTCTAGAGGCTTAGGGAATGAGCAATGACATTAGAAATATGGATGTTGGCAGGGAAATCACCTTCTCCTGAGCAGACTGCTCATACCTGAATTAGAACACAGAGGAGCTGAGAGTTAGATTTTATCACAACCTGTAATCACAACTTCAAACTCAATGCGATGTCTAGGGAAGTGGGTGTTAGCTGTGAATCACCCTGCCTCTCCAGAACCACAAGATTCAATCCCACCCAGGTTGATTCAGCCCTTTGCAGGAGTGCCTTCTTAATGGGCCCAGCTGGCATCCTAACAACTCAGCTGTTCTTTCATATGCACACTGCCTTATCTGTGCTCTTGTCATGAGCAATGACTGTCTTGTCTGGGCTCTTGACTGGTAACACCTTAGGGCTTGTTTCTTCTAATACAGACAGTATATTATTTAATAGTTTAAACAGAGATATTGTGGTTGGTACAATGCATCACTTTGTTGTTGTTTTTTTAAAGAAAGATTTCATAGATTCACAGAATTTCAGAGTTAGAGAAGAGATCTCAGTGTCATTTTATTCAGCTCATATTTGACCAAGAATCCCTTTCATAGCAAACTCAACAAAATGATCTTTCAATTTCTGCTTGTCTAGTGAAGGGAATTCCACCATCTCTCAAAGCAACCAAATTCCCCTCTTGGATTAAAGTGGATAGCCAACTTTGAAAGATTATCTAAGCTGATCAATATGATGATTAAAGATAGTTATGAAGGACTGACACAAAGAATGCTATTCCCTTCCAGACAAAGAATTGATGGAGACTGAATGCAGACTGAAGCATCCTACTTTTCACTTTATTTGTGTGTGTTGTTTTTGAATTTTATTTTTGTAAGAGTGTTCTTTCACAACATGACCAATATGGAAATGTATCTTGAATAATAATACATGTATAACCCAGAACAAACTATTTACCATCTCATGAGAAGGTTAGGGAAAAGAGAGAGGAAGACAATTGGGATATTATAATTTCATTAAAATGTATGTAAAAGACTGTTATCACACAATTGGGAAAATAGAATATTAAAAGAAAAAATTAAATTTAAAAATTAAAAAAAGAAAATTAGGAAAACTATTTTTTAAAAAAGCTGGATAGCTTTCATTGTTAGGAGGTTTTTCCTGATATCAGAATTAAATCTACTTCTTTGAAGTTTCTTTACATGTTCTTTTTTCTTCCTTTTTAAACACCAAGACAGAAAAGTGGTAAGAGCTAAGCCATTAAATGACTTACCCAGACTCCTACAGCTAGGAAGTATCTGAGGTCACATTTGAACTTATGATCCAATTCCAGGCCTGGCACTCTGTCTACTGTGCTATCTAGTTGCCCTCTAGTTCTTCCTTCCTTCCTTCCTTCCTTCCTTCCTTCCTTCCTTCCTTCCTTCCTTCCTTCCTTCCTTCCTTCCTTCCTTCCTTCCTTCCTTCCTTCCTTCCCTTCTGTCTTGGAGTCAATACTGTGTATTGGTTCCAAGGCAGAAGAGTGGTAAGGGCTAGGCAATGGGGATCAAGTGACTTGCCCAGGGTCACACAGCTGAGAAGTGTCTGTGAACCTATGACCTCCCATCTCTAGGCCTGGCTCTCAATCTACTGAGCTATCCAGCTGTCCTCCCCCCCCCCCCCAGTTCTTTCTTCTGAAACCAAATAGAAAAAGTCTAAGCACTCATATGACAGCTTCTCAAATACTTGAAGACAACTAACACATGCCTCTTAAGACATCTCTTTTCTAAGCGAAGAATTTCTAGGTCCTTCAAATGGCTCATATGGAAAGATAACACCATCTACCTGGTCATCCTCCTTTGTCTGTGTTCTAGCAAGTTGATATCCTTCCTGTAGGGTACCATTCAGAACCAAGCACAATATTCTAGGAGGGATCTGATCAGGATTGTGTATAGCAAGACTATAATTTCCCTAACCGTGCTATATCATGCCTTTCTGAACTCACCAATGGGTCTGAGGCTTATCAGTTAACTTCAAGCTGGTTTAGCTCACCTGCCTAGACTGTTTGTCAGGCTGTGGTCACTGTATGTGCTCCAGCTTCTTGGAGCCACTATGAGAGCTGGGCAGTAGGTGGACAACAAAGGAGGTAAGTAACCCTGAAAAGGGCTTGACAAGCCCTCACACCAGAGGTGTTAGTCTACCCTGAACACTCCCACATACCCTAGGCATGTGAATACTTTTCTTAGAGGAATTGTTGGATCAGAATAATTTGTTCCAACAACCATTATGCCAAAGGAAGTGAGCACTGTGGAGCTTAGTCAGCCACTGAAAATGTCAATATCATGCATTGCCACCTGGGCCAGCACCAGTCATCTTGACTTTTGTCTTGCTACTGGACCTTGATGATTCTGGAAGAGAGAGTAAGGCTGACAGCTTTGTGCACTTCTGCCTCACTTAAGTCCAATTTATATGCTAATCAAAAGAAATCACCAGTGATGTAATTTTTGGTCCTCTTCAAGAGGACATTAGGCAACAACCTACACCACTCAAGTCTAAGATTATATTAGCTCCTTTAGCTTCTAGGAAAAAACAGTTTAGGTTCAGGTTGCTGTCCACTAAAATTTGCCAAATCTTATCCCCCTGAAGTGTTACCTACTTGTGTATCTTCCATATTGTATTTGTCATTTTGGTCTTTTAAATCCAAGTGAAGGACTTTCAGTTTATTCCTGTTAAAATTTACCTCATTTAGATTTAGTCAAATGTTCAAAATTTCTCTAAGATCTTACTGGATACCTATTTCTCACTGTTTATTGTAACCATTATCATCACCATCATCATTGTCAAAACAATAAGAAGTATAGCAATTTTTATTGCACCATTAGCTGTAAGTGAACATACATCTCGATTTGATCTGCATAAAGGTTATGTGATATAGATACAACTACAATTATTCCAATTTTATAGATGAGGAAACTGAGTCTCAAGAGAAACAAAACGATTTATCCTGGTTTTGAACCTATATCACTAAACTCAAAGTTCAGTTCTTTCTATCACATCAAGATGCCTTTTCTATCTAATGGCTGTTAACTATCATCCTTAGTTTCAATGAATTTTTATTTATTTTTAAAAAATTTTTTATTTATTTTTAAATATTTCCCCATGTTTCCATGACTCATTTTTTCCTTTCCCCTCTTCCCTCCCCCTTCCCAGAGTCAACAAGCAATTTCATTGAGTTGTACAAATGTTATCACTTGATACCATGTTTCCATATTATTCATTTTTGCCATAAAGCAATCTTTTAAAGCCAAAACCCCAAATAACACACCCATGTATACATGTGATAAGTGACTTCATATGTTTTTCTTTTGTCTTTTTACTCCCATAGTTCTTTCTCTCAATATGGAGAGCATTCTTTCACATGTCCTGCAGGAGTGTTCTGCTATGTTGCATTGCTGCTAGTAGCAAAGTCCATTACATTGGATTTCTCCACAATATTTTACTTTCTGTGTACAATGTTCTCCTGGTTCTGCATCAATTCATCTGCATTAATGAGGTTCTCCCAGGTCATATAGAAATCCTCCAGATCATCATTCCTTACAGAAAAATAGTATTCCATCACCATCAGATACCACAATTTGTTCAGCCATTCCCCAGTCAAAGGACAATCTTTCATTTTCCAATTTTTTGCCACCACAAAGAGTGTAGCTATAAATATTTTTGCAAGTATTTTTCCTTATTATCTCTTTGAGGGTACAAACCTAGTAGTGGTATTGCTGGATCAAAGAGTATGTAATCTTTTAAAGCCCTTTGGGCATAGTTCCAAATTACCTTCCAGGATGGCAGGATTAATTCACAACTCCACCAGTAATGCATCAAAGTCTCAGTTTTGCCATATCCCCTCCAACATTTCTCATTTTCCTTTACTGTCATATTGGCTAATCTGCTAAATGTGAGGTGGTACCTCAGAGTTGTTTTGATTTGCATTTCTCTGATTAGGAGGGATTTAGAACTGTTTTTCATGCGATTATTGATAATTTTGATTTCTTCATCTGAAAAACTGCCTCTTCATATCCCTTGACCATTTGTCAATTCGGAAATGGCTTGGTTTCTTGTACAATTGACTCAGTTTATTATAAATTTGAGAAATTAGACCTTTGTCAGAGGTTTTCATTATGAAAACCCCCCACCCAATTTGTTGCTTCTCTTCTCATTTTGGTTGCATTGGTTTTGTTTGTACAAAGCCTTATTAATTTAATATAATAAAAATTATTCATTTTACATTGTAATGTTCCCTTGGTCTTAAATTCCTTCCTTTCCCATAGACCTGACAGGTATACTATTCTATGTTCACCTTATTTGTTTATACTTTTCCTCTTTATATTTAAGCCATTTACTCATTTTTGAATTTATCTTGCTATAGAGGGTGAGATGTTGATCTAAACCTAATTTCTCATACTATTTTCTAATTCTCCCAGCAGATTTTGTCAAATAATGGGCTCTTGTCCCAAAAGCTGTGAGCTTTGGGTTTATTGAACACTATCTTGCTGAGGTTATTTATCCCAAGTCTATTCCATTGATCAACCCTTCTATCTCTTAGCCAGTACCAGATTGTTTTAATGATCACCACTTCATAGTACAGTTTGAGATCTGGAACTGCTAGACCTCCATCCTTAACATTTTTTTTTCATTGGTACCCTTAATACTCTTGATCTTTTGTTCTTACAAATGAACTTTGCAATATCTTTTTCTAATTCCATAAAAAGGGTTGGTTTTATTTTTTTGGTAGTTTCATAGATTTGGCACTGAACAAGGAAATTAATTTAGCTAGGATTATCATTTTTAATATATTAGCTCATCTTACCCATGAGAAATTAATGTGTTTCCAATTATTTAGAGCTAGTTTCATTTGTGTGAATTTGTAGTTACATTCATATAATTCCTGAATTTGTCTTGGCAAGTAGATTCCCAGATATTTTATATTGTCTCAACTGATCAAAAAAGTCTTTATTAAGTGTTTATCTCATATCAGACACTGAGCATATATACAGAAAAGCAAAAATAGTTCCTGTCCTCAAGGAGCTTATATTCTAAAAAGGGAGATGCCCTAAATAGATAAATTAATGATAACATACAGAGTAGATGGAAGGTAGACTTAAAGGGGGATGTACTAGCATCAGTGGGGCCAAGAAATGTAGATGCTGAAATCTTCCCACAGTCATGAAGGAAGACAGGTATTCCAGGAGTTTGTAACAGCCAGAGCAAAATCCCAGAGAGAGGTGTGGAATAAGTACCAGGTGCTAAGAAAAGCAAGTTGACCAAATGGATTATAACAGTGCTTGGAGGAAAGTAATGTGTAAGCAGACTGAAAAGAAAGAAAGGGGCCAGGTTGAGAAGAGGCGTAGGCCTTCTCTGATCTTCTTGCTCCCAATATAGTTTTTTTAACCCTTACCTTCTTGTTGCATATTGATTCTAAGGCAGAAAAGCAGTAAGGGCTAGGCAATGGGGTTAAGCAATTTGCCCAGGGTCACACATCTAGGAAGTGTCTGAGATCATATTTGAACGTAGGACCTCTTATTTCTAGGTCTGGCTCTTAATCCACTGAGCCATCTAGCTGCTCCCCATTATAGTTTTTAAAAGCTCTTGATACTATCTTTAGCATGTATCTGTATCCTCAATCCATTGTTAGCTTGAGAATTTTGGATATACTTGTCTTTTTAAAGAAGTGGGCCATTCTTTTATCCTTATCATCCATCATAACTTGCCCTTGCCTTTCAAAATCTCAGTTGATCAATACTGTGCCTCCATATTCATCCCTTCAGAGACAATTCTCCATTTTTTCTCCTCCTGAGAATTGTTTGTACTATTATTAGAATTTTATTTGTTAGAGTTACTTCTTAGATTGACTTTTATACAGTCTATCAGACACTAAATTAGTTATCTTCTTTTTAA
This sequence comes from Monodelphis domestica, assembly GCF_027887165.1. NCBI lineage: Eukaryota > Metazoa > Chordata > Mammalia > Didelphimorphia > Didelphidae > Monodelphis > Monodelphis domestica. The sequence goes on along the minus strand of NC_077229.1, from coordinate 399,458,691 downwards.
ACTCTTTGAAATTTTCTCTTTCAAAGTTTTAGCCTTATTTAGTCCTTTTTTCCTCTTCAGTGTTCACGCTCATCTGAATTTTGGGGTGCATCATTGAGAATCTTTGGTAAATGTGATTTTGAATTATCTTCATAGTAAATGAGTATTATCTTCACAACCAAGGATAATAATTCATTTATTCATTAATTGAAGAAATATTTATTATATATCTATTATTTATAATGGAGTCTGAGAGATACTGGAAGAGTTATAAGAATAAATAAGACCCAGTCATCCCCAAAAGTCACTTCTTGTGAAAATTATAATTGGTTTTATTTATCAAAAGTTAGACTCTTAAAGTCACCCCCCCCCCACAAACAAGAACTGACTCTTTAAAAAGGGTAGCCATATGTAAGGGACATAGGAAATAGGATATAAACCCATTAGCAGTATTGCTTGGTCAAGAAGTTTACACAATTTTGTAACTCTTTGGGCATAATTCCAGATTGCTCTCCAAAATGGTTGGATTAATCCCACCAAGAGTGTATCAATATTTCCTAAGGTGTTCAAGGAAAAAGGAAAAGGACCTAGATATTTTAAAATATTTATAGCAGCTTCATTTGTGGTGTCAAAGTACTAGAAATTGAAGGGATGCCTATCAATTGGGGAATGCTAAAACTTTTGTGGCTTACGATTATTATGGAATACTACTATGACATAAGAAATGATAGACAAGCTAATTTTAACTAAAATTAATTGAACCAATAAATCATTTTAGCAAAGTAGCATGACATAAAATAAAGTCACATAAATCCTCAGCATTGCTATACATTATTAACAATGTCCTGCAAGAAGAGATAGTAAGAGACAACCCATTTTCATATAGAATAAAATACCTAGGAGCATATCTTCCAAAACAAATCCAGAAACTGTACACATAATGAAAAAAAGTTAAGGAAGGAGGTCTAGCAATACCATATTCTGAATTATTTTATAAATAGTAATTATTCAAAGTAAAATATAGTCTTAAAAATAGAAAAGTAGATCAGTGGAAGAGAATATTACTACAACAAACAGTTATAAAAGATTATACTACATGTCTGACAAAGATATAGATCTAAGTTTTTGGAATAAGAATTCACTATTTTGTAAGAATTGTTGGGAAAACTAGAAAGCAGTTTGGCAGAAACTAGATATAGAGCAATATCTTACACTATTTATCAAGATAAAAAATGGATACAGGACTGAAGGCTAAATGAAATTATTATAGGCAAATTATAAGATTAGGGAACACATTACTTATAAGATTTATGGATATGTTGATTTGAAAGTCTTTGTACAAAAATATTCATAGCTATGTTCTTTGTAGTGGCAAAAAACTGGAAAATGAAGGGTTGTCCCTTGACTGGGGAATGATTGAACAAATTGTGGTATCTGATGGTGATGGAATACTATTGTGATGAAAGGAATAATGAACTGGAAGAATTCCATGTGAACTGGAACAACCTCCAGGAACTGATGCAGAGTAAAAGGAGCAGAACCAGGAGAACATTGTACACAGAGACTGACACTGTGGCACAATCGATTGTAATGTACTTCTCTACAAACAGCAATGCAATGAATGATCCAGGACAATCCAGAGGAACTCATGACAAAGAACGCTATCCACATCCAGAGAAAGAACTGTGGGAACAGAAATGCAGAAGGAAAACATATGATTGATCAACAGTTTGATAGGGATATGATTTTTTGTTAAAAGATTACTCTATTGCAAATATCAATAATATGGAAATAGGTTTTAAATAATGATACATATGTAATCCAGTGGAATTGCTTTTCAGTTGTGGGATGGGGGAGAGGAAGGGTGGAAATCTTGAATCATGTAACCATGGGAAAATGCTCTAAATTAAAAAAAATTTTTTTAAAAGAAAAGTCTTTGTAAAAATAAAATTAAAGTAGCCAAGATGAAAAGGAAAGTAATAAGTTGGGGAAACATGTAAAGATAGTTTCTTAGATAGAAGTCTCATTTCTAAAATGTACAGAGAATTTTGTCAAGTATATAAGAATATGAGCCAGTTTCCAATTGATCGTCAAGAGACATGAACAGATAGTTTTTGGATAAGAAATTAAAGCTATATATAACTATATAAAAAGGGTCTTATTGATGAGAGAGAAATGAAAATCAAAATAATTCTGAGATATGTCACACCTAACAGATTGGCTAAAATGATAAAAGAGCAAAATGACAAATATTGGAGAGAAGCGGAAAAATGGGGACACATGCATTTTTTGTGGAACTGAACTGATCAAATCACTTTGGAGAGCTATATGGAATTATAATCAAAGAGTTATGAAACTGTGTATATCTTTTGACCCAGGAATACCACTATTTTACTTCCTAAATTGATTTTCCTAAGGTGATAAAAAGTGAAAATAAACTACATTTATTTATATTTATAACATACATAAAAATGTTAGCAGTAGTTTTTGTGGTGGCAAAGAATTGGAAACTGAAGGAATATCCATTATTTGAGGAACAGCTGAATAAGTTGTGTTATATGATTGTAATGGAATACTTTTTGCCATAAGAAATAACAAACAAGATGATCATAAAAAAAATTTTGGAAAGACTTAAATGAAGTAATGCAATGTGAAGTGAGTAGAACCAGGAGAACCTTGTATACAGTAACAACAATAATATTGATGATAAGCTGTGAATGACTATTATTATCAATATGGCATGGATCCAGGACAGCTTCAAGGCATACATGATGAAAAAAGGATATCCACTGCCATAGAAGGAGCAAGCAGAGTCTGAATGCAGTCATATCATTATTTATTTTCTTCATGAGTTTTTCTCTGTTGCAAGCAATATGTGTCTTTTTTTTATAACATGGTGAACAGGGAAATATGTTATATGATAATACATGTACAAACTATATCATATTACCTGTCTTCTAGGGGATGGATGAGAAGTTGAGAGCATGGATTGTGAAATGTCAGAAAATTAATATTAAAAATTATATTGACATAATCTGGAAAAAAATGAAACTTTAAAATAAGAAAACACATGGAAAGATCTACATGAAATTATGAAGAGTGATACAAGCAGAACCAAGAGAACATTATATACAGCAACAAAAATATTGTTTGAAGAATGATTCATGTATGTTCACCTCCAGAGAAAGAACTGATAAATAGAAATAAGCAAGACATAGTTTTATATACATACATAGCTTTTTATCAAATGTTACCTTCTTAGATAATGAGGAGATTAGAGGGAGGGTATTTTAATGTAACAAACTAATTAAAAAAAACAGTAATGAAGTGCAGTCTGGGCAGAAGATAAGCTAGGGCTAGGTCTAAGGTGACTTTTGGGCATGCTAAAAATAAGAGATTTACTTAAATGGTCAAGTAGTCCATAGGTTTAGAGAGCTAGAATTGAAAGGGATCTCATAAACCATCTAATCCGGTCTCCTAATTTTATAGGAGAGGAAACTGAATCTCAGGGAAGTTTAATCCCTTGTTTAAGTTATCAGAGATAGTCATTGTCAAAAGTGGGGTTTGAACACAGGGTTTCTGACTCTACCAGACTGATTTTACCAGTGCTCTTTCATATCCTAATGGTATCTCAATTTACATGAAAAAAGAAACAAAACTTTTCTTTTCCTCTTAATCTTATTCTAGTGAGTTTTCTACTATGACTATTAGAATATAAATTTAAATTATTCTGTTTTTGTAATGAAGCCTTTTTGGTATTTTTAACCTAAATAGCATAAGTGGGATGTAGCTTGATACACCAGCAATATATCATTATCCAGTACTGTCATTGAATAATATGAAAAAAAAAGTTATTTGTTTTCCAAACACCTAAAGATTTTAATTTTAAGTATTAAAACTTTTCTTATTCTGGCTACTCCCTTGTATATAGTACGTATTATTTTGGGCTGATCTCGTTCAAGGAAGGTTATCCAAAGAGTGGCTCTGTGAGTTTGGAAAATCTTGGTCACAGAGTTTGAGATGGTTTGGGCATCAGTGTTGCCATAAAGCTGAGTGTACAAGCTGAAGAGCTCATAGCATTTAAACAAGCTTGTATCACAGCCAAAGACAAGAGTGTGACAATCTACATGGATTTCAAGTATGTTTGGAATTTGTCACAAAGTAGGAAGCCTAAGGTTACAAAGAGGCTTCTTAACATCCTCTGGAAAGATGGTTGCCAATGCAAAAACAATAAGTGAACTGTTAGCAACTTTACAACTTCCAAAGCAGCTAGCTATTGTGCATTGCAGAGCATATACGAAAGACACAGACTTTGTTGCACAAGGAATGATAGAGATGATAAGACCACTAAATTTGCAGCAACCAGTAGACCTGAATTGTGTTTAAATCTCTCACTGATAACTCCATCAGATCTGGCTACCACATACAATGACAAAGAAGTTCTAAAGTGGAAACAAAACTTTAAGGCAGAGAACAAAAATGGCATTTGTATGACTTCCTATGGCAAACCAATACTGCCAAGAGTGTTTTATAGCCATATCTGTCAAAGCATCCTCAAACAGGATCATTTTGGGACACAGGGAATGGTTGACACCGTAAAAAAAGTTTGGATAGTCCCAGGAAAAACGACAATAGCATCTACGATCTGTTCTTCTTGCCAGACCTGTCAGAAATTTAACCAAAGCATGTTTAAACAAAAAGCTTTTGGAAGTAGGCCTCTAGCTTTCACTACTTTCGAGCATATGCAAATTGATTATATCACCATGGCAAAGGCTGGGAACTTTAGGTACTGTTTAGTAATTGTGGACCTGCTGATAAGGAGGCCTGAAGCATTTCCTAGCAATAAGAACACAGCTAATTTTGTTACCAAGGTGTTATTGAAGGAAATAGTGCCATGGTTTAGAATCCCATCTAAAACTGATTTGGACGTGGATCTCACTTTATGAATTTGGTTTTGCAATAGATCTATGCAAACTTGGGAATAGTACCAAAATTCTATAACCCGTAACATCCCCAAAGTTCTGGTCAGGTAGAACACATAAACAGAGAAGTCAAAACCATGGTTGAGAAACTGTTCAGAGACTCATTCATTAAAAATGAACAGATATTTTACCACTAGCTCTGTTTTACATTAGGACCAGGCCAAGGGGTTATTTGCATGCTTCCCCATATGAAATGCTTTTTGGACCTGCCCCACAACAAACAAAGACTTTTAGCCCTGTTTATAACTCTTTGTTGTGTGGAGATTTAACTATTGCAGAATACATCAGGCAATTACAGAACAGAATTAAGGAACTGCAAAAACTGGAAATTTTAGTTCAGGCTGGACCAATAGACTTCACATTGCACAAAATACATCCAGGTGACATTGTGTATATAAAATTTTTTTCTAGGACAAATGCCACTGAGCCAGCATGGCAAGGACCCTTTGATGTTCTACTCACAACATCTATTGCTGTAAAGGTTTTGGGAAAAGATTCGGGGATGCATTATTCACACATTAAAAAGGTGTCATTGGGAGAACTAGATGACAGATGAAATTTCTTTAGGTGAAGATGGTAATCGAGAGTACAATACAATACAACACAACAACGCAACACAACAATGACAAGGATGACGCAATGACAACAGATCACACAGACAGCAGACTCATTACAAACAAGGTTTCTTAAGGACAATGTACTGTTTGCACACATTACGAGAACATTGTTACAATCACAACCACAATCAAGAGGACAAATTCAGCAACATTCTTTGAGAACATCAATCAATAAGAGAAACTGGCAACATGTCATTTTGCAAGTAGGCTAAAGGAGAAGAGAACAAGCTGCACATGAAGATTCTAAGGATAGAACACTACATGACAATACAAGAGGTTTGAATCAGGACAGGTTGGTATATTACCATATATACAGTATGGTGGTAACTATAAATATTTTAGGGTGTAGGAATAGTTTGTATCATTATAAGACATATTATATCACATAAAAATGTTATAAGTTCTAGATAGCTACGTGCAATATAAAGACATTAATTTCAAAGATAACCTTAATTCATAAGGATTTTATATCCATTTTACAGAGATATTTTACTCACAGCAGGGGGGAAGATTTTAAATTCTTCAAAAGGAGTGATTTATTTTCTGCAACTATGTATATGTATATAATATGTACATATGAAGTATTGCATATTTGTGTAAATAAGTTGTGCATAGTTTTGTTTGCATGGTGGTGTGTTTTGAGTTTAGTTTGCATAGTTTTAGAATAGTTTTCTGGAAATAGGATAGGAAAAGTTTGCAATTTCTATAGTTAGTAAGATGGTTTGAAGTTTTTTTTTTGTGTGTGTGTGTGTGTGTGCAGGTATAAATTGGTTTTCTATTAAAATACTAAAATTTTGTTCTGTTTCTATTTCCATAGATTTGTATGGTAAATTTTGGAGTTTTATCTTTAGATAGGATTTTCCTTTCTGTATTAGTACAGGAAAAATTGTGTTATTTATTCTTTTGCTATTGCATTGTTTTCCATTTGGATTTTGTAACTGTAATTTGATTTGCAATTTGCAAAAAAAAAAAAATTCCTTACTTTCCCTTTTCTTTTCCGTCCTAGAAGAGGTAAGTTCAGTTTAGGTGTAGAATAGCTTAGGATAACTTTAGAATAGATTACTTGGTTGCATTCAATTCATTTAAGAAAACACAGTGTGTTTTTCAAAGAATCACAAGGGGGGATTGTAGGGAAATATTTGTTAATTAATTAAGAGTTCATTAGGAAATGGGGTAAATTAGCAAAATTTATTGATACATACATAAGAGAGATGAGTGAGTTGGGTTTCTTTAAATCTGAATGGAATTTCAGAGATGATTGATGGGAGAGAATTTTCCCAAGGAGCTTTGAGAAAGATAATTGGGCCAATCATTCTCTCTTTGGGTTGACCTGGTTCAAGGAAGGTTCACATTTAATTCACATCCTGAAAAACCATCTTGTCAGGCCAGAAAAGAAGGAGATTGTTGGGTGCAGTACCTGCTCTTGCCCTAATAGGTGACAGTAAAGTCTGATCTGTTTGAGTGGAGAAGGCAGTGGAATTTCTGACCAGCTGGAAATCAAATTTGAGCAACAGGAAAGAGAACCTTGACTTTTTCCTCTCTGTTTATAAATTTATATTTTATATTAGGATAGATAGATAAGGATTTGGGGTTTTAGGTAAATAGGAAGAGAGGATAGCCTCAACTCTGTCGAGGAAGAAGCAAGTCCTTGAGGACCAGATTGGTTTGGGTGGTTATAGTTAGAATTTATTAGAACAGGGACATTACATAAACATAAGAAATGCTTTTCTACCTGTTTTTCCTTTCACTTTCCCTTCCTTAAAATTTTATATCTACAATAAATAGAGTTTTATATAACTGAACTGAGATGGAATGCTTTTTAGACTGCTTTGAGAAGCCATCTTTCTCAAAAATCAAAAGCAACAGGCTGTCTACAGTAGTTACAATTATTGGTAATATTAATACCAATAATTAATAGGGTTCAATACCCTTATAACAGATATATACATATATCTATATATAAGAGGTCAGCATTAGGAAGTATACACAGATCAGCTCTAACCCAGTGATACCTGGAGAGATTACTAAAACAAGTGAAGTTTGTGTGTCCCCATGATCCATAAGCCCAAACTTCGGTGCTTTTGAGTTAATCAGTCATCATGATTTTTCTATCTACTTTTTCCCCATCTCCAGGTTCATTAGTAGTTGGACTTCTTTACCTGGATGTTTTGTTAACATTTCAAATTTAACAAGTAAAAAACTGAACTTATTATCTTCTCTCCTAAACTTGTCCCTCTTCCCATGTTTGCAAGTATAAAGTCATCTTGGATTCTTCTCTCTCTTATATCTCATATCTAATCAGGATTCAAGTATTGTCCATTCTACCTCCACACCATCTCCTACATCCATTCTTTCCTTTCCAGTCAGATGATCACCCTAGTTCAGGCCTGCATCATCTCTCTTCATTTAGAGATCACATGGGAGGAGAAATCTGAGGTCACCACCTTATGGGACAGATATTTCAAAATACTTCCCGGGAGCAAAAAGACTGAGATATTCTCTGCTGCCCTTGAATATAAATACTAGACTAAAACTGGCTATTCTATTCTACTTATGGCTTGTTCTATTAGTTGATCATATATTCACAGAAAAAAATTACTTTAGAATTCAAAGAATATAAGATTCTTCTATATTTATTGATTATTTAAAAATAATCACAATACAGTAAGAAACAACTTTAAAGGCATTCATCCAACAAAATATTTCCCATGTATGCTTTGATATTTTGCAAGATTCCTTGGAGATTTATAATCTCAGGGATAACTTTGTTCAATAATCTTGGTTGTCTGGATAAAGCATCATATAAAGCAAAGTGGTATATTATTATCAAAGTAATTTTTAGGATATCTTGTCCAGAGGCTAAATGAAGGAGGGATTCTTTATAGATGGTGAAATTCTCCATGTACTCCTTCATGTAGTTGCCTTTATTCCCCAGGACTCTAAGGGATGCCTCAGTTAAATCTATGGCCACTCAAACAAAAATGAACCAAGCATTTATATTGGAGAAAATCCAGGTAGATGAAGAATATCTATTACCTTTTCTATGATAAAGAGCTGCAGTGGGAACCTACTGAGTTATTAGCACATGAACCTTGGAGAGGTATAGCAGAAGAACAATGATCAAAAGTGGGACTTGAAGAGGAGGAAGAAAGGTAGAATTGCATTTGAAAAATTGTGTAGTGCCTTCAATAACTTTAAGCTGTTAACTCACAAAGAAATCTCCCTCCCTCCCTCTATCCCTCCTTCCTTCACTCTGTCCATCCCTCCCTTTCTCTTTTCATTCCTTCCTTCCTTCTTTCATTCCTCATTTCCTCTCCCACTTCCTTCCTTCCTTCCTCCCTTTCATCCTTTTTTCCCCACCTTCTTCCCTAAACTCCTCCACTACCTCTGTCTAAATGAACAAATACATGAATTAGTTTTGAACCATAAATTGTCCTAATGGCTTTTCAGTTATTCCCTCTAAGTTTCCATCAGGATTCTTTATTCATTCATTTTCATTTATTTTTCCATTCATATGGTTGCAATTAGTGTTCACTCTTTTCTTCTGGTTCTGCTCTTTTTCAATTTGAGTGATTTCATGTAATGATCTTTACAGATTTCTTTATTTTCTTTATACTTGTCTATAATAATTATAGTATAATATTCTATTACACTAATACATCACAATTCATTTAATCCTTCTATTGTTGGACATTAGATTACTTCTATTTTTTTTGGCCTCTAAAAATAATGCTGCTATAAAAATCTTTGAGCATATAGCTCTTTTTTCTTTTTACTAAAACATTCCCAGCAGTGGAATTATTGTGTAGGAACACATCTTTTAAAAAACAACTACAGTAGTACCTTGATACTCCTCAATAATTCATTCCAGAAGGCAGGCTGAGTACCAAAAAGGTCAAGTACCAAATGAATTTTTCCCATAAGGAATAATGTAAATTGAATTAGCCCATTCCAGATACCCAGAAAACCCAGATTTTATAAGGATTATATGTATTGATAGTTATATTTTACTAAATAAACCTTAAAATATAGAGACATGAATAAAAAACAATAATCAGATTAAATAAAATAATTTTAATTTAACTTTACCTGTATTGAGAGGAGTTCTGGCCTAAGAGATTGGTAGGGAGGAGAAATGTTATTGTCTGGAAGAGGAGGAGAGGAGGTCCCTTCCACAATGTCTGAGGGTAATGGCCCTTCTGGAACTCTTTCTCTTTCCTGTTCCATATCACCACTAAACTCTGCTTGAGACTAATTAGGTATAAACTTCACAAGAAATCTGTCCAATGGTGTTTGCTTTTGTCTGCATTTTAAAATTCCTCTAAAGTGAGAAGTGGTATGATCACTTAAGAAATGTACAATTCTGTTTGCTAAAGCTTTTTCAGAGTGATCTTTTTCAATTTATGCACTTCCACCCATTTGCACACATTTCCTTGATTAACCAGGTGTGGACATCCTCCTTTGCCTCTTCCTCACCTGAAAAAACTCCCCCCTTCCCACTCACTAGCTGTTGCTGCTCCCTTTTAGGTTCCTGCAGCTCCTTAGTTTTGAACTCTTTATGTTCCTTAACTAACTCCTCTACATCACCACCAATGACCTCCGGATCCATGGACTGGTCTAGAAAAGCAATATCCTCCACCACTGGTGTAGGCTCAGTCTCAAAGTCTTCAAAGTTCCTTTGAGTTACAACTTCTGGCCATAAGTTCCTCCAGGCAGAGTTCAGAGTCTTGTAAGAGACTTCCCCCCAGACTTTATAATAAGGTAAAGACAATGGAGGATAATGAAATGATTCACCCAGAATTCATTCATTCTGAGTCAACTTTGTATCAGAGGATAACCTTTGGAAAAGTGCTTTTGTGTATTGTTTTTTGTTTGTTTGTTTTTTGTTTTGTAAATTAGAGATGATTTACTGCTCTATGAGCTGCTAGGGAGCAAGAACCTCACAGTTCTAGAATTAAATTCCTCATGTAAGTCGTCTTTCAAGCCTGGTGGGTGAGTGGGTACATTGTCTAACATAAGGAGAGCTTTCAGTAGCACATCTTTCTCCTGTAAATATTTTTTCACAGATGGGCCAAACACCTCATTCATCCACTCAAAAACTGCCTGTGATCCAAGTTTTTTAGTATTTGCCCTTTGCATCATCTATAACTTGGTTTTTTACCACATTATTTTATTTTGAAAACAAGCAGATTTTCACAATGGCAAACCAAGAAGGACTTCAGCTTCAAATCCCCTCTTGCATTCCCACACAACAGAGTGAGCTTGTCCTTCATTTGTTTGTGCCCTGGCAATGCCGTTTCCTCTCAACTGATATAAGTCTTGTTTGGCATTTATTTCCAAAATAAGGGTCTTATTGCCGTTAAATATTTGTTGGGGAACAAATCCTTTGGCCTCTACATAATCTTTAAAATCATTCACAAATTCCTCAGCAGCTTTAATACTGGCACTGACTGCTACTTCATGCCTCACTTTGTATGTATAAAAAAGAATTTGTTTTTTTTTTAATTATCAAACCAACCACAACTGGCTTTAAACATTTCACCACTATTAGCATTCATTCCTGGCTTGTTTTTCAATAGATTGGCATACAACAGTTTTGCCCTTTCACAAAATTATATTGCCTTGGAAATACTATTACCTACAAACTGTTTCTCATTTATCCAAATTAATAATAATTTCTCTACCTCCTCTAATGTCTAGAATCTCTGTTGCATCACAGCTTTCACTCCTTTAGAAACATCAGCTACTTTGATGGCCTCTTTTTTTCATGATGGTGGAGATCATTGGCATAATTTAGTCTCTAATGTGAGATCAGAAACAAAGATACCACTCTCATATTTCTGGATTATTTTTTAACCTCTAGCATGATTCTAACTAATTTCTTTTTCTGCTGTTATCAATAACTTTTATAGGACCCATAATGACTTATTTGCATAAAATACATATAAAAAATGTCACAGAAGCCACAAAAAGTAAACACAAGATCTAGAGATGTTCTCCACTATGAGAGAGCTACTTGAAGACTAACATGATCCTTAGTTGTGGCTGGAGCTGGCATTTGCTTCTCAAGATCACAATGCCAACAACATCTAGAATGCTATCAAATACCTGGCAAATGTCGAATACTGTGACAATTTTTTCTCATCAAAATGCATTGACTACCAACAAGTTTTGAAACTGTTGATTACAAATGTTTGACTGTGTTCTGATGATGATTTTAAATATTTAGAAATCAAGGAATTCCACATTCCTAGAGGATCTTATCAATTAAAATTGTAGGTGGCCAAAATAGAAGTGGAGAAAAGGCATAATGACATAATTATGGACTGATATTTTAGTGTAAGAAGTATTTTTAAATATATCATCCAGAAAATTTCTACTCATAAAAGAAGTGAAATAGTCACATAGCAAGAGTGAGTGAGGGATACTAATAGTAATCAGAGACCTACAGGATGGCTTCTTAAGTGCATGGAGTAAATCTCCTATAGAGTATTCATGGGATTACATGTAGAGAGATCTAAAACTGCTTTAGTGGAATGAAGGTCTGTTCTCATGATAGCCTTCGAAGTACTATATAATAATGATGATGATGATGATGAATAGCAATAATGAGTAATAAATATTATTAAAACATAACAATAAGGCTTGCTAAACGTTTTACAAATGTCTCATTTGATTCTCACAACAATCCCATGAGGTAGGCTATATTATTATCTTTCTTAAAAAAATTAAATTCATTTATTTGTTTGTTACATTAAAATACCCAGCTAACTCTCTACTTCTTTACTCCTCTTCCCCATTAAATAAGGCATCATTTGACAAAAAGATATACATGTATATAAACTATATCTTACTTATTTCTGGGGTGTATGGGGTGCTCAGGGAGGGGTAGCATCTCTGGTATGGAGGCTTGTCGTGCTCTCCTAGGGCAGCTCTCCAGCTTCTGACCCTCACCTGACACCCAGCTCTCACTTGTGGCTCCCAGTAGCTGCTAGCATGCGGCAGCGGCCACACCCCTGGGCAACGGCTTTGACAGGCCAGCTAAACCTTGTGAGGGTAGCCATCGGGTCGCCGACCCCTGGTGAACCAGGGCTTTGCTCACCCAGCATGTGAAGACTGCTTTGGCAGAACAGGCGGAAGAAACCAACAAGAAGGTTCAACGGCTGAGATGGCGACGCAGCAAAGCACTGTGGAGTGCTATGGGCGTGTTGGAGCACAAAAGACAACACAGCCATCCAATGCAGCTGAGGAAGTCTCCAGGTGTAATGATTTTTCATGCCATTGGACCCAGGCTTCCAACGCCGAGAGAGTGGGACTGTCTCTGTGCAATGACTTTTCCACTTAAATCTCCTTCATGCACAAGTGTCTTTGTGCACACTCATCTATACACCATAGATGAAAATGCACAAAGACAATCGTCATCCTCGGTTAACGAGAGACTACCACTATACTATACTTATTTCTATTTATCAATTCTTTCTCTGGAGTTAGACACACAATACATATTATTCCCATTTTACAGATGAGGAAACTGAAGCATACAATGGTTACATGGTTTGCCCAGGATCACATTTGTGTCTAAGGAGAGATTTATGCTGACTCCATACCCAACACTTTTTTTACTGTACTTCTTAGATGCTTTCAAATACAAAAAGGCATAGACTACCTTAAAAGTAATGCAGTTAGGGACTGCTAGGTGACTCAGTGGAGAGAGATCCTAGCCTGGCATTAGGAGGTCCTAGGTTCAAATCTGGCCTTAGGCTCTTCCTAACTCTGTGACTCTGGGCAAGTCACTTAATCCCCATTTCCTAGCCCTCACCACTCTTCTGCCTTGGAACCAGTATTGGAACAGTATGGATTTTAAGATGGAAAAGAAGAGTTAAAAAAAAAAGAAATGCAGTTAGTGAAAATTTTAAGATGAGGAGCTCATCCCTGATTTCTGTCCCTCCTTTTACACTATATATATAGTGTAAGTAGTTCAAGAAATAAGTGGATATTTACTTAAGCATTTACCATGTAAAAATACTGTTCTAGCTACTAGGGATACAATGCTAGATAAGACATAAGTTCTCTGTGAATCCATTTATAATACAATAAAGAGAGACACACACACAAGTGACCCGTGGCTAGGGCACTCATACTCTCCCCTAATCCCCTAGACCATTCCTGGAACCTCTCCGTAGATAAAACAGTTTCTCTCTTTGGTTTTGTCTTCCTCTCCTTCCTTCACCTCTCCTCATTAAAGAAGGAATCATTTGACAAAAATACATATATGTGTATATAAAACTATGTATTGGTTATTTCTATTTATCAATTCTTTGATATTATGAATTCTGAACATCATCCCAGATGAGAAAATTTCTTTCTTTGGCTGTTTCTCCACCTCAAGGTTATATATATGGCTGAGGTTTCTTTATATGTGGTTAATAGGATCTCCCTTCCACAAAGGTACCCAAAGTCTAAATGTAAAATATGAGTATCAGGTATGAGAAAGTTCTATTTAAAAAAAATATCTTTCACTTCAGAAAATGCCTGATGCAAAAGATTCGGTTATGCTTTAACAAATGCGGGAAACAATTCTCAAGTAGACTAATACACTCATTACACTCTCCCAGGAGGTAGTAATCTCTTTTGGGGCAACTAAACGAATACTTCCCATTAACCTAAGGTCTGTGCCATCTGAATTACTCACAGCAACATTGAAGGGGGTGGTTGATAAGGTCCTGATTCCTTACCTCATCATGCTGTGACTATCTTCTTTCTCCAAATGACACAGTCAAGAAATTATTCTTCCTCTGAAGGTTGGTGCTCAACAAAGAAACTCTTGAATTTGAGAAGTCTTGAGGTAAGAATTAACTTTCCATTATCTTTTTTTAAAAAAAAAAACCCTTACCTTCCATCTTAGAATAAACACTGTTTATTGTTTCCAAGGCAGAAGAGTGGTAAGAGCTAGGAAATGGGGGTTAAATGATTTGCCCAAGCTAAGTAGTAGAGTGTTTGAAGTCAGATTTGAACTCAGATTTCTAGGCCTAGATCTCTATCCACTGAGCCACCTAGCTGCCCCTCCATTATCTTTTGAATAATAGATTGATTCAGTGATTCAACTCCTATTGCCTATGACTATTAATGGCTTTGATTTCTTCATCTGAAAATTGCTTGTTCATATCCTTTGAACATTTGCCAATTGGGGAATGACTTGCATTTTTATAAAATTGAGTTATTTCTCTAAAAATTTGAGAAATTAGACCTTTATCAGAGAATGTATTGATGTATTGATACGCAAACACATGTGTATTTCTAAGTCAATATGAATCTCAGGGAGATCCTTCTGTTTTATTTTCATTTGAATTTGATCCCAGTCTGCCTCCTTGCATTGGCATATCCATTTGTTGTATCATCCCCATTGGTTATGTCTCCAGGTCTGCCCATTTGAATCTTTGGAGATTTTATTGATTGTTCCACTCCATTGGACCATTCTACTGTTTGCTTAGATGTTTTTTCCTCCATTTGAGTTACAGATTTTGCTTTAGAGGTATTAGAGGACCACAACATTTGTGAATCATTTACTTTTTGCTTGTTTCTTTTCCTCTGGACTTTGTACAGATGATATTAGAAAATAAGTATTGTTTTATTAATTTAGAGATAAGAAGTAAAGTGGCTAGTTTGAGAAAAGAATTGGAGTTTGAAGCAGAGCTGAGAGAGCATGTTAATTTCAGATTTGACAATTATAATCATCCTTTAACAATTACTCTCTAGCAGTTGGGAGTTTGTTTCTGGCAGTTAGCAGAGACATACTCTCAGAGACTCTCTCAGGGTTGGAGGAGGTAACATCTTTGCCTCTCTCTCTGACTGAGGGAAAGATCCGAAGGAGTTCAGTGTTTTCCTTTCCCAACCTGGGAAACACTATTGAATATCTATTGTGGTTTTTATAGATTGGTTTATATCTGAGAAGACCAAAGAAAAACCTGGTCTTTGGTTTGGACTCTGACTAAGACTCAGAGTCCTAACTTGATTCTTGTTGAGACTCAACCAGCTAGCCTTTGCTATTTTATAATTTGAAGGTGAAGTTAAGATTTATAAGGAAAATAGTGGTAGTTTTTGTTTCGATAGTATAAATTTGGGTTAGTCAGATCAGGGAGGATTAGTGTAGCCTGTGAAACACAGGAGAAGCAGTTCCTTGTGTAACATGGGAGTTTATTTGGGGGAATTTAGGATCCCTTAGAATTAGAAATCCTTTATTTATCCTTATATATTTCATTAAATATTTTATGTTTATAATATATATAATATATATATATATTATAATAATATAATATATATATATAATATAATAATATAATAATTCTTTAGCGCACCTGGCCTTGAAGGGAAGTTCACATTTGAGTTTCACTTCATCACTGAGGATACTTTTGATTACCTCTATCAAAAGTATCTGAAAGTATCTGAACAGTTTGAACCTGATTGGCAAGTTAAACAGTTTTGAAAAGTTTTGAACATATATTGGAACAGTTTTTCCATCTAAATATTTTATTTTTTTAACTCACCATTTTATTTTTACCACCTTCAATTCCCAACCTATGGCTTTTTTCTTTATGCTATGTTACTTTTATTTTGTGCTGAGATTTCTTTTAGTTCGCTGTCATCAGAAACTGTTTCTTTGTATTCTTTGCTTCCTAAATTGTTGCTCACTGATAACTGAATTGATTGTGCTCTATTCATTGTAATAATATCTCCATCCCCTCCTTTCCTTTTGTCTTTTATCACTGTCCCATATGCCTTACACCTTATTCCACTAACTTCTTTTTGCATTTGCAGTTCTTTCTCCTGCTCTACACTTTTATATTTCCTCTTTGTACCCAGTGGTTCTATTTCAATGCATTTTTCCTCAACACTCTTTCCTCCATTCCTTTTCCCATCATTATTTATTTCTTTCACACCTATTACCTGGCTTCCTGGCTTTGCTTATTATTATTAGCAACCACTGCCAAAAACTTAGGTCTGGCACCTTGTTGGATGAATTTTCTCATAGTTTCTAAGTTGGGATCTTGGGCTAAAAAGTTTGTACAGTTATGGGAACAACATTGCCTATTTGCCTATTATTATTATTATTAGATGCATTATTTCTCCATAATCTCTGTCTATCATTTCCTGTGTCCAACTGAACTTTGAGCCTGCAATTTTTTTACTATGTGTCCTAATTTATCACATAAAAAAGCATTTAGGCAAGTTGTTTCTTTGTCTGTTTTGTGCAAAGTCTCTCCTAGGTCTGTGTCCTTGTAACATTGCCAAATTTTTTAACTTCATCTATTTCTTTGTGCCTTAATTTGCTATTTGCCTCCTTGAGCTGTGTTTTGAGCTCTTGGACAAGCTCATTGCATTCAGCATTCCTTTTCCCCATTAAAAATGTACATAGCTGTTTTCCTTATGTCCTCTAGCCCCAAGGATTCCCAATTAGGACAATGGAGACGGAAGTAAGTTCTGATTGGAAGACTATTTCCTTTCATAAATTGACTCCTGATGTGTTAGAGATTTTGCTCAGATAAGTGTATAAATCCAAGGACATTCTCTGCTGTTTCAAAGACCCAGTCTAAAAATATTGAGGGAATTTCCCCACTTTCCTGTTTTAACTTTTCAAACTTTCCCCATGTGTCAGGACACTTAGAAAATATTTTCATTGCCTCTATAAGATCTTCTCTAGCTCTATGGAAGTATGTTAGGTTTTGAGTATGAGAAAGTTCTAGATCTTGCCATTCCTCTGGCCATGACTGCAAATTTGGGTTGGTTCTCCATTTCCCCCCTATAAATTGATCCATCTTTCTTTGGGAAAATAACTTGAATAAAAGAATTTCAGTGTCCAAAAAGTTGGGAACATAAAAACAGATCGCTTGTTTGAACTCCTTGATGCACTTCATAGATTAGTCAAACCATTTAGGCATTCTTTTTTTTTTTAAAGCTTCTAAGTCCCCAGCTGTAAAGGATTTATGAATTTTAACGTGAATTATGCCCTGATCTTGTTGTAGGCTTGCCATATCCCTTAATGGTAGAATTAGTGTTGCCCCCTCAGCTTCTTCCTTTTTGCCCTCATTAACTATATTGTCTTGTTTAGGAATGTCTAGTTGTTTGTCATTTGCTTTGCTTTTCTCCTTTTCCTCAGTTATTTCTTTCACCATTTGTCTTAGTTGAGTAATTTCCTCCCTCATAGCCCCTATCATTATTTTTAATTCACTGTCCTTTGCCTTTTTCCCTATCAACCTCTTCACACATTCTCTTATAATGTAATATAACTGAATTAGTGAAAAACTTGCCCCTGCAGTGGTTGGTATGAATGAAATACAGCTGTCAAGTCCTATCTTCAACCATTGGAAACTATAGTAGAAATTTAATAAGAAATATATGTAGTCAGGTATTATGAAGAAGAAGTTGTAACATATATACCAAAACTGGCACACTAATGCCATATATCCCATTGCTACTATGAGTTTGTTTGTTGTTTTTTAGGCTTAGAAACTACTGCACTGAAAAATCATCTTTTAACTCTGTGTCTTCAAGAGTTCAACACCCCCCTCAGAATGGGTGGGATGTTGATTAGGCATTTGGTTGCTGGGCAGACTCCAGCACTGACTGAAGACTGTTGCAAGATGACTACCTCCTACTCCCACACTAGCTTTGCCCCTATGAGTAAGTCTCAACCTCTTTGTCACAACCCAATGTCTTCTTGACCCCCCAAACTTGTTAACTAGGTAGATTTAAAAACATAGCTGGCTCTGCCAGTGTAAAAAGAGTAAGAAACCCCTGAATTGTTGTTGTAAATGAATGGTCAATTGGTTTGGGTAAACTGACTGTCAGGGTGTTTCCCCCTTTAGAAAGAGAGCAAAATGGCTGCTCTCTACCCCTGGCCAGATCAGAATGGTGGAAAGATGCTGCAGTCTGTTTCAGAATAGAGAACACCTCAGGAAGGAAGGAATAGATGTTTGGCTAGGATGTGTATAGTTAGAAATTCTTGAACCTTCAAACAAAACGACATTACTCAAGGTTCTTTTCTGTATTACCTAGAATCCTTTCCCCTTTCCCTGCATCCTCCTGTTTAGTGGGATTGTTTTTAAGTGGCAAGAACTCCTCCATCTTTCTCTTTTTTTTTTGCTCTCTTTTTTGACCTGTCACCTAGCTGAGTTCAGGTAGTTTTTAAATTTTAGTTATTATTGATAAAACCTTTAAAATACTATTGATTATTAATTATAAAACAACATATGTTTTACTTAACCTAGTTTTCCTTTGGTGAGCTCCTTTCTGAACAGATCTGCTGGAGGGAGAACAGTAACGCTCAGTCCAGGGTTTGGCTTCATCTGGGCCTGAGAAAGCTCTCCTTCTGAAAAACCCCTTCACCCACCAATCTCCCTTTGCTCTCCTTTGTAAATTAATCTGACTGCTTGCCTAAAGTTTGAAGATGTTTATTAAAGGATAACAAGGGTTGATGTTTGGGAAAAGAGGGAAATAGTTCATGTCTTTACAACCCTGGCTAAAAACCCGGCTGGCTTGAGCCTCTCTGTCTACTGTTGGAAGTACTATGGCTACTAGATTAACTATGAGGAAGATTATAGTCTCTAGGTTTAGCTGGGACAAGGGATGATCTTCAGGCTTGACTTAGTCCCTCTCAGAGTCACCCCTTCAAGATAACTGGCAGTTGATCAAGTTTACCCAGGTTTCCTCTCAATTCAGAACAGCAGGATGATTCAAGGCTGATGGTTTCTCTGAAGGATTAGGAATAATGGCTATAGGGGTGTATCCAGTCTCCCGAAGTTTCTATGGGAACTCATACTCTTTCAGAGTCCAAGATCAGACTCCTCCCTTTGTCCCTTAGGTTTCCCAATAGTCCCTTGCTTCAAGATTCTAAATGACCTTTGGCCTCTTCTCACTGTCTCCTGCCTTCATTGCTTCTCTGTGTAAAATTCCATTCCTTAAATCTCAGGGGGATTCTTATGGTTTATTATTATATGGTTTTCATTTGAATTTGATCCCACTCTGCCTCCCTCAAAATATGTGGTTGGATAGAAGAATTCAGGAAATTCAAGAAATTTTTTCTAGGATCAAGGCACAGGAGATGGCACAAATAAAGACATGTAGATAAAAACAGATGGAGGATAGGGAGTCATCAAGACTGACCAGAACTTAGAGCATATGAAAGAAAATAGCAAGAGATAGAACTGCGAAAGTATGTTGGAGGCAGATTGTGGAAAGATGAAATGTGAGGATCAGCTTCTAATTATTCTGTAAGAAAAGAGGAACTGGTGAGTATAATTTGGAGTTGGAAAAACTGAGGTTAAAATGCCACCCTGGACACATAGGTCATAGATTTATAGCCAGAAGGGACCTTAGAGGTCATTGAATTCAACCCTCTCATTTTGTAGATAAAGTAACTGAAGCCCAGAGAAGTCACCGAATTAGCAGAAATTTAACCTGGGTCTGCCTGCCTCAAAATCTAGCACTCTATTCATGATCCAATGCTGCCTTTCATTACCTGCTATGTGACCCTGGGCAAAATAATTTGGAGTTTCTGTTTCTTCATCTAGACTACGAGACTATCTATGGTACTTACTGAGCAGTGGTGTTGTGAAGCTCCTATGAGTTTATTTATGTAAAAGGCTTTATATTCTTTTGAGTATTATGTAAATTTCAGTTATCATTAACTTATTAAAAAGTCAGTCTATTATAATACTAGGGTATATTGAGCTGGATTAAGTTACACAGCCGTATATCTGTAATTTACTTTTTTGGCTCCTACTCCAGGATTTTGTCACATTGAATTAACATGGGTTTTGTGTCCAACTGCATGAGAATGTGAAAGGCTAATGTCCCACTATGGAAAACCTTCCACATACATTTATGAACCCAGGCTGAAGTCCCAAGGTTGGAGTCTCAGAATAGATTTCCATAATTCCTTCTCTTACATGGTGGTAAGGGAAATGACCAGAGGTAAACACAAGGGTAAAGTAGTGTAAACGTTAAATTTAATGGTTGGACTTAAATTATATGAAATAATGTGGTAACTGAAATTATTATATCTCAAGTCAGAAGTTTATTTACCAAAATAGAGAGGAAACAATTAAATAGAGAAATGTGAAAGAGGTTAGAGAAAATACCTATACTAGTCCTCAGCTAGGAGGGCCAGTACTGAGTAACTATGTGGCCTCCTCCAAGATGGAAGCTAGTCTCTTAGGAAACTAAGAATGGAATAAGCCATTTCACTCAGTAAGGAAGTAGTCCAGGGAGTCAGTGTCTAAATTGAAGTCACGATTCAAGCTGAAGTCTCCAGTGAAGTTCCCTCAAAGACTATCTCCAGGAGATTCATCTTCACCAGAATGTCTAGGCCAAAGGATTTTGTGGCTTTTATGGTGGTTTCCTGTCCCTGCCTCTCTTCACAGGGGCCAATCACAGCTTCCAAATAGTCTAGCACTGCCCAGAGGGCAGTGTTTGTGGGAACTAGTTCCCAATTTCTGGAGAGGTGTTAAAATTTAATTCATTTTTCTACTAAAAGTATTATATTTTATGAGGTTTATGAAAGATTATTAGAATTTAAGAAATAAAGAAAATACAAAATAAGAAAGCATGTGCTTAGGGCACAGAGCCCATTCACAGCCACTCACATCTTGCCTGGGTGTAGAGAAATGAGTGTGCTTAGAAGCTGAAGCAGAGAGACCTGAAGTAGGCCGAGAGTCAGTTTAAATACAAACTGTGTTCTCAGCTTAGGTGAGGATTCTGGTGATATTATAGGGCATTCTGGGAAGACCCAAGGACTTCTGGGGACTGAAGTCTGGGGTTCAATCTCCATTTTTACAGAGGTGAATACTCAGTGAAAGGGTTCATAGTTTCTGAGGGTGTGAACTCTTAAAAGAATTCAAAAATTTCTGCCTGTTTGAGTTAGAATAAAGGGTGGAGCTCTCCAAGTATCTTGCTGACTTCTCACCTAGCACTAAGTAGGGTGTGATTTCACTAAGTGGTTTTTGAGTTTGTCTGCCTAGTTCAAGCTTGTGTTGATTCAATCAAAAGGTAGACAAAGGAGAACTAATCCTGTCTTCATAATCTAGTGAGGTACTTAAGTTAGTGTTATTTAAGTTATTGTTAACCAAAGTTTTAACTCCAACTAGGCAAAGAGAATAAAGGATTCCCTTTTCACAAGTGTAAAATCAGAATAGACAAAAGGGAACCAAGAATTTCCTTTCAGTAGATACATGGCTCAGTAGATAGAACACTGGGCATGGCTAAGTTTAAATCCAGCCTCAGACACACACACTAGCTAGCTATGTGACCTTGGGTAAGTTACTTAACTCTCTTTGCCTTAATTTGTTGGAGAAGGAAGTGGCAAAACCACTCCAATATCTTTGCCAAGAAAACCCCATGTTTAAAATGGTCCATGGGTTCATGAAGTCACACTTGACTGAATAAATGCAACAATAAAAACTATAAATGTATTTTCAGTTTGAAGGTGTGCTGAATCATAACCTCAAAAGGCAAAATAGTAACTAATATATTATATGGTGTAATCAGAATTCAATGTTTTTGAAAATCTAAAATGATAGGTACAAATCAAGTCTTAACCTTCAGTAAAAAAAAAAAATGCCCATACAGGATGGAATAAATAAACAAACCTGATAGAGGTTGATATGAAAAACACCTAAGGGATTTAATGGACTACAAATTCAACATGGACTAATTACTGCCAATAAATAACCTTCAGTAAAAAAAAAATGCCCATGCAGGATGGAATAAATAAACCTGATAGAGGTTGATATGAAAAACACCTAAGGGATTTAATGGACTACAAGTTCAACATGGACTAATTACTGCCAATAAATCTTTTAAATTAATGCAAGTAAAGTGTTCAAAACAAAGCAGATAACAATTCTTCTGTGCTATGCTTTGATAGAATTTCATATGTTAATTTATTTATGGTTGGACTTGAATATTTAAATTTGGTGGTCGCCAGGGATTTAAGTTCTAAATCCCAAAATGAATTACTAAAATAAATGTAATTTATGATAGTTTATTTACAATAGAGAGAAAAGGGGAGAGAGAGAGAAAACTCCAGCTTCCTCTGAGCCAGGTAGAATTCTAAGGTCCTAATCAAGGAAAGGAGTCTCAAGACAATGGGCCTTTCTTAGAGGTTCACACCTCCAGAAAGGCAGGGAAACTAAGTCAGCCTTTACACTCACCATGGTGACCATCTAAAAGTAAAGCAGTCTGAGGTCTCCTGCAGGAGCTCCTCAAGGGTTGAGTTCCATAGCCCAGTGTCTTCACTCTAAGTCTGTGTGTCTGCCTTCCAGTCTCTATTCTGAGTGACTCTTCTTCACTCCAAGCTGGAGAGACTGATCTTCCAGTCCAACTCAGAGTCAGAAGATCCTCGATCTATCTCTTCTGTGCCTCTGTTTTCTCTATTTAAGGATATTTTTCTCTTGTGTTACTCACCTAAAATTCAAGTCTACCAATCACAACAGATGCTACTCTCCAAGACTGCCCATTCAATGTATGTAATGGGTGTTCACACCATTTTTGGTTAAATTATACCTTTTTTGGTTAGATTATACCTTTTGTAGTTAGTTTGCACCTTTAGTATTTAGTTAAAATGGGCGGATCTACTTTAAATACTGAGTTAACACCTTTGGAGATTAAAATCTAAAAATAGACTGGGGATTATAATTTGATCTGCCCAATAAAAGAAGAGCTAAGTATCTTAATTGTTACAATCAGGGGAGAGCTAAATCCAATCTTCACACATCTGGAATATTGTTTCCAGTCTGGAATTTCACATTTTAAAAAAGGTTTTTGTTGATGCTTTTGTTTTATAGCATTACTTTTATTTCTAAAAACATTTCTACCCTCTCCCTTACCCATCAAGCCATTCCTTACAATGAAGATTATCAAAGAAAAAAAATTAGTTTGACAAAAACAATTAACACGTAAAACATATGATGTTTATAAAATATTCCATTCCCCATATGCTCCCACCTCTGTAATGAATGGAAGGAGGTACAGTTTTTCCAGCTCTCCTGCTAGACCAAACTTGGATATTGTAATCACACAGCATTCAGTTTCAGCTTTTTCATTCTTTCTTTCCTTAGATATTATTGTAGTAGTAATTATAAATATATATATATGTGTATATATATATATATATACACACATATATAGTTTACCTGGTTCTGCTTACTTTACATTGAATCATTTAATATAAATATCATGCTTTTCTCCTTTTTTCATATTTCTTTCATACAGTTTAGTAATATTTGTTTAACCAATTCCAGTTAGTAGGCATCTACATTTTTCTTGGCTGCTACAAATGTATAGATGAGACTTTTCTATCTGTCTTTGAACTCCTTGGCTTGTATATCTCAATGAAATCTTGGAGTAAAAGGTATGGACATTTTAGCTTCATTTTTACCATAATTTCAAATTGTTTTCTTTTCCTTTTTGTTTTAAAATATTTTATATCTATATACAATTTTAAATAATTGTTCTCTGACATTTTATAATTCATGTTCTCTCTTTCCTCCAAGGTGGCAGGCAGTCAATATGATATATGTTGTACATGTATTATTATACAATACATATTTCTATGTTCATTATATTGTGAAGGAAGACACATATTGTTTACACTGGAGAAAAAATTCATGGAGGAAATAAAGAGAAAAAATGGTATGCTTCAACTTGAATTCAAACTATCAGTTCCTTCAATGGTGGTGGATAGCCACTTTTATCATGAATCTCTTGGAGTTGTCCTGGATCTTTGCATTGTTGATCATATTTAAGTCATTCATGATCATCAGACATTATTGCTGTTACTGTGCACAACATTCTCTTGGTTATGCCCACTTCATTTTGCATCACTTAATTTAAGTCTTTTCAGATTTTTTTTTGATGGTCATTTTATTTTCCATTTCTTATGGTATAAATGTATTCCATTATAATTACATATAATTTGTTCAGCTATTACCCAATCTGTGGACATCCTTTTAGTTTTCCGTTCTTTGCCACTACAAAAAGAACTGCTATAAATATTTTTGTACAGTTAGGTCTTTTGCCCCTATATTTGATTTTTTGGGGATATTACCTAGTAGTGGTATTAATGAATCAAAAGGAATTCACAGTTTTATGTCTCTTTGGGTGTGTTTCCAAATTGCTTACTAGAATGGTTATATCAGTTCACAGCTTCAACAGTGTATTACTGTCCTGATTTTTCCACATCCCCTTGAACATTTATCATTTTTTTTTGTCATATTAGCCTGTCTGATAAGTATGAGGTGATACTTCATGTTTGTTTTAATTTGTACTTCTCAAATAGTTATTTGGAGCATATAATCATATGACTAAAAACTTTTAGTTTTTAGTTTTAGAAGTTTTAGAAGAAGTTTTAACTTCTTCATCTGAGAATTTCCTGTTCATATCTTTGGACAATTTGACAGTGGGTAATGCTGTTTTTCTTATAAATTGAGTCAATTCTCTACATATTTGAGAAATGAGGCCTTTGTTAGATACTTGTTTTAATTTTCCCTTCAATTTATTATTTCCCTTCTAATCTTGGTTGCATGGTGTTGTTTGTGTGAAACTTTTTAAATTTAATATAGTCAAAGTTATCAATTTTTCATCTTATAATAATCTCTATGTCTCTTTAGGACACAAATTCTTCCTTTATCATAGATCTGACAGGCAACTATTCCATGCTCCCCTAATGTGTTTATAGTATAACCCTTTATTTCCAAATCATGTATACATTTTGACATTATCTTGATATAGGGTGTGAGGTGTTAGTCTTTGCTTAGTTTTTGCCATACTGTTTTCTAGTTTTCCAAGAGATTTTGTCAAATAAACATTTATTTCAAAAGCTTGGATCTTTGGGTTTGTCATACATAAAGTTCCTATAGTCATTTACTATTGCACATCAAGTGTCTAAACTACTCCAATCATCTGCTACCCCATTTCATAACCAGTACCAGATTGTTTTGATGATTACCATTTTATTATACAGTTTAAGATACAGTACAGCTAAGCCACTTTCCTTCATATTTTTTCATTAATGTCCTTGATATTCACGACCGGCTTTGCTTATTTTGTCAAATAGTTTATATAGTATTGGGATTAGTTGTTCTTTAAATGTTTGATAAAATTCACTTGGGAATCCATTTGGTCCTGGGGATTTTTTCTTAGGGAGTTCTTTGATAGTTTATTTAATTTCTCTTTCTGATATGGGATTGTATAAGTATTCTATTTCCTCTTCTGTTAATCAGGCTATGTTTTTGTAAATATTTGTCCATTTCACCTAGACTTATTTATTTATTGCCATATAATTGGGCAAAATAATTTTTAATGATTGCCTTAATTTCATTTGCATTAGAGGTCAGGTCTCCCTTTTCATCTTTGATACTGTTAATTTGGTTTTCTTCTTTCCTTTTTTAAATTAGATTAACCAGTACTTTGTCTATTTTATTTGTTTTTTTTCAAAGTATCAGCTTCTAGTCTTATTTATTAATTCAATAGTTCTGATGCTCACTCTTTTTTGAGCACAATCTCTTTCCATGAGAAAAGAGGCACCTGGAGACTCAGATATTATGTTTTAGATATAGTATCTGTTAGAACTTAGCATCACTGTACCTAGAAAGCTAGAATCACCCCATTGGGAGACATTAGGACACTGAAAACTCATTTTTACCCAAAAGAGACATGAACTGACAGTGATTGCCTTTCTCTGCAGACTGCCTTAATGTTTCTTATGGCTTTATTGATAGTGCATTGTTTTAAAAAGCTGGTCTCTTGGTAAGCTTATATTAGTGAAAAGATATATATCAAAATATGAATATGAAAGAATAATTTACATTCTAAATATTCTACTAGCGAAACTGAAATGGTTCCATTAGCTTCTAGAGAGATGAATCTACATTTTGAAAAGCTAAATAATTTATATATGTTAGGTTTCCTTAATCATAGGCTGATTCTGATAATAGGATCATGTATTTAGAGCTAGAAAGGCCTTAAAGATTAATGCCTTTATATTACAGATGGAAAAAAACTGAGACATAGAAAGATTAAGCAATATAGATAAAGTCACATATAGTTTATAAATGTCTGAGGTGTGAACTTTAGATTACTCCACCCTACTTAGTCTAACAAAAACAGGAAAGTCTACACCCATACTTAAGGATTAAGTATTTAGGAGGATGGCCTATGACAGACATGTGATAGCAAATGACAAATTAGAAAAAACTGACAGACCCTGGGGCTATACTAAGTCAACCTTAAGCTACCATTGGTACATGTGAGACACAGGAAAGTGATGTAAAAACCGTCTAATATTTCGCGTCATTGCTTCTCTCCAGTCTTTTTGGCAGTGGAGAGGTGGCTGGCAGAGTGTGCTGAGCGTTTTAGCATCGTGGGTGGCAGCTGCTATTGTCCGGGTTTAACTGTGAGTTTTCCTTGATACCATACTGGAGGAAGCTGAGTAGCCTAGTTCAGGTGAGAGATCTTTACTGAGCTCTATCGGAGTTTAGGCTGATTCTTTCTCCTTTACCTTCCAAACACTATCCTCTCAAAAGCCACTAATCTTCTTCAGGGACCTTATGGCAGAGGACTTTGAACTCCCTCTGGCACAGGCCAGATGGGAGAACTCTTACACCTTTTCCCTTTCCCTTCTCCTTAATTTCTTCCCTCTATACTAATTAAACCACCATAAATTAAAAACAGACTTGGGTATATTGTTTGGGATATTCCCTGGCAACCAAAAATAATTTAGATTAGGTCACAACCCTAAAATTATCCTTACAGCGGTGTATCCAGGACTTCATGGCTCCAAGTCCAAGGCTCTTTCTATTACACAAAATTATATTCCAAAAAAAAAAAGAACATGGATTTACATGCATTTTGTAATACATGTGTAACTCACACATTTTTAATGTTCTATCATATCTGGTACACTATATGTAATCTCAGACTTAGTTCATGTGTTCCTTAGTTTTTCTGAACATTTTAAAATTTATTTTTGTTATAAGATATGGATCATGTTGGCAAATGAAGCTAACATAAAAATAAATAAAAATTATTATTTATTTTCCCATTCCCCTAAAGCAGTGGCTCTCAACCTTTCTAATGCTGTGACCCACAATACAATTCCTCATGTTGCAGTGACCCCAAACCAAAAAATTATTTTGGTGGCTACTTCAAAACTGTAATTTGGCTACAGTTATGATTCGGAATGTAAATACCTGATATGCATCATGTATTCTCATTGCTACAAATTGGGAGGTTGAGAACTGCTGCCCCAAAGACTCCCCCTCATCTTTTTTATCTACTCTTCTTACAGTGTTTCTTGCCCTTTGAATGATCATCTGCTCAAAAGCATTAAACACATGAGATTTCATCATAGAAATAAAGAAGGGCCTAAACCTTCAATTTTCATCATCATAGTCAGAAATACAATCCTTTAAAGCTACGACCCTAGAGGACACCAATTTCCAATTTTAATTAGGAAATTTTCAAATATATATTTTTAAAAGTTTGTACCTCACCTAAATGACACTCCATCTACGTTTCTAAACATAAAATATAAAATTCACTACTTATTTATACCTCCAGGGATTGAATATCTGAAAATGTGTAGTAAAGGATTTTAACTAGTGGCCTAAAAAAAGTGACCTTTAACCTGCAAATAATGACAAAATAAAGTGTTTCCATGCCCTGAATTTTCAAAACCTAAATTAATCACTCTTTAGAGATAAAATATGTTCACACACCATCACCTTCAATCAGCAAACCTTGGATTCCTGAGCAGCTGCAGGTTTAAAAAGAATTTCTTTTTTGTTTTCAGTTTTTCCCATTGCAGGAAATTGCTTCATTTGTTGTTTTAGAGACTTTGCAAAGTCATGATAGCAACGGAAACAACGTTCCCGAAACAAATATCAGTACTTTTACTCTATTTGCTCCTTTTATTTTGTTGTGTAGCAGGGAGTTGCCATGAATTCACCCACATCTTTCTCAATCATGGTCTCTAATGGATGCAGCAGAAGTTGTTTCAGGAAAACTAGAGGCCCCCTGCTTCCCCAGTTTGTCTTTTGCAGAACTGTCTGTGCCAGTCTCCTTTCCATTCTCCTCTCTCCTTTCATCAGGTTACTGATATGATACACATTCTAGGGAAAAGTTCTATATACAATTTTTTTAAAACCTCAAAAAGGAGGTACAATTTTCCTTTGCACAATGGGGAACACATATGCTCTAATAAAAAGAAATAAAACATTCCAGGCTCACTTGTGCTCCATGAAAATATCAGTCAGGGCCAAGCCTACCTTCTTTGAGAGATGTATGGACCATGGAAACAATGTCCCCTCCTCTGGAGAATTCATGTGTGTAAGGCATGAGTTAGGACTTAGCAGAGTAACTAGCACACAGTAGATACTTAATAAAGGATTGTTGCCTTGAGTTATCGTAAGCTTAGACATGGGAGAGGGGAAATCTTCATTTATCCCATTTATCCTTCCAAATATGCAGAGAGCTTTCCTTCATGGGATTGGAGAGCCTACTTTTCAACAAATATGAGGCATAAAATATTGAAAAAGTGGAGTATCGCCTCTCACCTTTATAGGCAAATTGATCTTGTAGGATAATAGGTAAACAGAGAGGAAGAGAGAAAAAAGATTTCCGCTGGTAATGTTGACCCTCATTAATGAAAAAAAGACCAAGGATTTTCTGGCTATGTAAGAGAAAAAAATTTCTCCTCAGTGAGCATTGCCTGAAAGTGAAATAGATGGCCTCAGAAGGTTGTGGGCTTCCTCTTTGGAGGTCTTTAATAAAGACTGGGTAACCACTAGCTAGGGACATTGTCCTGGGTAACCCCTGAATTCCCTTTCAATTCCAAGTTCTGATTCTGCTGCAAACCTTTCAAACAATTAGGCATGTGAGCTACCAGCATTGGGTTATTCCAGAGATCAGGAGGCACCCACTGTTGCCATGTGAGAGACTTTGTACTTGGGGTATTTTTTACCAAGTTAAGAAGAGGGAGGGTGCAAAGTGTCCTGCCACAACCCCCTTGGAGGTCTGCCTGGTGGCCTGGAATCGTAGAAGTCCTTTTGGGCTCTTGCTCTGTGTCTGAATGTGTGTGAGACAGCACTGTGTGAGAGCAAAAAATAAGGGACTTTTACTGTAACCCAAAACCAATGTCACTCACCTGTGACTTCAGCTTTTTGAGGATACTATGTCATGTCTGATGGCAGCCAGTCTTCTTTCTCCTTGCTTGGAGAACGTGATTTCAGTGAACTGGCTTTGAGGTGACTGAGTCACTTAAAAATAAATTATTACAAACCTGGAAGCATTTAAATGATCTCTCCAGTTTTCTATAATTGCAATCCCAATTGGATAATCAGGATCTGGCATCTGACCTCCTCCACAACCCCAAACCCCCTTTTAAAAAATCAAAAGTAAATGACTCGCTTATAGTCATATCTGACCCTTCATGATCCCATTTGGGGCTTTCTTGGCAAAGATATTGGAGTGGTTTGCCATTTCCTTTTCACATCTGTCTTATAGATGAGGAAACTGAGACAAAACAGGGTTAAATGATTTGCCCAGGGTCACACAGATATTGTCTGGAGCCAGCTTTGAACTCAGGTCTTCCTGACTCTAGGTCCACTGAATTTCCAAGTTGACCGAAATAGCTAAAAGCAGGATGTTGAATTTACTGATTAATTATATGTTCTCTTTCTATTGCCCTTCCCTCTGACCCTACTGCAAAAAGTACTGCATTTAGTCACAAGACCTAGGTGTGACTCCGCTGTGCCATATACTATGTGACCTTAGGTAAGCCTTTTACCTTTTTGAGTCTCAGGCTAGTCTCATCTGATTAACATAGATCATCTCTAAAGCCCTTTACTACTCTAGATCTCTGATCTTATTCCATATACCACCCTGCTGGCATGTTGATATGATACAAATAGACAAAAGGAGATGGGAGATGCTGGGATGTGTAGTATTTCACTGGTTCTCTCTTTTTTTAAAATTTATTTTAATTTTTTATAAAACCTTTACCTTCCATCTTGGAATCAATATTGTGTATTGGCTCCAAGGCAGAAGAGTGGTAAGGGCTAGGCAATGGGGGTTAAGTGACTTGCCCAGGGTCACACAGCTGGGTAGTGTCTGAGGTCAGATTTGAACCCAGGACCTACCATCTCTAGGTCTGGCTCTCAATCCACTGAGCCATCCAACTTCCCTCTGTGGTTCTGTTCTCTTAAACCATCTAAGGAATCAAAGGCTCCAAGGCAGAAGCTTTTTTGTTTCATGATTTTTTTTTCACTGTGTTCAAAAATGTTTTGGGGGGATCATGGATCCCTCACCCCAAAGGCAGGCTGGTGAAGCCTATTGACCCTTCCTCACAATACATTTAAATACATAAAATATACAGAGCCACAAATATAGAAACCAGTTGTCCTGAAATACAATGAAAAAACAATATGTAGGTACATGTCTATGTACATATGTATTTTTATATATGTCATTTTCAAAAGTTCATGGCCCACAGATTAAGAACCATTTCTCTGTTTCCTCCTTCATTTACCCATGAACCTTTCTTAAAAGCCACTCTGCTTGTTCATTGATGTATTGGTTCAATATCTGATTCTGGGTCACATAAAGTAACACGAACATCTCCTGATGACACCCATGCCTCCCTTTGTGTTATGCAGTAAGGATAGTGGCAGCTAGATGGTACAGCTGGTCTACCTAGTCTTAAGTGATTTTCCCAGGGTCAGGAAGTGTCTGAAGTCGTATTTGATCCTAGGACCTTTCATCTCTAGGCCTGGCCATCCACTGAGCCACCTCACTATCCCCAAATATGGATGTTTCAGAACTTAAAAAAAAAAAACCCAACAACAAACAACTTTCTGTTTTAGTATCAATTCTAAGACAGAGGAGTTGCAAGCACTGAACAATCACAATTAAATGACTTGCTTAGGGTCCTACAGCTAGGATGTGTCTGAGGCCAGATCTGAACCCAGGTTCTCCAGTCTCCAGGCCTGGTGTTCTATCCACTGTTCTACCTAGCTGTCCAACTTAAAAAAAAAAAAAATATATATATATATATATATATTGATAGTTCCTTTCCATAAAATTGGTTTTCTTTGCAATCCTACATATATGTAATGTTTAGAATTGAAAAAAAAAAACATTATTATGAGAGAGGACACCCATAGGATTCACTAGACTGCTAAAGGGGTCTATGATATTTAAAAAAGGCTTGGAATCCCTTAATTCAGTCCAATTCCTTAGTTTTAAAGATTAGAAAACCAAGACTTAGAAAGGGCAAGTGGTTTACCCACAACACAGTTCATAAAGGCCAAAGCTGGGATTCAAACTCGGATTCTCTTACTTCGGATTTTGTGTTTTTCCCCCTTTGTCATGTTTCCCCTTCTTTGCTGGAAGACTGGAGTAGATCTTTTTAATAGTGCTATGACTCATC
The DNA here is from genome assembly GCF_027887165.1 of Monodelphis domestica. NCBI lineage: Eukaryota > Metazoa > Chordata > Mammalia > Didelphimorphia > Didelphidae > Monodelphis > Monodelphis domestica. The sequence continues at coordinate 399,426,631 of NC_077229.1, read as the reverse complement.
TTTCCAGACTTTTCCAAAGGACCCCTTCTTTCAGACATCCCCAGCATCATCTATTTATGACACAACAGACTTATGTTCTAAAGTGCTAGAATCTTTAAAGGGGTCTATCTATTTTGACTACCCAAAACCTTAATTAATATATTGCTTGGACATGAGACTCATTTATGCACAGTAGTAGGCAGTGGTAAAAGTCAAACACATTTGTAGTTCATGGTGGAAATAATATCTCCTTCTCTACTGGTGTATAATTGAAAATCTGTTACCCTAAAAAAAACCAAGAACTACATTTCCCAGGAGCCCACTGACTTCTTGTCATTATGTACTTCCTGTAGACAGGGAATAAATATCCAGTGGGCAGTTCTACCTGCTGCTTTTATGGCATGCAGCCAGTGATATTGGTGGTGAGTAGGGATTTTGAAAATGACTAACCAGCCATGGGCACGTGGTTTTTATTTTGTATCCTCTTTATTACTTGATTTTTAATGACCAATTAATAAACCTGAAAGATATTTTTACTATTAAGATTAATTTTAATTTTTACAGTGGCACAGTTCATCTATCTTGTTCACTAAAGCATTCTTGCTGACTTGACCTCCTGAGCTTGAGAGTTTAATATTTTTAAGTGCCTACTTTGTGCCAGGAAAAGCTAAGCATTGCTCAGACATCTTGGACTTGCTGCTCCTTAATGCCTTAACTGACCTTACTCTTCTCTTTATTTGGACTGCTGATCCTCACCCTTCTAGGTCATTCCTGTCCTCATTTCACCTATGATCCAAAGTGGTTTCTTCACAAGTCTATAGTTTGTCTCATATGAAGTTCATGAATGATTTTATCCAACTTACCACATACCAAAAAAAAAATTGTACACCAAAAAGTCATTTCAAGGTACATCTTTTATTTTCCTGAAAAAATCGAAGCCATTTGTCAAGAGCTCCTTCTTCTCCCCTTCTCATCTCATGCCATTCAGAATTCTTCTGCTACTATCTCTTCTCTTCACCCATCTGACATGAAGAAGTGATTCTTCTCTTTACCAGGGAAAACCCCTTTATAGGCACAGATGGTTCCATTCCATCCTATCTCTTTCAGTAGACTACTCCTTCTATCACCCCTTCAATCTTTGTCTCCTGACTACTTTCATACTGCTTACAAATATCCTCAGGTCTCCATCTTCAAGAAATCCTCACTTGATCCATTCATCCACACTATTGTCCCATATTTCTCCTGCCTTTTGTGTAGGAACTCCTTGAGATCATCTGCAATTGCTGTATTCTTTCTCTCTTCTCACTCTCTTAACTCTGTATTCTGGCTTCCAACACCATTACTGAACTAAAACTGTACTCTGCAAAGTTATCAATGATTGATTAATTGCCAAATTCAATGTCTTTTTCTCAGTCCTCAACTGTCACAACCTCTTTGACAGTCTTTGACACTGTCAATTTCCTTCTTTTTCTTGATACTCTCTTTCTAGATTGTTGGGACAACATTTCCTCCTAGTTCTCCTATCTGATTATTCTTTTGTGGTCTCTTTTACTGGATCTTCATCGAGGTCTTGCCAACTAACTTTGAGTGTGCCAAAGGGCCTCTTTTCTCTTATACTTCTTCACTTTCTAATCTCATCAGCTACCATGGATTGAATCACCTCTAAAACTACATATTTAGCCTTAACTTCCCTGATGGCATTCCATCTTTGCATCTCCAACCTTCTTCTAGACAAACTTCCATATTACTATTGAGGGTCACCCCATCCTCCTAGGACTCCAAGCTCACAACCTATCCTAACTCTTTCACACTCCATCTCCAGTCTGTTGCCTATGCCTGTCTATTTCATCTTTGTAATATTCCTCAAATATGCCTCATTCTCTCCTCTGACACTGCTAGCAATTGCTGCAGGATTTTTGCAGTAGCCTACTCATGGGTCTACCTGACTCATCTCTCCCCACTGAAATCTAACCTTCACTCAGTCACCAGTGATTTTCCTAAAGAATAGGTTTGACCATGTCCCATGCCATTCTTCTGATCATCTCTGGGAGAAAAAATGAAACAAACAAAATAGATAATAAACAAAATAAACAAAACAAATAAAAAAGAAACAAAGTTCTTCATAACCTAGCCCCACCTCTCCCCTGGTTTTCTCATGCCTTATGTGTCCCACCCATACATTATGATCTGATTAATCATAGCATCCTTGCTATTCCTTGAACAAGACACTCTCCAATTCTGGACATTTTCCTGGCTGTTCCTCATATGTGGAATGCTTTCCCTCACTCAGGCTTCCCTGGCTTCCTTCAAGTCCCTGCTAAAATCACTCCTTTTGTAGGAAACCTTTTCCAATGCCCTCTTAATTTTAGTGCTTTCTGTTGACAATTTCCTCTTTCTCCTTTATATAGCTTTCTTGTACATAATTTTTTGTTGTCTACCCCATGAAATTGTAAGTTCCTCAATGGAAAAGACTGCCTATTGCCTTTCTTTGTGTCCCCAGCACTCAGCGCAATGCCTGGCACATAGTAGCTGGTTGATACATGTTCAATGCTTGCCTGCCTCTCCCTTAAAAACAAATTATTAGAGTTTGTTACTGGAATGAGTTTTGGGTCCAGGTATTAAATTATATTGTCTGCAACATATGTAGTAATGAATAGGTAGCATAGCAGAACTTAAACTCAATTCAGGATTCAAGTTCTAATCATAGCCCTAAATAAGTGCTAGGAAAAGATTGCTTTCCGTTGTTTTAAGTATGTTGTAAAGAAGAGTCAGTTCCAATATCCAGAGAAAAGAGCATATTTATAAAAGGAAATGAGATCAAATATCATTTGTTTCCTCACACTGACAGATAGCAAATACAGAAACAGTGGGGTGCTGAGAATATACACCTGATCTTTTCATGGAGTTCACTTTCCATTAAAAATGAGACATCAGTTGATCAAGATCAATTTACATTTTTATTAACATCATTATATTATTTTTATACTTTCATATTATAAAACTTCCCCAGGATTTCTGAGGAAATCTCTGAAGTTATTTCAACTTATACCGATAGCAACAATCAATATCATTTATCCATATTTAAAAAAACCAAAACACATATCTTCTTGTGAAATGTTTTGAATATGCCTTTTTCAAGTATAAAATATAGGTGTATGTTTAAAAAACTGTGATTAAAAAGCTTGTCAAAATATTTTCCGTAGTAAAAATAAAATCCTTCCAAAAACTCAGAACAGAAAAATAAGCATTCTATTTTCTCTTGTTTCCATTTACAAAAAATAAAAAATAATAATTTTTAAAATTGGGTAAAGGTGAAAACAAGAAATGATCCAAAAGGACCTTACACCACTGACTGTTTTCCCCAAACTATGCTGGTTTTTCATGCCAGATAGAACTTGTTTTTTGTTTTGTTTTGTTTTGTTTTGTTTTTTTCATTCCAGATGGGGAGAAAAGGCGAAACTTGTTGGAACATTCCATATCTCTTTGTAGTTGATTAAATTCAATACTGCGAGATGGAATTTCAAAAAAATTCTTCTCAAATCCCTGAAACTTGACTTGCTGCAAACATGCTATGTTATCTTCGGACCCGCTGGATTACTTGTGTCTCAAAAGCCTGGGGTATCCAAACCCCTCCAGAAACTGGTTTTTCCCAAGGTTGTCTTAAGCCAGGTATGTAGGATCGATGGTTCAATCTGACAAAGTCTCCACTTACTGAAAATCTAGTTGGGTGCTTATGCTATGTGTACTTTTGGAAAGAAGTGCATCAGTTATACCTCCGCCACAATAAGATAAGCTAATTTCTGGCTAGCTGGACAGAGACTTCTTGGGAACCAAAATTTGGTTTTATCATTGTGCCAGATTCTGAAAAGGCCACATTTTTCATGATTTAATTCTTCTCTTTAGAAGGGAATAGTATTTAGTTAGCCTCAGAAGTGTTGGGAACACTCATCTTCTGCTTTTCAACGGCTTGTAAGAGGTCTTCGGATATGATGCTCGGTTGATTTGAACCAATGCCATATAGAACCATTAGATTATCTAATGTTTGAGGCTCAGGTGGGATTTCTATGGATGAGAAGGACCTCAAATTGAAAGACTCTTCAGAAAGGGAAGCATTCTGTACTGGTAATAAAAGAGACTTGTGAGTATCTTGTAGTTCAGTTTATAAAACTATGAAATTCCTGATGTTTTAAATATATACACATATGTAAACAAAAATGTTTATTAAATTGTTTACTTATTAAGTTTCCAATTGGCTAATCAACCATACACTCAAGATTATATATAGTCATATAACATTCATAGAGAAATTACTTTAATATTTCATTATGTACATGGATCATAATTTACTTAGTCATTCTCCAACTGTTAGGCATCCAATTTGTTCAAGATCTTTGCTACCACAAAAAGTGCTGACATTAATGTTTTGACATATACATGTATCCTTTCCTTTTGTTTTTGAACTTTTGGGATATGTGCATCTGGCAGTGGAATTTCTGGGGCAAAGTATATTGGTATTTTAGTCACATTTTTGCATAATTCCAAATGGCTCCCTAGAGTAATTGGACCAATTTATAGCTATATAAACAATGCATCCCTGTGCTAACCTGTTATCTCTACAACACTATTTCCATCTTTTGTTTTTCTTTGTTAATTTATTGGGTATGAGGTGTTTTGATTTGTATTTTCTTCATTATTAACGATTTAGAGAAATCTCTCACATAATAATTTTCTATTTTTCTGAGAACAATTTATCTTTTTTAAAAAATCTTTTTAAAAACTCTTAACTATCCTAGAATTGATCCTAAACTTTAGTTCCTAGGCAGAAGAGTTAGACAAATTTAAGGGTTAGACAAATGGGGTTAAGTGACTGTGTTCAGAGTCATACAGCTAGGAAGTGTATGAGGGCAGATTTGAACCCAGGACCTCCTATTTCTAGGCCTGACACTGTTATCTTCTGAGTCACCTAGCTGCCTCTGCTCATATATTTTCATGAAATCTTTTGGTTGATGGCTTAGTTAATTTCCTATATAGCTTGATAGTGCCTCTTTAGCCGATATTTTTGATTCATAGATTTTCCCCTATTGATAGCTTTTCCTTTTACCCTAGCTATATTAATTTTGTTCACAGAAAACTTTTTCAATTTAATGTGACCAATTTTTAACTTCTCTTCTCTCCTATCTTCATTTGCAAGTTATCCTTTCACCATAACAGTGAAAGACTCCTTCATGTAATCAATCAACAAGCATTTGCTACATGCCTCTGATATGCAGATACTGTGCTGTGTAAATGTGTGTGTGTGTGTGTATGGATTTTGCTGTGTGAATACAAAGACAAAATTGAAACATTCCTTGTCCTCAAGTAGCTTATACTGGGTCTATAAGTACATAAATAAGCATATGCTGGATATACATAAAATGGAAAGAAGTTAGTTTTAGGAGGGTAGAGATTGTCAGCTATTGGGGATCCATAAAAGGTTTCATGCAGAAGATATTTGACAGTCTCAGAGCAAACCAGGTATTGGAAAGGGGAGAGGTGAGAAAAATAATGTTTTCTATGCAAGGAACAAAGCCAGTGCAAAATCACATGGCAAAAAGGAATGTTGTTTTGAGAAATCCCAGTAAGCCACTAAGGCTGGACCTCAGAGACTATGAAAGGATTAAAGTGTAAGAAGACCAGAAAGAACTTTAAATGCCACACAGAAGAGTTTATATGTGTTTGCAGAGGCAATTAATTGAGAGAGGGGAGAAAGAAGATTGTTTAGACTAGTGCTTTAGATCCTGTGGCTGCGTGGAGGATGGATTTGGGTAGACAGAGACTTGATGATGGGAGACCAAATAGGAAACTATTGAAATAGCATAGGCAAGAGACAAAGAAATTATGAAGACCTGATGTAGTGTGGTGGCTTGGTGAGTAGAAAAATAAGAACAGAAGTAAGAGGTATTGTAGGGATGGAAATGATAAGATTTGTCAACTGATTAGATTGTGGTGTTATTGAAGAGTAAAGGGTCAGGGATAATCCTGAGATGATGAACCTGGATGAAATGTTTGCAGTCCACCATAGCAACAGGAAAGGTGGTGCTTTCTTTGATTGCAAACTGCCTGCTTACAAAGAAAGGCACCATTTTCCTTCTTTCCCTTCCTCCTTTCCTTCTTTTCACTATAGTTTCTGTCTTAATCTCTCTTAGAATTGATTTTTTTTCTTTTTCTCTTAGCACAACTCTAAATTATGTTTTTTAGGAATCTACTGATAGGTAGTAAATTTTGGTTTAGCCAATCATTTTTTGGTATGTGTTTTTATTTTTTAGAAGTATTTCTCAGAAATAGCAAAGTGTTGGTTTACTTTTCTTATCTCTTATGCCCTTATGTTTCATTTTATTGGATTGTTTAGTCCATTCACATGTAAGGTTATGGTCGTATAAACTTGTGTCTTTCCCCATTTATCTTTTTTGTATTTATTTGATCTCTTTCATCTTTTAACATTTTCCCCTAACATTTCTTTTGCTTACTTTCCTTTGATACTAGCCTATTTACTAGGTAGTTCAATGACATAATGGCTTGGGTTCTATATGTAGAATCAAAAGACCTAATTTCAAATCCTGTCTCAGATACTTATTAGATGTGTGATCCTGAACAATTAAATTAATTTCTCTTGGCCTCAATTTTCTCATTATAAAATGAGAATAAGAAAGAGCACCTATCTCTTAGGGTTGTCATGAGGATCAAATGAGGTATGTAGGAGTAAAAATAAATAAGTACTTGTAGTATTGAAAAATATATATGAATTTTAATAATAAATTAAAAGAGAGAGGAAAGGAAAAAAAGGTTCTTTCAGTCAGGTGAGTAGAGCAAAGAGAGACAGAGACTCACACCTGCAGCACTTTACCAAAAACACAAGCTCTGAAAAAAGAGCCCCTCAACTTGGGTCTCAGATGAATTTATCTCCCAAGCATCCTTACATAAAATGAGGACGTAACTTAAAAGGATGCTGGGAATATTCCTTAGGTGTGGGAAATTTTTCATCTGCATAGGTAACATACATAAAGTACATTATAAACCTTAAAGTACTTTATAAATGCTCTCTATTATTCCCACAGATTCTCTCTTCCACCTCGGGTTTACCTGTCCTATCCCATGTTTCTTGAATTTATTTAAATTGTTCATTTATTTTTATGGTTTTATTTATGGCAAAGATTATCCTCAAAAGTATTGCATACATTTAGCAGATTAGAAATCATTTTACACCTTTCCTCCATACTACACAGACTACCCAGAGAGTAAATAAGTTGTATCAATATTTTTTGTAACTCATCTGTTCATAAGTCAGTTCTTATCAGGGATACCAATCAAAAGTTATTTGCAATTTGGCCATTGGCAGGTGCTGTATTAGCTGTGAGTTATGACTAGCTTCTTAATATCGAAGAAGAAACTGCCTCCCACATAGCGAGCTGGTCACTTCTATAGACCCATTTCCTCCTTGGAGGATCAAAACAAAGTAAATGTTAATGTGTACTAAATTTGAAAAGTAAATTTGTGTAACTCAGTGTCTTACCCTTTTTCTCTTTCACATCTTCACTCTCCTCTTGTGTTTTCTTCCGACTCTGCCTGTTTCTATGGCATTTGCTTATTGCTGACTATTTAAACAATAATAGGGAAAAAAAGCTTTAAGTTGATTATAGAAAATAAGTCAAGTTGGAAGGTTTTCTGCAGAGTTTGTAATTCTGCAAATTTTAAAGTGTAATTACAAATTTTAGAATCAAAGAGCAAAACCTTGCTTTCTGTTAACCTTCAGTTAGTTTAGGTTTCACTTTCAGTTAGGTTTATTCTGCTCTTTCAATGTTTCTTGTCCATTTCAACTCAGCCAATTGTATTGTAATATCCCAAACCCCAAAACCATCAAGGGTCACATCAGGGCCTTCAGGATTTAGCTATTTACTGATTATAACAATGAAGATACGTGGTTTAACAAAATCAGGAATGTCTTGGGAACTCTAAATTACTCCACCCTACTTAGACTGTACTCTAGGGGAAGATAAAGTTGTAATCTCCTGATTGAACAATGAAGGTATTTAACTTTTACCTTATAGTGAAGCTAGAACTTTAAGCTAAGTCTGTTTTAAGATCTTAATACAAAAAGGTGTTAAGTAACTATAAAGGTTAAATTAATCACAAAAAGGTTAAGTAACTCATAAAAGGTGAACTTAACAAAGAAGTGTTAAATAACTCTAAAGATATAATCTAATCAAAGAAGATGAGAACTAAAAAGAATGGGCATTTAGAGGAGGAGACACAAGAGTGAAAGGTCTATATACGTGGCTCACTTCCTCTCTCAGGTACCTTTTGCGGAGGAGAGTTGGCTGATAGCAGTGTGCTGGGCCTTTTGGCATCTTAGCGTGGCTACAAGCTATTGTCCGGTTTGGTGGTGAGTTTCTGGCTGAGTTTTCCTCCTTTACTTTCCAACTTTATCCTCTTAGAAGCCTCTAATCTTCTTCAGAGACCTAGAGGTGGGGATTTTAAAACTCCCCCTGGCAGAGGCCAGGCAGGAGAAATCCTATATCCTCTTCCCTCCTTTTCCTTAAATTTCCTCCCTCTATATTAATTAAATTACCACAAATTTCCAGACTGACTTGGGTATTTTATTTGGGATTTCCCCTGGTGACCAATTAACTCTAGATTTTAAGTCACAATCCTAAAATTATCTTTGCAATTGGTTGTTATGAAAGGGATGGAGCTGGTTAGGAAGGACTGGGGCTTAGAGTTCAGAAAGCTGTAGGGATCTGGTAGATTCCACATAGCTAGAAAAACAAAGATTTAAGGCCAAGGTCAACTAAGGTAAGAAGACACAGATAGGTTTTGCATAGGTAGATAGGTCTTGCAAGTGAGAGAGAGTCGGCAAGAGTGGTATTAATGACTAGAACTGAAGGACTATTATTTTAGAGCTGAACACAATAGACTTCGGACAGGTTCATATTGTATGCTAAATATGGGTGCTCTGAGGTCCACAAGTATTGACTGTAACCAGATAGATGCCATTGTAGATGGAACTTGTCCTTGATGGAGGCAAAGAGAGAGATACTAGGATTGTTTCTCAGTTAGATGGTGTTCATTTTTTACTCTACTTAAACACTACATTGTTATTTTCTGTAGTTGTTCCCTAAAGAAAATCCTATAGTACAATGAATGATTTTTCACTCAAATATCAAACTGCACAGTTAAGGATCCGTTCTTTCCTCCTCCAATGGCTTTTGACTGTTTTCTAACAAGCATTGATATTCTAAAATACTGAATAAAATACAGAATTTTTGAATTCTAGAGTGGGAAGAGACTTTATTGATTAGCAAGTTTAATGTCTCCTTAAGAGGAATTCCCAACTCTAATAGCCTCAAAAGGTGACTTTCCAACATTGGTTTGAAGATATTGCAATGAAAAGGAATCCTCCATTTCTTTGGGTAGGGCATTCTACTTTTGTATGGCTCTAATTATTTTGAAATTCTTTCTGACAATAAGTGTAAATTTGCCTTCTCATAATCATTCATTTCTCTTTGTTCAGTTCTTGGAGGTCAAATAAGACCAGTCTAAATTCTTCCACATTCCAAATACTTTTGTTGTAACTTGGGGAAAGCTTGGTTTTGTGAGTAGGCTGTTCACAGAGACCCTAGGATTTGTTATTCTTCCCAGTTTGGAAATAGAGGAAACTAACAAATCAGCTTTCAGACTGGAGGACCAAGGTTTTTCACGTACAGGTTATAGGGGGATTTTGAGGAACCCTAAAGAGAGAATGAAGAGAGAAAAGAGGTAGCAGTTGTCTCCTAGTAGCAATTCTTCCATGGTAATCATTATCTGCCACATTGGTGGTTTCCAACTTTGAGACTCTGAGAGATGACTTCTAAATGACCAGGTAGAGAGGTATTATAACTGTGTTTTTTGAGGGTGCTCGCTGAAGTAGGAGGAGTGCTGAGAAAAAAAGTCCCCAGCCCCAAGGAATGGGAAATTCCTACCTTGCCCCTACCTTACTTTCAATTAACTGGGTTTTTGTTGTTGTTTTTACAAAACCTGTTAGATCTCACAGGAACCTGTGGTTAACCCTGTCCTCATGTTACCTGTTGTCCCTTTGTTTACAGCATGATAGCACAATGGGAGGGAACCACACAGAAGAGTTATTTTCTCCTTCTGGGCTGGGCACTTCACTTGCAGCTCTATTTTTAAGGAGGCTCTCTAATTGGGGTCATAAACATGAGTCATTACGTAACTTTACTTCCCAGTGCAGAATTACTACCATCTTGGTCCATATTGTAGAAAACTGACTCCCTTGTGAGGTTAAGAGTAAATGAATGTTACTCTTCAAATCAAATATTATGTCCCCTCTTTTCTAGGCTAAAATATCACTAGCTCCTTTAACTAGTCCTTAAATATCATTGTTTTTAATGACTTTATACTACCTTCTCTGTCCTAATCCAGATGCACTCTAGTTTATCAGTGATCTTCTTAACTTCAGTGCCTAGAAATGAACACAATTCTCCAGATATGGTCTACTTAGGCAGAACAGAGACAAACTCTCAAACCCGGCTCCTGGAATCTGTGCTTTTCTATTTTTTTTTTAAGCCCTTACCTTCCATCTTACTGTATTGGTTCTAAGGCAGAAGAGTGGTAAGGCTAGGCAATAGTGGTTAAGTGACTTGCCCAGGGTCACACTGCTAGGAAGTATTTTAGGTCAGATTTGAACCTAGGACCTCCTGTCTTTAGGTCTGACTCTCAATCCACTGAGTCACCTAGCTTCCCCCTATGCCTCTCTATTTAATCCAAGAGGACATTACCTCTTTTGGCTTATGGTCTGGTATTTATTGAAATGAATATATTGGACTCTGATTTCATATGTTCAAGTTCAGATAAGAGCTGTAGTACAACTAATAATAATAATGATAATAATAACAATAAACTATGATAACCCTGGAGTTTCTAAAAAAGTTTTTGAGAAACTTTGAAAAATGTTCACAATGCAAATAATACCATGTGTTTATATATTTCTCTTTGATCTCTTTAGCAATGACAAAAACTGGAGCAAAACTGGTAACATCAGAAATTCTTAATTTTGCTCTTTCTTCATTCATGAATCACAATCTGTGGTTGATACTCTTCTAAAAAATTATATATTTGTTGGTTACATAAAAGTTCCCAGGTATCTCTCTTCCTCCTCCCATCCTCACACTAAAGAAGGGATCATTTGACAAAAAAAAGTTATATGTACATATACATAGACATTGAGGGATGTGAAATAATAGCACTTCTGAAGCACTGGACAAGCATGTGTCTTACTAGCTTATAAAGTCTGTGAGAACAGGGGCCATGCTCCTATAATCTTTGCATCTGCTTACATTGCATGGAGTAAATGTTTGAATAATTGTTTGTTGAATGAACAAAGGGATAAAATATTTGCCTGTTTGTTTCATTTCAGTGACCAGTCCTTCTAGTCCCATAGATAAGTCTTAAATTATTTTTCTATCATTACCATGTGATTTATCTCTCTTGTCCCATCTACATGTTCTAATCTGTTATTGTGAATGGGTTTTCCATCTTCCTGTTCTATAGCTATTTCCATGACTTTTCTTCTCAACCCCTTCTTCTATGTGGCAGCTATAGTGTCATTGCAAAAGCTTGGGAACTGGAGCCATGAGATCTGGGTTTGAATCTTGCCTGTGCTCTTTACTAGCTCATTCATCGTGGGGTTAATCACTTATATCATTTCTCTACTCAATTTCTTTATCCATAAAATGAAGTTGATACCTCAGTGATTGTGGTAAGGTGGGTTGGTGGGTTGTGGTAAGGATCAAATGATATCATGAATATAGACTGTTTTGAACATTGTCCAATTTGTAAGTACATATGTGTATGTACGTATATATATACATGTGGACATATTTGAGTATGTATACACATACATATATACATAAAACCCTACTGACAATTTCCTTGGTATAAGGAGTTTCAGCTGAAGATCTTGCAGTGCCAATCCAATAATTTTTTTTGCTTGAGATGTTGAGTGGCTTATCCATGTTAGCCAATATGTGTGAGAGTCAGGGCTTGATCTCGGTCTCTCTGATCCCAAGGTCAGTGTTCTATTCTCTAGGTCACTGTGTCTCAAAGATTATATAACGATATAGAAATGTGAGCTGTTACCTCAAGGATAGAAAGAGTGCTTTTCATATTCATAGGCTTAGCACTATCTTGCCCACTGCTTTCTTTGTTCATATGAGGTACTTAATGTTTTTCTTTTTCTTTAAACCCTTACCTTTCTGTCTTAGACTCAATGATAAGTATCAGTTCTAAGGCAGAAGAATAGTAAGGGCTAGATGATGGGGATTAAGTGACTTGCCCAGGTTGACATAGCTAGGAAGTATCTGGGATAGATTTGAACCCAAATCACCAGTCTCTAGGTCTGGATCTCTGTCCACTGAGCCACCTAGCTGTCTCTACTTAATGTTTCAAATGAATACCTACTGTCAGTTGTTTCTGTTTTGTTAATCACCTCAAGTTCATTATGGAAGACTCATGAGATTTCTTTTTTCAGTTTGGGAGTGAAACCTAAAGCTTAAGTTTTTGACTTTTTAATCCTGACTTTCTTGATGATGAGACAAAGTCAATACTAGAAGTTCTCCTTATAATCAACAAGGTGCCATCCTTACCATTAGAGGGAAGCAGCTTTTAGTTTTGGTATTATTATTTCCTTTACAGAGATTTGGACTTCTCAAAGGGAATGAGGTCAGAAGAGAGCTTGTCTTCTTTGATGTGCTAGAGAGGAGAAAAAAAACCAAAAAAAGCCCCAATTATCATTTAATTCCTTTTTGTTGTTTTGCTTGTGGACAATGATTACATTTTTTCCAGTTAATTTTAAAGGTAATACCTTTTTTTCTTAGAAAAAGGAGTTTTCATCCTAATATCATTAGTCGTAGACATGAGTTGCTTGCCTCTAATACCACCTTTTAGGACTAATTGCTCAAAAAGGGCGGTTAGGTGTCATGATGGAAAGATCAGGCTTAGAGTTAGGAAAACTCATCTTCCTGAGTTCAAATTTGATCTCAAGCACTTAATTAACCATCTCATTCTGGGCAAGTCACACTATTCTAATTTCCTCAGTTTCCTCATCTGTAAAATGAATTTGAGAAAAAAAATGGCAAATCACTCTAGGATTTTTGCCAAGAAAACCCCAAATGGTGTCAAAAGAGTTGAGACAATTGAAATGACTGAACAGTAAGCTCAAAGATATATATATATATATATATATATATAAAATATATATACACACACACACACACACACACACACACACACACACACACACATAGCTCACGTGTTACAGGGAACAATAGTAGTTTGACACAATATATAGAGGAATGAACTTTCTAATAACTAGTGTTTTATCTTCTCTAGAGATGAGCCAGAACATGATTGGGTAAATGCTGTGGCTTGAGGAAGGGAAATGCCCTTCTGAGTAAAGGTAATATCTGAATTGAGATTCAAACAAGTGTGTCCATGGAACAACCAAACTGGCTCATTACCAGTATTCTTCTAGAATACTGGAATCCTAGAACTTTTATAGAAACATGGGATTGGTTTCAGGGACAGAAATCTAGACTGAGAGCTGAAATCAGATTAGGAGGCCAGGTACAGTGAGTCCAGGAGAAATGAGTCTTTGTCCAGCTCAAATCTGTTTCCCTAATGTCTTTAGCAGTTCCCTGATCTCTAGTATGTACTTATATGTTGGGTTGGTTTAACATGAGTTTCTGCTATCCTCTCTTGATATAGCTGTTCTAAGAAGGCCAATAGGATCAGAAAATGACAACATTGAGTCCAAGGAGTCAATACTGAGAGGGGTTGATTCATAACGTAATGAGCCCTAAATCAGTACAAGGATTGTCTATAAGATGCTTTTTGGGGAATGTTGGAAGTATGTGTCACATCAATCATTGGACCAGATGTTCTTTTAGGTGCCTTTTGACTTAATACGGTCTAGGGCAAGAGTTTGGGTTAGGAGTCAGAGGATTTGATTCAGATCCTAACTCTGAAACTTACTACCTTTATTGCCTTAGGAAAGTCTCTGAGCCTCCTTAGACCTCAGATCTCTCATCTATTAAGTGAAGGGTTTGAACTACATGGTCTCTGAGATTCTTTCGATATGATCTATGACTTGGTTCTATGGACTCTGAGTTCACTATAATATTTATTTTATCATGCTGCCAAATGTATATAGAAAATCAGTTGGTTCATTACATGTTGAGATGTTCTTCCTTCCTCAAATGGCGCCATCATATTTGTATTTTACTCTAAATGTATTTCTTAAGTTACTAAAATTGATGTTCTCTTTAAAAGTATGACTGTAAGGGCAGCTAGATAACACAGTGGTTAGAGCATCAGGCCTGAGTTAGAACTCAGGAGGACCTGGGTTCAAATCTGACCTCAGACACTTCCTAGCTATGTGACTGGGCAAGTGACTCTGGGCAAGTCACTTAATCCTAATTGCTTAGCATTTACTGCTCTTCTGTCTTGGAATTGATACTAAGAGAGAAGGTAAGAGTTAAAGCAACATAAATGTATTTATGCAAGCATGCAATCTCTTTTAGGGAGTGGGTTCCTTCTGAAAATTATTACCTCTCTGTGGATGATTTCTAGGTTGATGAAGTCCAGAATGGCTAAGATCTAGATCCAAACTCAACCTCTCCCCTAAAATTCAGCTTTACCCTATCTTGAGCTCTCAGAGACATCTGTACCTGAATGTCCTACTAGTTCCTCAAATTTCACTTGTCCCAAACTGAGTCCATATCTATTATACATACCCCAAATCTTCCTCTTTCCCCCAATTTTCCTATTATGTTTGAGGTTACCATTGTTTTCTGAGCCACACAGCTATAAAATTTTATTTCCTCTTTGATCCTTTCCTCTCCCTCATTGTGGACCACATCCAATCAGTTGCCAAGATATATCTATTTCACCTTTATAATACTGAATTACTCATGTCTCTTCTCCACTTAATCTGCTATAACCCATGTTCAGATATTAGTTTTTCTTATTATTGTTTTTTAGAATTAATCTAGTGCTTTAAGGCTTGCAAAATGCTTTCAAAATGTTATATTTGAGCCTCACAATAGTCCTGGGAGGCAAGTGATCATATTATCATCCCTATTTTATACATGAGGAAACTAGGGAGAGGTTAATTGATTTGCTCAAGGACACACAGCTAATAAGTGTAAGAAGCAGAATTTGAACTCAGATTTTTCTGACTCTAACTCTAGTACTCTAATATACTATGTTATCTAGTTTCCTTCTTGCTTGTACATTTGTAAATTTTTTTTTTCCTTTTCAAGTCTCTACCCTTTCCAAATCATCTTTCACACAGCTGCTAAATCATTCTGAGTACAAAAGTCTTAAACATATCATTTCCCCATTAAAAACATTTAGGACTTCCCTTCTGATTTAGACTAAAATATAAACCCATTAGGCTGACATTCAAGGGTCTCTACAATCTGTTTACAAGTCATATTTTCTTATTTTCTTTTTTCTTTCTTATTTTCTATTACTTACCTTCTTGTTCTCTAGTTGCAGCCACCTGGATGGTGGGCTCTTCACCAGTCTCATATTGACCTCTTCTAACTGTGTACAAGTCATCTTCTGTGCTTGGAATGCATTTTCACCTTTTGAAATTTTTCTCATCCCTCAAGAACTGGATTATATACCATTTGCTCCATTCAAACTTCACTAACTTTCCAGTAAGTATCTCCCTTTTGAAGTTTTTATAGATCTTGGCTTGGATCTCTTTTTTTGTCCTCACTTTTGACCTTACCATTATATTTATTTCTTTATGTTTCATAATCTAGAGGACCAATGTAGTGAAATGGATAGAAGTTGGCCTAGGATCCAGAAATTTAAGGTCTGTCTTTGACACATACTGGCTTTGTGACCCTTGCCAAATCACTTAAACAACTCCTAACTTTATCTCTCAGTGCTCTAGATAACTCTCTAAAGTCATAAGTTGCTGAGATGAGGCTATTTTTTTCAATGAAAAGTTTCCTCACCTGGAAGTTCCCAATACTAATTAAAACATAAGTCTAGTCCTTATACTTATCTATTCCTATACCTTTATGTTTCTTGATTCAGTTGTACACTTCTTCAAGGAGCTATGTCATTTTTATCCTTGTATTTCAATAATATATAGATTTGTTGAATTTGTATCTTGCCCAAAACCAGAAATTTTAGAAAACCAGCAACCTTGCAGAAAGGGGTATGGGGGGAACATAATTGTAAACTTGAACCAAATGGGTTATAATATGGAGATTATAAATCACCATTATAAATTGTGAAAGGAAATTTTTTATTCTCTTTGTCTATTTTGAGTTAATCAATCTAAAAACCTCTACTTGACACTTTGTTAGCAATCATGTAAAAGAATGCACAAGTCACTTATTTAGAGAGCTCCATCTTTTTAACTCAATCAGTCAAAAACTTATAAGTCCTTTGATAAGAGTTTACACCCTTAGAGGAAGAGAAGTAGATCCCACAGACAATCATCCCTGGGCAGTGCTAGGCAAATTGGAAGCTGTGATTGGCCCCTGTGAAGAGGGAAAGGGATAGGAAGTGACATGGAAAAAGGACTATAAAAAGCCCAGCACTTCCTGTCCTCCAAATTTCTTGTCCTCATGACTTCTCCTTGGGACTTCTCCTCAGAACTTCTGGCTTGGGGAGATTCCTGCCTTAGTGGCTCTGTGAGAAGACTCTCTCTGCTTGTTGATGTTTCAGTGGGATACTCCCTTCAGCATGAGTTCTGTGGAGAGACTCTTTTCCTTGGATCCTGCATTGGCTTCCTGGTGAGTGACTCAAACTTCCATATGGAAATTAGAACTTTATTGGGGAATGAGCTGAATTTCAGATCAGCGCTTAGTGTAGGCTAGGCAACTCCTTACCTCTTTCCATCCTACATTTCATAATTCAACTCCTTCTCTTTGTCATTATAAATAAAAACTGCTAAATGTTTTTTCTGGCTTAGGGATAATTTTTTGAATTTGGCGACCACAATACTGAATTTATAACTCTTATTGAGCCAAAATCCCAATTTAACCCCTACAAAACCTAAGAGGTAGCATCAGGAAAGAAATTAGAAAGGTAGAACAGGAAGAGTCTAAGGAATTAGAAGGAAGATGAGGGCTAAGGATGAGGCAATAGTATAAGCTAAGAACATTATTGTGGACTGGAGTAAGGATTAGGGAAGAGTTCCCTAGAATACCTTAGTCAGAGACTGAGGAAAAGAATCAGAGCATAATATTCATGATTCATTAAAGCTGATGGGTTTTCCTGAGGCTAGGACAAGGGGAGATCCTGGGAGATGATGAAAGTGATAGCAGTAAGAGACCTCATACCAAAGCATGCATCTAGGGTCAAATAGGGATGAGTCTTCATCACTCTGAAACTAGGCAGAGATAAACTACACATATGGAGTCCAAATGACTGATTATAATCTCTATGACTCAAAAGAATACAAGGAAGACTCTAGTATGTTTGGTAAATCTTATATAAAAGAGTTGTGGGGAAATATGGATAATTGCTTAAGATGGAAAGGCATGAGGGGTTAACTGGGTGGCTCAATGGATTAAGAGCCAGGCCCAGAGATGGGAGGTCCTAGGTTCAAATATGGCCTCAGACACTATCTAGCTCTGTGACCCTGGGCAAGTCACTTAACCCCCATTGCCTAGCCCTTACTACTCTTCTGCCTAAGGGTTTAAAAAAATAAAGATGGAAAGGTATGGAGCTGTTTGGAAATACAAAGGATTTTTTCATGAATAGTTCCCCTAGACTCTGGTCCTATAATAGATCATTTTATTAGCATAGATTTAGAGAAGATTCCATAGCTATAGGGCAGTAACTGGGAAAGTGCTGAAATTATATGGGGGATCTAAATATAAATTCTGGCTCTTCTGTTTACTACCTATGTAGTACTGATCTTGTCATTTAATTCCTCTGGATTTGATTCAGTATGCCCAACTATAAAATGAGGGAGTTGCAGGTAGTGGTGAACAGGTAGCTGTGAGTTAGAGACAGCTTCAACTGGCTCTTGAGTGTGAATTGTTAAGTTTTCATCGTGAGAATTTACACTCTGGAAATTAGAAAATGCTACAAATCAGGCCTTGAATTATTGTTTCTTGATTTCTACATGTAAGAAAATTATGAAGGAAAATGTTACTCAGCTATATTAAATTTAAAAGTGTTTTTTAAGGGGGGAGGGAGAGTCAATTGTTAAATATATATTTTAAGAGATGTGAACATAAAAACTCACATAGTATTGATTAAGTTGGATAAGGTGACCTTCAGTTGTATAAGATCACTTCCAGTTCCAAGTGTTGAATATTAACCTATTTCTAGGCAATTCTAGAACTCACCCCTGGGGAACTTTGGCTTATGCCTAGATTGATTTTTGCTGCCATTCTATTATTAGTTCTACCTTACTTGACTCAATATGTGGGACAGGGTTTTATTTGGACTATTAAATGTTATTATAGATGATATTTCATTTTCATGAGACTATTGATCCATCATGAAATAATAGTATATGGGATATTTAGTCTCATCTTAACATAAATAGAATTTTTAATGATGCTTGTACTTGAAATTCTGTTAAAAGTAAAATACGAAGGAAAATTTGGAGAAAGTGCTGCAATGTTTGCAACAGTCATGAAAACAATCACAACAAATCCATAGGTTCTGAGGTAGGGTCTCATGAAAATATACCAGAACAAAATCTTGAAATGATGGGAGTAATCCCCATCAGTTAAAATAACAGGTAAAATAGAAGAGTGGGGTTGATACTGACAATAATTATATGTATATACCTATTGCCTAAATTAATATAAAAATTGGTAACTAAGCCAGGCATGGTGGTATATGGTTGTAATACACATTCCAAAGAGGCTGAGGCTAAGGGAAAACTTGAGGTTGGGAGTTCTGAGCTTCAGTAGGTTGTCTATCAGCTGTCCTCATTAAGATTGGTACCAATATGGCAAGCTCCTTGCAGTGGGGGCAGGTGGAAGGGAAGGTGTACACTGCTGAAGGGGGTGAAATGACCTAGACCAAAACATAGCAGGTCAAAGTTTGAAGTGGTTATTGGTAGTGGAATCAGTTACATGAGAGGATGCTATACTTCTAGAATGGGTGAGATAAGGAAGCCCTTATCTACAAACAAACAAACAAATAAAAAAAACCAAAAATACCCAAATTTATCATTGGCTCTTAAGTCCTTCCTTGCCAAAATTCATTCTGTTTATCACTGCTAGAATAATTTTCCTAAAACAACACTTGAATGATGTCATTCTCCTTTTGAAGATCACCCAGTGCCGACTGCCACGATTCAGAACTCCTCTACTTGGCTTCTAAGACCCTCTATGATTTGACTACAGAGTCTTCTGAGCATTGACCTAGGAATTTTTTAACTTCTCTTACCTTGGTATCATCTATGAAATGAAGACCATGACACTTACCTACCTACATAACAAGACTCATCTAAAATTGACTTTTGACTGTTAAGTGAAAAGAAAATGTGAAGACTTTTTATTTATTTTTTTATTTTGCCAATTCATCTTTACCTACCTACTTAACTCTTAAAGCAAAATGAACTTTTCCTCAAATATCTCTTTTTACATTTCTTTTCCTCTTTTTCATGCTCAGTTTCTCCCTCTTAACAATATTTTCTCACTGTTGATCTAAGTTCCACTAAGGCTCAGTTGAATTTCTATGTCCTCTAAGAAAACTTCTCTTAGACTTTTTCACTCCTTAGCATTTATCTTATCTATGGCCTGTTATATTAGGTTAGCCTTTGTTTTAATGTATTGTCTTAGATTATTCTGTAATGGTTTTGTTTGTTAATTTTGAATACTCAATTAGATTATAAAATTTTTGAGAGCAGGAATCCATGTCTAGGCAAGAGTGCTGTACCTGGACTCAAGAGAACCCTGCGTGAAAATCCTCTGACACTTACTCTTTGTGTGACCAAAAGCAGGTCATGTAACCTCTTTGACCTCAGTTTCCTCATCTGAAAAATAAGGTTAAGAGTCCTAATATCTACCTCTCAGGTCTTGTTGTGGAAATCAAATGAGACAATATGTAGTAAATGCTTTGTGCACTTTAAAATTCTATATAAATGTCAGTTATTATATCTTTATGTGCTGGGCAGATAAGAGGCACTCATAAGACACTTGCAGATCAGCTAAGTAATGGAGTAATCATCTATAATGTTTGGGATGCTGACCAATGCAATGACCATTTTTTCCTCCAGAAGAATGATGATGAAGCATAGACCTATATAATAATGTGTCAATGAAAAAGCAATGGAACATTACACTAGAAACTTCTTTTCATATTAGAATTGATCCAGTAATGACTGAACAAAATATTTCATAATAAATGGAAAGGCAATATTCTTTGCATTAATTATTCAACCAGTTCAGAATACATCTAACTACTTTCATTTGACTTATCTACCTCCACATTTTCCTCTCAACTCCCAAACTTCTACAATCAAGTATAGTTAAGTAAAAAACAACAACAACAACAACAAAACAACAAAAAACACTCTCCCACTTCTACAATTAAGTGTAGTCAAGTAAAAAGAAAATACAGTGGCCATCATTGAAAATGTAGATCTCATTCTGTACTTTGAGTAAATCACCTTTTTCTCAAGAAGCAGTAGACATACTTCATAGGCTCTTTCATTAAGACTCTGCAATCATATCTTTCAGTACTTGAGCACATCTAAGTCAGGTGATTTGAATTTATAAAGGGCAGGTGAGTACTCTTACTATATTATTACTTTCCTTGACTTTCAACACCCTAGTAAATATTTTGTTCCTTCCTTTCCAGTCAAACGTTATTCCTCTCAGTTGAGGAAATAGATGCAAAAAATATATTAAACATTGTTAGTGGAGTTGTGAACTCCAGATCCAACCATTCTGGTGGGCAATTTGGAACTATGCCCAAAGGGTTATAAAAGTTGGTATACCCTTTAATCTGGTAATAACCACTATAGGGTCTGTATCCCAAAGAGATAATAAAAAAGGGGAAAGGACATACTTCTACAAAAATATTTATATCAGCCCTTCTTTTTTTGTGGTGGCAAAGAATTAGAAATTGAGGGGATGCCCATTAATTGGGGAATGGCTGAAAAATTGTGGTACATGTTGGTAATGGAATGCTGTTGAGCTATAAGAAATGATAAGCAAGATGAGTTCAGAAAAAGCTGGACAGATCTTCAGGAACTGATGTAGAGTGAAATAAGCAAAACTGGAAGAACATTGTACACAATAATGGCAGTACTATATGATGATCGTCTGTGAAAACTTGGCTACTCTCGGCAATACACTGATCTGGGATAATCCTTAAAGATTTATGATGAAAAATGGTATCCACTTCCAGAGAAAGAGCTGTTGAAGCCGTCTTTCACATCAGAGTATCTTTGGTCTTATTTGGGAGTTTTGGTTATGGATGAGTGTGCTCTTACAACAATGACCAATATGGAAGTTTGTTTTGCATGACAATAAAAATCAAAAACAACATATATATGTGTGTGTGTGTGTATATATATATATATATATATATATATATATATATATATTAGCCCTGCCTTCTCTCCGCCATCCATTATCATTACTCCATCCACACCAGCAGAAATTCTGTTCCTTCTCCTCCCTACATATGAAAATCATTTTTCTTATCCTTAGTATAGTAAGCCTCAGCTCATTCTGGCCTTTAGCACTCTTAATGGTATTATGAGAGTGCATTTCTTTTGTGTTCATATACCATTACCTTCCCATGCTTTCATCTTCAATGAATCTGTTTTTGAAACCTGAATTGGTCAGTAATCTCTATATGCGCCCAATTTGTTCTTTTTTAGGCAACTCTTCTTTTCTAACTCACTGAAATGATTTCCTTTGCATTTACAGATTTTCAAACTTAATAGCTTCTTTCTTAGGTCATGTAATTCTAGAACTATAATTCTGCTTATGAATCATCAAACTATCATTAAGGCAAGAATTTATCTGCTTTTCTTCTGTTAGGAAAAAGGGGAAAATGAGAGAGAGAGAAAGAGAGAGGAGGGGAATATATCCTAGATTTCTTGATAATAGATAACTGAAGAAGTCTGTATTTGTAATATTTCCTCAATATCTCTTTTACTTTCTCTGTCAAAGTGGTATGTAGTATATTCTCCTGAGAACACTACTGCATTATTGGTAGGATAATGAATTGGCACAACTATTCTGGAAAGCATTTAGAACTATTACTCAAAATTTATAAACTGTGCCATACCCTTTGATCCATCAATAACACTATTAAGCCTATAACTCAAAGAGATCAAAGAAAGAGGAAAATGTCCCATATTTATTTCTTTTTTCATGGCAGCAAAGAACTGGAAATTAAGGAAGTGTCTATCAGTTAGGGAATAACTGAACAAATTGTGGTATAAGAACATAATGAATTTTATTATGCTGTAAGAAATCATAAGATAAAAATCTTCCCAGAGAAATCTAGGAAGACTTATATGAATTTATATGTAGAATGAAGCAAGGAGAACCAAGAGAAAAATTTATAAAGACAAAAACAACTCTGAAAGTCTTAAAAATACTGATCAACCCAATGACCAACCACAATGCCAGAGAATCTATGATGAAAGATGAAAAGTTCTTGACTGTTTATAATTCTTTTTTAAACAGCTACTTCATATGCTTTTTGCCCTCATATGTTGGTGAAAGGCCATTAATTTTGTAGAACTTCATAAAGATATTTTTCTTTTATTCTAATTTTAGGTGCACTGATTTTTACTTGAGCAAAAGGTTTGTAATTTTATGTATTCAAGATCACCAGTTTTGTATTTTATGATCTCGCTCATGTCTACTTACATATTCTACTTTTCATCATTGTGAAAGATATAACTTTCTATTCCCTTTTAAGGTTTTTTAACTTTTTAGTTTGGTATTATTGAGTCATCTATTAAGATATGTAAGAGCATGTTGCAAAGGGAAAGATGGAACACTGAAAGAAGAGATGATTGATAGCAAAGACAGTTGGTAGCAGAGGATGCTGGGAGAGAAGAAGGGACTCTGAGAAGAATTCTGGGCTTTTTGAACGGTGATCTTGAATAGTCATGAAGCATATTCCTTGCTGGAGATCTTCCCAAGAGCCAATCAAGGATTCCCCTGTGAGTTGCCCTGAGACTTCTCCTATAAAGTATTTCAACAACATAATACCTCTGAGAACATCCAAGGAGAGTGTCAAGTCTCTTCAGTCCCAAGAGGGTCATGGACTCTCTGTCAGAGAGCCTGGCTCTCTCCCCTTAGCCTTCTGCACCTGTTCTGATTGTTACTTAGACCCAGTAGTATTATATTAGGAGGGAGAGAAATAGTGAGAAAGGAGAGGAGAAACTCTGGGTAGCTTGACATCTCTCAGAGCCAGGGACCTTGGGGAATAGAAATCAGGGACTCCTATTTCCACAACCCAACTCCCCATCTTTCCTTATATTGTTTGTCTACTAAATAATATAGCATGCAGCCAGATTTATCCAAGTGGCTTATTCTGGTTGCTAAAGGAAGGTAACTTCTTGTGGCTACAGATCAGCCAAAACAGAGTGCAAACCAAGACCCCTCTCCTGCTGAGTCTGAAGACTCGGGGGTGGCTTATCTCCTAGACCTCTTCATGCCAGGAAATCTGGGGGTACCCCTTACTACACCTAATAGGGGAGACTTTCCTTCATCTCCCCATAACCCTCTTATAACAGGGGATCCCCAATTTCTTGAGAAACACCCATTGTTAGCACAACCCAGCAGGAATGTAAGAGAGAGTGTAGGAGTCAGCCCATCAAGGCTCCTACCATTCAGCTTCCTCCTTCACAACAAGCTCCTTCTAGACTATCTTTTACCATCCTCAAAGTATCACCAGTGCCTGCTCATATATAATCCTTATAGATATGAGGTATAAGATGTTTACCAAACCCTTTTTTAATCAGATGGCTTTTTAGCTACCCTAGCAATTTTGCCAACTACAGAATCACTTTGTAGTTGGATTCTTAGAGGATTTTTAACTCCAGAATGCTCCATGCATTTGTTCCTAGCTCTTGCTTACTCAAGCTACTCTAATGATCTTTGTTGTTCAGTCATTTCATTTGTGTCCAATTCTTTGCAACCCCATTTGGAATTTTCTTGGCAAAGTTGCCATATCCTTCTCGAACTCATTTTTTTTTAAATGTGGAAACTGAGATGTGTAGGGTTAAGTGATTTGCCCGGGATCCCACAGCTAGTGTCTGAAACCAGATTTGACCTCAGGAAGATGATCTTCCTGGTTGAAAGTCCTGAACTCTGTCTACTGTGCCACTTAGCTGCAATGATATGCTTTTCTCTTCTCTTCCCATTCAGTGCGTGATAGTTTTGATAATTACTCCTTGACAGCGTATTTACAGATCTTAGAGCACTAAGTTCCTCTCCTCCTAACATTTTCCCATTATATTTTTGTAATATTATTGATCTTTTCCCCTTTAAATGAAATTTCCCATTGTTTTGCCTAATTCTAATGAATTGTCTAATAATATACCTTTTGGTAGTTTGATTGGCATAACATTGAAACTGTAAAGAAATTGGGGTACTATTGCATTTCATGTTAAATGGAATTTTATCTCTTTTTGGTTTTATTAATGATATACTGAAAAGGTGATGATTATTGTAGATTTGATAAAACACATTGGATTATTGGATTTTATTTCTTTCTTGACTCTCTGTGGCTCTTTAAGAAAACCATTACACTGTCTGAAAAGAGAAAATTTAGCTTCTTCTTTATCTAATTATCCTCTAACTTCTTTCTCTTGTCTTGCTGCTCTAGCTTACATGTTAAGAACTATGTCAAATAACAGTGGATCACTTGTAGGAAGGAGACTGGTTCTTAGTGAGTCTGGCTCGGACATTAATTCCTCACAGTGGGTAAAAATTGCACCACAGTGAAAGGTATGCATCTGCAAATCCCCTATAATTCTATTCTCAGTTGTACAGCTTAGGACTGTTAAAAACAAGATTAAGAGGAAGGAAACCATATTTGTGAGCTATCCAACAAAATTTCCACTCTTTGAAGTAATGAGAAAAAGTTTTAAGCCCATGGAAAATGCAATAGAGGAGTTAATCCTAATGTTACCACAGAAGAGGCACAACCCACAATATTGACACCCAGACAAAGCTCCATTAATACCAACTTATTATATCACGTAGCATATAGTCAAAAAGGAGGGACAACATCTTCCTCTTCCAGTTAACAACTAATTGGTATTTAGTTTGGTAAATATTACAGAATCCAAGGGTGTTCTAATTTGATATGATGTTTAGAGCTTTGATTTTGGTAACTGCTCCATTCCTGTCCTGTATTCTCCAATGCAGCCTCCATGCCTGCTCCTTCATTGAAATCATGTTCCCAGCTGCACAGCTGCTCTCAGTTATGCATTCTCCTAGCCCACCCTGGTCTGACTCACAATCCCCTTTAGGGTGTGACTGCCATGCATACCCACAAAGCCCCAGTAGCTGTGTGGAGTTTCCCTATTATGAAAAGAAAGTAAAGCTTGTGAAAGAAGGTGCTTTCAGGGAATGCATATTTGTTAAAGATAATTTACCTGAATTCTAGTTCACCCCACCTCTCCTTGCAGAGGGGAGAATTGTTCACAGGAGTTCTTGTTGTTAGTAGCAAATTAACATTACAGTTCCTTACCAATTATAGAAAAACAAAATGCAGTGATTATTTCATCCTGTAAAAATAAGATTGCTGGAGGATTTCCTGCTGTGTTGTTACTACAAAAGTCACAATTAATCTCCTTGTGATATTATTCCAGTTTTGGTGTTGTGAAGCCACCGCAAATTAATTATTTGGACCTCTAGATCTTGTGACTTATGGTTGGTCATCCATAGAAATCTATCTCTTGTATGTCATTTTGGTGAGCAGGGTTCCCTGGAGAATTCTCAGAGGTTGTGCTCCAGAAAGAAGGCTCTAGCAGGTTTTCCAGGCTAGAAAGGCTCCATGTAGAGCCACAACCTATTTGCCATGTGAGGATATGCATTCCCAAATTAATTCATTAGCTTTCTTCCCAAGTGATACCCTTTGATTAACTTTCATGTTACTGTCAAGGGTAGCACTTCCTCCCAAACACCCAGGTATGTAACTCAGATGTCATTCTCAACTCCTCACTCTTTTTCTTTTCTCCTAACATATCAGTCTGTTATTAAATCCCATCACATCTACCCTCATAATATATGTTTCCTTTTCTCCTCTGGTACTGCCATCACCTTAGTGCAGACTCTCTGGACATCTGAACTATTACAACAGTAATCTACTGGTTGTTCTCTCTGCCTCTGGTCTTTCCCCACTTCAATCCATCCTCCAATCAGCTATGAAAGTTATTTTCCTGAAGTGTAGGTCTGATCATGTCATAATTCTATTCGATAAATTCTAGTGGTTCCTCATTGCTTCCAGAATCAAAAATAAAATCCTTTGTATGGATTTCAAGTCCTTCTTACCTGGTCCTCTCTTCCTTTCCTGTCTTCTTACACTGTCTATCCTGTTTTTCAATCCAGTGACATTGTTCTCCTTACTATTTCTTAAAGAAGATACTCTATTTTCAGATTCTAGGCATTTTCACTGGCTATCCCCCATGCTTAGAATGTTCTCCTTGCTCATCTTTGCCTCCTGGTTTCTCTGGCTTCGTTCAAGCCTTCTGCTGGGAACCTTTAGTCTTCTATAATCTTGGTGTCTTCCCTCTAAGACTACCCTCAATTTATACTATTTATGTCTTGTTTGTACATGGATATATGTTGTGTTAGACTGTACACTCCTTTAGAGCTCAGTCTATTTTTCTCTTTATTTCCCCAGTAATATCTGACCCATAGTAGGTATTTTTGTTTGTTGAAACTGACTGATAGCCTAGTTCAGTTTGGATATGCTCAACACCAGTAGGCAAACAAATGGTGATGAAGTCTTTGGCTTTACCAATCCAGAAAAGAAAAAAAAAGGGAGAAAAAATCCTAAACCTGTAAATAGACTCTAAACTGTTGTTATTAGCAAAATCTTAAAACTTAAATGACTTATATTTACACATTTATTTTACTGAGATCATAATTGTTTCCCCCTTTATAAGTGAAATACTTGGATTTGTCCTAGGAGATTGTAAACTCAGTGACAACAGAGATGGGGTCTCGTTAACCCCAGTAGAAAGAATTCTGAGTTTAGTATCATCGTGCTATACCAAATGGTAAGCACCATGTTAATGAATATATGTATGCAAAGAGCTCTGGAAACACTAACGTTCTAAATATATGTACATATGTAGACAAATACATATATGAGATATACATATATATGTATATTTATATTTAGCACCCATGTGAGTAAGTTGAATGATCATTTCATTGTCCTGCTCAATACAAATTCCTCAGCTAGAAAATAAAAGCTTTCCAGCACCTGATTCCAGGCCACTTTCCCTCAAACTTACAGCACATGATTCCCCTTCATACGCTCTAAGTTTTGACCAAACTGGCTTACTTGCAGTTCTTGGCCCCTGCCACTCTATGCCCTATCATTCACGCTATGACACAGACCATCTTCCTGGAATGCAGTCCCGCCTCATCTGGGCATTTTCTAATTTCTAGCTTCCTGCAAGGCTCAGATTACTGCCTCTTACAGGAAGCTTTTCTTGTTCCTCCCAGTTGTTAGTTCTTTCTCCTTCCTCTTTAGCTGTCTATATGATGTATCTTCCAGTTAAATAGATTAATTCAAAACAAGCTGAATGCCGAGCTTGGGTGTAATAGACCAAGGGCTCAAGAGTAATACCTCAAAGTTAATTTGGCAAGAAGTCTTTGGTAGACTATCCTAGGAATCTGTTTGGCTTTATATTGGGTATTATTTTTCACCAGTGACGTGGATAAAAGTACAGAGGGCAAGCTTATATAATTTGCAGATGACAGAAAACTAAGAAAAGATATTAATACAGGAGGGGACAGTGAAGATCCATGAAGGTATCGATAAGCTAGGGGAATAGGTTCAATCTAATATGACATTCCACATATATACATATGTGTGTATGTATATATATATATTTTTTATACATATATTTATTTATATACAATCTTATACTCTAATTCAAAGAATCACATTTTTAAGTATAAGATGGAGAAGGCATTCTTAAACAGCAAATTATTTGGAAAAGATAAAGTGAATGTGAAAGTGAATTACATGAATAAGTAGTATGACGGAGGACAGTCAAAAACCAAAGGACTTTGGTCTACATAAAAAAATGTGTAGATTCCATATAAGGAGGTGACACATACCCTGCCATGGTCAGACTATGTCTGGAAAATTGTATTCAGTTATGGGGGCCATAGTTTGGTCAAGACCCTGATAAGCTCGAGAGCATTCAGAGGAGAGAGAAACAGGATAATAAAATGCCTTGCACCTATGTCATATGAAGGGTGTTTCTGCCTGGAGCAGAAGAGTCTAAGAAGGGGCAAAATAGCTGTGTTCAGATATCTGAAGGATTGTCATGTGGAAAAGGGATGATAGTTTGTTTGGGCAGATAGGTGGCACAATAGATAGAGCATTGGGCTTGGAATCAGGAAGACACATCTTCATGAGTTCAAATCTGACTTCAGGTCTTAAGTCACTTAACCTTGTTTGCCTCAGTTTCTTCAACTATAAAATGAACTGGAGAAGGAAATGGCTTCTCCACTCTCCAAAAAAACCCAAGTGGGTAAGGAAGAGTTGGACACAATCGAAATAACCAAACAATAATTGTTTGTGCTCAGAAGGCAGAGGCAGTATGTAGAAGATACAGAGACAAAATTAAGCTTTCTATGAGGAAAAAATATCCATATAGCAGCCTCAAGAACACTTGACCTCAGGTACTCTGTAACCCCAAGCAAGTCCCTTAACCCTTTTCTGCCTTGGAACCAATATGGACACAGTATTGATTCTAAGATGGAAGGCAAGGGTTTAAAAGATAAAGACAGTGGATTCCTTACTTCATGTAAAGGCTGGATGAACATTTGTTGAGTATGTTATAGTAAAGATTGCTTAATGATATGGTCAAACCACCAAACACTATGGTTTCCTTCCAGCTCTGAAATTTTGTGATTTTATTCTTCCAAAATGTAAACTCTGAGGAAAGCAGAGAATTGATTCACATTTCTTTTTGTGTCCCCAGAATCTAGTACAGTACCTGGCACAGAGTAAATATTTTTTAAATGCCTATTACATTTTGTTTGGTTGGACAGGAGATGATGGGTTGGTTGTAAAGTTAAAATGATAATACATACCTGAGAAGAGCTTATAATATATAAAAAGTATCATTATTGGCAAACATAGAACCATCTACTGCCTCATAGCTATTTGACATACATATACATTTAAAAGGCACTTATATCTTATGGGCATTTATTTTGAAATCATTTTCTAAGTATATGCCCTATTTAAGCAAATTAAAAAAACAAAAACATTTCAACTCCAATAGGTCAGTTTCTGAGTTACCTATACATTCTTTCTCAGAATAACTTGGAAAAACTTCACCTCCAGGGATATATACATAAGATTAAGCAGTTATTGACACATTTATTCCCAAATGAATGGAAACCTGATTAATGAAAATACTATATTTAAACTTAAAAAATATACCTTTAGGGATAAAAATTTCACTAGCCTCATAGGCAGACATTAACTGAAATAGTGACAATTTCACAGACAACACATATATTTAACTTTTAAAAGTTTCTATCATCATATATTATTGTAATAACATTTTTGGGCAGAAAATTTGAATTAAGTGATGGAAGCTGCTTTTACTTTAAGGAATTAAAAATCAGCCCAATTTTTTTAAACACTTACCAGTTTGCACATAAACTTGGAAATTTAGATCTTCTTCTCTGTTCATCTGGTGCCCCATCCTTAAAAGGAAAGAAAAGATTTGTTACTTTTGACTTTTCTCCTACTACGTGATATTGGTCTTTATGAAATTAGGTACAAAAAACATTGACCTCAAGTATTGTTATTTAAAAGGGAAAAGTAACTGTCCAATATTAAGTAAGAAGGCAAATATTTCCTACCTTATGGAGTAGATGTGACTCTAGGTCTAGAAATGAATGTGTATTTGTGTTGGGGTTGGGAGGATAGTGGGGGAAAGGTGGGTGTGGTGGAGGCTCAGCAATAAGGTGGAGGCTCTGATGATAGCATGACTATCTGAATTTCCCTAGATAAAACTTGGGTTGTTAGGAAGTTACTCCGTCAATAGTGAATTATATGTTCTCCTGGGAAATCATCATACTTTGCAGAGATTATGTCTTGTCTTATTTAGGCAAAGATGATTAAAGTAAGAAAGAATTAGGGCATCATTGATATAACGTGTAAGGCTGCCATGAAAGACAATCCTACCACTAGGTTCAATTGTATAAACCAAAAGCAAACATTCTGAAGTCTTTAGAACCAAATAAAAGACCTGCTTTCTCTAGGCCTGGCTCTCAGTACACTGTACCACCTGGTTGCCCCTTAAGGTGATTCCAAGAGGCATATGGAGAGGTAGGTTCCAGAAAGTAATGTGAAGCTGTGAAGTTTGTCTTTGGATTTTCCAAGATTTTCCACTGAATCTAACTCCCTGCATTCTGGAGCTCTGCACATCCATGAAGGGGTGTACATGGTCCCAGGTTTAGGTAGGATATAGGACAAGACAGTCCTATCCAAAAACTATAACACTTTGCAATTTCAGGTTTGGGGAATTCTGGATGTGAATTTTATGTCTTCTATTTTTATACACAGAGCAACAACCTTACCTTGGTATTCAATAGTTTAACTCAGTTAGCCTTTATGAAGTGACTTTATTTGCAGAGCACTATGTTATGTGCTAGGAGAGATAGAGTATTTAGACAAGAAATAGTCCCTGACCTCATGAAGCTTACAGTCTGAAAAAAGGAAATTACATTAATACCATAACTAGTATATAACAATATAGCACAGCATTGTTGGTATTTTGCAACCACATTATTCCCATTCCACAGGATTTTTATTCTGATATTCTACGGTGACTTCTTATCTCTTAATTCACACGATGGTTTATTGATCCACTTTACCACACCCCAGTGGCTTGGTACACAAGAGCAGACTCAGTTATTTGGTCCCATATGAGGGTAAGACTTAGGGTGAGAATGATAGGAGAATAGTAATTCAAGCCTGCCATTAGGGGCAGCAAAGAGGGAGAGAGTGACACAATAGAAAAGAACAAAAGCTATGGAGCTAGGAAGAACTTGGTTCAGTTCCTGCTTCTGGTACCTATCACCTGAGTGACTTTGAGTAAGTGAATTAAGCTCTCTGGGCCAGAATGTGAGGCCTTTGCTAGCTCTAGAATTCTGGTCCCATGAACTGAACTATGAGCCTGTTAAACTGAAGGAAGTTTCTGAAAATCTGATTTGCAGGAAAACAAAGATGAAGAAGAGGTCAGATGATGTCTTTCTCCTCAGAAACTCTCAGTGGTTTGTCCTTCTTCCTCCAATCTAGTTCCAGCCTATTCTGACTCAATTTCATATTATTCCTTTAAAAGCAATTTATACAATTTCAATTGGACACTCCCACAACTTAAAATGTTGTCCTCTGGCTCAATGCATTTGCACAAATCATTCTATGCACATTCCCTACGAAAAAGATAAGGAGATGAAATAGCTCTTTTGTCTTGCCCATGATTAATGAACAAGCATACCAACTACAAGAATATTAGAGAGATGTAAGGGGAGACTCTTCAATGGATGTCTTAGAAGAGAGCTTGAATGACCACTTGTCAGAAATGTAAATAGAATTCTTTTTAAGATACCAGTTGACCTAGAAGATGATCCCTGATGTCCTTTCTAACTCTAAGATTATGACTGTGAAAAATTTTTATAATTTCAATATGTAAGTCATTTTCCCTATCTCTGGCTCTAATCACCATTCCCTCTTATTCCCTGTCCAAAACATTCCTCTCTCAATACATGTGTTGTCTTCTTCTATTAGGAAGTAAACTTCTTAGGGGGTATGGACTGTCTTCTTTGCTTGTTTTTGTATTTTAGGTATAATATCGTATTTAGTATAGAGTAAGTAGTAAGCTGTAATAAAAGCTTATCACATATATTCATTAACAAAACATTTTGTAAGGTGATTGTTCTACTAAGTAACTATTGTCCAGGGTCATATTTAGCCATTTATTTATCCCCAGATGCTTAATATAACACTAGAGGTATCCAACCTACAGAAAATCATACAGCTTAGAAAATGATGTTCAACTGAAGTTGAATATCAGTGGGAAAAACAAACAAACCAACAAACATTTCCATAGGCTTGAAAGTTTTTCTACTGAGTCATAGTGACATTTGAAAAATCTTGGAAACCATTTACTTCAACCTCCCTCATTTTATAGAGGAGGAACATGAGTTTCAGAAAGAAGTAATTTGCTGGCGGATATAAATTTTATAAACAGATACCCTGGATAGGTAAAGAAAGAGTTCTACCAAATTCCTATTAAGAAAAAAATATGGTCTTAACACTTAAATCAGGGAGAGCAAAAACAGAGAAAGAAAACTAAAGGCCAATTTCCCTAATGAATAACAGTGCAAAGATTTTAAATAAAATACTCTCAAAGAGATTACAACAATGTATCACAAAAATCATCCATTGTGACCAGATGAGATTTATATCAAGAATACAAGACGGGTTCAATATTAGAAAAATGATCAGGATAATTGACCATATTAATAGCAAAAGCAACAAAACAAAAACAATCATATGGTTTTATCAAGAGATGTAGAAAAAAGATGCAATCATTCTGAAGAGCAATTTGGAACTATGCTCAAAGGGCTTTAAAACTCTGCATACCCTTTAATCCAATAATACCAATTACTAGTTTTGAGTCCCAAAGAGATTTTTTTAAAGGGGGAAAAGACCTACTTGCACAAAAATATTTATATCAGCTGTTTTGGTGGTGGCAAAGAATTGGAAATTGAGGGGACATGATCAACTGGGGAATGACTGAACAAATTGTGATATAGGATGGTGATGGAATGCTATTGAGCTGTAAGAAATGATGAAAAGGATTCTTTCAGAAAGAGTTGAAAAGACATATGTGAATTGATGCAAAGTGAAATAAGCACAACATTGTACATAGTAACAGCAATGCTCAACTGTGAAAGTCATAGGTAGTCTCAGCAATACAATAATCCAGGACAATTTTAAAGGACTTCCAACAAAAAATGCTATCCACCTCCAAATAAATAACTGTTGGAGTCTAAATGCAGATCAAAGTATACTATTTTTCACTTTAGTTCATTTGTGTTTTTATTTGGGCATTTTGGTTTTATATAAGTATTCTCTTACAACAATGAACAATTTGGAAATATATTTTACATGATGATAGATGTACAACTCAGAAAAACAAACAAAAGAGATGCTGAAAAAATCTTTGACTAAATACAACATTTGTTCCTATTAAAAAATACCTGAAAACATAAGAACCAATAGACCCTCTATGAAAGTGATAAATAGCATCTTTCTAAAACCAAGAGCAAGCATTATCTGTAATGGGGATAAACTTGAATCTTGACCAATAAGCTCAAGAGTGAAGTAAGGATGTCCATTATCACCACTATTATTCAATATTGTACTAGAATGACTATAGCAATTAGAAAAATAAATTGAAGATATAAAAATAAACAATGAGGAAACAAATCTATCACTCTTTAAAGATGATGTAATGGTATACTTAGAAAATC
Source organism: Monodelphis domestica (assembly GCF_027887165.1). Lineage (NCBI taxonomy): Eukaryota > Metazoa > Chordata > Mammalia > Didelphimorphia > Didelphidae > Monodelphis > Monodelphis domestica. The sequence goes on along the minus strand of NC_077229.1, from coordinate 399,392,834 downwards.
CTAGCAAATCAACTAAAAAAACTAGTTAAAATAATTAACAACTTCAGCAAAGTTGCAGAATGTAAAATAAACTCACATAAATCATCAGAATTTTTATATACTACTAATAAAACCCTGAACCAAGATATGGAAATAGAAATTCCATTTAAAATAACCACAGACAATATTAAATACTACATGGTAAGACAAACCCAAGGATCATACAAAATACTTTTCAAACAAATAAAAAAAGATTTAAATAATTGGAAAAAAATTAATTGCTCATGGTTAGGTTGAACAAATATAATTAAAAAAAGACAATTATACCTAAATTAATTAACTCAATGCCATATCAAACTACCAAATGTGAAGATGCCCTGCCAATTTTTAGATTTAATCACCAGAAGTGTATACACCCCAACTTACACTTGAGTGGGGGAGGTCTGTGACCTATGTGTGCAATAGTGTGTGACGAATCAGAATCAACAGATTGCTATAATTAGTACTGGTAAAATAAAAGGAAGTCACAGGAACTGACTAAAAGGAACGGTCTTTTAAAATGCCAAGAACTTCCTGTGAAGACATCTTTTGTCTTTAATTTGACCTTAGGGGAATTCTGACTGAGGACCTTGGACTATTTCTAATTTCCTTAGAACTATCATGTGGGGTGAATAAAAAAGGCTGACTCCTTTCCTGGATTTTTTGAAGGGACTAGCCTCAGGAGAGGCCTCCCCTCTTGAGAGAGGCTTCCTGCATTCCCAAGTCCTTGGCTCAAGGCTAAGGGCCCTCCAGCTAGGGACTAAAATAGCCCTGCCTTGGTTGAACCAGAGGTCAGAGCAAAACACTTAGTGTGTAGGTTGGATATCTTACCCTATCCTCTCTCTGATTTTCTTACTTTCACTTTATATTTTATAAATACATTACTAGAAAAAATCATTTTGGAATTGATTAAATTCCTGGTGACCCTACTCTTAAATAATCTAGCCCGATCTTTTATATTAACCCCTTACATTCTGGCCCTTACACAAAGAATTAATTTTATAAAGCTAGAAAAAGTAACAAAATTTAACTGGAAGAACCTAAGGTCAAGAATATCAAGGGAATCAATTTAAAAAAAGTGAAGGAAAGCAGCTTAGCAATTTCAGATTTCAAACCCTATTAAAAAGCTGTAGTCTTCAAAACAGGGTAACTAAGAGGAACAGAAGTTAGAGCTCTATGCCTTGAGTCAGGAAGACCTGAGTTCAAATATGGCTTCATGCACTCACTAGCTGTGTGACCTTCGACACGACACTTAACTCTGATTGCCTCAATTTCCTAATCTGTAAAATGAGTTGGAGAAGGGAATGGCAAGTCACTCCAGTATCTTACCAAGAAAACCCCAAAGAAGGTCAGGAAGCCTTGGACATGATTGAAACAGCTAAACAGCAATCATCATAGCAATCTGGTACTGGCTAAGTTGAAAGATGGATCAGTGGAATAGATTAAGTGCATAATAAATAGCAGTGAATGACCATAGTAATCAAGTGTTTGATAAATCCAAAGATTACAAATTTTAGGGAAAGAACTCAACTTTTGATAATAGTTACTAGGAAAACTAAAAAACAGTTTGGCAGAAGCTAGGCATAGCTCAATATCTTGCACCACATCACAAGATAATGCCAAAATGGGTAAATGATTTAGACATAAAGAGTACTATAACTAAATTAGGGAAGGAGTTGATCCTTGTTGGAAGAAATCATCAAATGATGTGAACTGAGTTTATGATAAATTAGTTTTATGTGAATCCATTTAAGTTTCAACTGCAGCCCAGCAACTCTTTGGGGAAAGCTATAGGGCATAGTTAATAAAGTACTAGGTCTGAAGTCCTGGCTTCAAATCTGGCTTCAGACACTTACTAGTTGTGTGACCCTGATCAAATCAGTCCTATTTGCTTCAATTTCCTCATTTATAAAATAAACTGTAGGAGGAAATGGCAAACTACTTCAATATCTTTTCTAAATAAACCCCAAATGGAGTCATGAAGAGATAAGACTGATAGATGGATAAGACTGAAATGACTAGACAATAACAAAACTCTTTCATTGATCTTTGTTTTGGGGGGTTTAAATTTTTATTGGTCTTTTTTTTTAATATTATCATAGTTATCCCCAGGATCCTTCCTTCTCTCTCTTCCAGATAACCATTCCAAAGCAAACATTATTTTTTAAGATTAAAAAGAAAATCAGGACAACTGATCAACATATTCAAAAAGTTTGGAAGCATGAACAATGTGTAACACTTAGGGACATCCCACTACACAAGGGGTGAGTTGGTGATATCTTCTCATATCTTCACTTGAGTCATTATTGATATTTATAAATTTGTTACATCACTTTTGAATTTGGGGCCAGTTGTTCTTTCCATTAACATTGCTATACTTATCGAATATATTATTTTATTGGCTCTGATTAATTCACTCTGCATTACTTTATCTAGATCTTTCCATATTTCTCTGGGTTTCATCACACAGGTCATTTCTTGTAGCAAAGCAATATTATATTATATTATATTATATTATATTATATTATATTATATTATATTATATTATATTATATTATATTATATTATATTATATTATATTATATTATATTATATAAGTACCACAATTTGCTTAGCCATTTCCCAATCAATGGGCATTTACTTTATTTCCAATTCTTTACTACCACAAAAAAATACTAATATAAACATTTTGGTGTATGTGGGGTCCATCTCCTGATCAGTAGCTTCCTTAGGAGATAAGCACAGTAATGGAGTGTTGGGTTTAAAGAATAAGAACATTTAGTTATTTGCATAATTCTAAGTTGCTTTCCAAAATGGTTGTACAATTTCATAGCTCTACCAACAATGTATTAGTGCAGTGATGGAGAACCTTTTAGATAAGGAGTGCCAGGCCCTGTCTCCACCCCCAGAGATTGAGTGCCTTTCCTTTCCCTCCCACCAAGTGCCTGACCCCACACAGGGGAGGGAGGAAGCACTCCTATTGGCCTGCCGGGCAGAAGAGTAGGTGAAATGGAATGTTCTCAGAGTGTAGAAAGGGGGAGAAAGCTCTCTGCTCCCCTCCAGCTCTGATGTGTGTGAGCTTCTCACCTTTCCCCCTGTGTGCTCCCATCAGGCTGTTGGACAGAGGGGCAAGGGATAGGGATGTGAAAAAATGTCATCAGGTGTGGTGGAGAAGGGCAGAGGAGCAGCTTCACCCAAGTCCCTCTGTCTTTCTAGTAATGACTTGGGGGAGGGGGGTGGTGGCAGGGCTTGTGCCCACAAAGAGTGCTTTCTGTGCCATCTTTGGCACCCATACCATAGGTTCACCATCACTGTATTAGTGTATCTATCATTCCACAATACCTTCTATATTGACTATTGCCATTTTTTAAATCTTTGACAATTTTCCACTTGTGAGGTGAAATGTCAGGGTTATTTAGATGTTTCTGTTTTCGCTTCTTATGTTTTGAAATGATATAGAGATTCTATTGAGATCTGAGGATTTATTTTATAGCCTGAAACTCTGCTGAAGCAATTAATTATTTCAGTGAGCTCCAGGATTTTCCAAGTAAACCATCCAATTTTTAGCAAATGGAGACAGTTTTGTCTCCTTTTTGCCTTTCTATTTGACTTTAATTTCTTTTTCTTACTATTGCTACCATTTTCAGAACTAAATTAAATAATAGTGAAATAACAGGGGATAGTGAGTATACTTACTTTACTCTCATATTTACTAGAAAAGTTCTAGTGTTTCCTCATTGCATATGATTCTTGGTTTTTGCTTTAAATTGACGCCTTTCATGATATTAAGAAATGTTCCTCAATGCCAAGAGTTGGTAGGAATTTTATCATAGAAATGTTCTGTTCTTTGTTAAAGGATTTTTTTTGCATTTATTGAGATAATTTTGTGGTTCTGAATGTTTTTGTTTTTCATATGATTTATTATTTTGATTATTTTTTCTAATTTTGAACCATCTTTGTATCCCTGGTACATATCATTTGTTCATAATTAATGATAAGGGAAGTCTATTCAATAGGATTTTGTTTAAATTTTTTGAGTCAATTTTCAGTAATGATATTGGCCTATATTGTGTTTTTGATCTTTTCCTTTTAAAGTATTAATGATATTTTTGTCTGTAGATAAATATTCTGGTAGTATGGTTTATTTCTCAATTTCTGAAAATAATTCATGAAAAATGGGTATTAAATATTCTTTTAAAGTTTTATCTAATTCTCCCATGGATTTATGAGGACAAGGAGTTATTTTTTTAAATATTCCTCTATTTATTTTGTATTTTAAGTTAAAAAAAACATAACTGTATAATATATCTTGATTATCCTTTTTTCTTCTAGTTCTGTGATGATTTCATGCTATTTTATTTATTTTATTTTCCATACCATTTAATAAGATTAGCTAAAGAATTATCAATTTTATTATTCTTTACAAAGAACAAGTTCTCAATTTTATCTATCATTTCCAGTAGAGGGATTTTCATTTCCTGTTTATTCATTTCAACTCTAATTTTTAATATTCCCTCTTTTGTGTTCATTTTAGTTTTTTCTTTTATTTCTTCCATTCTTTAGAATTTGTTTTTTATTATTTCTTGATGTCTTGTGAAGTCATTAGCTTCCACTTACCAATTCTAATTTTTATGGAATTATTTTCTTCAGTGAAGTTTTGAACCTCCTTTTACATTTGGTATATTCTACTTTTTAAGAAGTTCTTTTCTTTTTTAAAATTTTATTTATCTTTGTTTTATTTGTTTTATTTTTAATGACATGTAAAAACCATTTTTGACAATTGTTTTCTGACATTTTGTGATTTAGATTCTCTATCCCACTTCTTCCTCATCCCCTCCCCAAGTCTAATAGTTATAGCAGTGCTTTAAGGGAGTAAGTATTCCTGCAAGTCCTTCACAGTTGATCATTGTGTAATATTTCTATTATTGTATGTATTATTTTCCTGGTTCTACTCACTTCACTTTGCATTAGCTCATATAATTCTTTTCAAGTTTTCCTGAACTCATCTTGTTCATCATTTCTTATGGTGCAATAGTTTTCCATTGCAATCATATACAACAGCTTGTTTAGACATCCCTCAAGTGATAGACACACTCTCAGTTTCCAGTTCTTTCCCACTACAAAAAGAGTTGTTAAAAATATTTTTGTACAAGTAGGTCCTTTCCCACTATTTTTTTATCTCTTTGAGATACAGATCCAATAGTGGTGCTGTTAGTTCAAAGAGTATGCATAGTTTTATGACTTTTTGGGTATGGTTCCATATTACTCTCCATAATGGTTGTATTAGTTCACAGTTCTGCCATCAATGCCCTGATTTTCTCATATCCCCTCCAATATGTATTATTTTCCTTTCCAGTCAAAATTTGAAGTTCTCTAATTAAAAGTGATTTGGAGCATTTCCTCATATGGCTATAGATAATTTTAATCTCTTAATCTGAGAATTGCCTGTTCATATGCTTTGATCATTTTTCAAATGGGGAATGCTTTGTAATCTCATAAATTTGGCTCAGTTCTTTGTAGATGTGGAAAATGAGGCCATTGTCAGAGGCACTTGCTATAAAGTACCCCCAACCCCCTCCATACACCCTGCTGCCTTCTTCTAATCTTGGGTGCAAAAATTCTATTTGTACAGAAACTTTTTAGTTTAATGTAATAAAAATTATCCATTTAATATTTTGTTATGTTCTCTATATCTTGTCTGGTCATAAATTCTTTCCCTATCCATAAGTTTGCCAATTAAACTTTTCCAAGTTCCCCTAATTTATGGTATTTCCCTTTCTTTCTCGATCAAGTACCAATTTTGAGGTTATCTTGGTGTATGGTATGAGAAGTTGGTCTAGTGTTAGTCTCTGCAATATTGTTTTCTAGCTTTTTCAGCAGTTTTTGTCAAATAGTGAATTTTCCCCCCAAATGGCTTAGATGTTTGGGTTTATTGAATATTGGGCAACTATGGTCATTAACTACTGTTTGTTGACTTCCTGTTCTATTCCACTGATTCACTGCTCTATATCTTAGCCAATACTAGATTTTTGATGACTGACATTTTATAATATAGCTTGAGATCTTGTATAGATAGGCCTCCTTCCTTCATTTTTTTAATCAATTCCTTTGTTATTCTTGATCTTTTGTTCTTTCACATGAATTTTGTTATTTTTTCTAGTTTTTCTAGAAAAAATGTGTATAGTTTGATTGGTATGGCAGTGAACAGGTAAATTAACTTAGGTAGGATTGTCATTTTTATTATACTGGCTTGACCTATTAGGTCTTACTTTATTTTGGTAAAAAGTGTTTTATAATTATATTCATATAGTTGTTGGGTTTGTTTTCATATATATACTCCTAGGTATTATATATTACCTAGTCATTGAGTTAATTGTTCTTTGAATGTTAATTTAAGGGTACTTCTTAGAGGGTAAGGTTGAGGTCCCCTACTAATAAAGTTTTGTTGTCTATTACCTCCTATAAGTCATGTAAACTTTTTAGGAATTTGAATGTTAAGCCATTTGATAAATACATATACTTAGTACTGATATGTCATTGTTAATGATGCCTTTTATCAAGATGTAATTTCTTTCCTTATCTCTTTTGATTTGATCAGTTTTTGCTTTTGTTTTGTATGAGATCATGATTGCTAGCCCTGCTTTATTTTTAACTTTTGCTAAAGCATAATAGATTCTACTCTAGCCCCTTAATTTTATTGTGAATGTCATTGTTTTAAATATATTTTATTTTTAATATACTCTGCTATACTTTTCCATTTTTATGGATGAATCCACCCCACTCAAATTCACAATTATGATTACTGATTGTGTGTTTCCATCTGTCTTATTTTCTTATGGCTGAATTTTCTTTCTCTCTCCTTTTAGCCTTTCCCTATTCACAAATGTTTTGCTTTTGAACTCTACCTCCAGAAGTTTACCTTCCTTTTTTGTCCGTTTCCTTTTCCCTTCTCTTATTCCCCCTTCCTTCCTATTTCTCTATAAGGAAGGTAGTTTCTATAGCTGGCTGAATATGGGTGTTATTCTCACTTTTAGCTAAATCCAATGACAGTAAGTTTCAAGAATTGCTACCCCACCACCAGATTTTTCATTTCACTTATTCTTGGATATTCCTCATGTAAAATAATTTAGCCCCTTTCTGTCTTTCCTTTTTTCTTCTGTCTATGTGGTCCTCTTTTCTGATTTTTGGGGCTTTTTTTAGATATCAGCCTATGCTGTCCTGCTTACTTCCTTCCATATATATATATATATATATATGGAATATATATATTCCTTCTTACTATCCTATCAGTGATAACATTCTTAAATATCTTTAGGTACTTTAAATATCTTGAATACCTTAAGTATTTTACATGGCTCAAGAATCATATATATTTTATTTATTTTAATTATCATCTCCCCAAGTATAAATTTACTCAATTCAATTTGTTGAAACAATTAAGTTTTCACTTTTTGTTTACCTTTTTATGCTTTTCTTGATTGAATTTTCTCATTCAATTTTCTATTCAGTTGTGGTTATTTTGCCAAGAATAACTGAAAGATCTTGAGTTCATTAAACGTCACTCTTTCCCAGTGGAAGGTTATGTTCAGTTTTGCTGGGTCTGTGATTCTTGGTTGTAGGCCTAGATTCTTTACCTTTTAGAATATTATATTCCATACCTTCCAGTTCTTTAATGTAGAAGCTGCTAGGCCTTGTGTAATCCTGACAATGGTTCCATCATATTTTAATTCTTTCCTTATGGCTGCTTGCTGTACTTATTCCTTCATCTAGAAGTTTTTGAATTTTGCTGAATGAGATGATTTATATTAGGATTTCTTTCAGGAGGTAATCAGTGGATTCTTTCAATGTCTACTTTAATCTCTTGTTCAAGGATATCAGGACAGTTTTTCCTGATGCCTTTTTGTAATAAGTTGACTATGCTTGTTTTTCCCCGCCTTTGGCTTAGCATTTATTTTTATTTTCTTTAATATATGATATAATATGTAACACAACAATATTAGAAATATGTAATAAGTTATAATAAGATTACCCAAGAGAAATACATTTATACATTATGTTCAAAAGTCTATCTCATTCTTTCTCCCCTCTTTCTACCCCTCCCCTTTCTACAAGAAAGCAGGTAATATAATATAATTTGTATATATATTATCATGTAACACATATTTCTCTGTTCAATTTAGGAAACAAGACACCTATTGCTTAGAGAAAAATTATGGAGGAAATAAAGTGAAGAATGGTGTTTCAATCTGTATTCAGACTCTGTTCCTTCTTTGGTGATAGATATCTTTCTTCATCATGAGTCCCTTAGAGTTGCTGAGATCCTTGCCTTGTTAATAGTAGCTGTCATTCATAGTTGATCATTAGTTACTGTTTATAACATTCCTTCAGTTCTGCTTACCTCACTTTGCATCACTGCATATGCCTTTCCATTATTTTTTTGATCATCTTTGTTTGTAATTTCTTATGACAATAGTATTCCATTATAATCATATACCACCTTATTCAGCCATTCTCCAACTGATGTTTATCCCTTCCATTTCCAGTTATTTCCCCAAAAAAATAGAGCTCTTAAAAATATTTTTGTATATATCATATTTCTCCCCTTTTTTCTTTGATCATCATAAGAAATAAATCTAATAGTGGTATTCCTGGTTCAAAAGGTATTCACAATTTTTATAACTCTCTTTGAGTGTAATTTCAGATTAATCTCCAAAGTGGTTGGATCAGTTTGCAGTTCCACTAAATGTATTATTGTCCCTATTTTTTCACATCTTCACCAGCATTTCTTATTTTGCCCTTTTTCATTTTAGCCAGTCTGGTAGGTATGAGATGATATCTCAGACTTGTTTTGATTAGAATTTCTCTAATCAAGGCTATTTTTGGATTAAAACTTTCAGATATTCTGATGATTCTCAGATTATCTCTTTTAGATCTATTTTCCAGGTCAGTTATTTTCTCAGAGAGGTATTTCACATTTTCTTCTATTCCTTCATTCTTTTGATTTTGTATATTTTCCTAATGCCTTATGGAGTCATTAGCTTCCTTGAATTTTTGTGCTTCCTTTGTCATTTGATCTATTCTAGTCTTTATTGAGTATTTTTCTTCAGGAGTCCTTTTTTTTTGCTTAATGCATAATAAATATTTTTCCATTTTTTGAGCATTATTTTATGTATGTTTTTGCTTTTTAAATGTTTCTTATTCAATATTTTTAAAAAAATCTGCCACTTTTTTTATTTTATGAGGATTGTTTATTTCAGGAAGATATAAGTTCAAATCCAGACTTGGACACTATTTGTAAGACTCTTGTCAAATCACTTAATTTGTTCTTCTCAGTTTTCTCAATTGCAATATGGGGATACTAAGAGCACTTACCTTGGATTGTTGCTGTGAGGATCAAATGAGATAGCATTTGTAAAGTGCTTAGCATGGTTCTTGGCACATAATAGATGCTATATAAAGTCTTCTTCCCTTCTTTTCTTCACTCACATGAACATTCTTCAGTCAAACTCCCTCCTACCACCAAAGCAAGTTCTCCTTCTTGTTCCATCCTTCTTCCTTTTTCATTTCTTCCTTCCTTTCTCTTCTCCACCCATTTTCCTATAGAGTCTCCTTTTCCAGAGATGACAGTCATCAACTTCCCCTAATTACTGTCTTTCAATTTGACCCATGTACAACCCACACTTTTATAGCTCTGATAAAAGCCTCATTTTTCAGATTTGTAGAGTATTGAGTCAAAATCATAAGAATGAGTCATCTCTCTATTTCCCTCCCTCACTTTCATGCATACTCTCATTTTGTTATTCACATGTGGGCAAGATTCTGTCCATAATGTCCAGATCCACCTCTTCATTGTTCATTCGAGTTACTTTCTTGTGTATCCTTAGAAAGAAGTCTCTCACTGGTGTCTCTGCTGTTATTCTCTCACTATTTCTGCCCTTGGCTATTGCATTCTTTCTCAAACACACACACACACACACACACACACACACACACACACACATCACACATTGCTGTTGTCTGTTTGAGAAGCAAATAATCTCTTTAATTCTAGTTTTCATTCTAAAAACATTCCAAATGCCTCTTTATTATTGAATATCTATCTTTCCTCAGTTGTGGTTAAATTCAAATTTTCAAGGATAGGTCAACTTGGGCTGCATCCTGAGCTCCACTGACCTTCAGAACATATTATTCTATTCCTTTATATGGTTTCTGGTGGGTGCAGAATCATCTTATGTTTAAATTTCTTTTCTTTTGAATTTGAAGAACTTTCTCCTGATCACCTGCAGAACTTCTTTCTAAAATGAATTCTTAACTTTAACTGGAGTCTATGAGCTTGGGCTCTTTTTCCCCCTAGAAGTAATTTATGAATTCTTTCAATTGATATTTCATTTTCTTCATTCAAAAGTTCAGGGTAATTCCCTTATATTATTCTATCCATTATTATGTTAAGGTAAACCAAAGCTTAGGTTGTCTTAACATATCCTGCCTTCAAGATTAGTATGTATTGCTATACTTTTAATAATATTGTGATGTTTTTTTATTTCTTTTCTTCTTTATTGTCTTTCATTTCTGTGTACTTGCATTTTTAACCTATAGGGTTTTTTTTTATTTGTTAGTTTGTTTCTTTGACAAGACTGGTCATTGAGGACTATAGATTTTCTTTTCTGTCCATTATTTTTCTGAACAGGCTATAAATTCTCTTAATTCTCATTTTTCTTTTGGACTACTCAGGAACAGTGTGTTTCAGTTTCATGGACTCTTAAATTCTACAGGGTCCTCCATCTTGTCAAATGTTGGATTCTTTTTCTTTCTTTTGTGGTATTTGTTCATAAATGCCTAAACTTGTTTACTAGATCTGGAGACCATATTTCCTTGCTGTTAAAGTTTTCCCTTTTAATTTTTCTACTTATGTTCAAAGTCTTTGAGTTTTCTTCTTCCTGAAGACTTCTATAATTTCACTCTCTTTTTCTCCCTTGTTTCCCCCTATTGCTCACTTTCTGACTCCCTCCCTTCTTATGGTGGTTTCCTTGGGGACTGAACCTCAAAGCATCTTAGCCCTCTCCCACTCTGGAAAAGTTCAACAGTCTAGGTCTCTGCTCCAAGCAACTTTTAGGGGTATAGGACTTGCCCCAGAAGGATTATGAGTTTAGGCTTAGTGTAGTCCTGTACAAGCAACCCCAAACATTCCCTCTGTTCCTCAGTTCTTTGTAGTTCAGAGCACTGTAACATACTGGTACCACCCAAGCAAGGGGCAGTCTCTGTTATTCAGCTTTGGATCTCTGAGGGTCTCTGTTGAGGGTGGAATGGGGCATGAGATTGAATTCTGTTTCAAGCCCTAGACCTATGTCCTGCTTTTTCCCTCAGTTTCTCTGCACTCCAGAGATTTTTTGCAAAATAGAATCCTGCTATTGTTGTGTCAGTCTGGAGGACTATCACAGTATTGTCTGTCATAGCCTGACCAAACATCTCCAGTTTGGGTCTGGGATCTCTATGCTACTGGAGAGGGAGGGGCATCCAGGGTGTGGAATTGGGTTTTGTTGCAAGTCTGGGGGGGAGGGTTGAATCTTTGGGTTGGCTAGTGAGATAGCATGGGGAGTGAGGGAAAGGTGCTGAGTGAGTTCAAGTTAGGCATTAGTTCATTTTTAATAAGTTATTATAATTTTATAGCACAAACAAATCTGAAACAGACATAATATAGGCTGATTGAATTCTTGCAATTTTCATATTCCTTCTAAAATTCCTTATAAAACAACCATATTAATATCTCTAGTTGCTATACTTTTGCACTGTGTATCCCTCATTTGTCTTCTGGAAAGCCTGGTTTCTTTTCAAAGTCAATGTTTCTATATGAGGGCATTTCTGAACCCTCTATGACAATATTGTTTTCCCCTACAAAGGTTAATTTGTATCTACCTCTTTGTATTGTTTTCCTGGTCAGAATACTTGCTCACTAAGGGTAAGGACTTTTCTGTTTTTGTATTTGCATCCCTTCTACTTGACATTTTACCTTATATACAGTAGCTGTTTGATACTTACCAACTGTTTCAATTAATTAATTAGTCAATTAATTTTTATCATTTCTCTAATGAGCTGGGTGGGTTTGGTTTTGTTAAAAAGTTGTCACTTTTTAAAAGTAGTGTCTTTGATGAGATTTTTATTCTTAATTCTTTTTTTCAATGACTAATCAAGATTGAGATTTTTGTCTTTGTAACATTAGTTCAATAAAAAAAAAAAACTTTCTTTTGGATTCTAGGTAAGAACGGAACAAGTGAAGTTTTATCTTTGGTGGAAAATCCCTGTTTTGGAGAGGTTTGATAAACTGTGGGGAGCAGAGAAAATATATAGTCCTCTACCTTGTTTGTCACATGATCCAGAAGTCCCTTTGATTGGTCTTTGATCCTTCTCTCCAGAGAAGCAATTCCAGATTTTCTCTTCTGTCCTTAAACTTCCACCTCTTATGCCATAAATCTCTCATCTCTCCTATGGTTTCATATACAGATTAAAAATCAAAAGGTACCTTTACAGAGATCATTAACTCCAGAACTCTCTTTTTTCAGTTCTAGAGGATCAGATTTATGTACTATTTGCTGAGACTGGTTCTTCACATCATATCCTTAATTCCAGTATCTCCTTTGTCTATCTGAGTCCTTGATAGTCTCCCTCTCTTATTGTTTCTTTCTCTCTTTGTGTTTGTATTTTTTGCTGTCTCTTCTTTATCTTTACTTTTCTCTCTGCTCAGTGACACTCATGTTTTCCCGATCCTAATAGAATTTCCCCTTAACTTTGCCATTCCCTTAAGCTATTTTATTCTCTCTCCTCCCCTCTGTTCCTCAGTCTTCTTCCATTTTGCTTCCCTCCAAGACATTTTACTGAAACTTCACTCCACGGTCACTTCTTAAGTGGAAATTCCAATTTTACTACTAAATCCTCATTTTCTCTTGACCTTTCTGCAGCATTCAATACTGATAGCCATCCCCTTTGTGTTAACATTCTCCTCTCTCAGATTCTCTTGACATTACTTTTTTTGTTTGTTTTCTATCTTCCTGACCCACGTCTTAGTTTCCTTTGCTGTTTCTCTTCTCTTCCCCTAGAAATGGATGATCTTCAAAACTCAGTTCCAAACTAATAAAACCACTTTTTATTCACTGAGTGATGGTATTAAAAGTTATGAAGGACAAAGAGATCTGATCCAATCTCCTAATTTTCTAGATGAGGTTTTTGAGGCCCAATGAATTGAAATCATTTGTTTAAGGTCACATGGGTAGTAAGTAGCATAACTTCTCAATCCCATTCTGTACTCTACCACCTCCACAGATTTGTTAAGATTATTCCTCATATCTGGAATTCACTCCAACTGTTGAAATTCTTTTTTCCCCAACAAGGCCTAATAATAATAGCTAGCACTAATATAGTATATTCACATTTCAAAGTACTTTACAAATGTCATCTTATTAGATCTTCGCAAAAACACTGAAAAACAAACCCTGATTAATTCCATTGTACAAATCAGAAAATGGAGGCATATATCAATTAAATGATTTGCCCAGGGTCACACAGCTAGTAAATGTCTGAGGCACTATTTGAACTGAGATCTTTCTCACTTGAAGTCCAGCCCATTCTCCAAATTCACTATAGATGTGTAAAGTACTGTGTATACAAAAAAAATTGAAATATTATCTGCCTTCAGAAGGCAGATATAAAATTGATGTATTTATATGCATATTTTAAAAAAATCATTTTATATCTCTCTACTACCAAGTACAGCTCTTCAGTTTCTGACACTAACCAAAGTGAGTTAGCATGAAAGAAATTAAACAAACCAGCATCTTAATCAATCCTGTTTAAAAATAAATCTATAGAAACCAACTGGTGGCTCTCCTCAGCTTTGATTGTCATTCAGCCCAATTTATTTTTACCAAGAATTCTTTACAATGAATTTTTAAATTCATACAGAGATACTATAAATTCTAATGAAAAGAAATATTTCATAAATTCTCATAATTATAAAAATTAATAAAATTGTTATAGAAAAGAATAGAATTTACAAAATTGTTACAAAGTAGTCTTACAGAATTAAAAAGTAATTACAGAATTACATAAAAATGTCTTTAAAGGACTTCCCCACAATTTCTACAAGAATAAAAATGGGAGAAAATACAAGACAAATCATGTCAAGTTCCTACCTCAGACTCAGTATTGGGGGATTTCAGAGTTCCGGAAACTTTTAATGGGAGATTTGTGTTTTGCTTTTGACGTCCCTGGGTCATATAATCAAAGGTGCTCAGTTGCTTGCCCACTAGAGGAGAGAAGCAAAAAAAAAAGGTACAGAATTATTGTATCATCTAAAAAGGAATGGAAATTAGAGAGAAATAAGATGTTCTATTATTAGCTTGAGATAGTCTTATGAAGCAGTCATGTGACTGTCAGCTCAAAGAGTTGTCCCTATGTACTCCCTGGTTGTTGGTTTTTTTTTTTGTTTTGTTTTGTTTTAATCTTAGAGGAAGACCAAGAATAATAGTGCATGTAATTTTGTGACTTTGTAAATAGAGAAGGCTGAGTCTAATGGATCACTTGAGCTCAGGAGTTCTGAACTATTGTAATTCTAAAGCCAACTGGGTATCCATACTAATATGGTGAGCCCTTAAGAGTGAGAGTCACTGTGATGCATAAGGATGAATGAAATGGCTCAAATCAGAAACAAAATAAACTTTCTAAATCAACTGACAATGGGATGAGAGGCCACTATACTTCTAGCATGAGTAAGACAGGGAGACCCCATGTTGAAAAAAGAAAAGAAAAAATTTAGATAAAGACACTGATTATTATGCACAATCTAATCCACTCTAATCCATTTAATCCAATCCAATATAATTCATTAAATTACCTCTAGTTATTTAAAAACAAATCTGTGAGTGAATGTGTATTTATAAAACAAAAGCAACAGTAGTGACTTATTCAACACAACACCCTCTCCACTGTACATCAACTTATCAGTTTTGAATTTCTTCTTTCCTTAAGGTCAACAAGCATAAGAATCAAAATATTTATAAATATTTCTGGAAAACAAAAATGGCCACACACACACACACACATACACACACAGATAACTTATTATAAGGAATCAATTTTACATCCAAGTTCGCTGTTTACTTACTCCTTGTATCTATGTATACTGAGTAAAGAAATCCAATCACAGCTGGTTAATCTAAGCAAAGAAAGTCTTAACTTTCACTTGTATAACCTTTCTTGATCAAGACTATCTGACTCTCAAACTCCATTCTTTCAAATCTCTTTTGTAATTAGTATTATATTAATAACACATATTTTGCATTCTTTCAACCATTCATTCTTTTTGTCTTTGGTCTGCAGGAAATTCCTTCTACCAATTCAAGTCAGCAACTGTTTAGTTCAGGGCACTCAGGCATGGAAGGGTTAAATGATTTGTTCAGGTCCGCCTTTGTCAGATAAGGGAACTGAACCCAGGACTTCTTGATTCTGAGGTCAGTTTTCTATCTGCTATTCCATATTGCCTCTCATTTTAATTATATATTAAATAAATAACATATTTATATGGTACTTTGCATTATAAACTCATATATTACTTGATTATCTCCTATTTATTCTGTAGATAACTTGCAAATGCCTAATTATTTAAGCCTTCTGCATTAAGATATGTTTCATGAGGACAGGTATCATTTTTTAATAATTTTTTTGGTCTTTTTATCCACTGTCATATGTTTTCTCATTGAATAATTCTCACAATATCCCTGTAAGGTAGACACATATATTATTCTCTTTCCAGGAAAATGAACTCTGAAATTCCTTCATCCTTCTGATTATTCTATCACCCACCACCCTCTCTTATGATTTTTCACAAACCTGTTTTTCATCCTTACCCTGGCCTCAGGTCCAGCCACCTTACAAGTAATTACCCAGGCCATCACCTCTCTTCTAGCTTCATTATTCTCTGTTTCCCTATTGTAAACCAATTCAAATTTATACTTTCCTTTTGAATCAGTTTTTCCTTTGTCCTATTGCTACTCACATACTGCCAAACCCCAAGCCTGGATTACATCCATCATCCTTCTCTCCCACTCATGCACTGTAGAATGGAACTGCAGGAAATTACACAATCACCCTGATTGGGTCCATGGCAAATTAATATTATCTAATCTCAATTGAGTCCTCACTGTAGTAAAAGGACTTTTTATTTTTACTCCTCATATTTTTCCCCCTAAAGACATCTCCTAGGCAGCATTTGTTAACCTTCTCTTTGTTATTTAAGTCTCTTATACTACACCACTCTGGTGACTGAGGACCTGCCATAATATTTTGTTGTGCAAGGAGACCATTCACAATGTGAAAGTCATTTCCCCACTCTACATCTAAAAGTTACCTTAACATTTCCCATTTTCACTCCTTTATCTCAATGTTATTATTCTATAATAAAGTGGCAACTTTCCCCCTCTTCTACTCAATCACATAATTCTTACAATCATTCTCTCCTTTCTTCTTTCTCTCTCTGTTTTTCTCCCCTCTCCTCTCCTTTATCTTAATTTTTCTCTTCTTGTTCCTTGCTGATTACAAATAGCCCAAATCTCTCCTACCTTTCTAGTGTCCATCATCACTTAAAACTATTGTCCTGTATCTTTCTTTATTCATAATATAGAAATTTGATCATCTTTTCTAACTCCTCATCCTTTTCAACATTTCTGCTCCATTCAATTATTTCCCACCTTCTTCTCTTGGAAACTTTCTCTTCTGAGAGTTTGTGACAGTCTGCTTTTTTGGTTTTCTTCTTAATTTGTTTAAATACTGTCTCAGTATCTTCTGCTAGATTATCATTACTATCATATCCTCTAACTGTTCCCAAAGGCTCAATCCTAAGCGCTCTCCTCTTCATTCTCTACACTCTATCTCAGTAATCTCAACGCCTATAATTTTAATTATAATTTTGATGCTTTTGGTTTTCTTATTTGTTTGTACATCCCTAACCTTTCTCCAGCTCTAGTCATGCATCTATAACAGCATATTGAACTTCTCAGATATAAAGGCACCTGGTGATGGGCCTGAAGTAAAAAAGACATGAAGTCAAATCCAGTCTTGGACACTTACTAACCATGTGACCCTGGGAAAGTCACTAGCTTCTGATCACTTCAGTTTCCTCAACTATAAAATGGGAAGAAGAATAACACCTATCTCTAACTGTTGTGAAAAATCAAATGAGAGGACATTTGTAAGACACTTAGTGTAAGTCCTGGCGCATTGTTGTTGTTGTTGAGTCATGTCTGACTCTTTGTGATCCCACTTGGGGTTTTCTTGGCAAAGATCCTAGAGCCACTAGCCAATTCCTTCTACAGTTCATTTTACAGATGAGGAAGTTTGACAAATAGGGTTAAGTAACTTGTCCAGGGTCACACTGCTAATTAAGTATCTGAGGCCAGATTTGAACTCACGAAGAGGAGTCTTCCTGATTCCAAACCCAGTACTCTATCAACTATCCCACCTACCTTCCCCTGGCATATAGTAGGTATTAGGGAAATGTTAATTCCCCTTCCTCCCCACAATGTCTTCTGAATACCTCAAACTCGATGTGTTTGAAACAAAATTCATTATCATTTCTCCCTAATGTTCCTATTCCAAGCTTCCCCATCTCTATTAATTCCATCAACCCTCTAGTCACCTAAGTTAACAACTTCATTGTAGACTTCTGTACTCATTTTATACTTTAATGCTGCTAAATTTGCTATTTCTAATTGATAACATTTTTTTGAAACTGTCTCCTTCTCACATGATCACTCTCCTGGTTCAGGTCATCATCACTTCTTGCCTGTATTACATCCTCTTCTCTCTTCTGACATTGCTACCAGCTTGGGTTGGGTCCCATCTTCTCACACTCAGATTATTAAAGATTTTGTCTCCCTGCCTCAGAGCTATCTCCATTCTAATACACTCTCACCTCAATTGTCAAATCCCTCTTGGTAAAACACAGCCCTACCATATGATTCCTCTATTCAAAAAATTCCATTGGCTCCCTGTCACTACAGAATCAAATATAAAAACCAGTTTGATTTTTAAAGTCCTTTATAACCTGGATCTTCCCTACTTTCCTAG
The DNA here is from genome assembly GCF_027887165.1 of Monodelphis domestica. NCBI lineage: Eukaryota > Metazoa > Chordata > Mammalia > Didelphimorphia > Didelphidae > Monodelphis > Monodelphis domestica. The sequence continues at coordinate 399,374,702 of NC_077229.1, read as the reverse complement.
TCATCTTCATTTTAACTCTCTTCCACATAATCTATAATCCAGCAACAATGGATTCCTTGCTGTTCCTTGGATATGTTACTCTCACTTCCCATCTTAATGCATTTTCATTGACTGGCCATGACTGGAAATCTTTCCCACTTCATCTTTTCTGCCTGGCTTCCTTCAGGCCTCAGCTAAAATCCCACCACATTCAAGAAGTCATTTTTGAATAATCCTAATTGCTTGTGCCTTGCTGCTATTGATTATGTCCAATTTATCATATATATGCATATATGTGTTTATATATATCTTACTAGTAAATAGTTGTTTAAATATTATCTCTCCTCTTGGATTGGGAGCTCCTTGAGAGCAAGGGCTGGTTTTTGTCTTTGTATCCACAGTACTTATTTTAGTACATTCCCTGGTACATAGTAGGTGTTTAATAAATGCTTATTAACTTGACATTAATTTAACCATTTGTTTCCAATTATTGACTTGATTATCACAATTAATCCTCATGCATCAAGTCACTCCAAGTTCTAATTCCTCTCCCACAAAGCAATAAATTCCACTAACTTCCTATTTCATATATGGCCAAATAAAAACTCGAATTTGACTTTTAAAGCTCTCAACATGCTAGCCCTGATCTAATTTACCATCCTTTTTAAACATATTATAGTTTATACACATTGGATTACAGTCAAACTAGTTTTACTTTTCCTAACATGGGGTATGTTGTCTCCGATTTCTGTGTCTTTGCTCTGTGTCTGGAAGGTCCATTACACTTTAGATTTCCTAGATCTCTCTCTCTCTCTCTCTCTCTCTCTCTCTCTCTCTCTCTCTCTCTCTCTCTCTCTCTCTCTCTCTCTCTCTCTCTCTCTCTCTCTCTCTCTCTCTCTCTCTCTCTCTCTCTCTTCCTTTCTTTCTTTTTCTTTTTTTCTTTGCTTCCTTGTGTTTTTTATTTCTTTCTTTCTTAAAAACTCTTACCTTCCACTTTAGAAAGAACAATGTGTATTGGCTCTAAGAAGAGTGGTAAGGGCTAGGCAATGGGAGTTAAGTGACTTGCCCAGGGCCACAGGGCTAAGAAGTGTCTGAGGTCAGATTTTAACCCAGGACCTCCCATCTCTAGGCCTGACTCTCAATTCATTAAGTCACTTAGCTGCTCCCTAGAATTCCCAGATTTCTGAAAGGCTCCTGTTAAGAAACAATTCTATACAAAGCCTTTCCAATTGACTACTCTTGCTTTCTCCCTAAAACAATCTTGTATCTCTCTATATACCTATTTATGTACATATTGTTCCCCCTTTAGAGATCATTTTTGTATTTGTGTCTCAAGAGTTTAGCTCAATGTCCTGCACACAGTTGTGCTTAATAAATGTTTATCAATTGTCACTTTGCAGAGGCAGAAAATGAGACTAAATTCTTTGCCCAAATTTAATGGCAGATTTTCTTTCTACAAATCCACTTTTCTTTCCACTAAACCATATAATTTTTTTCTCATTCTATTTCTTTGTAAATATATGCCATTTGCATGCTTTTTGTTTTCCCTTCTAATTTTACCACTTAGATTATAAATTCCTCAAGGTCAGTAATCCTGTATCTAGATAACTGCCAATCTAAAAAAATACGAAATTTACAATTTTTAAATTTACAGAATTGATAGAGAATTGATTCATTGATTATACCTTGAAACCTCATTGATTCAGAGGTTTGGGCAGAGCAAATTATATGCTAAGTTGTGCAAAGAGGTGAGGCAAAATACCTTATCATAGATCTCTTTGATATTGAAATGCCAAGAAGCAATACTTTGAGGGACAACTAAGTACAGAATAGAGTGCCCTGTCTGGAATCAAGAGAACCTGGGTTCAAAACTGATTTCCTAGCTGTATAACCCTGGATAAGTCATTTAACCCTGTTTAACTAGCCCTTGTCCTCTGTCTTAGAAGTTAGTAAGATAAAAAGTAAGGGTTTAAAAAAAAAAGCAATGCCTTGAGAGCTGTGTATTGATCTAAGAAATTTCCAAGCATAACTAATGTTGAGAAGCAGAGCAGAGTAGCAAGACATTTGATGAGAAATAGCCTAGACCATAGCACTTTCCCTGGACTACTATGTTAAAGGATTCATGAGATCTACCTCTGGTGGAGGCTGTAGACATCACTTTGTCTATTTCTTCTCCTGTTACAGATGCTTTAAAGTTGGAGAAGATCTCTCAGATCCCATAACCCAATATCTTCATTTGACGGAGAGGGGAACTAAAGTGAGCCCCAGAGCTATTAACTGGCTTACCCCAGGTAATGTGTAATACTTGCTGGATTCTGATCTGCTGGGATTCAGACTTAGGTGAATTCTTGAAACCTTGATTGCAAGTTCAGTTCTCTTTCTCCCATAATTAGATACTTACCCCCCCAAAGCTGCCTAGGTCTCTTTTCTCTTTAGAGTGGAAATTCAACTTGGATTTCATAATGATGACAATAAAAGAGCAGACATTTTATAGAAAATTTTACAGTGTTATAAGGTGCCTATGTTCCAATATTTATTTTCCTAAAATACATAAGTAGTGCTCTGTGTATAGGGAATGTAAATAGGAACAAACTGAAGCCAGTTTAAAAACCAGATAATTGCCTTAATTTTTTATCTCTTGTATTCTGTAACTAAAGATTATGTTTCTTCAGCTAAACAAGAAAGTAAGTATATAATTCACCTATATTTAGCTGTTGGACAATCAAATAGGAAAAAAGAAAGACAACCGATAGAATGGCAAAGTGGAAATAACCAAAGAACCAAGAGAGAAACACAGAATGACAAAATGAAGACTGTAACTATACTCCCATACCAAGGTTCAAGAGAGGTGATCATAAGCTCAAAATATCAAATACTTGAACAGTAACTTGGAACTTAGAACAAATACTCAGAACTCAGAAACCATCCAGACCAATCCCCTCATTCTATTGATGAGGAAATGGAGACCCAGAATGGCTCATTTACTTGCTCAAGGCCATACAGGTCATTAATAACAGAATGAGGATTCAACCCCAAGTTCTTTGACTCCCTCTTTTCACTCTGTCACACGTACTTTTCTGCTGCTTTTCATCTGGGAAGTGTTCCAAAGTATTGCAAAAGAAAAATAATGAGACAATAGCGGTAGTGATGGTTACAGCCAAACAATTATAAAGTGTTCCATTCTTATTCTTAGCATAGTCCTTGGTGGGGAAAAACACACACATCCTATTGCTCCTGGCATGGCATGTTGACCTGCTCTCCAGTGGTCTAAATTCTTTTGCAGTAAATTAGTTTAAAAGACATCCTTGAAGAAGATGCTCTAAAAACTGTGATTTGAGCTTCAGAGCAGTAAGAGCTTTACACATTCAAAGTACTGTATCATGATATCACAGGTTATGAATGATAATAAAAATGTGTATTACTCTCTTCTACACAATGTTATATCTACCTGGATGCTCAATAAATACCTATTGATTGATTCTAACATTTTCCCATTGGAGACTGTATCTGTGACATGATGTACAGGGAAGATTTTCACATTGATAGCATCTAAGTATTTATTTTGACAGAATTATCCAGTGTATCTAGTTGTACTAATGAAAGCCTGGGAATAATTATTTCACTTCATTTTTTGTAGAGACATGCCATAATGTGGCACCAATGAGAAAGCATACTGCATACTTGTGCTTTAACTTCAATGGTTACTTGGATTCTCGTACCCCTAGATGAACCCTAACTCCATTGGCCAGTGAAGGAGAAGTCTCTTGGAGAAATACAAATTATTAAACTAGATATGAAGGAAAAAAAGCAATAAAGCTATCGTTCCAAAGCATATGTTGAAAAAACGGAATGAATCTGGGTATGTTTAAGCAAGGAGTGAATTAATACTTGCCCAGCATAGTTTAGATACACAGTACTCTAAGTTACACTAGCTAATCTGGGCCTATCTGAATTGTTCAATTATGTTCTGATAGGGCTTTGTTCCCAACAGCAGAATGCTCAGAGGGAACATATGCAATTTATCTCAATCCCTGAAAACCTATGGAAAAGACTGAAACCACCTCTCCCCTCTCCTCCAGCCCTTCCCAGTCACTTCCAAATGGAAACATTAGCAACAGGAAAAATTGCATGTGAAGTAAGAGACAATTCGCAGTTACACATACAATTACCCGTCTGAGAATTCAAATTCAAAGGTAATTTTATAGTATAGTGCTCAAGTTAATTTCTAAATGCTTTCCTATTGCTTCTTCACTTCTATAAACCCAAACTGCCCTTCAAGATTCACCCAAACTAAGCCTTTACTGATATTGTTTCATGTCACTGATCCAATGGAAGGGGCTCTGGGCCCTGGCATCAAAAGACCTGAATTCTAATCCCCTCACTGATACTTCTTGTTTGAACTTGGAGTCATTTAATTAGTTGTCACTTAATCTTCCTTGGACTCGGTGTCTTTTTCTGTAAAAACAAAGAAGCAGCAGTAGATGGCTTCTGAGGTGCTGTCTAGCCCAAGGTCTCAGCCTTATTTCTCAGACATTATGGTAAGTTCCTTGACAGCAGAGACTCAGTTCTGGATTTCTATCACATCCACTCTAGGCCTCAGTAGTCTGCTATGCAGATAAAAGGTACTCACTACATGATGATTGTCGATTGTAATGCACAGCTGGTTAGTTGGCCTCCCTGGTGCAGGATGGAACAGCACCTCTGTTTTGCTGAGGCTGATAGTCAGGCCAAACAGTTTTGTTGTGGTGGAGAACCTGTCCACAGTGGTTTGGAGATGATTTTCTTGGTGGGCCATGAGAGCACAGTCATCTGCAAAGAGAGCTTCCAGGATGAGTCTCTCTGTTGTCTTTGTTTTTGCAGTCAGGCGGCAAAGGTCAAATAGTGAGCCATCCAGTCGGTATTTGATGTAGACGCCCAGGTCTAGATCCATCACAGCATGTCGTAATACTTGGGTGAATAATAGGTTGAATAGTACTGGAGCAAGGACACAGTCTTGTTTCACGCCATTGGAGATGTTAAAGTGATCGGAAGTCTCTCCACCAGATAGGACTTCCCCTGTCATGTCGACATGAAAGAGCTGGATCAGTTTGACAAATTTTGCTGGGCAACCGAGCTTGCTGAGGATCACCCACAATGCGTCCCTGTTCACTGTATCGAATGCCTTTGTCAGGTCTATGAAGACAATGTAGAGACTCAGGTTCTGCTCAAGCCATTTTTCCTGCATTTGCCTCACCGTGAAGACCATGTCGGTGGTGCTGCGATCTGGTCGGAAGCCACATTGTGATTCAGGCAGGTTCTGCTCTGAAACAGATGACAGGAGTCTGTTGAGTATAACACAGGCAAGGATCTTTCCAGCAGTGGAGAGTAATGAGATGCCTCTGTAGTTGTCACAGGCTGCTCGTGAGCCTTTGTTCTTGTATAGGGCTACGATGGAGGCATCGCTGAGTTCTGGGGGCATGTCTTCCTCTTCCCATATGCTGGTCAGCACTATGTAGAATGCCTGGAGTGCCTTTCCATTTAAGGCCTTGTACACATCAGTTGGGATCCCGTCTTTACCGGGTGCCTTGCCTGCACTCATTTGTTTAATGGATTTTTGGACTTCCTCTATTGAAGGAGGGACGTCAAGTTGTTCCAACTTGCACCAGGGAGGCCAACTAACCAGCCGTGCATTACAATCGATGGCACGCAGCTTTCTAACGTCAACACTTTCAAGTACCTGGGCAGCACCATCGCCGACGGGTCCCTAGACCATGAGATTAATGCCAGGATCCAAAAGTCCAGCCAGGCACTTGGGCGGCTGCGCTGCAAAGTCCTCCAACACAGAGGTGTAAGCACTGCGACGAAGCTCAGAGTGTACAATGCAGTGGTCCTCAGCTCGTTCCTGTATGGTTGCGAGACATGGACACTGTACCGGAAGCACATGAAACAGCTGGAGCAATTCCACCAACGCTCTCTCCAGTCAATCATGAGGATCCGATGGCAGGACCGAATCACCAACCAGGAAGTCCTCAACAGAGCCAACTCCACCAGCATCGAAGTCCTGGTCCTCAAAACCCAGCTACGATGGTCTGGACACGTCATCCGCATGGACCCACAGCGAATACCAAGACAGGTATTCTATGGTGAACTGTCAGCTGGACTCAGGAAACAAGGCCGGCCAAAGAAAAGCTTCAAGGATCAGCTAAAGTCCAACTTGAAGTGGGCTGGCATGACACCAAAGCAACTAGAACTCGCTGCCTCTGTCAGAAGCAGCTGGCGAGCCCACATTAACCATGCCGCCGCCACCTTTGAAGACGAGCGACATCGACGTCTTGCCGCTGCGCGTGAACGCCGACACCAGGCCACAACCGCACCTCCCGTAGCAACTGTCGTCCCAGGCCCCATGTGCCACAAACTGTGCGCCTCAGCCTTTGGACTCCAAAGCCACATGAGGGTACACCGTAGATGAAACTGTACAAAGACAATCGTCATTCTCGATCACTGAGAGACTGCCACTACTACTACATGATGATTGTTGAGCACATTTTCTTTATGCTAGTTATGCACTACAAGTGATATGCACAATTGCCATAACAATGCGCAGAAGTATCAGGATCAATCTGGAGATGTATAGAATTGTGATTTGATTTGATAACATCAGTAGCGAACAAATGAAACAATATTTTTTATGATTCAATTATATGAATCAACATTTGTTAAGTACTTACAATGTCCAAAGCATAAAACTAGGTGCTTGGGGATTCTAAAATGAAAATTATAGGCTCTGCAGATTCAAGCAATGAAAACAAGATAACATGAATAATTCTAACAAAAATTAAAATATGAGTGCCCAGGAGAGGTACAAGCAAATGAAATGGAAATATCTAAGGAAGAGAAATTACTTTGGGCAGTGGGAAGGCTTAGATAAATTAATGTTATGAGATATAATAAAGAAGAGGAAGGAAAGCATAGTAGATAAGAAAGCTGGCTTGCTTCAGTGTTAAGAAAGTCTCTGATACATACTGGCTGTAAACCTGAGGAGCCATTCAAAGTCTCAGTAGTCCAAGTATCTCTCTAAGATTCTAAATTGCAGAGCAGGTACCCCTCTATAATGGCAGAAGGATTTTTAAAAAATTAGGAGTTGCCTAATCCAATGAAAATTACATGCCTAGGCCAAAAAAATATAAGGGGCGATTGAAGGAAGTTAAGAATGTCTACATGTATCTCCTCCTCTCTAGATCACTTCCCTGTTGTAGCAGAGGGGGCTTGTGTTGCTCTATAAAACTATGAGCTATGTTGTGCAGGGTTACCCAAGATAGATGGGTCATAGTGGGAGTCTTTTTGTTTGTCTTACATTATAAGTATTATTTACTTTTACTTCAATAATTATCTCATATGACCGATACATTGTGGTACAATCTAATGTAATACATATCTCCATTAGTGGCAATGCACTAATTCTGAACAACTTGGAGGGATCTATGAGAAAGAACACTATCCACATTCAGAGGAAACACTGTGGATGTAGAAACACAGAAGAAAAACAACTGCTTGATTACATGAGTCAATGGGGATATGATTGTAGATGTAGACTCCAAACGATCATCCTAGTGCAAACACTAATAACATGGAAATAGGTTCTGATCAAGGACACATGTAAAACCCAGTGGAATTGCATGATAGCTATGGGAAGGGTGGGGGGAGGGAAAGAATATGATTTTTGTAACCAAGGAATAATGTTCTAAATTGACTAAATAAATAACTTACAATGAAAAAAAAAATCTCATATATGTTCTCTTTTCTTATATATATTTATTACATTAAAATTCCTGGGTATCTCCCTCCCTCTCTTCTTTTCTGCCCTTTTCTGAGATGATCCACTCAAGAAGGAAATGGTAAACAATTCCAATATCTTTGCCCAGAAAACCTTGTGCACAATATTAAAATTCTCACAGATTCCACATTAGAAGACCCTGAAGTTGTAAGGTGTCCAACAAGTTCAATTAACATGAGCTTGGACAGACTACAGGAGACAGAAGGGCTTCATTGTTTATGGCACCCTTTATCAAGGTGTAGTTTCCTTCCTTATCTCTTTTGATTAGATCAGTTTTTACTTTTGCTTTATCTGAGATCAAAATTGCAATGCTTTTTTTTTTTTTGTTTGTTTTAGCTGAAACATAATGAATTCTTCTCCAGCCCCTTATTTTTACTCTCTGTGTGTCTCCCTGCTTGAAATACATTTCTTCCAGGCAGTTTATTATGGAATACTCTTTTTAAACCTATTCTGCTATTCTCTTCCATTTCCATCCATGTGAGTTCATCGGATTCATACTCACAGTTATGATTACTAATTGTGTTTTCCTCTATCTTTTTTTTCTCCATTTCTTCTCTCTTAGTTTTTGCCTGTTAACAAATCTTTTGCTTCTGACCACTACCTCCAACAATTTGCCCTCCTTTTTTGTCAGTCTCTTGATTCTCTTATTTCCCCTTCCTCTAATTATCCTGTAGTGCAGTGTTGAAAAAGTATTGGCACACATGCAGAGCCAGCACTTGGGGAGCTGTTCTGTTCCCCTTCTTCCTAATGCCTTAGGACATTTTTTTTTGCATTTTCTTCTGTTCTCTCCATACCAAAAATTCAAACCTCCCTTGGGGTACAAAACTTCCCTGCCTTTTATCTTATTTAAGACAGTTGGCACCCCAGATTTGAAAGGACCCCATTTATTGAAAAAAAGGCTTTAATGACTGTCACCAACTGTCATCAACTGTCAGTTGTAAAGTTTGTCAATTACAACTCCTGAGGCTAGCAGCCTTTGTCACTGACTCTGTTTAGGAGTTTCCACACAGGATCAAAAACATCTTGATTCCTGGTGGTGGAGGGGTGGGGGTGGGGGAGAACAAGTCAGTTACCAACTGCCACTCTGGTCAGTTACAAAACCTGAGGGAGAGAGTCTATTGTAAAAAAGAAACTGTACTACGGCTGTCAGTGATAGGACCTAGCCATCTTGGTTCCTATCTAGCTAGAAGCAAAGCTTGTGGGGACAACAACCATTTTCTAACGGTTAACTCCTGGCAGTTAGAGCCTAGAAAGATCTAATGGGAAACATGTTACAACTAATACTTTGGTCAACTATGCTAGGAATAATTGCCATTTATTGGGGCTACTGTATCATTTATAACTCAGGGGCAGGGATGATCTACAATGTTCTGGAGGCATTAACCAATATGACTATGGGTTGGACACAGTTGTCAATGAATTATCTAGATGTAAATTACTTCTGGCAAATCATACCCCAAGTCTAATTTGTGCTCTTGGTAGTAACTAACATCTTAAAGAATATCAAAGTTGGTGCCAATCTGATTTTCCAAAAGAAAACTGTGCATGCTCCAGTCATTGCTAATGGATTAGAGACATTGTTTGGTCAGATATCTGTTATAACTGAGATGTGCCAGGATTACATTCAAAGAAAACAAGGCATGGGGAAGGGAACTGATGAGGAGACTGGGGGCATGATGGGACAGACTAATAAGGATGATGTAGTTACTAATACTAATACTGGGACACCATTAGGTGAAGTAGGGGGAAATGACCTTGCCAATAACATACAGGGACCAATTAATGCATCTGCTAAAAATCTTGCAAATGCATCAAAGGCTCAAAAGATTTTGCCTTTGTGCAATATAGTTAAGGTCACTGATAACTCTGGCATTTTACATGCTAAGATTCATAAGTCATTCACCACCCCTTACTTAGAGTCTTTATATAAACATATGACTAAATTTTTATTAGAGCATCATCTTGTGATTAAAGAACTGAAAAGAGCATTTTGCCTCTATGAACCAGATTTTGAGGATGTAGAAATTATTTTATTTGAACTTTTTACATGCCAGGAACATAAAAATTTTATTGAGCTAACTAGAAAAGATTCGTCATTTATGAGCTGGCCAGAAGTTTTTAAGGATCTGGATTTTTATAATCCAAGATCAATAGCTTATCTAAGAAAATGCCATGAGGACCTATTGCAGGGAATGAAGCAATTGTCAGAAAGACCCAATGCATGGGGAAAATTTGACAGATTATCCCAAGATAAAAATGAACATCCAAGCTCATTTTTTGATCGTCTTATTGAAAAAATTGAGGGACTGTTAGGTTTTAGCCCTGATTCAAAAGAATCTGAAGCACATGTGAGGAGACAATTTCTCAAGGGTTGTGATAAGCACTTGAGGGATTTCTTCAGTAATTATTACCCTAAGTTTCACACCATCTCACTTAATGAACTTAGAGACACTACCACCTATCTTCATGATAACGAAGTAGATCAAGAAAAAGAAAAGAAGGATCTAAAGAAAAAGCTCCAAGAGACCTCTGACATATTAAGGCAGAAAGAATTAGAGGAGGTTAAGAACCTGGCTAAAATTAAGACATTTAACAGACAAATGACACAGTATAGACAGACACCCCAAAGTCAACAGAGGGTGCAAAGAGATACCAGGACTTGTTCTTGTCAAGGACACATAGTAAGAAACTGTCTAATGAAACATCGCTATGAACAGGGCCAAAATAAGAGAGGTGTGAAGGGTCAAAATGCATACTATCAGGGACAAGTATATAATAACAAAAACTATTGGAGACAGAACTCCAATAGCAAGCAGTGTTGCTCTCACTGCAGATTTAGAACAGGAGACCCCAGACCTGAAATCCATGGAAGCAGCTATAGCTTCTGTAGCAAAACCCCATTATTCAGAAGTTGTAGCGAGAAATAATCATTATACTGCATGATGCCAGGCTCTAGCATTATATATAAAAAAGAGATGAATTTGTGAGGTACCCCAGTGAGAAAACATGAGGGCATAAGCATAAAGAGCAAAAAGGGAGATGGTAGAAAGTAAAAAGAAAACTTTAAAATTTTAGTGGTGGAGAAAAAGATAGTTGGGCAAGATGCCAAGGCAAGCAACTGAAGTATAAAACAAAAGTCTAGAATTGAGGTGGAAAATGAAATTGCACAGATAATAGCAGACATGAAACATGACATTTATGGTTCACAATACATGGGCACACAAAACTGCATGGAGAAAAGCAAGGAACAGATTAAATCCTTTTTGGAAATTTTTTTAGCTTTCAGAATGTATCTAGACAGTGGAAGAACAAACAGGACTAACAAATCTTTCAAACAGCAACTTAAGCATCCAGACCATTCTGACAAGATGGCCAAATGAGACATTGTTGCAAGACACTTTTGAGCTGAAACATTTATACATCTAAGAGGGGAATGAAAGGAAAATGAGGGGAGGACTAACTTAAATCCAAAAGCCAAAGACTTTTACCCATGAAATCCTATAAAGCTTAAAGATATCAGTCCTGGGGATGGGTTTAGCACAGATCAATATCAAACTTCTAATGACTTTATATTCACTGAACCAGAGACTGCAAAACAATGTAAGGGAGTGGGAGCAGAAGAGTCTTTGATAGAGAAACATCATCCAAGCAGTTCTCAAACTGAAATTAACACAAACACAAACTTTTCCTCTGAGCAAGTGGTTAGCTCAAAGACAGTCATGGTCCAAAGTGATACGGAGCTAGTTAATAATACTGAATTGAATGGGGATGGAATAACTAAAGAGGGGATGGTAGATTTCACTGTAACATCTATAAAACCTGAAACATCTACTCGTGATACAAGTGCATTACAAACCCTGGGCAAGAAAGTAAAGATGATAATAGGAAATCTGCTTATGTATATATATATATATATATATATATATATATATATATATACATATATATATATACATATGTATACATATATACATATATATATATATACCATAATAGGTAATTTACAAGAAACTCCAGAACCATATCTTGGGGCAGAAGTGGGAGAAGAAAACTACAAACCTCTCACTGATATAGGGACAAGTGGATCTGTATTGAAGTCATTCCCAGAAGATACCACCATAGAGGGTATGGTTTCTATGTCAACAGATTCACAAGAGGGAGTAGATAAACAAGAACCTGATCCAAAAGATATGGTAGAACCTGTGCACTCTAGTCGCATAATAGCAGATCCGCAAGAAGCAGTAAACCCACAAGAATCAAATTTGTCACCACAGAACTCAGAATTAGAGCATATTACTGGGTAACATATAGAAAAAGAATTGGGAAATACAGAAATCACTGAAACAGGGTCAGACCAAGACACAAAACCTGGGTTAACAACACCTGACACAGAATTACAACAGGTCACTGAACAAAAGCTAATGAAAGATCTGGAGAGTATAGAAATCAGTGACCAAGAGTCAGACTCAGACCCAGATGATACAGAACCAAATGGTACAATAATAGTTGAACAAAACAGTGATGAAGAACAGGAACCCTATGAGTACATTAAGCTTTATGATAAAGTTCACAAAGATTTAGATGACCGGGACACAAATTGGCATAGTGAACACCTGGATTCAGAACAACCAATTTATTCTGATTCTGATTCTGATGAAGCAATTGAAAACATAGGAAACTCTTTATCAGTAGAAGAAATACCGTATATTGCAGGAGTCAATAGTTATGAAGAATTTTGTAAGAAATATGACTTAGGGGACAGTGATACCGAATTGGAAGCAATATCATAGAGAACTTGGTCCCAGGACTGGTTTGAGTTCTATAGGGCAGCAAACAACACAAAACCTTATAAGAACTCAGATTGATACTAGGCATAAGATCTGACACATGATCCACGAAGAAACTTTAATCAAATCAGAAAAACCCCTAAGCCCATAGTGACAATCCCGTGCTGGAAAAAAAAAAACTGAGACAAGTCCATAAACCCCAGTATATGTAGATGAAAAACATCGAAGATGCTATTGGAGCATCTTACCCAAACAAAAGTAATTACATGGAACCGAAACAGAATAATGCCCAAGACAGATAGTATAAATTTGGGTTAGTTAGATCAGGGAGGATTAGTGTAGCCTGTGAAACACAGGAGAAATGGTTCCTTGTAGAACCCGGGAGTTTATTTGGGTGTATTTAGAATCCCTTAGAATGATTAAACCTATATATGAATTTCAATCTCAAACCTAGGTTAAAATATCATTAACCTCTACAATCAACCACAAAGGAATAGAATAATCACCTTACAATCACACATTAAGACAGTTACCCACATTCATTACATAAAAAGAAAAATCTCACTTTCGCACATGAGAATGGCACAAACATCCTATATAAATTTTCACTCACATGCATCAAAATATTCACTCTTACATGTATGCACATGTTAATCTTATACACACACATGATCCTATAGTTCCAGATACCTGAGATCATCTTTCAAGGTGAGATGACAGGCAAGTATGTATCCTGTAAAGGAGAAGGCACTCTGGACCTGTGACAAACTTCAAGCATCACCTAGGGATGGAAGTTACACGGACAACTGGAAAGAACTTTGAATCAAAGACATTATGGGGAATGAACTTCAGGAAAATGGGTCACATAAGATTAATCGCTGATCATCTTAGCTTCACATGTAGGGAAGTACATCCACGTATACATTGGAATAAATATGCATTCACCACGACATATTTAGAACACGAACAAATTTCACCTTGACATTAGGGACTGTACCTTAAATAAGGACAACCCATGAATTGTATATCTGTAAATAAATCTCTACTACCTGAAGATATATATGTATATATGTATTTAAATAACATGTGACATATATAAATGTATAAAAATAGCAGACATGTATATATACACATATATATAGCATAATAATGATCTAATCCAGTAATATAGATAGAAAGGAGAAATAAAATACTAACCGTTAATAGACAGGGACAGAGTAGTTTAAGGTGGAAAAGGGAATATTGTAACTAGAGGTAACATAGGGACAGAATAAATCAGATTTCATTAGATACAAGTTAATATATATCTATATCTATAAATGTTATGAATTATTACATTGGAATTAGCATTATATAAGGCATATGAAAGTTCAATTTTACTTAAGATTTAAATTTTATATTGATTGCAATAGGAATGACTTTTGTATTAAGAAATTGTTATATTGTAAAAATTTTGTTGGCACATAATCCTAACCCTCTTCCCACAACTCAGTCTTAGCATAAGAAAGGAATTTAGATTAGCAAATAGACAGATTATGATAAGATTTATTATTTTGGGAGAGGGGAGATTAGATGGGAACAATAAGTAGCATAGATAGATTATAATAGATATAGAAGATAAGTAACTGGCGTGGGCCAGGGTGGCACCACGCAAACAACAGGAAATGGAAGATTTATGACAGAGGCTGGCACTTGTAAAAATGGAGACTTGAATCCAGGACTTCAATCCCCAGAAGTCCTTACTTCACTTCCCCAGAATGCTTTGTAATCTCACTGAATTCTCACCTGGGCCAAGAGCAAATTATTATTTAAAGGAGTTCTCCGCCTACTGAGGGTCTCTTTTCTACTTCTGCTTTGGAGGAGACGTGTCTCTCGTGAGGTGAGTGAAATTGAATTGGGCCTCTTGGCCCACCTAGCATGTACCTTTCTTATTCTGTATTTTCTTTAATCCTTAACCTTTAATAAACCTCTAAAAATATACTACTCCTTGCAGAGAAAAACTAATTTCTAATTGTCCCAGCTTCCCCCCAAATTTTTAATCTTTACACACTAGAGAAAAAAGTGCCAGACTGAAGAGTATGTGAAATTGATCACCTCCATGGGGGAGGGGCCCCAGGAATGGATTCTGGAGGAAGAGAAGACTCTGGCTGGGAGAGCAGTGGGTCTCTTGGTCTTAAGACACTGAAGAGAGAAGGTGGGAAAAATATTTTCTTCTGAAGGTTACCCAGTTTTCCTGCTGGTGACTGGAAATCTTTCCCCCCAACACTTCCCAATTGAAGGGACTTCTGAAGATAAACTTGAGCAGACTTTACCTCAGCGGTTGCTGAGTGTTGTTGCCCAGCGGTGAGTCAACCGGACTTTCTCTCAGGGGGCTCAGGCTGCCAAGGCCTGAGTTCCCCCCAAACTCGAGGAGGGAGGAAAAGAGTTTAGATAGAGACAGGGACCCCCTTTTCCCACTTTCCTTTTCCTCTTCTTCCCTGCCCATTATTCCTTTTGTATTATCTGATTGAGTTAACATTAAAAGTTATCTGTTCCCCAAGATGAGTGTGAATGAACAGATCAAGGGGAGACCTTTTGGTCTCGAATAGTGGAGGGGGGACAAGAGGGACAAGAGTGAATTGGGGCAAGCAGTTTTAGCTAAGGAGGGAAGGCAGAAGGGGGAAAATCTTCAAACCCCCTTTCCTCTCTCTGAGCCAACCCATTACATCTGCTGTCTCCTCTGTACCACACTTTGTGGAAGGGGGTTCTCCTCTCTTTCCCCCTCTTCATACAGAAACTTCAAGCTTCCCTCAGGGCACAAAAACTTCCCTCATCATTTTATCTTTTTTTTTAAACACTCCTCTCATTTGACGATATCAGAGCATTTTTTCCTGATGATTTCTTTTTTTTTTAAACCCTTACCTTCCGTCTTGGAGTCAATACTGTGTATTGGCTCCAAGACAGAAGAGTGGTAAGGGCTAGGCAATGGGGGTCAAGTGACTTGCCCAGGGTCACACAGCTGGGAAGTGGCTGAAGCCAGATTTGAACCTAGGACCTCCCGTCTCTAGGACTGGTTCTCAATCCACTGTGCTACCCAGCTGCCCTCTTCCCTGATGATTTCTTATAATTTTTCCAGGTTGTTTTTTTTTTTATCAAGATGTTCAGGGGGCAACTGGTAGCTCAGTGGATTGAGATCCAGGTCTAGAGATGGTAGGTCCTAGGTTCAAATCTGGCCTCAGACATTTCCCAGCTTTGTGAGCCTGGGCACATCACTTGATTCCCATTGCCTAACCCTTACTACTCTTCTGCCTTGGGACCAAGACACAGTATTGATTCCAAGATGGAAGGTAAGGGTTTAAAAAAAATAAAAAAGACTTTAAAGTATTCTGATGATTTTTAGATTACCTCTTCTGGATCTATTTTCCAGGTCATTTGTTTTTTCCAACCAGGTATCTCATATTTTCTTCTATTGATTTTCTTATTTCCTGACTAGATTCCATTTGCTACATTATAATTTTTAGGAAGTTGTTTTCTTTCCCAAAGTTTTGTGTTTCCTTTTCCATTTGGATAATTCTACTCTAAAAGATTTTTTTCTGTTGTTTTTTGAGAGCCTCTATTTTCATTTGTCTCATTCTAGTCTGTAGGGTATTGTGTTCTTCAGTGAATTTTTCCCAAACTATTGATTCTATTAATTCACTTATTATTTGATTTTTTAAACTTCTTTTCATGTTCTTCCAGTCTTTCTTTTAAGGCTTGACATCCTTTCATATTTTCCTTTGAAGCTGCACATGTTTCCTTTTTGGCATGGTTCTTTTCTGAGTTCATATTTTTATTTTCTCTGTCACCAAAGTAATTTTCAGGTTTTTCTTTGTCTTTTGCTCATTTTATAGGTTTAATATTATTCTTTTTTGTTGTTACCTTATCTAACTATTGAGTATCCACTTTACTTCTGGGGTAGAGGAAGCACAGTTTCAAGCTAGCAAAGTAGTCTTTTCTAGTATTTGGGATACACCTGACTGTGTTTGAGTCTCACTAAGTGTCTTTAAAGTAAGTGTCCCTGCTGGCTTTCTGTGGGTTTCTTGTACCTGCTTTGGTCAGCTAGATTCTTCTCCCTGTGCTACCACTTTGTTGCCATAGGTCATATACTTAGGTTGGGCTGGTCCTCCATTCTGCCACTTCATTGACTCTGACCAGGTAGCAATGCATGTGGTTGGTCTAAGTTTGAGATTACTATCCCTTTTTACCACAATGAGATGTGTCCATTCTGTTTTCTGTTGTTTTGAGGTGATTTATTATTGATCGGGGCGGTGGATGGATTTGGGAAGGTAGAGCATCCTTTGCTTTGCCATATTAGCTTCTAGCATGTAACTCGACTACATAAAATTTAAACTGCTATGCTTAATGTTAAAGTCCATCATAATTGACACCAATATACCTTTCCAATAAATATTCATTGAGTCAACTATGTTCAAGGCAATACACTTGATTCTGTGGAATGTAAAGGGAAATGAAAGTCATGGTTCTACTCCCAAGGAGCTTGCGTCTAATTGGAGATATGAAGCAAATGGAAGAAAGGACATTAACAATATATGACAGAATATATGATGAATCAACAAATACTATAGGAATTCAGGAAAGGCTGTGACGAGAAATTCAAGTTGGGTCTTGAGGAATAGGAACTTTAGATAGTCATGATAGTTGGGGAACATATAACATTTTTGTGGTTTTTTTTGGGAGACATGCAACTTTTGATGCTGCTATCTCCACTGCTCTGAGAAGTCCTAGATACCTGAGTCTGTAGTCTAGTTGCTGTTTCAGAGTGGGTCCACCCCCAAGTCAGAAAACCAGCTGCAAATTCCTGAGAAAATGAAAGAAGGGGCCAATTGGAAGGCCTGTGTTCTATGAGGAGGAAAAGGAGAAAAGAACATGTTCCCTGAAATTAGTGCAAACTCCTGGTCTCTTTGGGTTAGTGGTAGCTCTGATGTGCAGGAAATAATAAATTTTGAAGGGGAGGGGGAAGAAATTGGAGATAGGAAGACCAGTGAGAAGTGTGTTTCAGTAGTTTAGGCATAAAATAATAAAAATATGAATCAAAGTCTTATATGTGGAAATGCTAAGGAAATCATGGAGGCTATGCACAACAAATTAAAACTAGATGAGGGAGGAAGGGGTTAGAGAAGATGTATTTAAGTGTAACACTGAAGTTTTGATCCTGGATAGCTGGAAAAATTGCTCCTTCCATGCTATCTACATTTACACTCAGGTTTCTTCATTCTCTAACCACCACCACTACAACAACAACCCTTTGTTAGCCTGAGAAGGTTCTCGGATAATACTAGAAGTAAATGCCCAAGTCTTCTGCCTCTACTTTCTTCCCTTCCTCTTATTCCTCTTTTAGTTTTGGAACCCAACCTCCTGCCTATCCTCACTTTGATAAAACAATTCTCTTTCACGTTATCAGAGATCTCTTAACTGTCAAAGGCAGTGACTTTTTCTTTTGAGCCTTATCCCCCTTTGGTTTATCTATAACTTAGAAAAGGAATGGCCACACCTCCTTATAGAAACACAGATTATCATTAGAAGAACAGACCTCTGAGGCCATCTGATCCAACTTTTACCTAAAGAAGAATCTCCTCAACACTATTCCCAATATGGCTTAAATTCTAGGGCTTCTCAGCTTCCTCAATCTCAAGAGAGGGAGAACCTTATCATCATTACACCACCACTAGCATTTATGTAGCTCTCTAAGGTCTGTAAAGCATTTTATATACATATATACATATATATTATTTTCGAGAAAGATATGATCTCTCAAATCTACTGTTCCTTATCTCTACACAAATGGCCACCATCCTTTGTAGTTTAGGCTTTCACCACCTCACATTTGGATTTTTATAATGGCTTATTTTTTCAACCCTTACCTGCCTTCTAAGAATCAATACTGAGAACTGATTGTAAGGTAAGAGAGTAGTAAGGTCTAGGGACTTCAGTTTAAGTGACTTGTCTAGGGTCACATAGTTAGAAAGTGTCTGAGACCAGATTTGAACCCAGTACCTCCCATCTCTAGACCTGATTCTTTAAATAATGAGCCACCTAGTTTCCCCTTAATAATTTCTTAATAGATCTTCCTGCTAAGTCGTCTTTCCCCTCTCCAATCCATTCTCTACATGAACTCTAAAACAATTTTATGAAGGTGCTGGACCAACATATAATCCTCTGGTTTTAAAAATGGCAGTGATTCCCTTTTACCTCTAGGAGAAAATACAAATCCTTGTATTTTGTCCTTGTATGAAGGTGCCATAACCTTTAAGAAATCTCTCCAAATTTTAGTCTTTCCTTCCTTCTCATAATTCTTTGTGATTTGCTTATCTGTTTATATTTTGTATCCCCCCATACCCACTACTCTACTACCCTTAAATGTAAGTTTCATGAGGACTGTTTTTTTATTTTTATTTTAGCATTCCCAGCAACTAGTATATAGTACCCATTCAATAAAAAAGTGGTTGAATTGAATTGAGAACTTTGGCAGATAGTACTACCACCTCTCCAACTCTCATTCACAAGTTGGGCCCTTTGGGTGACAATGAATCCAATTCAAGCAAATCTGCCAGGGCACACCTTTAAAATTGTTACTCATGAACCCCTCACCCCCATACACACACACTGAGGCATTTAGCTTGAATTGTCACCCAGATGAAACAATTATCTTAAAACAAAAGCATTTACTGAAATGGCATAGCTAGAACTAATAATGACGCATTCCCACCCTGCCTTCAACCTGGACTATACTCTCCGCAAATGTACATGTCATCAATTGAAAGAGTAGGTACATACATAGAGAAGCACACGTGCAAGGAAACCCCATGGCCAAAGCAACTCACACTTCTAGCACTGCAGGGTCCTTGTGTATTGTTTTTATGGTGTGCTCACATCACTCCCTTTGAGCACAGTCTCTGCTGGTTTCTCTGGTCATGCTCTCTGCTGGCTGTAGGCTTCTATTGGGTGAGTTGCTTCAGTGTAGATGCTATTATAGGAAGTGTAGGAAAGAGAAATCCCACAAGACTTCTCCCTTCTCCCAATTATTACAGTCTGGAAGAATCATAGAAGAAAAAAAGGCAAAGAGCAATCGCTCTCAAGGGCTAGGTTCTTCCATCGTACCTGGTTTTCTTTTTTACTGACAGAGTTGACTTCTTAGAAAAGATCTGTCAAGCTGACTAGCTTGCTTCTTTTTTTATTTTTTTAAACTCTCACCTTCCATCTTGGAGTCAATACTGATTGGTTCCAAGGCAGAAGAGTGGTAAAGGTTAGGCAATGGGGATTAAGTGACTTGCCCAGAGTCATACAGCTGAAAAATGTCTGAGGTCAGATTTGAACTCAGGACCTCCCATCTCTAGGCCTGGTTCTCAATCCACTGAGCTACCCAGTTGCCCCCTAGCTTGCTTCTTAAAAGCCCACCAAGGGTGTGGCCACTGGCAAGGTGATCTGTTTCCATTAAGATGATGGAGAAATTTTCACATACTTATTAAAGATAGAATGAAGTAGAAACAGTCCTTTACACTTCTTTTAGAAGTTGAGAATGAGCCACTGGTACTTTCATAACCTTTATAGTGAATAGCCCATTCAGGGTGTGCGATGCTTAAGGTCTCAGCCTCATGTGAGGTACAAAATGATCCACTCAACATTTTAAAAGGAACATCTTGTATAAGGTGAAAGCATAACAACAGGAAATCATAAAGGGACAAATATTTACAACCCATTGTCAGTTATCTTCCTTTATATACTTTAATTGCATTAAGTAGACTGGGCAGACTAATTTAATATGCATCAATCAAGGCAGTTAGGTGGCTCAGTGGATAGAGAGCCTGATCTAGAGATGGGAGGTCCTTGGTTCACGTCTAGCTTCAAACATTTCCTAGCTGTAAGACCCCGGATCAATCACTTAACTCCAATTTCCCAGCTCTTACTGTTCTTCTTCCTTGGAACAGATTCTTAGTATCTAAGACAGAAAGTAAAAATTAAAAAAAAAAAGAACATACTATGTTCCAGGTACTATATACTAAGTACTAGGGATACAATGTCAAAAATAAAATACTCCTTTCCCTTAATGTCTTTAGTTATATTTGGGGGTGGGGTGGGGTTATGCAATACGAACATGGTTAAGTATATATAAAATATATACAATCTAAATACAAAGTCATATTTGGGGAAGCAAAGGTATTAGCAACTGGAAATATTAGAAGACGCTTCATGTAGTAGATGGCCCTTGAACAGAGTCTTTGAAGAAGGTAGGAATTCTGTGAGGTGATGGTTAGGAAAGAGTTGATACCATGTATCTTGAATTAAAATGAATGAATGCAGTTACATAGTACATAGGAATGTTTCCCTTCTAGACATCTATTAAAAATCTTTATGAAGGTCATCTATGTAAGAAGAGTGTTGACAGGAAACAAGTAGGCTTTTGCAAGTAATGTTCTACGATGGACCACCATCACGCAATTGACTAAAAGATATAGAAGACAGAAGATCCCATTGTGGTTATTTTTTTCATGATTATGAAAAAAGTATTTGATTATACCTTGCTTTATAGACTCACAAGATATCTCACATCATAAACTGAGATCATTTAAGATTCTTTGGAAGATGTAACAAGAGAAGTAACACTGTCCCCCAAATTGACAATAGATGATGATATATAAAAGCCAACAACATACTGAAAAACATATAAATACAAAATTAACATGTAATACATAAATATAATATATAAGCTCACTATATAAATCACAGACAGATATACTTGGGGACCCAAAGTGCCAAAATCTGCTCAGGAAAACAAACTTCTCTCATGTAGAGATGCATTTACCCACATTAGCTATTTATATATAAGCAGAAAGGTAGGATATTGAACAGTGCTAGACTTGGAATCAGGAAGACCTGAATTCACAACCTGCTTTACTATCTGTGTGACCCTGGAAAAGTCACTTAACCTATGTTTGCTTCAGTTTCCTCATCTGTAAAAATGGAGATAACAATAACACCTTCCTCCCAGGGCTATTGTAAGAATTGAATAAGATAATATATGCAAAATGTCTTTGCAAAACATATATGTATGTATGTATATGTACATGTACATACACAATGTACACATAAATTATATACATTAAACATCTCCATAATATTAATATATCTCCACAATAGTATAGACTACATGTGTATGTATTTATATTTTATTTGACTACAGAATTTCTAAATATTCAGTTTGCCTCAGTTTCCTCATCTATAAAAATAGAGCTAATAAGAGCCCCTTCCTCCCAAGGTTGTAGTAATAATGAGAAGAGATAATGTTTGTAAAATATCTTTGGAAAACACATATGTATATACATGGATTTGTATGTACAATATATAAAATATATATTACACATACATACTATATATCAATACACACATAGATGGTGTACATCAACTATCTCCACAATAATGTGTACCATCTATGTATATATTTGTTTATGTCTTTACCTCTATTTCTACTTATGTATTTCTACATATTTCTATTTATTTTTTAGATTCACAAGTTTGGGTACACCTGTGGGAAAGAAGATGAATATTTAATATTGTTTAAATAGGGCAGGGATGGCGGCAAAGCAGCCCAATTCTGATGTTACCTTTCGTTTAAGAAAATACGTACATAGGTAGAGGTGAAACAGTAATAAGTGTCCAAGGAGCAAGAGGCTCACGAAATTCAGCAGCAATGTGATCACTGCCAAGGTCAGGAGCACAATGGGAGACGTGGTCACTGGAATCAAAGGAAGGAACGACAGCCATACGTTGGAAGGATGGTCTAACAAGGCAAGTGAGAAGAGAGAGTGTGGAGATTAAATTCATCTCTTTAAAAGTCAAACCACATTAGACACAATTTCTTTTTTTTTTCTTTTAACCCTTATCTTCCATCTTAGGATGAATACTATGTATTGGTTCCAAGGCTGAAGAGCAGTAAGGGCTAGGCAATGGAGGTTAAGTGACTTGCCCAGGGTTACACAGCTAGGAAGTGTCTGAGGCCACATTTAAACCCAGGACCTTTTGTCTCTAGGCCTGACTCAATCCATCGAGCCACCCAGGTGCTGACACAATTTCTAATAAAGAGCCAAAGATCACTGAACCCATCTTCTTTGGGAGTGAGATTTATTTCCCTCTATTCCCTTTCTAAACATGTTATGCTCAAACAGAAATCTTAATGGTTCTCCCCACCCCATTCCAGCCCAAATCTTAATGAGCTTGTCATATTGGCAGACTTTTTACATACCTAAAATTTGAAAATTCTTGAAATCCCACCTATTTCAGAAATCTTTCACAGATGGCTTAACGACACTAAAATTAACTTGCATTTGTCTAGTGCCTAAAGGTTTGCAAAGTGGTGTGAAAGTGAAGTCATAGCTTCTTCCAGCTTTGTCCTGTTTTCCTGGAGGATCACCTCACTAAATATCTTCTTGCTTATTCTACTTTTAAGGTGATGTAATATCAGACTATCTAATTTATCTACTACTTCAGACTATCTAATTTATCTACTACTCTGTCTGCTTCTAGTTTCTCTGTAGACTATTTGGGGTGGTGGGTTGTTTTTGTTTTTTTAATCCTTATCTTCTGTCTTAGAATTAATACAGTGAGAAGAAGCTGGGTGGCTTATTGGATCAGGCCCAGAGATGGGAATTCCTGGGTTCAAATCTGGCTTCAGATACTTCCTAGATGTGTCACCCTGGGCAAGTCACTTAACTCCCATTACCTAGTCCTTACTGCTTTTCTGCCTTAGAACCAATACATAGTGTTGATTCTAAGAAGGTAACTGTTTAAAAAAATTAATACAATGTATTGATTCTAAGGCAGAAGAGTCATAAGGTCTGGGCAATGGGAGTTAAGTGATTTATTTACCTGTCACACAGCTAGGAAGTATCTAAAGCAAGATTTGAACCTAGGATCTCTTGTTTATAGGACTGGCTCTCAATTGACTGAGCCACCTAACTATCCTTTGCAGGCTTTTTTTAGGCAATGCTGCCTTAGCTTAGATTATGTCTGGATTGCAGGGGTATTATCTGTACTCTATCTCATACAGTGTCCATATGAATAGGTGATTAAGAAATTATTTTCAAGTGATGATGTTGATTATTTGTTGATGTTTAAGAAAAAAATACCATGAGGAATGTTAGAGGTATGTATGGGTCAGTATTTAGCTTTGAATATTTAAATTGAGGTTCTGATACAAATCATAAGGAAAAATATTCAAGCATAAGTTATAGTCTATGATAAATACATTTTTAAAATCTTAGTAAAGCATTTTATCTTAGCATGGTTTTCAAAAGTTAATTTCTTGGGTGTGGGGGCCCTAAGCTGGGTGGTTCAATGGATTGGGAGCCAGACATAGAATAATAGGAGGTCCTGGGTTCAAATATGACCTTAGACATTTCCTAGCTGTGTATCCCTGGGCAAGTCACTTAACCTCCATTGTCTAGTTCTTACCACTCTTCTGCCTTGGAACCAAAACACAGAACTGACTTTAAGGCAGAAGGTAAGGTGGTGTGTGTGTGTGTGTGTGTGTGTGTGTGTGTGTGTGTGTGTGTGTGTGTGTGTAAGTCTATAGCTGGAAAGGACTTTATAGGTCATAAAATTCAACTTCTTTTTTCAAGTGAAGAAATGAAGGCATAGAGGATTTTAAAGTGACTTGTCCATAGTCACATAGATAGTAAGTAGCAAAACCTAGATTGTTGGATTTCAGTAAAGTAGAATTGTTGAATTGATTGTAGAGCTTTAGAATTTTTTGTAACCAGGGAAAGTATCTCAACTTGAACCTAGAGCAGTGATGGGCAATCTTTTGAGTTTGGTGTGTCAAAATTCGCCAAAAAAGCTAGCATAACTAAGGTGGTGTGTCACTTTGAGAAAAAAAAACATAATTATGCAATATTCATATTTAAATAACAAAAATATATAATTATAAGATATAACTGTATTTAATAAACCAAAAACTAATTATTTAATGTACTTGCTTAGTGACTTCTTTGTCCATCTGTCAGTTGGTTTCTTTTGTTGGTATTGATATTATTTAACTTGTGTGGGGTGCCCTGAACTAAGATAAGTGAGGGGGAGGGGAATTCTTTAACTAACCTGCCTATCAGTGACTTTTTTGTTGCTGAATTTCATTGGCTAAATCTTCAGTTGAAGTTTGATATTTTGTACACTTCAAACCCAAGCAAGTGCTACTAACTATCTGTCAATCTGTTTCTTTGTTTTGGTTTTGATATTATTTAATGCTGAGAATAAGGTCTCAGAAAAGTACATAGAGGGAAAAATTGTGAGTAAAGCCCTTGCTATATTTTTCAGGGTGCTAAAATGTCTGGTAATTGGTTCCAGGCACTCCTCAGTTGCACATGGGCTGGAACCTGACCCAGTCTTCTGTGGGCCCAGCCCCATCCCTCCCTCACCCTCTCTAGCCAGCTGGCCCAGGTCTCTGTGAGAACAGTGGCTGCTGCCCACCAGCCTGCCTGCCCACAAGCCTTCTGCACAAGCACTCCTTCCCCTGACCTCACAGGAGCCCCATATGCCCCAACTACCTGGTATATACTGCCCACTGTACACCCCCATTTTCTCCTTCCCCCACCCCTCCTCTGCCAGGCCAGCGCATGGCCACAGTCACAGCTGCAGGCCCACAGCTCCCTGGGCAGCTCCTGGACCTTGAGGCGCACTGAGCCCTCATGAGGCTGTGTGTCACCAAAAATGGCTATGTATGTCAGTGCTGACACACATGTCATAGCTTTGCTATCATGGATCTGGAGTAATTGCAAGAAACAGAGTCTAATATTGGGGGTAAGTTTCAATAGTGACTCTCAGACATTCATAGAAGGTCATACTTTATGGGATGAGAATGGCTGGGTAGGGCAATGGAAGAGTTCTCCCTTGCCTACCATATGGCAGCTTCCTATTTGAATTATTCTTGGTAATTATGTGACAAACTCTTGTTTCTATTCTGCTGAAAGACTGAAATTACTATCAGTTTTGTTTTTTTAAATGTGGCATCTTGGGACAAAGGTCTGTTGTCCAGCCTTAGTTATATCTCTAATTGGTACTACTTTGGTGGGGGTATGATATATGGGGTGTTCAGGATAGGACTATCACCTCTGATGTGAGGGTTTGCTGAGCCCTTTTCAGGGGTTGTCATCTAATTGGTATTACTAGAAATTATCCAATATCAACTTTTTTCTTTTATCCTTTTTTTAAACTGTTTCAACTTTTACCTCCTTCTTTGCAACTGCCTTATAACCTACAATAAATAAGATTACACTTTTTAAAGACATTTAACTTGTAACCCCCTCCTCCTCTAATAAGAAATAATGGGGTATCTCCTTTTGAAGGTAGATAAATTATTGAACCCTGTAGAAAAAAGGTGAGGAGAAGAGTCCTTAACTTATAGTCAGACATGTTAAAAATATGCGCTTGGATATTTTTGTTTGTTTGTTTTGGTGATCATTGGCTATACTATTGGCCAACCATATTCTTTAAAAAACAATAAGAAAGCTCTTCATAAAGGCACTCAAATAACTGTGTCAGAAGATAGTTTGATGTATTCCAATCAACAGAAATATGGCAGACCTCCCATCTGGAATTTATCAAACATTGAATGGAAAATGAGAATGTTTGGGTGGTCAGTACTTTGCTTCAGAAATGAACTTAGCACTTGAGGGTCAGTCACCAGGGTCAAAGGATCATGGTGATGGGTGTTTATACAACAGTAGCCAAGGAGACTGGTTAAAGGAGCAGAGTAGGAGAGAAAGCCTGTGCCTGGGTATCAGCAGGCATCTTGTGTGCTCCTTGTTTTCTGCCCTGACCCTTAGGCAACTCTGGGGAGATTATCTCCAAATACAATGCCTGTCGACTTGTGGCTGAGAGTATTTTTTATTAGGATACTTAATAAAGCAACAACCTGTTTTTTAAGCACGGACAGGTAGATGTTACTTATACTCAGGATTTGGTTTTGTCTCAGGGGCTGGCTCCATTTGGTACCTTGATCCTTGGGGAGAGCATTTGGGTCTGTACCAGTGGACTTTGCAAGTAAGGGAAACTTCCAAGAGAGAAAACTCATTCTTATCAAACCAGGTTGCCATCTCCTCTATAATTTCTAGTGTTAGAGAGCTACCTAGATTACTAAGAGATTAAGGGCCTTGCTCAAGGTCACACAACTTGGATGTGTCTGGCACAGACAGAGATTAATTAATGCTTCCTCACTGTGTCAGAGTTGGGACTTGAACCTAGGTCTTCATGACTCTAAGGCCAACTAGCTATTGACTATACCATATTGCTTTTCTGCTCCCTAGCAGTAGCCAAATAACCTGTTGTGAACTGATGGGAAAATGGAATTTCCAAGTGATATTCATAGCATTTTAGTTAGATGAAATCTCAGAGGTCCCCTCCTTCAATCTTGTACCTGAATTAGAATTCTCTCTACAAAACCTGACAACTCCCAGTGAGTAACCTGAACTTCATTTAAGTCTCTTGTTTCTCTGAAAGCCTTTCCCAATCCTTCTTAATCCCTTCTGTTTGTTAGTTATTTCTTTGTTATCCTGTATGTGGCCTGCTCGGTATATATTTGTTTGTATGTTGTTTTCTCCTTTAGAGTGTAAGCTCCTTGAGGGCAGAAACTGTCTTTCACTCATTATCAGCCTGGGCTTTAGCATGTCTGGTACATAGTAGGTGTTTAATAAATGGTTACTGAATGAATGGATTCATCCTGTATATTGCCTGCATTGTCAATATTTATTTGCATGTTCTCTTTCCCCCATTAGGATGTAAGCTCCTTGAAAGCAAGGACTCTCTTCTGCCCCTTTTGGTATTCCCAGTATTTAGCCCCAGTAGGTACTTAATAAAAGTTTATTGACTGATTGATAATTGAAAACCTCAAGTAATAAGGAGTCCATTATTTCCTGAGGCAGCCCATTCAACTTACGGCTAGTTCTAGTATCCTTTTGTCAAACTAAAATCAAATTCTCTAAAATTTACGGCATCACAAGATGGTAGGATTTAGATTTAGTTTGAAAGAACTGTAGGGATCATCTAGTCCAGCCCATCCTTTGACAAATGAAGTGAGGTTTGGTGAGGTGGAAGGATTTGCCTCAACTTAGATAAGTAGTAAGTGGCCTGAATAGGATTTTCCAGTCCGGTCTCTTTGACTCCATATATAGTGCTCTTTTTCACTGAACACTCTAAATATGCTTCCTACCCCTTACTCCTGGCTCTGCCCAGAAGAATTCTAATCCTTTCCCTCAAGAGAGCCTTTGAAATACTTGAAAGCAGCCACCATGTCTTCTGTGTCTGCTTTCTTCTAAATTAGTGGAAGTTTCCTTGTCAGTTTCTTTAAAGTTCTGTTTGTAATATAATAATGTAGGAAACCACCAACATATATGTGGTAACCTGCTTTAGAGCAGAAACCATGCCTTCTACTTCTGGTAGCCCCATCCTCACCAGCGTAAACAGTGCCTTGAACCAAGCAGGCACTCTAGAAGCATTTTTTGATTGACACAGCATAGCTCAAGATGCTTCTGTCTATGTGAGGACAGAAAAACCTTTTAGCAGGAGAGGGCTCATAAAAATGTCAAAAGAAACTGCAATAAGCAAAATTTTTCAAAGTGCTCCCCTCACCCCCGTAAGGAAATGGTTTAGTTACTTCATTAAGGCAAACTGTCAATAGAAACAGATTTTTAAAATGAAGTGGGGTGGGGAAAAAGTCATGTAAATTCACTGTTGGTGGGGCTGTGAATTGGTTCAACTCTTCTGGAAAACACTTTGGAATTAGACAAGGAAAGTTACTAAATTGTTCATGGGGATTCCACCACTGAGATATTCCCCAAGTAGGTTATTGATAAAAAAAAGGTTCAGATGTAAAACAAAACAAAAGCAAAACAAAAAACACCCCAACTGCAGTTTTATTTGTGTTAAGGGGGAAAAAAAACCTAGAGACAAAATATGTCAAATAACTAGGCGGTGGCAAAACAAGTCATAACATGAACATAGTGGAATTGGATGGGTATGTGTTTTTCTTTTTCTTTTCTTTTTTCTTTTTGGAGGAGAGTAGAGAAAGACCAGATTCATAATTTCATTGCTATAGGAAAATTTGCTCTATGAGGAAATTCTATTAGAGCTGATCAATAGTTATTCTACTACATCCTTTTAGAGAGTTTTCCGGGGTACCAAGTGACTTATCCAAGGTCACACAGTCAGCGTGGGTCAGAGGCAGGACTTGAACTTGAGTATTCTTGACTCCAAGGCCAACTTTCTATCCATCAAGTTATATTATCTCAGATGAGGGCTGTGGAATATTACTGTGTTACTAAGGAATGACAATTGTGAATTCCAAGAAATGTGGGAAGACTTACATGAAGAGATACAGAGTGAAGTTATACAAGGTGATGCAACCACTGGCTCTTTAGCAAAGCCAAAAGAATATTAAACATGATAACTATAACAATGGAAATGATGTCAACATTGAAAAACAACAAAACTGATCAGTTACAATAGGAAATTTTGTGCCATACTGTCAAAGTTAAAGGGCAAACCTTTCCTTTCTGTTAATGATCAATAAATATATATATATACATATATATATATATATATGTTGTGTGTATGTCTGTAAAGGACATGCTTTCTAAACAGATTAGAAATTTTGTTGGAAATTCTTTCTTAAATCAAAACAATGCATCAGGGGGCAGCTAAATGGCCCAACGGATTGAGAGCCAGGTCCAGGGACAGAAGAGCCTGGGTTTAAATCTGATCTCAGATACTTCCTAGCTGTGTGATCCTGGACAAGTCACTTAACCCCCATTACTTAGCCCTTACTCCTCTTCTGCTTTGGAACCAAAACACAGTATTGATTCTGAGGCAAAAAGTAAGGGTTAAAAAAACAAAAATGAAAACAAAACAAAACAAAAAAACAATGCATCAACCAACTGGGGCAAAACAGGAAAATTATTGGGGCAATATGGAGCAAAAATATACGAATGGTTCTCTTCTACATCAGTAGAACCATACTATGTAAGAAGAGCACTGAAACTAACAGTATGAGGCTACTTCCCTGGTCGTTTGGGGTTTTTCTGTCCATGTTGCTTCGGTGGCTTTTGAATTTGAAGCTCACTAGAATGCCCAGATCTTTTTTTACTTGAACTATTATCTAGCCACTATTTTGAGCTTGGAAAAGTGATTAGAAAAAAACAAACAAACAGGTATAAGACTTATATTTATCACTATTAGGTTTCCCCAAGTGCTGGCTAGGCACGTGTCAGTAGTTCGCCAGTGCTGTCCTATGCTATTGAGAGCTTTCTGGATTTTGGACCTGTGATCAATGGGTCAGCTGGCCCTGAAACTTAGTCCTTTAGATTTTTGTTGAGGGTCTACCTGAATTTATGGGTGCTGTCCCCAACACATTATTTGTGAGGATTTAAAATGCATTTTCCCACCCCTACTGCCTGCTGTGTAGGTGCGTCATATCAAGTCATTTGCATCCCAGGAATCTCCAAATAGAAACAACTCTGTAATATTTGTTTTTTAAGAAATTCATTTCATGGTGGGGGGGAGGAAAAGAAAATGATCTATGTCTTTAACGAATAATGCTTGGAAATGATCAAATAAAATATATTAAAAAAAAAAGAAATTCATTTCATCTATGTCATCTTTTTTTTTTTTTTGCATTCAAAAACATTGAGATGGCTCTCCGTGTAGGGCAGGAGAGGGACATAGAGGAGTTATGTGAAAACAAAGTGAAAGTATGATATTTGCTAGGACAAAGAGAATTAGTGGCTTTGATGGTAGGGAAACACACTTGGAACCAGCCAATATTCCTACATGATGTATGGAAGGCTAAAGTTCCATGAGCTTTCTCCCCTTTGGGATTGCCAGGAATCAAAGAGTTAATGAAACTGAGTAAGACTACCCTAATATTTATCAGGTCTGAAGATTTCATCTTAAAGCTACTTGAAAACATCCCTTTGCTTCAATCAAGTTGCTTTCATTGTTCATCTACCTCCTGTTAGGGTGGGGACTCTTGCCAGCGAATGCTAAAAATATCTTTTGGATATCTTTTCAATATAATGTTTCCTATGTATTTTGTCTTGTGCATTTACAAATGTTATTCTGAGAAAGTATCCATCGGCTTCACCAGAATGTAAAAATGGGTCTGGGACACAAGACCAAGAAACCCTGTCTTAGAGTCAAAGAGAATTCAGGAGGGCGGCACATTCAGTTTGGGCATTCCTATTCCTCACTAGTTACTTTGTAATGACAGGAGGAATTTTTTCTCTCCAATTTGATTCAGTTCAACAATCAATTATGAAGAACTTACTCTGGGCAATATAGAAATATATGTATTGCATAAAATAGATTATATACTGCCTAGGGAGGGGTAGTGGTAAGAGAGGGAGGGAGAAAGTTGGAGCCCTAAAATGTCAGAAAATAATTGCCAAAAATTCTTTCTACATATAATTGGAAAAAAATAAACAATAATTGAATGAATTTGAAAAAACAACAAAACCTTATTCTAGATTTAGTGGATAGAGAGCAAGACCTGGATATAGGAGGTCCTGGGTTCAAATGTGGCCTCAGACTCTTCCTAGCTGTGTGACCTTGGGCAAGTCACTTAGCCCCGGTTGCCTAACCCTTACAGTTTTTGTGCCTTAGAACGGATTCTTAGTATTCGTTCTAAGACAAAAGGTAAGGGTTTAAAAAGAATACAAATTTATTTTGGCCAAGGCACTGTGCTAAGAACTGGGTTACAAATTATCCAATCCCTGACCCAAAGAAGATGACAATCTGACAGGAGGGAAGTACATGGCATTTATACAAATAAATATGATGCAGTATATAAAATGCAATAAGAGTATCTAGACGGGATCCAGTCAAAGTACTCTAAGAAGACTCGAAGAGGGAAAAATTACAAATCTAGTCTATAGGTGCAAGGACTGCATGATTCCAGGGTCCAGTTACTCTGTGCAAGATATGGCTGACAGACAGACGGACTATAGTGATTCCTTGAGCTAAATTGGTATTAAAATTGGGTCTTTTCCAGCAACATTTTTTCTTCCTTTATCTTTGCTGATAAATTAGAAATGCAAGCAGAAAATCAAATACCAAATTTCACCTTTATAAACTATGATATCTGGACAAATAATAAAGGTGAGAAAATTAAATGAACTTTAAGAGTAACTGTTAGATTCAGTATTCATATCTAATAGATAAAATCATAGAAAAGGCTAAAACAGAGAAAAGGGCAAAATA
The DNA here is from genome assembly GCF_027887165.1 of Monodelphis domestica. Taxonomy (NCBI): domain Eukaryota; kingdom Metazoa; phylum Chordata; class Mammalia; order Didelphimorphia; family Didelphidae; genus Monodelphis; species Monodelphis domestica. The sequence continues at coordinate 399,342,848 of NC_077229.1, read as the reverse complement.
AATACTCAAACTTCCTCAAACAATCAAGAAGGGGATTGCTATTATGGAACACTTTCCACTACTTAATTGAATCCTTCATAGAGGTAGTGAAAGTTATATTCTTGTAATTCTACAGGGGATCGTGGGCACTCAGAATTAGAGAACTGAACAAATATCTTATGTCATGGTTGGGATGCATCATAGGATGGTGGGAAAAGCACTGGATTTAGAGGCAGAGGACCTAAGTTCAAATCCTATGCCTTCTACTTGCCATTTGTGTGACCTTGGGCAAGTCACTTACCCTCTGTGGACCCCGGATGTTCATCTGTTAAATGAAGGGGTAGGACTAGATGGTCTCTGAGGTCCCTTCCAGCTCTAAATACATGGTCCTATGGTACAAAATATTGAATGAAAAAGTATTTTATAAATGTAAAATGCTAATTAAATGTGATTTATTATTGTATTGTGGTGATACCAATGCAAAGATCGCAGAATAAAACATTAAGAAAAAAATCTATCAGAGACAACTCAACCCACCCAAAACCAAATCAGACAAAACAATCACCACCAACAACAAAATAGTCAGAAAAGCAAATGGGGTTTAACCCAGTGGGGAAGCTATTTTCTTTGGAGGGTTCTTCCCATCCTTTTGACTAAAAGAAAATAGCACATCACTCAAAAAAAGTCCTAAGCACAGATAAAGGTGTTTTTTTCTCATTAAAAAAGCTATCATTGTCTAGCCTAACCTGATGGAGAAATATAAGAAGGCAAATGTTGACAGGTATTTGTAAATAGTAACAAAAGTCTCCTGAGTATTAGCTTTTTTCTGTGCAAGAATACACTGTGTGTTCTCATGATATTAAGTAAAAAATAAAGTATCCTTCCAATTGTTTGATTCTTCTGAGAAAACTGAATGTTCCTCATAAGAAATAAGTAGAGAAGAAACATTTATTACTCCTTCTAGTTGCCCAGAAGAAGATAAGCAGGCGGATATGGATGGCATAGGAGAGAAAAAGGACAAAGGCTGTGAATGGGCAAATAGGCACTGCCTGTCCTTTTAATAGGTCATAATGTCCTTTGGCCATTGGCAATGAGAACATGTAATACTAAAGGTAGTAACCATAGCTTCCTACATGTACTTCAGGATGAGTGAAAAAGATGAATCACAGACTCCTAGATCAGGACCTAACAGGGCCCTCAGAAGTCATATAGTCCAGCCACCTCATTGTAAAAATGAGGAAACTGAGGCCCAGGAGATTAAGTGACTTGCTCAGTCTACACCAGTAGTGCTGGAGATGGGATTTCAGACTGGTTTTGAGAGCCAACCCAAAGGTCCTTGAGAATTCCACTTATTTTTGTCCCTCCCTAGCAAAATTTAGTATATTTTTCTATATGACTTTTTGACTTCCTTTCCAGGCTCTAACAAGTCACAGAATACATTTCTCAAGGTACCCTTTGCAGGGAATTTTAGAAATGAAAAAGACCCCAGAAAATATCTAAACCAACCTATTCATTCTACAAGGGAGAAACCTGAGGGCCAAAGAAATTGTGATCCTTTCAGAGCTGCAGAGTTCATTTTGCAGAGCCAAAATTAGACTCTAGGGCTCTTGATTCCTAGTCCAATAAGCATGCTTTCCATTGTATCATCTCTTATAAATGTCTAAGAAATATTTCTTCATTTTTACAGTACTTCAAAACCTTAATATTTTAATTAAACAAACAATTCTCAAGCTTCTGTTTTGTATAAAGTCTGAGAGCATGGTCTCTGCCTTAAAGGAATTTAGAGCCTAACAGGAGAGGCAAGACATGTTCATAAATAATAAAAATAGTATATAAACTACACAAGAGAGGTACAAGCGCTGTTGTTTGTCCTTCATTTTCTAGGAGGACCAATGACATCACAGGGTGATGTCTTGACTCATGCATGAAATGGCTTTAAGGGAGTCAGAGTTGCTCAATCATCAGCCTCATTTTCTCTTCCAGAGGTATCCAAGCCCAGTAGCAAGACAAAAGTCAGGACAACTGGCAAAGGCTTGGGATGCAGTGGAGGACTTTGGCATTTTTGATGTCTGACCAGGCTTTAAGAGCTCCACAGCACATGCTTCCACTGTCTTTGTGGCCTTTGGAAAAAAATTGTTCTCATCTGTCCATTCTACTGAGGAAGTCTTCAAATGCCTATTGGAGACATTCCATGTAGGATGAGTCTGAAGCACAGAGATGTCACTTCCAGTTGGGATTGGTGAGGTTTGGGAATGGGAGGAGGATTAGGAAAAACTTCATGGAAAAACTGACATATGAACTGTGCCTTGGAGGACAGATAGACTTTCAGTAGTCAGAATCATCAGGTAGAGATTACCTTTTAGGCAAGAGCAGACTTAAAGTCAAGAAAATGAAGTTTACAGAATGACGAGCACCATAATTTGGCCAGAGCATTGAAGATGTGAAGGAGAGTAGTGTGAGAGAAGATTGAAAACAGAGACTACTGAGGGTGTAAATGCTAAAGTAAAGGAGTCACTTTCTTGTATCCTCTGAACAACAAAAAAGGCTGTTGGCCTATTCCAGGGATCCTGTCATTTGTATTAAAACTGACTGATTCTGATTGCCTTGCTAGCCACCATAAAGAATGACTTCAAAAATCCTGTGTGTCCCAAAGGCCATCCCTGACTCCAGAGGCTCTGTGTGTAAATAATGGGAAAAGAAAGGAATGGACTACAATATGGAAATAAAGGTCCAGAGGTCTTATCCCAATGAAAGCAGATTGACCCACGTTTTCTTAGACTGGACTATATAATACAATGGATAGATAAAATGATGGGCCTAAGAGCAAGAAAACCTGAGTTCAAATTCAAATCCTCCCTCAAACACTCATTGTGTGACCCCTGGGCAAGTCATTTAACCTTTGTTTGTCTCAGTTTCTTAATCTATAAAATGGGGATAATAATAACACCTACCTTTCAGGATTGCTATGAGGATAAAGTAAGATAATATTTGTAAAGTGCTTTGCAAACCTTAAAGCACTATAAAATGCAAGCTATTATTAGTGATAATAGTCTTAATAGACCCTATGGGCTACTTTTGCTATGTCAGTATCTGTTTTACTGGATAAAATTATGGTTATTGAATAGGGCTAAAGATTATTTATACCAAAGAAATTATCAAATCATAAATTCAGGTCTTAGATACTTTTTGGTGCAGGACAATTAGTCCTTGTCCTGGATCTGTGATTTAACTGGAATGTGGAGCTCTTAATGAATAACCTCCTATTCCTCATGCAGGTCAGCCATTGCAAAGCAACTTAGAGGCTTGGAGAGCTGCCTCCAGGATCAAACAGTTAATGATTTAAGTGGTTCCTCAGCCAGGAAATTGACAGAGATGGAACTTGAACTCAGTTCTTCCTGACTTGAAGATTGGCTCTCTGTCTTCTGTGCCACACTGATTCTGAATAATTTTTTAAAACTTAAAATAAAACCTCATTCCTCGCTTAGAGATGTAAATATGGAAGGTATTGACTTAGCTTTAGTTCTTGCAATGAAATATGAGTATATATGTGAAATTTTCATGAGATAATACTATAAATTCAAACACATTAACTTTTACTTCTGAGCATTAATTCCTTCACGAAATGTAAAACATCTTAATAAATATGCTTAGTTTGAAAGATGGAAATTTAAAGAGATCCCTAATTAATTTGCTGATTATTGTTTTCTGCTGAGGATGTTTGCCTGTATTGTCTTTATCTGTGACACAAGCACAGCCTAGACTCATAGGTAGCTTATCACTTCATAAAAGGCTTGGTGGTGGTATGATGGCTACCAGGTAAGACGTGCTTCACTACAAAGTCATGGAATGTTAGTTTTTGTAAGATGACCTGTATTATGAATCCTGGCAGTTACAGGATCAAATATTTGCAGAATAGAGATTTATTATAAAGAAACAGAGGAAATTAAAGAGAAATAAAGAAAATATTTGAAGATATGCTGAGTCCAGTACTTGGCACATACTATGTACTATGAAAATGTTCTTTTCCCCTCCTATGCCTTGCTAAGGTTGCAGCTGACAGCATAGGTAGGGGAAAATCGTATTTCTATCTGAATTTTCCACAACCTTATCATGACTGAGTCAAATGAGGATTCTGTCTTTGAATGTCTGTGTTGTAGTGATCTTATTGAGCTTAATTCTGTTAATAAATCCTTTGGATGGGATCAAAGTTGGGCCCATCTAATTTTTTATTAGGGAGAATTATCTCATTGTAAAGTCCTAATAGAATAAAGAGGTGTGTGTGTGTGCGCCCAGCAAGAGCTCATTAGTCCTTTCCTAGATCCTCCTGGGGAACCCCTGGATAATGAATAAAAGTGCTGACTAGTTTATGGGAGCTTCTGTGATTTCTGAGAGATCAACTCTCCATAGTAAAGTCCCAATATGAGTTTATGGTGATCCTGTTGCACATATTGTATCTCTAGAGTAGCCAACACATCCTGGCCCCAGGGCATGCCACCTTTCAAGATTTCCCCATTGGGCATCAGACTTGGGCCTAATTCTTAGAAGGAACATAACATCTCCAGGGTGAAGCTACATCAAAACTCTTACCTATTTTGTCTGCTGAAATCCTGCAATATCTAGGATTACCAATATAGGATATCTTAAAAAACTAGCACCCTATGACCAAGATGCCATCTATTTATTGCATGGTAGCCATTATATTGCCAACCAATTCTTTTAAGAAATGGTCAATTGCTTATCAGTTTAGGTTAGTTGTGTCCAATAAAAACCCAAAAACCTCCCTCTTACTACAGGAAGGAGAAACTAGGTTAATTCACTGGTGGTATATACCAGGTACCTCTTCTTACCTGCAAAAGTTTACCAGAAAGTAAGCTGGAAAGTTTACAGACATAACAGACAAAGTATTAAAACTATAACACAAAATCATGCTGTGTAAATGTAATTCTAAAAGAATATTGAATAACATACTTTCAAACTGGGAGTCTGTGCGGAGTTTCTCTGGATTCACAAAGTACTGGATGAAGATGTACAGTAGTAAGATGATAAGGAGGATGATACCAATAACAGCGGAGGCCACACTAGCAAAGAAATACCTGAGGGAGGGAAGCAAAGATAACAAGTCCAAAACAAGCCAAAGTTTTGTCATGTGGGTAAATATAAATACAAGTAGAATTTGACAGATGCCCAGCACACTAAAGGCTGGACAAGGGCACAGAAAAAATTAATAGCCACTGTATTTTCCCTGTGTTCAAAAGGCCAAGTTTCCCATTAGTGTCAAATTGAAGTTATAGAAAGTGTTCATGCCTTCACTATGTTCCGAGACATTCATTCCACATTAGTCACATTTTTAAAGGTTCTTTTTCAAGCCCAGTAGCCACTTCTGGTTTTGAGCCCTGTCCCTTTATGGGCCCCACTGGCCTTTCCCTTCCCAGTTCTCTAGTAATCTGTGGTGTATTCTTATGAATAGCATAGATTTGCTTTCATGGTAGCCATCGTTAGCTCTATCATATCTGGGAGTCACAGATTGACTCCATATTAGTATCCTTTGCTTTCATACAAAATGAATGTTGTTTGGAAACTGTGGGCATGTTCCTCTATGTTTATGCCAGATCCAAATCTAGACTCAGAGGAGTTTGTTTCCAGAATGGTTTCTTCTATGAGTAGAAAGGAGAATCAGATGCCTGAAAGAAGGCTCCAAGACCCTAATGCTATCTCCAAACAGGAAACATCTCAACTCTCTCAGGTCTTGGAGGACAATCCAGACGCATAATTAATCCTATCCAGTAGCATATTGCCCATTGTGAGGAAACACTTAAAAAAAAAAGACAAAAACTAGCAAGCAACCACTTGTGTCCAAAATAATCTTAAAATGTTCAATAGGGAAAAGACTTGTCTCTTTTAGGAGCCCTTGATTGAGTAGGAAAACAAACAAACAAACTTTTCCAGAATTAGGTAGATGGTACACAATGATGAACTTAGTTAAATAGATCCTTTCCATATCAAATAGCCTTTTCTTTTTTCTTTCTTCCTTCCTTTTTCTTTTCTTGACAGAGAAGTTAACTGGAAGCCTGCAGGAGTATCAGAAGAAAGAATAGCAGTACCATATGCTAGTAATTTAGTCATACTAGTAACCAGATCCTGATTGGAAGGTGAGGTCACAGCAAGATACGACCTACTTCTCTCTATGTGTTTCTTGGGAGTTAGAAAACAATAAAATAAAATCCCAAGATTTTCTTTAAAGGGTCTGGATGAAGAAAAAGGAACACAAAGCAAAAACGAAAGCCAGATTTCTGGAAATAAAAGAAAGTATGTAAAAGTTGAGTGGAAAGTGGAGGACTGAGGCCTGGAGATGTCCATGGTAATGATGTAGGGGAAGAACAAGTGCCAAAGATTCTGGGTGAGAACAGAAAAAGGAGAGGTTATGAGAATATTACGAATGAGTCAGCTAGGGGCAGGTAGGTGACTGAGTGGGTCGAGAGCTAGACCTAGAGATAAAAGGTCCTGAGTCCAAATCTGTCCTCAGACACTTCCTAGCTGTATGACTCTGGGGAAGTCACTTAACCACCATTGCCTAGCCCTTATCATTCCTCTGACTTGCAATCAATGCATAGTATTCCAATATTATTATGATTTATATTATTATAATATTACATATTATGTATTTTTATAATTAACAATATAATAATTATATTATAATAATATTATAATTCCAATACATAGTTTTGATTCTAAGACAGAAGGTAAAGGTTATTTAATTGAAAAAAAAAATGAGGAAACTATGAGCCTGGAAAATCAGTTCCTCTGATCTAAGACTTGAAAAGGAAAGAAGATTAGCAAGCTGTTGGATGCCAATAACATTAAAAGGGAGAAAGATATCCAGGTTCAATATGTCCCTAGATAACAACAATACAAAAGTTGTTATATTGAAAATGAACACTTTTTAAAATGGGAAAAATCTGACTCCACTCTAACATTCATGATGTTGAACCCCAACAAAATGCTAGAGTGGATTATTAAACAGAAGGATTGTGAATACTTAGGAAGAACAACAGAAATTACTAGGAGTTAGTTCACATTACTAAAAATAAGTCATATTAAATTAACCTCTTTTCCTTTTATTATAGGGCTTCCAAATGGTAGGCAAAGAGATAGTTACAGACATAATATGGTTTGATTATAGACTTTGCACTAAGCAAACTTTCATTGAATCATAAGACATTAGAATTGAAAAGAACTTTAGTGGTCACCTACTTCAACCACTTGCTCAATGCAGTAATCTATAATGTCAGCCAGACTCTGTTTGAATATTTACAGTGACAGGCAGCTCACTACTTCAGGAAGCAATCTATTCCATTTTTGGACAGCTCTATTGGTTAGGTGCTGTGAGGTGGCATAGTGTTTAAAGAGCCAGGCCTGAAGTCAGGAAGACTCATCTTGCCTGCTATGTGGCCCTGGGCAAGTCATTTAATCCTGATTGCCTCAGTTTCCTCATTTGTCATATGAGAAGGAGAAGGAATGGCAAACTACTTCAGTATCTCTGCCAAGAAAGCCCATATGGGGTCATGAAGAGTCCTGTGGTACTGAACAATGATTGAACCACAATATTGATTAGGAAATCTCACCTCTATTTCCTTCAAAACTCAGCTCAAGCACCACCTCCTAGTAAACCTTTTCCTGATTCTCTGAAATCTAGTGCCTTCCCCTCAAATAGCCCTCTTCCACATGATAATCCTTCAAGTATTTGAAGGTAATGAATAGATGCCCTCCAACTCTTCTCCAGGTGAAACTTTCACATTTATTGGCTGTAGAACTGGAAGAGAAGGTGGATTGAGACTTCCGGTTAAGATGGCGGCTTAGAGAAAGCTGAAGTTCAGATCTCCGGAAAACCCTTCCCGACCGATCTCAAACTAGAAGCTCCTAAGGCGCCGAAATTCAAAACGATCAACAGCACAGACCCTGGGAACCCTCCTCCTGGACCTGGACCCGGTTCAAAAGGTACGGCTCCCCTTAAAAGCCAGAACCCGAGATCCCTCGGACCTCAGGGGTAGGAGCGCAGAGTCCAAGGCTCCCGGAAGCGGCAGCCGCGCCGGGCTCAGAGAGCAGGGTCTGAGGAACAACAACCCTCAGGGTCTTCTACCCAAGTCCCAGTCCGGGTGAAAGTTACTGCCTGGGGCTTCCGCTGCAAAGAGCCGGTGGGTCCTGGTGAAAGTTACTGCCTGGGGCCTCCGCTGCAAAGAGCCGGTGGGTCCTGGTGAAAGTTACTGCCTGGGGCCTCCGCTGCAAAGAGCCGGTGGGTCCTGGTGAAAGTTACTGCCTGGGGCCTCCCCTGCAGAGAGCTGGTCAAAACAACAGCAACCCTCAGGGCGGGCAAGACAGCCTCACGGGCTGGATCCTGCTATCCAAGTCTCAGTGAAAGTCTGTGCTCTCGGAGCTTGGGGAAGCGGCAGCCCATCCCCCCGCAGGCCAACGAAACAGCCTCACGGCCAGGGATTCTGAAGGCAACTTCCGGAAATCGAGCCAGGGGGAGAGTGTGGCCTCGTGGTCCGACCCTTCCATTCCAGTTCCAGTGAGGCATATTCAGTTTAACCCAGGGAACGCTCATAGAACCAACATCTGCCCAGGACTAAAGCCTCTGATCACCAGATAAAGACAAGAAAAGCCAATCCTCCACGTTCAGAGATGACAAACTCCACAGAAGCACAGAAGCCCCAAAATACCAAGAAAAATAAGAAGAAAGGGGCGACTCTGGACACATTCTATGGAGCCAAAATACAAAATACAGAGCAGATAGAAGAAGATATACAAGAAAATTCTCCAAAATCTTCCAAAGGAAATAGAAACTCTCCACAAACCCATGAAGAATTTGAATCAGAAAGGACCAAAAAGATGGAAGCCCTCTGGGAGGAAAAGTGGGAAATGATGCAAAAGAAATTCACGCATCTACAAAACCAGTTTGACCAAACTGTAAAAGAAAACCAGGCTTTAAAGCAAGAACTAATAAAGCAAAGCCAAAACACCAAGAAATTAGAAGAGAACATAAAATATCTCACCGACAAGGTGATAGATCTGGAAAACAGGGGGAGAAGAGAAAATTTAAGAATAATTGGACTCCCAGAAAAGCCAGAAATAAACACCAAACTGGACATGGTGATACAAGATATAATCAAAGAAAATTGCCCAGAGATTCTAGAACAAGGGGGCAATACATCCACTGACAGAGCTCACAGAACACCTTCTACACTAAACCCCCAAAAGACAACTCCCAGGAATGTAATTGCCAAATTCCAAAGCTATCAAACAAAAGAAAAAATCCTACAGGAAGCCAGAAAAAGACAATTTAGATATAAAGGAATGCCAATCAGGGTCACACAAGACCTTGCAAGTTCTACGCTGAATGATCGTAAGGCATGGAACATGATCTTCAGAAAGGCAAGAGAGCTGGGTCTCCAACCAAGAATCAGCTACCCAGCAAAACTGACTATATACTTCCAAGGGAAAGTATGGGCATTCAACAAAATAGAAGACTTCCAACTTTTTGCAAAGAAAAGACCAGAGCTCTGTGGAAAGTTTGATACCGAAAATCAAAGAGCAAGGAATACCTGAAAAGGTAAATATTAAGGAAAGGGGAAAAATGTTATCTTCTTTTACTCAAACTCTCTTCTATAAGGACTACATTTATATCAACCTATGTATACTAATATGTGGGGAAAATGTAATGTATAAATAGGGGGTAAAGAAAGACCAAATAGAATAATGGTTCTCACACAAAGATTCACAGGGGAAGGGGAGGGGAAGAAAACTCCTATAAGAAGGAGAGGAAGAGAGGGGGGGGGGGTTTACTTAAACCTCAATCTCAGGGAAATCAACTCTGAGAGGGAAAAACATCCAGATCCATTGGGATCTTGAATTCTATCTTACCCAACAAGGGTAAGGAGAAGGGAAAACCAAGGGGGGGAGGAGGAGAGGGAGAACAAAAAGGGAGGGAAAGAGAGGGGGGAGGGGGAGGGAACAAAAAGGGAGGGACTAAAAAGGGAAACATCAAGGGAGGGGACAAGGGGGACTGATTCAAAGTAAATCACTGGACTAAAAGGTAGAGCCGAAGAAGAAAAGGTTAGAATTAGGGAAGGCAATCAAAATGCCAGGGAGTCCACAAATGACAATCATAACTTTGAACGTGAATGGGATGAACTCACCCATAAAACGTAGACGAATAGCTGAATGGATTAGAATCCAAAACCCTACCATATGTTGTCTTCAAGAAACACACATGAGGCGGGTTGACACCCACAAGGTCAGAATTAAAGGATGGAGTAAGACCTTCTGGGCCTCAACTGATAGAAAGAAGGCAGGAGTGGTAATCATGATATCTGATAAAGCCAATGCAAAAATAGACCTGATCAAAAGGGATAGGGAAGGTAATTATATTTTGTTAAAAGGGACTCTAGACAATGAGGAAATATCATTAATCAACATGTATGCACCAAATAATATAGCACCCAAATTTCTAATGGAGAAACTAGGAGAATTGAAGGAAGAAATAGACAATAAAACCATACTAGTGGGAGACTTAAACCAACCATTATCAAATTTAGATAAATCAAATCAAAAAATAAATAAGAAAGAGGTAAAAGAAGTGAATGAAATCTTAGAAAAATTAGAATTAATAGACATATGGAGAAAAATAAATAGGGATAAAAAGGAATACACCTTCTTCTCAGCACCACATGGCACATTCACAAAAATTGACCATACATTAGGTCACAGAAACATAGCACACAAATGCAAAAAAGCAGAAATAATGAATGCAGCCTTCTCAGATCACAAGGCAATAAAAATAATGATTAGTAATGGTACATGGAAAACCAAATCTAAAACCAATTGGAAATTAAACAATATGATACTCCAAAACCGTTTAGCTAAAGAAGAAATCATAGAAACAATTAATAATTTCATCAAGGAAAATGACAATGGCGAAACATCCTTTCAAACCTTTTGGGATGCAGCCAAAGCGGTAATCAGAGGCAAATTCATATCCCTGAAAGCTCATATTAACAAACAAGGGAGAGCAGAGATCAATCAATTGGAAATGCAATTGAAAAAACTCGAAAGAGATCAAATTAAAAACCCCCAGCAGAAAACCAAATTAGAAATCCTAAAAATTAAGGGAGAAATTAATAAAATCGAAAGTGATAGAACTATTGATTTAATAAATAAGACAAGAAGCTGGTACTTTGAAAAAACAAACAAAATAGACAAAGTACTGGTCAATCTAATTAAAAAAAGGAAGGAAGAAAAGCAAATTCACAGCATTAAAGATGAAAAGGGGGACAGCACCTCCAATGAGGAGGAAATTAAGGCAATCATTAGAAATTACTTTGCCCAATTATATGGCAATAAATACACCAATTTAGGAGAAATGGATGAATATATACAAAAATACAAACTGCCTAGACTAACAGAAGAGGAAATAGAATTCTTAAATAATCCCATATCAGAAATTGAAATCCATCAAGCCATCAAAGAACTTCCTAAGAAAAAATCCCCAGGGCCTGATGGATTCACCTGTGAATTCTATCAAACATTCAGAGAACAGTTAACCCCAATACTATACAAACTATTTGACATAATAAGCAAAGAGGGAGTTCTACCAAACTCCTTTTATGACACAAACATGGTACTGATTCCAAAACCAGGCAGGTCAAAAACAGAGAAAGAAAACTATAGGCCAATCTCCCTAATGAATATAGATGCAAAAATTTTAAATAGGATACTAGCAAAAAGACTCCAGCAAGTGATCAGAAGGATCATTCACCATGATCAAGTAGGATTCATACCAGGGATGCAGGGCTGGTTCAACATTAGGAAAACCATCCACATAATTGACCACATCAACAAGCAAACTAGCAAGAACCACATGATTATTTCAATAGATGCAGAAAAAGCCTTTGATAAAATACAACACCCATTCCTATTAAAAACACTAGAAAGCATAGGAATAGAAGGGTCATTCCTAAAAATAATAAACAGTATATATCTAAAACCAACAGCTAATATCATCTGCAATGGGGATAAACTAGATGCATTCCCAATAAGATCAGGAGTGAAACAAGGATGCCCATTATCACCTCTACTATTTGACATTGTACTAGAAACACTAGCAGTAGCAATTAGAGAAGATAAAGAAATTGAAGGCATCAGAATAGGCAAGGAGGAGACCAAGTTATCACTCTTTGCGGATGACATGATGGTCTACTTAAAGAATCCTAGAGATTCAACCAAAAAGCTAATTGAAATAATCAACAACTTTAGCAAAGTTGCAGGATACAAAATAAACCCACATAAATCATCAGCTTTTCTATATATCTCCAACACAGCTCAGCAGCAAGAACTAGAAAGAGAAATCCCATTCAAAATCACCTTAGACAAAATAAAATACCTAGGAATCTATCTCCCAAGACAAACACAGGAACTATATGAACACAACTACAAAACACTCGCCACACAACTAAAACTAGACTTGAACAATTGGAAAAACATTAACTGCTCATGGATAGGACGAGCCAATATAATAAAAATGACCATCCTACCCAAACTTATTTATCTATTTAGTGCCATACCCATTGAACTACCAAAATACTTCTTCACTGATTTAGAAAAAACCATAACAAAGTTCATTTGGAAGAACAAAAGATCAAGGATATCCAGGGAAATAATGAAAAAAAACACATATGATGGGGGCCTTGCAGTTCCAGACCTCAAACTATATTACAAAGCAGCAGTCATCAAAACAATTTGGTACTGGCTAAGAAACAGAAAGGAAGATCAGTGGAATAGACTGGGGGAAAACGACCTCAGCAAGACAGTATACGATAAACCCAAAGACCCCAGCTTTTGGGACAAAAATCCACTATTCGATAAAAACTGCTGGGAAAATTGGAAGACAGTGTGGGAGAGACTAGGAATAGATCAACACCTCACACCCTACACCAAGATAAATTCAAAATGGGTGAGTGACTTAAACATAAAGAAGGAAACCATAAGTAAATTGGGTAAACACAGAATAGTATACATGTCAGACCTTTGGGAGGGGAAAGGCTTTAAAACCAAGCAAGATATAGAAAGAATCACAAAATGTAAAATAAATAATTTTGACTACATCAAACTAAAAAGCTTTTGTACAAACAAAACCAATATAACTAAAATCAGAAGGGAAACAACAAATTGGGAAAAAATCTTCATAGAAACCTCTGACAAAGGTTTAATTACTCATATTTATAATGAGCTAAATCAATTGTACAAAAAATCAAGCCATTCTCCAATTGATAAATGGGCAAGGGAAATGGATAGGCAGTTCTCAGATAAAGAAATCAAAACTATTAACAAGCACATGAAGAAGTGTTCTACATCTCTTATAATCAGAGAGATGCAAATCAAAACAACTCTGAGGTATCACCTCACACCTAGCAGATTGGCTAACATAACAGCAAAGGAAAGTAATGAATGCTGGAGGGGATGTGGCAAAGTAGGGACATTAATTCATTGCTGGTGGAGTTGTGAACTGATCCAACCATTCTGGAGGGCAATTTGGAACTATGCCCAAAGGGCGACAAAAGAATATCTACCCTTTGACCCAGCCATAGCACTGCTGGGTTTATACCCCAAGGAGATAATAAGGAAAAAGATTTGTACAAAAATATTCATAGCTGCGCTCTTTGTGGTGGCCCAAAACTGGAAAACGAGGGGATGCCCATCAATTGGGGAATGGCTGAACAAACTGTGGTATATGTTGGTGATGGAATACTATTGTGCTCAAAGGAATAATAAAGTGGAGAAGTTCCATGGAGACTGGAACAACCTCCAGGAAGTGATGCAGAGCGAGAGGAGCAGAACCAGGAGAACATTGTACACAGAGACTAATACACTGTGGTATAATCGAACGTAATGGACTTCTACATTAGGGGCGGTGTAATGTCCCTGAACAACTTTCAGGGATCTAGGAGAAAAAAAACACCATTCATAAGCAAAGGATAAACTATGGGAGTGGAAACACCGAGAAAAAGCAACTGCCTGAATACAGAGGTTGAGGGGACATGACAGAGGATAGACTTTAAATGAACACTCTAATGCAAATACTATCAACAAAGCAATGGGTTCAAATCAAGAAAACATCTAATGCCCAGTGGACTTACGCGTCGGCTATGGGGGGTGGGGGGGAGGAAAAGAAAATGATCTATGTCTTTAACGAATAATGCTTGGAAATGATCAAATAAAATATATTAAAAAAAATTAAAAAAAAAAAAAGAACTGGAAGAGAAGTTAGAGAACATCTAGTCAGCCCTCCCCCTTCCCCATTTTACAAAGAAGCAAAGCCAGGGATGTTGAAAGACTTGTCTGAAGCCACAAAATTAGCCAATCATTAGTGCTGGGATTATATCTAAAGTTTTATAATTCCAAATCAACAGTTCTTCGCATTTTTCCAGTCAATCTTAAAGGAATATGGTATTGGCATTCCTTACTATTTTAACTGCTCTCTCCTGGGTGAAATTCAACTTCTCCACGTCCTTGTCCTTCTTTAAAGTAGGGTACCCAGAACTGGACATAAGATTCCTGACGTAATCTAACCAGTGCAAATCAAGTGACTGCATCATCTGAATTAATCTCTTACTTCTCAGTTATCTCCACTGAAGGGTAGCTGGCTGAAACTCAGAGGCTTATGTTACCCTGATTGGCACCACTATGACCAGATAACGGCTACTAGAAATGCACTCATAATACCTAGGATGAAATAACCAGCTTCCAGTGAGTGTATCTTGCAAATCAAACCTATTTCTGCAGTAGCCAGCATCACACCCTTACATGAAGGAAGTGTGTGTCCCTACCTAACCCCTATTATTCCTGCAATTCTTATTTTGTTCTCAGAAGGAACTGAAAATTACAGAGATCACTTCAGGAATAATAATTATCATACTGGTTGAAGACTCCCTTGGGTATAAAAATCTAATTTCCTTTCCTTTTTCTACTTATAGTTTCTTTTTTCCAACCTATAACTTTTTTCTATTACTATCCTCTAGGATCCTGCCTTGCTCCCCACCCCTGCCCCCCCCAAACACCCTTTTTAAATAGATCTCTTCAATCTCCAAATTAGATATTTTCGGAGGGGTTGATGTCAACTAGAGTCACAAAATTTCAGAGTTGAGAGGCTTATCAGAAACCATCTAGCACAACTCATCAAGTCATTTTTAAATGATCTTTAGTGAGGAAATCCTTGACGTTGGGATCACTCTGATTTTTAGGAAATTTAATCTTTACATAAAGCCTAAATTTACCTCTGTACAACTTAAGCAGATTGCTTCTGATTCTGCCCTCTCCCAAACAATAGCCTTTCAAGTATTTGAAAGCAGCTTTCATACACCCCTTGAATTTCTCTTGCCCAGGCTGTCTGCATTCCTTTGATCAGTCTTCATTCCCCCCAAATTTGAAGCCTCTCTCCATTCTAATTGTCATTCTTTAAACAATCTCCAGTTTATCAATATCCTTCCTAAACTGTAGTGCTATTGATATGATGATAGCTAGCATTTATATAGCATCTTAAGGTGCACAAAACCACTTATATATTATATTTCATTTGAACCTTATGACATTCTTTGGAGATAAATTCTATTATCATCCTGATTTTACAGATAAGGAAATTGAGATTAAGTGATTTACCTAGGGGCCACACAGCTAAAACATATTAGACTAAATATGAACTGGTCTTCAAGTCCAGATCCAACACTCTACCCATTGTACCATGAAATTGTCTGCCTAGTCTAGAACTCAACTCAATAGCCTACATATGGTTTTATCAAGTAAGAGCAAAATAGGATTATCAACTCCTTATTCCAGGAAATCATACTTCCCTTAATATATATATAGCCCACGACGGTATTATCTTCTTTGACTGCAATATCACACTACTGATTTATACTGAACTTGCATTTTACTAAAGCAACCCCCACACTCTCCGCCCAGAATAATCTGCAATCTAAATATTTCTTTCTTGCCTCATATTTATGAAATTAATTCCCCAAACTCAAAAACCAAGATTTTACATTTGTCTGTATCTGATTTCATTTGGTTTGATTCAGATGTACTAACCTGTCAAGATGCTTTTAGATATTGTTTCTGTTATTGTGTGTAATAGATATTATGCCTAAGTTCATATCACCCACATATTTGATAAGGATACTCTCTATCCCTTTATTCGAGTTTGGACAAAAGTATTAAAGAACATAGGATCAAACATAGATCCCTAGGGCACTTCCCTGGAGACATTCTTCCAAGGAGACATAGAGCTCCCAAAGACGACTCCTTGACTCTGCCTATTCAATAAAATTTTAATTTGTCAAATTTTGCTATTAGCTAGTTTACATTTTTCTGCCTCTTCCACATGAAAAGTATGATAAAACTTTCCAGGTATATTGAGGTAACTGGCCACTGTTAAAGTAACCCAAAATATTAATGTTTAGGGGTCATCATGGTATCTCTTCTGTCTTGTAATGATGCAGTTGAATTTTTTTAAGTAAACAGTAGGACTTTACATTTATCTTAATTAAAGTTCATCTTCTTATATTTAGATCATCATTCTAGTTTGAGATCTTTGGGGCTCCTGATTCTGTAATGTGATGGTAGTTTTCTTTCTCAGATTGGAACATCTGCAAATTTGATAAGCATGCTATCTAGATCTTTCTCTAAATCACTAATAGTAATAATTAATATTCCAGAAGCAAAGATAGCTCACTAAGCTTCAAAGATTTCCAACATGTTCACTTCAATTCATTAGCTTTTTTTGTTTCATTTATTCAGATAGTTTTGAATCCTCATAACTATTGCCCTCAAGTTCATGTCTCTATATATTATCTCTATCTTAGTACTAGCTGTGATCCTTGAATTATAGAATCTTAAGAATTGGAAAGAATTTTAGCATCCTTTTTGTCTAGCTTCAGTCTGTTGTAGGACTTTTTCCTATAATATTCTTGACATAGATTCATCTAGTCTCTGCCTAAATATCTATAATGTAGCATGTGCATGCATATATGTGATGTTGACATGTATGATACACTCTTACATATCTTCATGATCACAAGTTCCAAAATTTCAAAGTTCCAAAGTCCTTCCATGTCCTTTTATGTTGCTTGTTGAACTCTGGTCAGCATGCCACTCTTCATCTTCTAGTATTGATTGAAAACGTGTTCTTCAAATCAGGATCCACTGGAAAAATCAGGAGCCGGGAACACATGAACATGCATGCAAGTTAGGTTTTTACATATGCATGCAGGTAAGAGTGAAATTTGTAAATGAATGGAAGTAAGATGGGATCTTCATGAATATTTGTCAGAATTCATGTCTGAAAGTAAGGATTACATGTGTCCTCTTCATACTTGAGGGTAAGATTTGCATATGTACATCTTTGTGAATGCAAGTAAGCTGTACATGCGTTTTTCATGGATGGGTGTGAGCAAATGCATAAGTTCTCAAGATTTTGTTAAGAATAATGATTTGACGTTGTTTCCAATCTTTTCTATGTGATTCTTTACAAGGAGATTTATTATATGGTCATTGTAATCACTTCTTGTATGGTTACTGTACTTATTCCTTGGATAGTTACTGTACTTATTTCTTGGAGATAGAATTTAGAAAATTATGCATTCATTTGCAATAACATTTTTTCTTTCTGATCAGTTACTGTGTCCAGCAGAGACTTCAGATAGATAGCTAGATGATAGATAGATTGATTGATAAGCTTCTTTTTCTTATGGCTGATAGTCTTTTAAATATTTATTTCTCTTTTTGTCTGTATTCCTTTTTGAAACTATATTAGCTTCAGGGGTGCTATCATTCTATCATTACAACATGTGCAGGGCTCTCTTTTCTGTATTCTGGTGGCTCTTGTGCTTTCCTGTGTTTTCAGTAGGGTTTCATTCATAAGACTGTTTTTGATTCCTTCTTGGGCTATTCATGTTGCAGGTCATGACTAGGACTTTTTTTTCATATGTCATCAGTATGTATCTTCATTGATGAAATTATTACATTGTTGTGTCTAGAGAGGTATCTGAAAATATGAAGTAATATCTTCAAGGTATACCCTCTCTCTCTTCTTTCCCCTGGTAGAGACTGTTTTAGGATGAAGGTTGAGAGATATGGATAACTTTTGTCAGTTCTCCTGTATAATTTGCTGTTAAAGACTTCTTATAACAAATTCAACTAATGTGAATACATGCTTCTCTAGCGTTCTAGATGTTTGTGCCTGTCCTAGTTATAAAAGTGAAGTTTTAGGCTACAAATTTAGGAGTGTTCTTGTTGAATTACTTGTTCTTTTGCTGTAATAATTTGCTTTCTATGCTACACCAAGACTAGTCTTCATTCACATAAGGTTCTGTGTAGTATGTTACCCTATGGAATTCCAACAAATCTTGGTTTCACTGTTACAGCATGAATAGTGCTTGTCATATTTGTGAAGTTAGAGAATAGAAGTGAAATTGTGTATCATCTCTCCTCCTCCAGTTCTTTAGCATGTTCCTTAATATTCTCTTTCCCATTCAAAATCTGTATCATTATAAGCCATGTAATTCAATTTCTCTATAAAATCATCTTCATTATCAACCCCTAAGCTTGCATAAATTTCTTCTAATGGTATGCAACTTATTCTATGCCCAAAGAATAATTCCTCATCATTGTCTTGGCAAGATTTTGTTTGCACTGGTTCCAGGTATTCTATCTTCTCACTAGTGTCCCACAAATCCCCTTCTTCATCTACCTTTTCATAAAGCTTATAAAATTGGCAAGGCATTTGTTCTAAATCATCTTCATCCCATTATTATCATGTCTTCTGGTATTATTTCAGATTCAGTATCTGAATCTGAATCACTGAATCCAATCAGTATGTTCTTTGGATTTTGCTCAATGCTATGTGAACTTTTGTCAGATGCTGGTAACTCTGGCTTTGCATTCTGATGTAAGCCTATGTCACCAACATCTTTGTTTCTCAAATCAGTTTCAGGTAGTTTGTCATTACTAAGCTTTAGAATGTCATTTAGAATTGGTAAACTAGATAGTATGGGGTTTGATTATTCTTGCAGATCTTCTATAATGTTAATAATCATAGATCCTTCTCTACCACTAATCTGAGGTTTATGTTTATCTTCATTCTCATTTGACTATATAGAGATAGGAATCTTTCCTTCTTTTTCAGTATTTTGTTCTGAGAATAATTTTGGTACCTCTACATTTCCCCTTGCATCATCAGGATGTGTTCCTTCATTCTGTCCCACAGCACAAACATATGTTTCTGTTTTTGTAGCTAAGGTGTTCATAACCACTAAATCAGTGTTCATGCCTTTGCTACTCTCTGCCAGGTGCATATATAACTCAGTTAATTCTTTTTTTATTTAATTCATTTCCCATGAAGTTTACATTTGAGCTTGTATTCTGTACTACATAGGAACATGAACCTAAATTACAGCAATTGTTTTGGCTAGATTCCCCTTTGCCCCTTAGAACATTGGCTTCAAGCCTGTCTTTTGAATCCATGGTAGTTTTTCCAGTTGGTAAGAATTCCATTCCATCACCATATTCAAATTTAACTGTCATATCACCTCCAATACTTTGAATAGGATTATTGTGTTCAAAAGTAATGTCAGCTCCATTTTCAGTTAATTTTTCCTCACCTATATCACTCATTGCTGGATGGAAAGTTTCAGCTTCTGGATTCAAATTAGATGTCTTTTTTAAAGGTATCTATTCCACTTCCGGTTAAGATGGCGGCTTAGAGAAAGCTGAAGTTCAGATCTCCGGAAAACCCTTCCCGACCGATCTCAAACTAGAAGCTCCTAAGGCGCCGAAATTCAAAACGATCAACAGCACAGACCCTGGGAACCCTCCTCCTGGACCTGGACCCGGTTCAAAAGGTACGGCTCCCCTTAAAAGCCAGAACCCGAGATCCCTCAGACCTCAGGGGTAGGAGCGCAGAGTCCAAGGCTCCTGGAAGCGGCAGCCGCGCTGGGCTCAGAGAGCAGGGTCTGAGGAACAACAACCCTCAGGGTCTTCTACCCAAGTCCCAGTCCAGGTGAAAGTTACTGCCTGGGGCTTCCGCTGCAGAGAGCCTGTCGGTCCGGGTGAAAGTTACTGCCTGGGGCCTCCGCTGCAAAGAGCCGGTGGGTCCTGGTGAAAGTTACTGCCTGGGGCCTCCGCTGCAGAGAGCTGGTCAAAACAACAGCAACCCTCAGGGCGGGCAAGACAGCCTCACGGGCTGGATCCTGCTATCCAAGTCTCAGTGAAAGTCTGTGCTCTCGGAGCTTGGGGAAGCGGCAGCCCATCCCCCCGCAGGCCAACGAAACAGCCTCACGGCCAGGGATTCTGAAGGCAACTTCCGGAAATCGAGCCAGGGGGAGAGTGTGGTCTCGTGGTCCGACCCTTCCATTCCAGTTCCAGTGAGGCATATTCAGTTTAACCCAGGGAACGCTCATAGAACCAACATCTGCCCAGGACTAAAGCCTCTGATCACCAGACAAAGACAAGAAAAGCCAATCCTCCACGTTCAGAGATGACAAACTCCACAGAAGCACAGAAGCCCCAAAATACCAAGAAAAATAAGAAGAAAGGGGCGACTCTGGACACATTCTATGGAGCCAAAATACAAAATACAGAGCAGATAGAAGAAGATATACAAGAAAATTCTCCAAAATCTTCCAAAGGAAATAGAAACTCTCCACAAACCCATGAAGAATTTGAATCAGAAAGGACCAAAAAGATGGAAGCCCTCTGGGAGGAAAAGTGGGAAATGATGCAAAAGAAATTCACGCATCTACAAAACCAGTTTGACCAAACTGTAAAAGAAAACCAGGCTTTAAAGCAAGAACTAATAAAGCAAAGCCAAAACACCAAGAAATTAGAAGAGAACATAAAATATCTCACCGACAAGGTGATAGATCTGGAAAACAGGGGGAGAAGAGAAAATTTAAGAATAATTGGACTCCCAGAAAAGCCAGAAATAAACACCAAACTGGACATGGTGATACAAGATATAATCAAAGAAAATTGCCCAGAGATTCTAGAACAAGGGGGCAATACATCCACTGACAGAGCTCACAGAACACCTTCTACACTAAACCCCCAAAAGACAACTCCCAGGAATGTAATTGCCAAATTCCAAAGCTATCAAACAAAAGAAAAAATCCTACAGGAAGCCAGAAAAAGACAATTTAGATATAAAGGAATGCCAATCAGGGTCACACAAGACCTTGCAAGTTCTACGCTGAATGATCGTAAGGCATGGAACATGATCTTCAGAAAGGCAAGAGAGCTGGGTCTCCAACCAAGAATCAGCTACCCAGCAAAACTGACTATATACTTCCAAGGGAAAGTATGGGCATTCAACAAAATAGAAGACTTCCAACTTTTTGCAAAGAAAAGACCAGAGCTCTGTGGAAAGTTTGATACCGAAAATCAAAGAGCAAGGAATACCTGAAAAGGTAAATATTAAGGAAAGGGGAAAAATGTTATCTTCTTTTACTCAAACTCTCTTCTATAAGGACTACATTTATATCAACCTATGTATACTAATATGTGGGGAAAATGTAATGTATAAATAGGGGGTAAAGAAAGACCAAATAGAATAATGGTTCTCACACAAAGATTCACAGGGGAAGGGGAGGGGAAGAAAACTCCTATAAGAAGGAGAGGAAGAGGGGGGGGGAGGGTTACTTAAACCTCAATCTCAGGGAAATCAACTCTGAGAGGGAAAAACATCCAGATCCATTGGGATCTTGAATTCTATCTTACCCAACAAGGGTAAGGAGAAGGGAAAACCAAGGGGGGGAGGGGGAGAGGGAGAACAAAAAGGGAGGGAAAGAGAGGGGGGAGGGGGAGGGAACAAAAAGGGAGGGACTAAAAAGGGAAACATCAAGGGAGGGGACAAGGGGGACTGATTCAAAGTAAATCACTGGACTAAAAGGTAGAGCCGAAGAAGAAAAGGTTAGAATTAGGGAAGGCAATCAAAATGCCAGGGAGTCCACAAATGACAATCATAACTTTGAACGTGAATGGGATGAACTCACCCATAAAACGTAGACGAATAGCTGAATGGATTAGAATCCAAAACCCTACCATATGTTGTCTTCAAGAAACACACATGAGGCGGGTTGACACCCACAAGGTCAGAATTAAAGGATGGAGTAAGACCTTCTGGGCCTCAACTGATAGAAAGAAGGCAGGAGTGGTAATCATGATATCTGATAAAGCCAATGCAAAAATAGACCTGATCAAAAGGGATAGGGAAGGTAATTATATTTTGTTAAAAGGGACTCTAGACAATGAGGAAATATCATTAATCAACATGTATGCACCAAATAATATAGCACCCAAATTTCTAATGGAGAAACTAGGAGAATTGAAGGAAGAAATAGACAATAAAACCATACTAGTGGGAGACTTAAACCAACCATTATCAAATTTAGATAAATCAAATCAAAAAATAAATAAGAAAGAGGTAAAAGAAGTGAATGAAATCTTAGAAAAATTAGAATTAATAGACATATGGAGAAAAATAAATAGGGATAAAAAGGAATACACCTTCTTCTCAGCACCACATGGCACATTCACAAAAATTGACCATACATTAGGTCACAGAAACATAGCACACAAATGCAAAAAAGCAGAAATAATGAATGCAGCCTTCTCAGATCACAAGGCAATAAAAATAATGATTAGTAATGGTACATGGAAAACCAAATCTAAAACCAATTGGAAATTAAACAATATGATACTCCAAAACCGTTTAGCTAAAGAAGAAATCATAGAAACAATTAATAATTTCATCAAGGAAAATGACAATGGCGAAACATCCTTTCAAACCTTTTGGGATGCAGCCAAAGCGGTAATCAGAGGCAAATTCATATCCCTGAAAGCTCATATTAACAAACAAGGGAGAGCAGAGATCAATCAATTGGAAATGCAATTGAAAAAACTCGAAAGAGATCAAATTAAAAACCCCCAGCAGAAAACCAAATTAGAAATCCTAAAAATTAAGGGAGAAATTAATAAAATCGAAAGTGATAGAACTATTGATTTAATAAATAAGACAAGAAGCTGGTACTTTGAAAAAACAAACAAAATAGACAAAGTACTGGTCAATCTAATTAAAAAAAGGAAGGAAGAAAAGCAAATTCACAGCATTAAAGATGAAAAGGGGGACAGCACCTCCAATGAGGAGGAAATTAAGGCAATCATTAGAAATTACTTTGCCCAATTATATGGCAATAAATACACCAATTTAGGAGAAATGGATGAATATATACAAAAATACAAACTGCCTAGACTAACAGAAGAGGAAATAGAATTCTTAAATAATCCCATATCAGAAATTGAAATCCATCAAGCCATCAAAGAACTTCCTAAGAAAAAATCCCCAGGGCCTGATGGATTCACCTGTGAATTCTATCAAACATTCAGAGAACAGTTAACCCCAATACTATACAAACTATTTGACATAATAAGCAAAGAGGGAGTTCTACCAAACTCCTTTTATGACACAAACATGGTACTGATTCCAAAACCAGGCAGGTCAAAAACAGAGAAAGAAAACTATAGGCCAATCTCCCTAATGAATATAGATGCAAAAATCTTAAATAGGATACTAGCAAAAAGACTCCAGCAAGTGATCAGAAGGATCATTCACCATGATCAAGTAGGATTCATACCAGGGATGCAGGGCTGGTTCAACATTAGGAAAACCATCCACATAATTGACCACATCAACAAGCAAACTAGCAAGAACCACATGATTATCTCAATAGATGCAGAAAAAGCCTTTGATAAAATACAACACCCATTCTTATTAAAAACACTAGAAAGCATAGGAATAGAAGGGTCATTCCTAAAAATAATAAACAGTATATATCTAAAACCAACAGCTAATATCATCTGCAATGGGGATAAACTAGATGCATTCCCAATAAGATCAGGAGTGAAACAAGGATGCCCATTATCACCTCTACTATTTGACATTGTACTAGAAACACTAGCAGTAGCAATTAGAGAAGATAAAGAAATTGAAGGCATCAGAATAGGCAAGGAGGAGACCAAGTTATCACTCTTTGCGGATGACATGATGGTCTACTTAAAGAATCCTAGAGATTCAACCAAAAAGCTAATTGAAATAATCAACAACTTTAGCAAAGTTGCAGGATACAAAATAAACCCACATAAATCATCAGCTTTTCTATATATCTCCAACACAGCTCAGCAGCAAGAACTAGAAAGAGAAATCCCATTCAAAATCACCTTAGACAAAATAAAATACCTAGGAATCTATCTCCCAAGACAAACACAGGAACTATATGAACACAACTACAAAACACTCGCCACACAACTAAAACTAGACTTGAACAATTGGAAAAACATTAACTGCTCATGGATAGGACGAGCCAATATAATAAAAATGACCATCCTACCCAAACTTATTTATCTATTTAGTGCCATACCCATTGAACTACCAAAATACTTCTTCACTGATTTAGAAAAAACCATAACAAAGTTCATTTGGAAGAACAAAAGATCAAGGATATCCAGGGAAATAATGAAAAAAAACACATATGATGGGGGCCTTGCAGTCCCTGACCTAAAACTATATTACAAAGCAGCAGTCATCAAAACAATTTGGTACTGGCTAAGAAACAGAAAGGAAGATCAGTGGAATAGACTGGGGGAAAACGACCTCAGCAAGACAGTATACGATAAACCCAAAGATCCCAGCTTTTGGGACAAAAATCCACTATTCGATAAAAACTGCTGGGAAAATTGGAAGACAGTGTGGGAGAGACTAGGAATAGATCAACACCTCACACCCTACACCAAGATAAATTCAAAATGGGTGAGTGACTTAAACATAAAGAAGGAAACCATAAGTAAATTGGGTAAACACAGAATAGTATACATGTCAGACCTTTGGGAGGGGAAAGGCTTTAAAACCAAGCAAGATATAGAAAGAATCACAAAATGTAAAATAAATAATTTTGACTACATCAAACTAAAAAGCTTTTGTACAAACAAAACCAATATAACTAAAATCAGAAGGGAAACAACAAATTGGGAAAAAATCTTCATAGAAACCTCTGACAAAGGTTTAATTACTCATATTTATAATGAGCTAAATCAATTGTACAAAAAATCAAGCCATTCTCCAATTGATAAATGGGCAAGGGAAATGGATAGGCAGTTCTCAGATAAAGAAATCAAAACTATTAACAAGCACATGAAGAAATGTTCTACATCTCTTATAATCAGAGAGATGCAAATCAAAACAACTCTGAGGTATCACCTCACACCTAGCAGATTGGCTAACATGACAGCAAAGGAAAGTAATGAATGCTGGAGGGGATGTGGCAAAGTAGGGACATTAATTCATTGCTGGTGGAGTTGTGAACTGATCCAACCATTCTGGAGGGCAATTTGGAACTATGCCCAAAGGGCGACAAAAGAATATCTACCCTTTGACCCAGCCATAGCACTGCTGGGTCTGTACCCCAAAGAGATAATGGACACAAAGACTTGTACAAAAATATTCATAGCTGCGCTCTTTGTGGTGGCCCAAAACTGGAAAACGAGGGGATGCCCATCAATTGGGGAATGGCTGAACAAACTGTGGTATATGTTGGTGATGGAATACTATTGTGCTCAAAGGAATAATAAAGTGGAGAAGTTCCATGGAGACTGGAACAACCTCCAGGAAGTGATGCAGAGCGAGAGGAGCAGAACCAGGAGAACATTGTACACAGAGACTAATACACTGTGGTATAATCGAACGTAATGGACTTCTACATTAGGGGCGGTGTGATGTCCCTGAACAACTTTCAGGGATCCAGGAGAAAAAAAAACACCATTCATAAGCAAAGGATAAACTATGGGAGTGGAAACACCGAGAAAAAGCAACTGCCTGAATACAGAGGTTGAGGGGACATGACAGAGGATAGACTTTAAATGAACACTCTAATGCAAATACTATCAACAAAGCAATGGGTTCAAATCAAGAAAACATCTAATGCCCAGTGGACTTACGCGTCGGCTATGGGGGGTGGGGGGGAGGAAAAGAAAATGATCTATGTCTTTAACGAATAATGCTTGGAAATGATCAAATAAAATATATTTAAAAAAAAAAAAAGGTATCTATTCCATGTAGCTATTTACAGAAAAATCTGAGTTTAGTGGGAGTTCATCTGTGAATGGTTTCAAAGCCTTTATATTTTCTTCTTTAGCAATAGTAGCCTGTAGGGAATTGAAATTGTGTCTGTATCAGTCACTAATTTTTTCTTGAGTTCTTGTGACTTATTCTTTCTTTCCCTTTTGCACAATTCAATCCCATTATCTACTCTACACTGAAAAAAGTTTTCTAAGAAAGATTTCCTTAAGACTTCTTTCCTGTGTGGTTACTATGCAGTTATTATTAAAATCTCTTATCTCATTTGCAATTTCTGAAATAATTCCTTTTATTTCTATTTCTGTCTCTTTAATCTGTCTCTGCCTTTCTCTTGCTGTAATGCATGTACTATCATTCAGATTCACTTTCTTGCACTGAATTTTCACTATTTCCCAACTTTTTTTCTACTATTTTCAACTGCAGTCTCATTCTCACTATTTCTTTATCTCCATTTGTTGCACTATATATATTATGGGCCTGGCTTCATAACTCTTTCCTAACCATATCAGAGTACTTATGTTTGGCTCCAGAGTTAATTGCATTTTGCATTTCATGCAAGTCCGGAGTTTGCTGTGAGGACTTTAATTTGCAATGTGAACAAGTGGACTTCTAGTACTTAGTTTGTGCATTTAGTGTGTTCTTATTATCAATCTCATGTTTCTTCTTTAAAAAACAATTTCTCATCAAATGACCTTTCCTGTGACAAAAGAAACATTCCCTCATTTCTCTCTGCACTGGTTTTTCCTTGTAACTAGGTTTCTTGTAACTAGATGTTGTGTATGTCTTAACTGTATTCAGTCTCTTGATTTCTTCAATCTTTTGTTTAAGATTATTCTGCCATTTCTAACTTTTCTTTTAGGTCCTGAACTTGTTTGCTTTGTTCTGAACTATTCTCATGTAGTTAAGATGCTGCCTCCTGCAATTCTAACAGAGAGACTGAATCATATTTGGGGACATAGTGTTTGAAAAAAGTTTTTAAGTTATGTGTGCAATCCCTTAGAAATTGTCTACGGACATAGCTAGAAGACTCCTCGCTATCAACTTCTAGACCTAAGATTGAATCTGCCATCTCTGACAGACGGTCTATGTATGTGGCAGGATGTTCCCCTTTATCCTGCATAATCTTGTCAAACTTAGTCAAACCATGCATTAGGTTTTGAACAGCATAGTTTTATGGCCCATAGCAAGTTTTCCCTGCATTTTCTTAGGTAAGACATGCAAATAGGATTAGCAAAGTCCATATCTACCCTTTGCTCCACAGTTGGCCAGCTAGTAAAATTGCTATCAGATCTTGTCTTTTCCAGGAATTTTCTATGTTCATGGGGGATGAACAGTTCTGATAGCAGGAACTCAACATCTTCAAAATCAGGATCAAAGATCCTCAAAACTTGTTTCGACTCCTTCTGATATTTGAAAGGATTTTCAACAAATTTAGGGAAACGGCTCTTTATGGATTTAAGTTCCTGTGGAGAGAATTGTCTATGGGCTTTTGAGTGTATTACACCAGTATTACTGGACAATTTGGTGACCTCTTTTAGTGGACAGATTTTCTCAGGTCCACCAGGCTTGTTCTAAGTTTCATCTCCATTTTCCATAGGTACATTCTCTGTTTGCTCATTGTCCTTGCCCACAACCAGATCTAGCCCTTTTTCCTTAATCAATTGCTCAAACACAGCCTTAATCATGCTTTCTAGGTTGTTATCAATAGACAATATGTTTTCTGCCTTAAGGGGAACCACAAACCTAAAGATCTTCTTAAGTTGGGTTAAAGTTTGAAGGATAGCCATAAAGATCACATACACTTGACCCAGGACCTTCCAGAGTATAGGGTCTATCTGGAATGGCAAATGCAAAACAGACATTGTTATGTTGCCTATATAATCAATAGATTCCATTATCATATGAGTCATTCTGCTATACAATATGTGGTAGACCCCAAAACACGCAATGACAACCACAATCACAACTCCACAAATAACTTGTCTAAACATTGTTTCTTTCTTATTCTACTCTGCCTGTAAAAGGATTGTGGGGTTCAGTCAAACTCCGAGGTGCCAATTGTAATACAGAAATAATGCAAGGTGCAGTTTTTGAAGAAGAAAAGGGAGGATTGTGGAAAAGGCATGAAGAAAGAGAGAATTTACAAGCCAAGCCAAGCATGCAAACCAAAGTAAAGGACATGATCTGTCAATCAAGGTGAAGATTCCGAACAGAATGTCCCCAGGAAAGGCAGTTGGGAGCCTGGCCAGAGGAGATAAACTGAAAAACTTCCTTCTTTGGGAGTTACTGACCAAGGGAGAAACTTCTTCTCTGGGGTTACTGACTAAAGGAAAAACTTCTTCTCTGGGGTTTTCTGACCTGGGTGGCTCTGACAAAGTGATGGAGAAGAAGCTGGCATTTCTAGCTTTGAAGTATTTCTCTTGGTTTTGGAGAGAAACTTCCTTGGCTTCTGGCCGAAGGGGAAGAAGCTGAGAACTGATTCCTGTTAGCTTTTGTCTCAGGCTAAAGGACCCTTGGGGGTAGGGGGGACTTTTGGAATTAACCTGAGAAGAAATTTACTTTTGTTAGTGGCTTTGTGTAATTGGAAGAAGAAAGAAGATTTAAGAGTTGTCCTCCATCTCTCTGACTGTCCCTGAGTCACAATTGTGACAAGACTGACATTTCCCCAAATCCTCCCAATCCTCCTTATAGATTAGGGACAGCTTCATCCCTCTCACCTCAATTTCCATCCTTTTTTTTTTTTGTTTTCCCATTAAATCTCCTTACCTGAGAAAAGAAGAGTAAAGGATATTTCTCTGAAACCTCATAGTTCCCCTGAGTTACTTAGAAGGTAACTAAGACTGGGGGAGGGGAAAGGGAAGCAGAAAGGCATGGTTGGAAACTGGGAGGTGAAGGGCGGTATTGAAGGAGGAGTAGGTTAGGAAAAATGTTGATCTATTAGCCATCAATAGTGATCAATAGACAACCCCATAGTAGCCCCCTCTAGCAGCATCTCTCTATCTCTCAGAAGAAATACCCCTATCTCCATTTATAACTAGGCACCCACAGGTTTCCCTAGTATATGACCAGTCTATCAGAGTATCCATTTACAACAACAAGAAAGAGTTCCACAGATTATCACATTTATTACAACTAGTCTTAAAATACGGGTCTGAGCATGAGAGGATACCTTTTCTTGAAATCCCAAAATTCTAGGTTTCTCCAGATAACTTACCCTACATTTGATCCCTACATTTCAAGCATCACTTATGATCTCAAACATCCCTAAGTTTCTCAAGATGCATTACTTACCCACCTTTATGATCAGGATATCATAAACAATATATGTAAATGATTAGGCCTCTAGACCAAAAGGCACCTATTCTCTCTTTCTTGATTGCCTCCCTTGTTTGTTCCCATTGTTCATCTCCTTCCCCATCTTTCCAAGTCACTTAGATCACTCCCTTTAGGATATAAAAATTCTGAACATTTCTTTATTCAGGGAGGCAGTTGGTCCTGCATGCTGCCTCCTGAAAATTTAACCTAAATAAATCTCTCGATCTTTAAAGGCCTTCCACCGAGTCTGTCATTCTTGATAGGGAACCCTTGGGAGGTGGAGTCAAGATGGCAGTTTAGAGGCAGCAAAACTCCAGACCTCCAAAAACCCTTCCTCACCAATCAAAAACACAATACTTTGAGGGAACAGAAAACCAAATCTAACAACAGGACTCTAGAGAATCATCAAAAAGTAATTATGAAAACAAAAACAAAAACATTTTTTTAGGGACCCAATGAGTTAAAATGATTTGTATCCCTATAAGAAAAGAGGATATTCGTAAATCTTAAAAACTGTTATTGTCACTTTGGTAGCAAGAAGAATTATATTTAGAGGGAACAGTGACAAACTTTATAGGACAAAATGCAGAGATATATATAGAGATATTCATGTGTGTATGTCTGTATGTGTATCTAGATAGATAGATATAACTAGAGGTAAAAAAGAGGGTAATACTAAGAGAAATAGGAAAAGAGACAAAATGAGATAAATTTATATTTCATAAAGAAACACATGGCAGGAGTGGGGAAGAACACCAATACACTGGAAGGGTAAAGAGGTTGGAGACAGGAAATATTTAATTCTTACATGCATCATTTGAATTTGGGTCCATTTCAGACTCAAAGAAGGAAGAACAATCAGATCCATTGGGGCAGAGAATTGAGCTTCACCCTATAGAGATGTAGAAGGTTAACAAATGGACTGGTGGGGAGGGAAGCAATACAGGGGAGGGAGAGTTTGGGGACTAGTTTAAAGATATCTTAAAGAAAAATAAAAGTGAAGTAAGAAGGGGGTAGAAAGGGAAGTAAAATAAGGGTGGGAATTAGGGGGACTGATTAAAAATGAAACACTGGTGTAGAAGGAAGTGGTGAAAGAAGAAAGGGCAGGATTAGGAGTGGAAATCAAAATGTTGGTAAATACACAGCTGGTGATCAGAACTCTGAATGTGAATGGAATGAACTCACTCATAAAACACAAGCAAATAGCAGAGTGGATTAGAAACCAAAATCCTATCACATGTTGTCTACAAGAAACACACATGAGGCAAGTAGACACACACAGGGTTAAGGTAAGTGAATGGAGCAAAATCTATTGGGCATCAACTGAGAAAAAGAAGACAGGAGTTGCAATCATGATATCTGACAAAGCCAAAGTAAAAACAGATCTAGTTAAGAGATAGGGAAGGTAATTACATCCTGATAAAAGGCAGTATAGACAACGAGGAAATATCAGTACTCAACATGTATGCACCAAATAGCATAGCATCCAGATTTCTAAGGGAGAAACTAGTGGAGTTGAAGGAGTAAATAGATAGTAAAACCATACTAGTGGGAGGCCTGAACTTAACACTATCAGATTTAGATGAATCAAACCAAAAAATAAATAAGAAAAACATAAGAGATGTGAATGAAATCTTAGAAAAACTAGAGTTAATGGATATGTGGAGAAAAATAAATAGGGACAAAAAAGGATACACCTTCTTTTCAGCAGCACATGGTACATTCACAAAGATTGACCACGTACTTGGGCATAAAAACATGGCAAACAATTGCAAAAAAGCAGAAATAATAAATGCAACAACACAATGAAAATAATAATTAGTAAGGGTACATGGAGAGGCAAATCAAAAATTAATTGGAAATTAAATAATATGATTCTCCAAAATCAGTTAGTTAAAAAACAAATCATAGAAACAATTTATAATTATCTTGAAGAAAATGACAATGATAAGACATTCTTTCCAAAATCTATGGGATGAAGCTGACGCAGTACTCAGGGGGAAATTTATATCCTTGAGTTCCTATATTAACAAATTAGGGAGGAGAGAGATCAAAGAATTGGGCATGCAAATTAAAAATCTAGAAAGTGAATGAATTAAAAATCCTAAGATGAAAACTAGAGTTACTAAACATTAATGGAGAAAATAATAAAATCTAAAGTGAAAAAAATATTGAATTAATAAATAAGACTAGAAGCTGGTACTTTGAAAAAACAAATAAAATAGATAAATCACTGGTTAATCTAATTTTTAAAAAGTAAAGAAGGGGGCAGCTGGGTAGCTCAGTGGATTGAGAGCCAGGCCTAGAGACAGGAGGTCCTGGGTTCAAATCTGACCTCAGACACTTCCCAGCTGTATGTGACCCTGGGAAAGTCATTTGACTCCCATTGCCTAGCCCTTACCCCTCTTTTGCCTTGGAGCCAATAAACAGTATTGACTCCAAGATGGAAGGTAAGTGTTTAAAAAAAAGTAAAGAAGAAAACCAAATTAATTGTATCAAAGATGAAAAGGAAGACCTCGCCTCTAATGAAGAGGAAATTAAGGCAAGCATTAAAAACTATTATACCTAATTATATGGTAATAAATATGGCACTCTAGGTGATATGGATGAATATTTACAAAAATATAAATTTCCTAGATTAACAGAAGAAATTGAATACATAAGTAATCCCATATAAGAAAAAGAAATTGAACAAGCCATCAAAGAACTCCCTAAGAAAAAAAACTCCAGGATTAGATGAATTCACAAATGAATTCTATCAAGCATTCAAAGAACAACTAATCCCAATAATATACAAACTATTTGACAGAATAAGCAAAGGAGTCCTACCAACTTCCTTTTATGACAGAAATATGATACTGATTCCAAACCCAGGCAGGTCAAAAACAGGGAAAGAAAACTATAGACCAATTTCCCTAATGAATACAGATGAAAAAAATCTTAAATAGAATACTAGCAAAAAAGATTCCAGCAAGTGATCATGAGATTACCAGGTGGAATTTATATCAGAAATGCAAGAATGGGTTCAATATTATGAAAACCATCCACATAATTGACCATATCAGCAAGCAAACCAACAATCACATGAATATCGCAATAGATGCAGAAAAAGCCTTTGACAAAATATAACGCTCAATCCTATTGAAAACACTAGAAAGTATAGGAATAGAAGGGCCTTTCCTAAAAATAATAAACAGTATCTATCTAAAACCATCAGTAAGCATCATCTGCAATGGGGATAAACTAGAAGCATTCCCAATAAGATCAGGAGTAAAAGAAGGATGCCTATTATTACCTCTATTATTTAACATTTTGCTCGAAATACTAGCAGTAGCAATTAGAGAAGAAAAAAAGAAATTGAATGTCTTAAAATAAATACAGTTTATGATAAACCTAAATATCCCAGCTTTGGGGAATCAAAATCCACTATCTGCCAAAAGTTGCTTGGAAAATTGGAAAAAAGTATGGAAGAGATTAGGTTTAGATCAACATCTCGCACCCTACACCATGATAAACTCAGAATGGTTGAATGACTTGAATATAAATAAGAAAGTATAAGTAAATTAGGTGAAAACAGAATAGTATACTTGTCAGATCTTTGAGAAAGGAAAGACCAAGCAAGAGTTAGAAAAAATTACAAAATGCAAATAAAATAAATAATTTTGATTACATTATATTAAAAAGTTTTTGTACAAATAAAATCAATGCAACTAAAATCAGAAGGGAAGCAACAAATTGGCAAAAAATCTTTATAACAAAAACCTCTGACGAAGGTCTAATTACTCATATTTATAAGGAGCTAAATCAATTGTACAAAAAAATCAAGCCATTCCCCAATTGATAAATGGGCAAGGGACAGACAATTTTCAAATAAATAAATCAAAACTATTAATAAGCACATAATAAAGTGTTCTAAATTTCTTATAATCAGATAAACGTAAATTAAAACAACTCTGAGGTATCACCTCACACCTAGCAGATTGGCTTACATGACAGCAAAGGAAAGTAATAAATTTCGGAGGAGGTGTTGCAAAATTGGGACATTATTTCATTCCTGGTGGAGTTGTGAATTGATCCAACCATTCTGAAAAGCAATTTGGAACTATTCCCAAAAGGCACTAAAAGACTGTCTGCCCTTTGATCCAGTCATAGCACTGTCGGATTTGTACCCCAAAGAGATAATAAGGAAAAAGACTTGTACAAGAATATTCATAGCTGCATTCTTTGTGGTGGCAAAAAAAATTGGAAAATGAGGGGATGCCCTTCGATTGGAGAATAACTGAACAAATTGTGGTATCTGGTGGTGATGGAATACAATTATGCTCAAAGGAATAATGAACTGGAGGAATTCCATGTGAACTCGAATGACCTCCAGAACTGATGCAGAGTGAAAGGAACAGAACCTGGAGAACATTATACACAGAGACTGATGTGGTACAATTGAATGTAATGGACTTCTGCACTAGTAACAATGTGATGATCCAGAAGAATTCGGAGAGACTTATGAGAAAAAATGCTATCCACATTCAGAGGAAGAAATGTGGGAATAGAAACACAGAAGGAAAACAACTGGATTGAGGATGGGTCAATGGGGATATGATCGGGGACACAGACTCTAAATGATCGCCCTAGTACAAATATCAATAATATGGAAATAGGTTTTGATTAAGGATACATGTAAAACCCAATGGAATTGCACTATGCCTATGGGAGAGAGTGGTGAGGAGGGGAGGGAAAGAACATGATTCTTGTAACCAAGGAAAAATATTCTAAATTAACTAAATATTTTCCAAAACTAAAAAAAGAGCACCCTCCCTGGACCAAGGGTTAATCTCCAGCCTCCCACAACAGATTCAGGACCTTGGATTCCTTAATAATTTATAGCGATTCATAAAACTCTTGCCCTCATACTTAGTTATTCACTCTCTGACTTTCATACATTTTCTTTTTTTAACATGAACTCTTCAAAGAAGATTCTGATCAGCTATATTAGTTTCTGTGTGTATATTGCCCTCCTCTTCTTTTTGTCTTCTTTGGGATAACATTCCCCTGTGTAGTGAGAATTTCATTGTTCAAGAATGTCTTACATTTAAAGTATATTCCCTTTTAGAGACACCAGGTATAGCACCATAACTATCTTTTCTCTTCAGCTAAAATCTGTGACCCTTTCCATTTCTAAGGCTGATCTTTCTTCCAGTGCCCCATTTCTCCTACTTGAAAGAAAGAATGGGGCAGGTGATAGGATATGTAATCCCAAACTTGAGATGAAAATTAATAAAATCAAGTTATCAGAAAAAATGCCATGATTCACTTGTAATATATATAGTCCTATTGAAACCTTTAAAAAAACTGGAATTAATTCATCTCTCATGTGAGTTTAGACATAATTTGTTTCTGTTTTGGCTAACATAGCTAAAAAAGATATGTTGTAAAAGAATGATCTTTCAAGAAAGAGAAGGAAAGAATGAAACAATGAACCATACCAAGACCTGAATGAACCACAATAGTTATATGCCACAAAATCAATGGGCAAGTTTATGTGTAAGGATAAGAGGTAAATGTAATTGAAGGTCAGACTCAATAACCTAAGAAAATAATAACTCTTATTACTAGGTCAAAGTGTTATAATTTAATCTAATGAAGAATGGAAGACTTTGATTTGAATCCCTCCTATGACATCACATGACATGTGACAATGGGCAAATTTTCCTTTGTAATTCAGTGTCCTCAGATGGGTAAAATAATATTTAATGTGCCCATATACTTCATGTGACACCATGGGATAGAAGACTTTAGAAAGCCTGCTTCAGTGTCAGGAGGATATAAGTTAGAGCTAACATTAGCTTTGTGACCTCTGATATGTCATTTGATTTCTAGGTCCCCCAGGACACTCTTCAAGACTATAAGTAGCATAATGGTTGCTGATATTCATTGACAGAGGAAATTTCCTCACCAGGGAGTTCCTACCCCAATAGATTTAGAGGTCTGGATGATAAAAGAATTCTATCTATTTGGAAGGGCCAAAATGGGTGAGTTCAAAGATCCATGTGGGAGTATACAACTTACAGGATTGCTATAGATCTCAAATGCTGTCTATGAGTAATGTTTTGCAAATTTTAAAATGTTATAGACACTTCTGGATAAGCATGGTGGCAGTCTAAATGCGGGTTACTTACTCTCTCCAGCACACACCAACAAGGACTACCCCAAAAGACCTTAAGAATCATTTTCAGAGGAGTGAAGGAGCTGTACAGTAGGGCGCAGCATTGAAGGTGTGTGGGATTGGGGCTTTTCCAGTCTATAAGAGGGTGAAAGGGATTCCACCCAAACACTAGCCAATCCATCCTCCTCTACCCCCATCTACAGAGCCAGAGCCAGAGCCAGCGCACGGCAAGATGAATGATCAAGGGGCTCCTCTGGAATGAGTAGGGGGCACTTATGGGTCCTTGGGAGCTGACTAGGAATACATGGGACCCACCACTGAAAGCAGCTAGGCGGAAAAACCCCAGCACATGAGAAAACACAGACCTTGGGTGCCCAGAGCCAGCATGCCCGCCAGAGCCAGAGAGTGAGCGAAGAGTGCTTCTGGAGTGAGCAGGGGACACTTCTGGGTCCTCGGGAGCTGACTAGGACTGCAGGGGACTCACCCCTGAAATCAGCGATACTGGAAAACCAGGCAGGCAGGAGAGCACAGATCCTGAGCTCCCCTGGGAGGGTGGCACCGAGAAGAGATGCAAAGGACTATGGAGAATCAAGAGCTTGCCCCAGGCAAAATCCTTGCTCCTTATGCGCAGAGAACCTGCCCAGCTGATTCAGATTTCTAACTAAAGAGGGAAGGGAAAACATCCAGAGAAAACATCCAGAAAAATGGCTAATTGTGCACAGGAGCCTCAAAATCCTTCCCAAAAACCCAATAAGAAGGCTGTGATCCTTGAGAATTTTTATGGAGGAAAAATGCAGGCTACAGAGGAAATACTGGACGAAACTCATACAAAGGCAAAAACAAAACAAAACAAAAAACAAACAAAACGAACAAACAAACAAACAAAAAAAAACAGAAATTGTCCACAAGCCCTGGAAGAGTATCAAATGGAGCTTATCAAAAAGATGGAAGCCTTCTGGAAAGAGAAGTGGGAAATGGTTCCAAAAAATGAAGAAATCATAGCTGAATACCAAAAGATTAAAGCAGAAAACAAGGTCTTAAGGACCAGAACTGAGCAACTGGAAACCAATGATCTTGCAAAAGAGCAAGAATTAATGAAGCAAAGTCAAAAGACTGACAAAATAGAAGAAAACATAAAATATTTCACTGACAAGGTGACAGATCCAGAAAACAGAGAAAGGAGACACAATTTGAGAATCATTGGTCTACCTGAAAAGTCAGAAATAAACCGAAATCTTGACACCATACTACAAGAGATCATCCAAGAAAACTGCCCTGAAGTTCTTGAACAAGGGAGCAAAAGAGACGTTGAAAGAGTTCATAGAACACCCTCTACACTAACCCCCCCCCCCAAAACAACTCCCAGAAATGTAATTGTCAAATCCCAGCTCTTTCAAGCTAAGGAGAAAATCCTACAAGAAGCCAAAAAGAAACAATTCATATACAAAGAAGCACCAATCAGGATCACACAAGACCTGGTATCTTCAACAGTAAAAGTCCACAAGGCCTGGAACACGATATTCAGAAAGGCAAGAGAACTGGGTCTTTAACCAAGAATCACGTATCCATCAAAACTGACTATATACTTTCAGAGGAAAGTATGCGCATTCAACAAAATAGAAGATTTCCAAGTATTTGTAAGGAAAAGACGAGAATTAAGTGGAAACTTTGATATCCAAATACAAAGATCAAGAGAAACATGAAAAGGTAAATATGAAAAAAAAGGGAAAAGGAGAAAAATGTTTTTTCCCTTTTTTTATTCAAACTCTGTTCTTTAAGGACTACAATTAGATAAAATTATATATATTAATATATGGGGAAATGTTATTTATAACTCTCAAAAATGTTTTTTATTATTATAGTAGAAGAACGATTCATACGAAAAGATTGGGGCATTAAAGGCTGTAAAATGATATAAAAAAGGTACTAAGATGATGGTACTAAGAAATATTTGAAGAAATGAAATAAATAGAATAATCTTTGTCACACAAAGATACACATGGGAAGGGGAGGGGAAGAATACTCTCATAAGAGGGAGAAGAAGAGAGTGCTAATAGGTAATACTCAAATATTACTCTCAGTGAAATCAATTCTGAGAGGGAAGTGCATCTAGATCCATGGGGATCTTGAAGACTATCTTATCCTACAGGATAAGTGAGAAAGGAACACTAAGGGGGGTAGGGCGGAAGGAATTAAAAAAAGGGAGCAAAGGAGAGGGGGGAGAGAATTTAACAGACCCTAAAAAAAACAAGAAGGAAACAAAAAGGGAGGGGCCAAAAAGGGAAGCATATCAAGGGAGGGGAATAGGGGGATCGACTAAAAGTAAACCACTGGTTTAGAAAGATATAGTAAAAGAAGAAAGATCAGAACTAGGAGAGGATATCAAAATGCTAGGGAACTCAAAAGTGACAATCATAACTTTGATCGTGAATGGGATGAACTCACCCATAAAACGCAGACGATTAGGAGAGTGGATTAGCATCCAGAATCCTACAATATGTTATCTACAGGAAACACACATGAGGTGAGTAGATACTCACGAGGTCAGAATTAAAGGGTGGAGGAAGACTTATTGGGGCCTCAACTGACAGAAAGAAGGCAGGAGCTGAAATCATGATAACTGACAACGCTAAAGTAAAAATAGACCTGATTAAAAGGGATAGGGAAGGTAAATACATCCTGATAAAAGGGAGTATCGATAATGAGGAAATATCACTAATCGATATGTATTCACCAAGTGGTGTAGCACCCAAATTTCTAATGGAGAAACTAGTAGAATTGAAGAGGAAATAGATAGTAAAACTATACTAGTAGGAGAACTGAACCTACCACTATCAAATTTAGATAAATCAAATAAAAATAATAATAAAGAGGTAAAAGAGGTGAATGAAATCTAAGAAAAATTAGAGTTAGTAGATATATGGAGAAAAGTAAATAGGGACAAAAAGGAATACACCTTCTTTTCAGCAGCACATGACACATTCACAAATATTGGCCATATATTAGGTTATAAAAACATGGCATACAAATGCAGAAAAGCAGAAATAATAAATACAAACTTTTCAGATCATAAGGCAATAAAAATAATGATCAGTAAGGGTACATGGAGAGCCAAATCAAAAATTAATTGGAAATTAAATAATATGATTCTCCAAAATCAACTAGTCGGAGAACAAATCATAGAAACAATTAATAATTTCATTGAAGAAAATGACAATGATGAGACATCCTTTCAAAGTCTATGGGATGCAGCCAAAACAGTATTCAGGGGAAAATTTATATCCTTGAGTTCATATATTAACAAATTACACAGGGCAGAGATCAATGAATTGGACATGCAAATCAAAAAACTTGAAAGCAAACAAATTAAAAACCCCCCAAAGAAAACCAAATTAGAGATCCTAAAAATTAAGGGAGAAATTAATAAAATCAAAAGTGATAGAACTATTGAACTAATAGATAACAATAGAAGCTGGTATTTTGAAAAAACAAACAAAATAGACAAAATATTGGTCAATCTAATAAAAAAAGAGGAAAGAAGAAAATCAAATTAACAGTATTAGGGATGCAAAGGGAGAACTCACCTCCAATGAAGAGGAAATTAAGGCAATCATTAAAAACTATTTTGCCCAATTATATGGCAATAAACATGCCAATCTAAGTGATATTGATGAATATTTACAAAAATATTAATTACCTATATTAATAGAAGAAGAAATAGAATTCTTAAACAATCCCATATCAAAAAAAGAAATTGAACAGGCCATCAAAGAACTCCCAAAGAAAAAAAATCCCCAGGGCCTGATGGATTCACAAGTGAATTTTATCAAACATTCAAAGAACAGCTAATCCCAATACTATACAAACTATTTGACATACTAAGCAAAGAGGGAGTTCTACCAAATTCATTTTATGACACAAATATGGTACTGATCCCAAAGCCAGGCAGGCCAAAAACGGAGAAAGAAAACTACAGACCAATCTCCTTAATGAACATAGATGCAAAAATCTTAAATAGGATACTAGCAAAAAGACTCCAGCAAGTCATCACGAGGGTTATTAACTTTGATCAGGTGGGATTTATACTACAAATGCAAGACTGGTTTAATATTGGGAAAACCATCCACATAATTGACCATATCAATAACCAAATTAATAGAAATCATATTATACCAGGAATGCAAGGATGGTTCAATATCATGAAAACCATCCACATAATTGACCATATCAACAAGCAAACCAAAAAAACACATGATTATCTCAATAGACGCAGCAAAAGCCTTCGACAAAATACAATACCCATTCCTATTAAAAACACTAGAACGTATAATAGGAATAGAAGGATCTTTCCTAAAAATAATAACCAGTATCAACCTGAAACCATCAGCCAACATCATCTGCAATGGGGATAAACTAGATGCATTCCCAATAAGATTAGGAGTGAAATAACATGCCCCTTATCACCTTTATTATTCAACATTGTACTAGAAACATTAGCAGTAGCAATTAGAGAAGAAAAAGAAATTGAAGGTATTAAAATTGGCAATGAGGAGGCCAAGCTATCACTCTTTGTGGATGATATGATGGTCTACATAAGAATCCTAGAGAATCAATTACAAAGCTAGTGGAAATAATCAACAACTTTAATAAAGTTGCAGGATTCAAAATAAACCCACATAAGTCATCAGCATTTCTATCTATCTCCAGTACATCTCAGCAGCAAGAATTAGAAAAAGAAATTCCATTCAAAATCACCTTAGACAATATAAAATACTTGGGAATCTATCTCCCGAGACAAACACAGGAACTATATGAACGCAACTACAAAACACTTTCCACACAACTAAAACTAGTTTTGAGTAATTGGAAAAACATTAACTGCTCATGGGTAGGATGAGATAATATAATAAAAATGACCATCCTACCCAAACTTATCCATCTATTTAGTGCCATACCCACTAAACTTTCAAAAAACGTTTTTACTGAACTAGAAAAAACCATAACAAAGTTCATTTGGAAGAACAAAAGATCAAGGATATCCAGGGAAATAATGAAAAAAAATACAAAAGAAGGTTGCCTTGCAGTCCCAGATCTCAAATTATATTATAAAGCAGTGGTCATCAAGACAATTTGGTACTGGCTAATGTAAAAATGGAGATTTGAACCCCGGACTTCAATCCCCAGAAGTCCTTGGTAGTTCCCAGAATTCCCCAAAATCCCACCTGAGATACCCACCTGGGCTGAGAACAAAATGGGTATTTAAACTGACTGTATCGCCTACCTCTCTCCCTGCTTCTGCTTCCTAGCACACGCGGCTCTCTACCTATTAGGCAAGATGTAGAGTAAGTGGCTGTGAATGGGCTCTGGGCCTAGACTTGTGCTTTCTTATTTCTTTATTTCTTAATATTTAATAAACCTCATAAAAATATAATACTTTTAGCAGAGAAACTAATTTTAACTGTTACAGTTTTGGTGAACCATGTTGGTTATGACAAAATACCCTCAA
The DNA here is from genome assembly GCF_027887165.1 of Monodelphis domestica. NCBI lineage: Eukaryota > Metazoa > Chordata > Mammalia > Didelphimorphia > Didelphidae > Monodelphis > Monodelphis domestica. The sequence continues at coordinate 399,301,655 of NC_077229.1, read as the reverse complement.
TCTTTTAATAGCTAGTGCCTATTTTTTAAAGTCACATTTGCAAGCCTCTTGACTCATCCCAGCTGCTACCTGCCTGTTTCTGGGACCCCAGTGGCTGCTGCTCCTGGTCTTTCTCTTGCTTTCCTGGCTCAGCTGATTCCTGCACCCTTACCTCTGACCCAGATGGCTCATCACCCCACGCTAAGCCCAGGACCCAGGCTTCTGGTAGCAGACCCAAATTCTTCAGGATCAAAAACCAGCTGGTAAAAAAACGGGGGGGGGGGTGATTTTTCTTTATGCTACAATTAGCCTCCATGTGGCAAGGGGCAGGGGATAGCAGAGGGAGAGAAAGAGGGAAAGTAGGAAGAGACTTTTCCAAACAGGAACTTAAAGCATGGCTATTTTAAAAGGATATCTTTTGACTGTATTGATTCTTTCACTTAGCTCACCTGGGAGCCAGGGGAAAAATTCAACTCCCTGCAACTCTTTAGCCAAATTTGAGATTCCTAAAATCCACCCTTACTATGGGGAGGCAGATCAGCAGCTCAGTGTATTGAGAGCCATGCCTAGAAACGGGAGGTCCTTGGTTGAAATCTGGCCTCAGACACTTCCTGGTGGTGTGGCCCTGGACGGGTCATTTAACCCCCATTGCCTAGCCATTACCAATCTTCTGCCTTCTGACAATAGGCATCTAAATGGATAATTAAAAAAAAAAAACAAAAAAGGACCTTAAAGAGACTGGAGGTTATATTTTTAAGGCATTTCAGACTCCATGTTTTATAAAAACCTCTGTATTCTATTGCATTTTGCTGATTGCTTTGTTTAAGATTTAACTTTGTGATTTTTAGTTCATATATTACTGCATTCAATACTATTCTTTTACACTGGATCATTTTAATTTACTGGGTTTTAACTCCTATTATATTCTGTTGCTTTTCCTCTATAACTATATTGAACAAATATTATTGAGTAAGCCCACATAAAAACAGCTTTTCTATTTTTGACTTTGTAAATTGTCACATAGAGGATAGATGTACTCCATCAGAAAATTGCTATAACAACCTTTGGAAAATTTAATGAGCTAAATATCTCAAACTGATTTTAAGTGTTCTTTAGACATAATTTAAAGAATTTTTCTTAACAATCTCTGGTCATTTTGCCTGCCTGTAACATGAGGTAAGGCCCATTTTAGTAGCTGAAGTGAAATACAATTATAAACCCCAATTCCCGCATTTATAGGAATGTGAATGGAATTTGGGAAGTTAATCCCAGGGCATTGTACCCCTATAAGCCTCCTTCCCCCAAAAAGGGAGCATCTCTCATCTTTAACTCTTCAGCTCACTATTTCCACTACTTCCAGAATATCTAGAATTCTTGATGATGTTCTAGACCCAAATGAGTTTTACTTTGTTTAAAAATATGTTTACCAAGGTTGAAAGTATATATCCATCAGTTCATAGGCTTTAAAAATGCCATACAACAACTTATGTGAAATGTGATAGTAGGTTTGTTTGCTATTATAATTAACTGGACTATTGAGAATTTGTGGATATTGATACCTATATGTTTGTACTATTGTTCTTTATTAAAAAAAAAACTGTTACCTTGTAAAATTCATTTGCTTGTACTCACAGTGGATCATGGCCAGATATGAAGAGGAAATGGATCTCATTTTTGATGAGAAAGCCTTGTATTCTATATTTCCTTAGCTGACACAGTGTGTCAATGATTATAAGCTACATTTTTGAATTTTTAAAACTCTTTTATTATTATATATTTCTAGCATGTGCAATATACTATTTCAGTTTTTTTATTTTTCTCTCCTTTTTATATTTGATGCACATGTCACCAGCATTAAGATTTTCTTTAACTTTTTTGATTTTGCAGTAATATAAGTTTAAAATCCTTTTGCTAACGCATGCCCCAAAAGCTTGAGACTATAAAAATTATGCCACTAATTATTTTTAAAAATTATGGGACTTTGCTTAATGATTCTGTGTGATTCCAGGACAAGATACACAAAAGAGCCATTGCATAGGGCCAAAGATAAACCAATACAGGAAGGATTGATGTACTTCCAAGCCAATACAAAGGACTTGAATTTACTGTGAAGGCTCGAGGTTGCGACACTTAACATACATTAAGACATAGGCCTTCCTTGTATCCACACTCTTTGTGAAAATACTTACAGATGAGTATCCCAAATTTGGCTCCTATGTGGCTCCTATAATTTAGTCCCTTTTCTGACATTTCTAGTGTGGCAACTTTCTGTAGTCCTGGCTACTGACTGGGTAAATGCTTACTTGCTTAGATCATTTTAATTGGGTCCTGATTCAAGGACCTGTTATAGATTTCCTTTACTTAGACTTTTTACACATAAGACTTTGATAGTCTATATTTCATCCAGAAATTTTCTTTTTTATTGGGATTTTTCTGATGTCATTTTAATTTCTCTTCCCAATTGATTCATATACCTCATAATTCATCTATGCATCCTTAAGTGATCCTGTGTTTTTCAATCACACTCTTCACGGGGAAATGTAAAAATATTATTATTTTAATTGCAAAGTTTAAATTCCTTTTGAGAAGAATTTTAGGTTAAGAAATATGCTACCTCTCCGAATCCAGAAACTGAATTGTTTGGAGAAGACACCATGAAGATGCCTCCAGACCACAAACTGCATGAGAAGATCAAGAATGAACTTTGGGTGTTGTTGATTGAACATTTATTTGTATCTATACTTTCATGCCAAAGGGAACTGCCCCCTAACTGGCTTTTTGGCAATGTGTCTAGCAATTATTGGTTTTATTCTTTTTTTCCCTCATCCTCAAATTGTTGTAATCTTTAAGTTGATTATGTTTTCATGATCCTTTTGGGGAAACTTTTCCCAATAGGATCAGGTGAGGAAATGTAAAAATGGAGATTTGAATCCTGGACTTCAATCCCCAGAAGTCCTTGGTAGTTCCCAGAATTCCCCAAAATCCCACCTGAGATACCCACCTGGGCAGAGAACAAAATGGGTATTTAAACTGACTGTACTGCCTACCTCTCTCCCTGCTTCTGCTTCCAAGCACATGCAGCTCTCTACCTAGCAGGCAAGATATAGAGTAAGTGCTTGTGAATGGGCTCTGGGCCTAGACACATGTTTTCTTATTTATTTCTTAATATTTAATAAACCTCATAAAAATATGATACTTTTAGCAGAGAAACTAATTTTAACTGTTACACTAAGATACAGAAAGGAGAATCAGTGGAATAGACTTGGGGTAAGTGACCTCAGCAAGATAGTCTATGACATACCGAAAGACCCCAGCTTTTGGGACAAAAATCCAGTATTTGATAAAAACTGCTGGGGAAACTGGAATACAGTGTGGGCGAGATTAGGTTTGGATCAACACCTCACACCCTACACCAAGATAAACTCAGAATGGGTGAACAACTTGAACCTAAAGAAGGAAACAATAAGTAAATTATGTGAACACAGAATAGTATACATGTCAGACCTTTGGGAAGGGAAAGATTTTAAAACTAAGCAAGACTTAGAAAGAGCCACAAAATATAAAATAAATAATTTTGACTACATCAAATTAAAAAGTTTTTGTACAAACAAAACCAATGTAACTAAAATTAGAAGGAAAGCAACAAATTGGGAAACAATATTCATAACAAAAACCTCTGACAAAGGTCTAATTACTCAAATCTATAAAGAGCTAAACCAGTTGTACAAAAAATCAAGCCATTCTCCAATTGAAAAATGGGCACGCGAGATGAATAGGCAATTTTCAGTTAAAGAAATCAAGACTATTAATAAGCACATGAAAAAGTGTTCTAGATCTCTTATAATCAGAGAGATGCAAATCAAAACAACTCTGAGGTATCACCTCACACCTAGCAGATTGTTCAACATGACAGCAAAGGAAAGCAATGAATGCTGGAGGGGATGTGGCAAAGTAGGGACATTAATGCATTGCTGATGGAGTTGTGAATTGATCCAACCATTCTGGAGGGCAATTTGGAACTATGCCCAAAGGGCAATAAAAGACTGTCTGCCCTTTGATCCAGCCATAGCACTGCTGGGTTTGTACCCTAAAGAGATAATAAGGAAAAAGACTTGTATAAGAATATTCATAGCTGCGCTCTTTGTGGTGGCCAAAAATTGGAAAATGAGGGGATGCCCTTCAATTGGAGAATGGCTGAACAAATTGTGGTATATGATGGTGATGGAATACTACTGTGCTCAAAGGAATAATAAAGTGGAGGAATTCCATGGGGACTGGAACAACCTGCAGGAAGTGATGCAGAGCCAAAGGAGAAGAACCAGGAAAACATTGTACACAGAGACTGATACACTGTGGTACAATCGAACACTAATGGACTTCTCCATTAGTGTCAGTGCAATGTCCCTGAACAATCTGCAGGGATCTATGAGAAAAAACGCTGTCCACATGCGGAGGACAAACTGTGGGAACAAAAACACCGAAGAAAGGCAACTGCTTGACTGCAGGGGCCGAGGGGATGTGACTGGGGATGTAGACTCTAGATGAACATCCTATCGTAAATACCAACAACATGGAAATGGGTTCGGATCAAGGACACATGTGATACCCAGTGGAATCACACATCGGCTATGGGAGGGGTGGCAGGAGGGGAGGGAGGAAAAGAAAATGATTTTTTTTATTCAATGAATAATGTTTGAAATTGACCAAATAAAAATAATGCTTAAAAAGGAAAACAATGCTATAGAAATTTCAGTAACAAATACTCTCTTCAAGTTCTTCCTCTATTGATGTTTTCTCTCCTACTTATAAACATACTGAAATCATTCAAGTACTTTATCAGTCAATAAATATTTGTTAAGTGACTACTATGGATCATGCTGTGCACTAAGTGCTTAACTTAACCTGCCACTGATTCAAGATATTGAAGACATAGTAGTAGTGATAATCAATTATTCTTTCTGGCCTTTTCAAAGTCTTCATTTAGCTTTCATTAGTATTTAGGAATTTATAATTTTCACCTTTAGTACTTAGGAATCATAATGACTGGTTCTATATTAGATTAAATTAAGCAGATGAATCTTCCTAATGAAGAGTTTCAATCATATCATCGCTAGCCTCAAAAAAATTAAGTATTTGTCAGTTAAGGTCTTCAATCAATTTCTAGCCTATTTTTTTTTAGTTTTGTCTCAAAACACTCTCTTACACATATTTAACACTCTGACCAAACTAGAACTCAAAATGCATTTTTCCACCTTTCTACCTCATGTTATTGTTCAGTCATACCCGACTCTTGATCCCATTTGAGGTTTTCTTGGCAAGGATTCTGAAGCAGTTTGCCATTTCCTTCTCTAGTTCATTTTACAGGTTAGAAAACTAGTATAAAACAGGGTTAAGTGACTCACCCACAGTCACACGGCTAGTAATATCTGATACTGGATTTGAATTAATGATGAGTTTTCCTGACTCCAGATTTGGTGCCCTATCCACTCCACTTTGCTGCCCCACCATAAGTCATGGGATTCCTTGAATCTAGAATACACTGTTACTAAATTTTTATTTATTCAAATTCTACAAAATCTTTTAAGAGCCAACTCATATATTTTAGCTTCCATAAGTCCTTCCCTGATGTCACTCAACCAGATATAATCTTTCCTTAGAGGATTTTAGTTATGCATTTTTGTATATTCGATTTGTATTTTATTTGTGTGCATGTCTTATCCCATTGCCATTAAAGGACAATCATCTCTAGGGGAAGGACTATGTCTGTATCCTCCAAGGTGCCTGGCATTGTGTCTTGCATATTGTAGATATGCAATTTTATATGAATTTAATTGGATATCTGATGTGTCTCTGTGTTTCCTTTCCTTGATATTATAGCATCTATGATGACATGGTCAATTTTTCCTAAGGATTGTATTTCTATATCTATAGCCAGTTTTCATTTATTGTTCACATTAAACAATTATCTTCATTTCCCATTCTTCTTTATGAGAGAGAAAATGTTCAACAAGGTAAATTGAGAACATGTCAGATGGTCTAATTCCAACAGGATTAGAATTATAGGAGATAATTATAAAAAAGACTTTGCTTCTAGTCCAGTTATGTGATACACAGTAGGAAAGCTTGCCCTTTATATTTCATATGGTTGGATAGTCTAAAGTAAACTCCAAGGTGAGATACCATTTCTCTTCCTTGTTCCTTTTATCATTCATTCAGCAAAAAATAATTGGACATCTGTTATGTACGATGAACTATACATAGGGCAAATATGGAGGTACAATATGGTCCCTCCCCTCAAGGATTTTTTTCTACATTTCTTCCACTCTCTACTATGTGGATTTCTAGTACCAGATTCCTTTTGATAATATGTACGATGCTGTTGCATCAGTTTCTTTTGAGTGAAGTAAATTTTTTAGGTAAAATATTATTCATGTTCTCTCAACAAGTATTACCAGTATCTGTTAAACTATATCTCCTTTCTCTTTTGGAAATTCCAAACTCATTTTGCTTAGTACCCATTGAAACATTATTGTGGAAGAACTATAGCATCAAATGTTTTTCATTCATTCTTTGTCTTTTCTACACTCAAGGCATTTTGTTCATTCTTTTGCTTATGGAATTTATCAAATTCTGCTTTGAATTATAGTTATTTAGAGACAGCTGGCCTCAGAATCAGGAAAACCTAGGTTCAAATACCAACTTTGATCTATACTGGGTATGTGATTATGGACAAATAGCTCTCCTAAGAGTATAAGTTGCAGCAAAAGTTTTCTTTCAAGTTCTGTCAGGAATCAGGAGCCCTAGGTTCTACTCTTGGCTCTCTTGTTCATTGTGTTACCATAGGCAAGTCACTTAACCTTTTAAAAAGGAAATCTTTTCCTTATCTATAGAATTAGGAAGTTGACTGAGAAGATAAAAGACCAATTCTAGTTTTTAAAATTCAGATTCTATAACTTTATAGCTATTGATTCTTAATAACTATATAAAGGGTCAGAGGTGGTTTTGTGAACTGAGAGCCAGTCCTAGAGACAGGAGGTCCTGGGTTCAAATCCAGCTTCAGATATTTCCTATTGTGTGACCCTGGGCAAGTCACTTAATTGCCTATCCCTTACCACTCATCTGCCTTAGAAACAATACTTAGTACTGGTTCCAAGACAGAAGGTAAAGGTTTAAAAAAAACAACAACAAACTATACCAATGAAAATTCTAGGCAAACCCTACCAAGCTTGAATCAGTTTAATCATGGGCCCAGAAATGGCAAAATTTTCAGGAGTATTCTAGCTATGTTTGGAAAGCTTTGTCATCAAATCAGCCATAGAGCAATTAATTTTGGGGGGGCCATTTGCAGCTTAAAAAGATAAACAATTCAAGTATAGAGGGGTTTCCATTCAGAAGGAGGGAGACAACCACAGTGAGAATGGCCTGGATACATTAAATGGTGAAGTGTTATTATCATTATGACAAAGCCATTCCTTGCCTCATTTATTTCTAGCAGATACAATTATTCAATGGTATCTTCTATGCATTTGTGCTAGAGTATATTTATTAGAGAAATAAAATCAGTCATGTGTTTCTAGTACTTTTCTGAGAAGCAATGCACCAAGACATTTCCTCAACCATTATAGTTCTGAAGAACATGAAACAGATGTAATGAGAGATCTAGAGAACAGTGAAGAATTTTCTTCTCCCCTACCCCCAACTTTCTAATACCAAGTTTGGCATAGTAGCAATAGGATCAGCAGAATCAAAAATCATATTTTCTCTCTGACATCATTTTGTTTAATCATGTAGAAACTCAAAAGCTTTGTAAGCTTCTTGTTTATACTGGACTGGTAACTAGCAGGGCGCCATCAGCATTTAGCAAACTACCACATCTTCATCCTCATCAAGGCAAAGTCTTCCATCATTAGGTCTTTTCATCCCACATCAGGTTGTTTTGGTGGTATGGAGACAAAGACATATCCTGAAAGCTGCTAGTTAGCTTGGATGCTGGATAATTCTCTTTTTTCCTACAACCCCTTACATTCTTCAATCTTAGGTACACATTGATTGCATAAACCAGATCTGCCAGGTACACCTGAGGCAATGATCTTTTGACTTTTCCTTCAGGGAAAGGTCTATTAGAGGAAGCACCCTTCTCCTTCACCACTCTGTGTTCTAGGCATGTGTGGACTTCCATCTCAAAGATTGTTTCTCCTTAAACTTGTTACTTTAATATTATGTACTCTATACATATCATGTCCTTCAGTAAATGCTTGTTGAATAGCATTTAAGTTTTTCTGGCTGAAGAGTCTAAAAACAATTGAGTTAGAGGTAAATAGACATTCTGGAAACAGTAGATGTCATATATAAAACCAATGGCTTAGAGATAAACAGACATTCTAGAAGATGTAGATATAGTGGGTAAATGAGTCCAGGGCTAGCTAAAATTTCTTCATGTTTCAGGCATGGTAGTCATAACCCATCATGACACAAAGAGTAAGGGGAGAATTTTCCTTCTGTGAATTTCCTAGAATGGAATCACTTGGAGTCCCCTCTTTTCTTTCATATCCCAAGATCCAGAGGCAGTTGACACTAATGATCTTGAATGAATGCACTAAAGCATGACTCCACCCCAAATCAAATTGCAAAAACCAAACCTAGAAATCCTGAAGGGTTTTGGAGCTTAGCTTGTGGTGAAGGGAACAAGAAACTCCCGTCTTCTGTATGGAATTCATTTAGCTGACTCTAGACATTCCCACAGAGCACCCTAGCATGACAATCAGCTCTTACCAGTAGTTTCTACTTCCCACACAGTTGTTGAGCCATTTGCAGTGATGGTCAAAGTCTGCGATACACTTATTACAGGCGCTGCAGTGCTTGGCTTTCACCCCTCTGGTAAAGGGACAATAAGAGATGGAGTGTTACTGATCAACTCTACCCCACTCTTGCACAACCTTGCAATAACTAGCAAAAAAAAAATGTCACCTCAAATCAACCACTAAAGAACATTTTCAAAGGATACCTCCCTTCCCCTCCCCACCCAATTTAAAACTCCTAGACCAAGAACTTCACAAAAAGTCATCTAACAACTATCCCCTAAGTATCAGTCAGTTATGCCCCCTTTTATTTAAAAAAATGTTTTTAGACTACGTCTCCCATTATTTCCTAGACTGAAAGGCAAATGGTCCCCAAAGGGCCTGATTCCAGCTACTAGCCAATATGGAAGCTTTGAACCTATTCCATTTATGACTTGGCCCTTTCCCTCCTCAGAGAGTCTGATGCCTGTCCTGACTCTTTGGGAACTCACCATATTGTTGTTGAACTTGGTAATAGGCATTAGTCCTATGGTAGCTCAGAATTCTTTTTTTGGTGTTGTTAAAACATTTTAGATGCATTTTATTTCATTAAATTTTTTAATAATTTATTTTCCCAATTACATGTGATAATAATTTTCAATATATATTTTCTGAACTTATAACATTCAAACTATCTCTGTCCTCCCTTCCCTTCTCCCCCACCCCCAGAGATGGTAAGTAATTTGATCTAGGCTTTTGTATAATCATCAAGCAAAACATACTTCCATAATGACCATTTTTGTAGGAGAAAAGTCATATAAAACCAAAACCCCCCAAAATAAAAATATAAATAAACTAAAGTGAAAAATATTTTCATCTACAACAATCTTTCTTTGGAGGTGGATAGAATTCTTCATCCTAGGACTTAGTTTCAGAATTGTACTGGATCACTGTTTTCTTGAGAATATTACTGAGAATAGAAACACAGAATTCTCGACCTTAAGTAATCCATCATCCTCAATCTCTCCAATGGCCAGGATTATAGGTGTTGTGTATGATTTTCTTTTCCTATATAAGGTGCTCAGTTTAGAGAAGCAGCAAGAACCAAAGGCCTAATCTTTTGCTGGAGAAGAGGAAGAATCACTTATATAGTACTTTACATAGCATTTTCCTCACAATAACTGGTATCATCATCACCATTTAAATGTCAGGTCATATTTATCTAACAATTCAAAGTCAAGTCACATGCAATCCTAGTTCTGACACTTAGTAACCATTAGACTAGTTAAAGGGCTGGGCTGGAAAATAGCCTTAACAAAATATTCTTTCCTGAATCTGGCCCCATGAGACAGTCAGTCACATTGACTTGCCCTGGCTTTCTCCTCGGCCAGGCTGCCTTTCTGGCATCTTTAGTAACTGTCAGAAGGAGGGGCATCCCATCTCTTTAGCTATAGCAAAGGAAATTATTGATGAAGATTTAAAAAATATAACAAGAATTCTGTATGAGGAAGGACCAAGAGAGAGACTGAGGTTTAAGTAACACATTAATATGAAAAGGGGACATCGTCATCATCATTTGTATTGATATAGCGCTTTAAATATATTTTATCAGTTGACCCTGGGAAATGGGTACCATTATTAGTCCCAATTTACTAGGTTGAGGAAATCAAGGCTGAAAGAGATTATATGTGTTGCCCACTGTCACATGGCTAATAAGTGTCTAATGTTGGATTTGAACTCCTAACTCCAAGTTAGCGCTCTATCCATTATGCCATCTATCAGACATAGAATCTATAGTAGAGGATGGCAAACTACAGTCTACAACTTATTTTTTTTTTGATTACTAAGAGCTGAGAATGATTTTTATATTTTAAATAAAAAGTTTTATGTTCATAAAAGTTATTAAAAATGTAAAAATTATTTTAGTTCAGAGGCTATATACAAAAATTGACTCACTAAAATAGGTGACACAATTTAATCCACAGACAGTAGTTTGTCAACACATAGATCATAGTTTTAGAACTAGAAAAGACAGTAGATGTTGTCTAGTCCAACTCCTCACCTTTCAGATGAGGAAAGTGAGGCCAAGAGAGGTTAGGTGACTTGCCCAAGGTTATTTGGTTAGGAAGTTAAAAAGCTAGGTTTGCATGTATTCATTCTGATCCTGACCTTCTATCCATTGTACTATGTCACCTCCATAGGGAAACATGTATCAAGTGGCTGTCCCAAGGATTTCATATAAGAACCTTATGTTAATATATATACAAAAGACTGATGAGCAGTATTGAGGCCAATGGTGGTGCCAAAAAAACATTGAAAAAAATCCTCTTCTAGCTATCACAGAAAGGGAAAGAAGATCCATTCCAGGTCTAAATGAAAGATTCCCAAATGTCTATCCAGATACTCCCAATTTCATATGGAGAATCCAAGATGATTAGAACACACAATAAGGTCTTCTGACATGGCTAGATTTTTTTTTTTTTTGCAGCTGGTATTGACCCATCTTTCTGCTCACCCCCATCTCTGATTAGATCTTGCTACTTGTCCAACATTGCTTTATCTTTCTGTTATACCGTCCCCTGGAATGTATTTTATGGTAAAATTCATGTTACATTCCCAAGACATCAAGTCTTCAAGATTGAAAACTTCCTCTCTCCACCTCCAATAGAGTGGGGCAAGAGTTGTCTTTTCAGGTAGTCCCTAAGGAAACAGGATGTACTTCTTGACTTTTGTTCTGGAAGAAAATGAAGGTGATGATGACTTACACTGTGACTTCACACAAGTGGCAGTACTGGTTCTGAATTACATGCTTATGTTTGCTCCTGTCCAAGATAGGCATGGGCTTGCCATAGGCTTTTTTGTGCCGTACATTTGGATCAGCTGGGTCAATTGTGACAGCAGTAATATGAACAATAAAATGAAATACAAATAATATGCCGATCACCTGAGACAGTACAAGTTAAGGAACAATAGGATAACAGAGTTAATTGTATGTATGAGTGCATGCTTCTAAAAACTATAGCGACGTTACAACTAAAGAATGTATAAAATCCTTGAATCCACCTACCAAAACACATATAACCACAAAACAATTTTATTGTTGAATACATGTACAAAATTCTCTTTACAGAGAAATAAGTTATCTTGGTGACCCCTTTAGGGTTTTGCTGTCAAAAATACAAGAGTGTTTGCCATTTCCTTCTTCAGCTCGTTTTATGGATGAGGAAACTAAGGCAAACAGGGTTGAGTGAGACAGTAGAGTGACAGAATACTCAAGTCTTCCTGACCCCAGGCCCAGTGCTCTATCCTCTGTATACTGCCTAGCTTCCCCTGCAAAAATAAAGACATATCTAATTCAGTGGGTACTTAACTTCTCATGGATGGTTCATTTCAACATAGCATATATGAGAATACTATCTAAATTCCTTTATTTGTTCAATGTTATGTTAATCATACTACTAAAGGTTTAATTTGAAGAACTAGAAAAGAATGACAAAATTTATCTGGAAAAAGTAAAGGTTATTATTCTAAGGAGATATAATGTAAAAACCTGGAAGGAGTTCCAGTGGTACTAAATCTCACACTGCACTATACTACAAAGTAATAATGATTAAAATGATTTGGTACTAGCTTAAAAAAAAAACCATTTTATTAGTGGTTTAGATTTGGTACTGTAGCTAGGGAATTTGCAAAGTTGATTGGCAGCCCTTAGGCCATGATTCTGTAGAGCTGGGTGGATCAGGATTCTAAGTGGTTAGGAAGTTAGCAACTGACTCTCTGAAACTGGCAATTGGACACAGAGGCTGTGAGTCTGAGAGTCTCCCTGAATAAATCAATTTTGAGGCTGCCTGCCTTGGATTATCCTTAAGAAAACGGTTGAGTTTGAGTTCCCCATTCAATCTGGTGGATAGAAGTGATTTGGGTGTGATCTCCCTTTCCAAAATCACTGAAAGGAACATACAACTAGATTCTTCAGTCTAACCCTACCAAGGACTCTGGAAGTTTGTGAGAATATGGGCTCTCCTTTTAGACTTTATTTTTTTAGTTTAGTTATAGTTTAGTTAGGTTAAGCTTAGATTATTGAGTTCACTATCTGGGTGGGAAATAGTCAGTTGGTCCATCATCCCCTACCATCCCCATCCCTCTTAACTAATGAAATATTCATATACATGTGTGTGTTCCCATTCTTAAAAAACCTTTCTTTCCCTTAAATTCCCATTATAATAGCTTTGGCTGAGCCACCTAGGTAAGAACTTAGGAAAATTAGGCTTTTGTATAGGAAAATCAGTTAGAAAACCAAATCTACGGTTAGATCCTGAGAATATTTCACTCTCAGCAGTTGATACATTCTAAAGGAGGGAGCCACGGAATTCTGGAACTCTGGTAGAACTCTGAAGGACATTTAAATTTTAACATTTTTTTTTAACATTTAACCCTGGCATATGTGTTGGGTGGCCATTTTGTATTTTTTTGAGTTGAATATTTTTTTGATTTTTTTTCTTGGTCTATTACTGTGTATTAACCAATAATAATCAAAGTGGAGTATAATATCTCGGATTCTGTTTTGTATAGTACTATAATGTTGAATGTAAACATATCAGGGGACATGTTAAATCATTTGTTTTATATGTTTGGGGATTGTGTTTTACACATCACTTACATAAGGGGTGTCAGTGGATGAAACCCTGTAAGTGTCTAACTGTTCAAACTGTTTCATCCTATATGCCCTTACTATGTATATGTTTGGTTATTGTATACAAATGTAGAGTTGTTGTGTTTAATATTGGATATGGATGTAGAATAGTAATACTATGGATTTACCAAAGACTCAGAATTGAAAGAGATGATTGTACTTATGGAACAACAGTTAGATGAAATGGAGACATGCATAAAGGACAGAAGGTTTATTACTAATGATTATGAAAATAATTTGAAGGAGAAAGATGGGAAAACTAAGAATTTAAGTAGATTGCAAAAAGAAGAGGTAGAATGCAAAGTTACCGCATTCCTTCTAAAAGAGTCCCTGTAGTATCCCCGGATGAAATATTTAAAGTGAAAACACATAAAATATTTACCCCAGAGAATTTAGAATCAATTAAAAAATAATCCTTCCTTTACAGAACAACCATATAAGGCTGTAAGAGAAATACAAAGGGCTATTGACATTTTTGACCCAGATTATGTGGATTTCAATTTATTAATGATGGAGCTATTAGCAAAGAGGGAAAGGAATAAGTTTATAGATGAGACAAGACAGGATCCTTTATTGACTCCATGGCCTCAGTATTACAGGGATGTGGATATGAACAACAAAGCAGAATATGAATTATTTAAAGATGCTAGATAATCAATAATGGATGTAATGAAAAGACACAAAAAGGTCAAATGCAGGGTCTAAGTCTGAAGGAATTAAGCTAAAAAACAAATGAATCACCTACAAAATTTCTAGACCACCTTATAGAGGCTATAGAAACATATTCGAACATGAATGTTTTAGAAGAAACTATTGTACACACAAAAAGAATTTTTGTAAGGAATGCTATCCCAAAAATTAAATTGTTTTTCAAGAATAATTACCCAGATTGGGAGGAAATTTAGAGAATTTAAGAAGGAAGGCAATATATTTATGTGGAGATAATGAGGACAAAATATGAGGAAAGGGATACTGTTATAGAAGATTTAAAAAGGAATCTAAAGGATGCAGAAAACAAAGTTAGGGACAATGAAATTAAAGAAGTGAAAGCTGTGGCTGCTCTAAGATCCATGCAACCTCGTAACCAATAGAGGCCTAGGGAAAGAAGATCTGGTCCCCAGCAGTGTTTCTTTTGCAATCATATTGAACATTTTGTCAACAAATGTAGATTTAGTGGTCAATTTTCAAGATAATTGAATATAAATGGAAGGTTCAATAGACAAAATAACTATAACAATAATTGGAACAATAATAGCAATAATAATAATTAGAATAATTACCAAAGAAGAAACAATGCAACACATAACAGAATGCTTGCTATCAAGGGGCTTTAGCACCAGATTTAAATACCATAAAGGATTAGGTTAAATCTGGGACAAGGCCCAAATACAGTCAAGTTGTTAAGGGTGATCAAAACAAAGGGGCATGTTCCTTATGAAGGTGTACCCAGAATTCTGTATTTGAATCAAGGGAAAATGGTTTGGAAAGAAATGAAAGTGATTGTAATGGTAATAAGGTTAATGAAGTTATAAATGATGTGATTGAATCAAAGGATAATGTAATTAGTGTTAATAATTATAAGGAAAAATATTATAATAGAAAATTAATGGAAAATTCTAATGATTATAAAATAATGGAAAATAGTGAAGAATGTAAATTGGATAATGATAATGTGATTGTAAATGAGAGCAATGACACCAAGGTAGAGAATATAAGACCAAGGATAATAGTGTTAAAGCTGATGATGGTGTTAAAGATATAAAATCCTGGGAATATCATGCAGTTCAAGTAGATGTAAACTTCGATGTACAGGAAATGACTGAGCTTTGTACTGATATTACTGTGCTTGCACCAGTGTTGGAAACATTTCCACCACCAAATAGTATAGAACCATATGTGTATCTCCCTATAGGAGATCAGATTTATGATCTTCTGATTGATACTGGAGCCAGTAAATCAGTTTTGCAAAGTCTTCTTAAGAATTGTAGAGCTGTTGGTACAATGGAAGTCATAGGAGTTACTGGTAAACCAGATAGAGTAGCAAAATTACAAACAAAAATGATTACTTTAGGTTCTTTATCTGTGGAGCATGAATTTCTTTGTATGCCATAATGGCCAATGAATCTTTTAGGGAGGAATTTATTATGTAAATTATGGGCAACAATCCAATGTACTGATAATGGTCATATCTCATTACATCTATCAGAAGAATCGCTGAAAGCTTTTCCATTGCTATTATTAGATTCAGTCAGTACAGTTGATGATTTGGATTCAATCTATCCAATACCTGAGGATATCCCTGAAGATCTTTGGTCAAAGTCTTCCAAAGATGTAGGCCTACTGAAATCAGCTACTCCTATAATGGTGAGGACTAAGGAAGGACCAGTTCTTTGTGTGTCTCAATATCCCTTAACTAAAGAAGCAATAGAGGGTATAATTCAATATCATTGAATCCCTAATCCAAGAAGGGTTCATAACACTTTGTTTCTCAGAATTAATTACCCTTATACTTCCAATCAAAAAGCCAAAGTTAGATCAAAATGGCAAAGTGGTATATAGATTCATACAGGATTTAAGAGTGGTAAATGATTATGTAACAAAGACACACCCTATTATATTAAGTCCATCTGCTCTAATTTCTTCCATTCCAAGTCAGGCAAGATATTTCACCATGGTAGATTTATGCTCAACTTTTTTCTCAATTCCAATTCATAAGGATTCTCAAAAGATCTTTGCTTTTACCTGGAGGGAAAAAAAGTGGACCTGGACTTGTCTTCCACAAGGCTTCATGGACTCACCGAGCCAATTTTCACAAATTTTAAATAGAAATCTAAAAACTATAACATTCAAAGAAAGCAAATTGGTGCATTTTGTGGGTGATATTCTCCTCATATCCCCAAATGCTAAAGTTTGTCTGAGAGATAGCATGATTCTTTTGTTAGATTATATAAGCATGGGCATAAAATCTCCAAGGAAAAATTAAAGTGGGTTTTGCCCTTGAATGCAATATCTTGAACTTGTGTTATCAGAGGGTTCCAGAAGTATCACACAGAAAAACATAGCAGACATCCAGAAACTGAGTGCTCCTAAGACCAAAAAACAACTCAGAGCTATTCCTGAGATGGTTTCTGTAGACAATGGATACCTGGATATAGTGAATTAACAAAAAGTCTAACAGACTTAACCAGGAATACAGAACCAGAACCTTTGAAACTAAAGCCTGAATATTTGCAAGCCTTAAGTAAGCTTAAATAAGCCATTTTATGTGCTCCAGCTTTGGGTATCCCAGACTATACAAACCTTTTCAACTATTTGTAAATGAAATTACAGATATTGATTCTGGTGTACTGATATAGACTTTAGGACAAAGTTACCATCCAATTGGATATTATAGTTGTCAACTTGATCCAATAACTGCTGGTACAGTTCCTTGTATAAGGGGTTATTGTTTTATTGTATTGTATTGTATTATTATTCCCTTATATAAGGGAAGAACTGCTGTAATTCCAGAAGTCAGCAGATGTAGTTTTGGGATGTCCATTGACTATGCATTGTTCACATCAAATAGAAGCAGTAACAAGAAAATTTTGTACTCAAGCTTATTCAGATCAAAGAATTTCTAAATATGAAATTATTCTCCTAGGGAGTGAGAATGTCCATTTGAGGAGATGTAGTGTATTTAAATCCAGCAACTCTTCTTCCTGATTTGTCAAAGAAGGGTGAACCATTACATAAGTGTGTAGAATGAGTAGATCTAGTAGATATGTCTAGGATGCATTTGAAAGACACTTCTATTGAAAATCCATACTTGGTGTTATTCACTAATTGTTCTTCATATTTGTGTAATGGAATTAGATTTACAGGTGCTTCAGTGGTCACATAATTTGAGACACTGTAGTTGGCTCATTACCTATTAACCTTAGTAGTGCTCAAGGGGCAAAGTTGGTCACATTAAAGCAAGCATGTCTTCTAGCTGATGGTAAAAGTGCAAATATTTATACAGACTTCCGTTATGCATTTTCTGTATGTCATGCTACAGAGAAGATCTGGAAACAACAAGGTTTTATTACTGCATCGGGAAAACCAATTGCTCATGCAGAAATAATAACTGAGTTGTTGGATGCTATCCAAAAACCTAAACAGCTAGTGGTGATTCATTGTAGAAGTCATACTAGTGGCAGAGATTTAGTCTCTAAAGGAAATCATCGAGCTGATATCACTGCAAAATTTGCTCCCAGGAATGCTCCAGTGTATGTAATGAATTTGTCAACTATTGAATCTGATGATCTAGAAAAAGCTTTTGTAGACTGTAAGGTTGATATTAGAAAATAAGTATTGTTTTATTAGTTTAGAGATAAGAAGTAAAATGGCTGGCTTGAGGAAAGAATTGGAGTTTGAAGCAGAGCTGAGAGAGCATGTTAATTTGAACTGCTGACAGTTATAACCATTTTTCATTGTCAATTACTCTCTCTGGCAGTTGGGAGTTGGTCTCTGGCAGTTGGCAGAAACATACCCTCAGAGACTCTCTCTCAGGGCTGGAGGAGATAACATCTTTGTCTCTTTCTCTGCATCTGAGGAAAAGATCTGAAGGAGTTCAGTGTTTTCCTTCCCCAACTTGGGAAACACTATTGAATATATATTGTGGTTTTTATAGATTGTTTAACTCTGAGAAGACCAAAGAAAAATCTGATCTTTGATTTGGACCCTGAGTCTGTTAAGACTCAGAGTCCTAACTTGATTCTTGTTGAGACTCAACCAGCTAGCTTTTGTTATTTTATAATTTAAAGGTGAAGTTAAGATTTATAAGGATATTAGTGGTAGTTTTTATTTATAGTATAAATTTGGGTTAGTCAGATCAGGGAAGATTAGTGTAGCCTGTGAAACACAGGAGAAGTGGTTCCTTGTGGGACCTGAGAGTTTATTTGGGTGGATTTGGAATCCCTTAGAATTAGAAATCCTTCTTTATCTTTATTTATTTCAATAAATATTTTATGTTTATGATAAGAGTCTCTTTAGCATTCTTGTGCCTGGCCCTGAAGGGATTTGAGCCTCACTTCATCACTGAGCATACTTTTGATTGCCTTTATCAAAAGTATCCAAACAGTTTGAACCTGATTGGCAAGTTAAATAGTTTTGAAAAGCTTTGAACCTATATTGGGACAGTTTTTCCATCTAAATATTTTATTTTATATCTCACAAATTTATTTTTACAAGTCTTAGAAATTCAGAAGTGGAAGAAGAAATTTGGAGCAAGTTAAGAATATGGAATATGGGTTGCAGACACTGGAAAACCACTGTTACCAAAAGACTTATGTACCTATTTGTCAAGCCATCCACACAAAAGGTCATTTTGGTACTCAGGTTGTGGTAGACTATGTAAAAAGGCAATGGGTAGCACTGGGAATAAGTACTGTAGCAAATAAGATCTGTACCAGTTGTTCTGTTTGTCAAAAGTTCAACCAAGGGGCATTCAGACTGAAAGGTTTATTAAGGTGGTAGACCTAAACATATTGTCCATTTGAGAATCTGCAAATTGATTATATCAGCATGCCAAAAGCTGGGAGATATAAGTTTTTTTCTATTAATTGTGGACAGGTTAACAAAATGACCTGAAGCATTTCCATCAAATACAAATACAGCCAATTTTGTGGTAAAAGTGCTGATTAAGGAAACTATTCCTAGATTTGGTGTACCACTTACCATAGACTTTGACAAAAGATCTCATTTCAAGCTATCCTGAAAAAAGGCTATAAGAATCTAGGAATAATACCTAAATATCATGTTCCTTATCACTCACAAAGTTCAGGTTAAGTGGAGCATGTGAATAGGGACTAGACATGTGAATAGACTAAGGAAAATCTGTGCTGAAACTCATCTAAAATGGCCAGATATTCTTCCAATAGCTTTACTTTGCCTTGCCTACATACAAGACCAAGAGCAGATTTGCATATATCATCTTATGAAATGCTCTTTGGACATGCTCCATTACAGGCAAAAATTTGTAAGACAGTGTATATATCTCTCTTAGGAGGAGATTGTCAACTTGCTTCATCTTTAAGTGCTTTATAACAATGGCTTAGAGAACAATATGCTATGGGAGTATTGATCCAATCTGGTCCATTGGGTTATTTTCTCCATAATTTCCAGCCAGGTAACATGGTATATGTAAAAAAAAATTGCTAAAATATCAGCAACATAAGAGAGTTGGTAGGCCCTTATGCCATGGTGTTAATTTCTCCATCTTCAGTGAAAGTATTGGGTAGAGATTCAGGGTATCATTATTACCATATCAAATTATGGAACTTTTTGGGAGCCATCCAGCAGTCTCTCTCTGAGGGTCCAAAGTCCACTCTGTCCAGGTGTGGCGATTTTGGTCGAATAATGGGGTGAGTAGCAGTATGTGTTGAGTCCCATATGCGTAGGGGTCACATAGTGTTCTGCCATGGCATGGAGGTTCATTTATTATGTAGGTTAGTGAGTAAGTAGTTCTTTGGCACACAATCAACTTTCTACATACATGATCTACATTTAATTGGATATGTCACACATTAACAAATCACTTAATCAACAATCTTGTGATGTTACTACAACAAAGGATTCTTTGATCATTTACCATGTTATTACAACAGAAACTTTGTGATAGAGATGAATGACATGGATAGGGTATTTTGGAGGTAAGTACACCCTGACCTTCTGGGAGGATAATTGTGCTTCTTATCAGCTTTCACAATCAATCACAATTACTTAGGAGATGAATAACAAAACATTTCATATCTAAATACAGGGTCAAAAGGTAACTCAAAGCAGACCAGATTTGGAGTTTTCCTCAATTTACAAGTTCTGATTTTCTTGTGTTACTTTAAAGCACCTGGCAATGTTGCCTGGTTTCTGTCCACCAACAAATTCATCAGATTATGTTAACTGTAAGGAAAGGTTTACTACAGTGCTCAAGCATTTGGCCAGTGTTGGGTGTGGGCCCTTGAAGCAAATCTCTGCATGAAAGAGAAAGGAGGGGTAATGAGTAATGATCTTTAGGCTTTAATTCTCTGAATGCAATCTTTTTAGGGAAATAATCTAGGGAATTAAAGTGGGATATATGTGTGTTAACCCTATAAGTATTTGCTCTCATATTATTTCTCCTGTATTGGGGAGAGAACAATAATCTTAACAAGTCCATTAGTAAGGAAAGTTGGAGAGAGAAGTCATAGAGGGGGATGATAGGGGGCCTCGTATTCAGGGGCATTCCCCCATCTCCCAAACTGTGACTTTGTCAGCCAGTGAGGATTTGTCAGCTTTCCGCAGAAACTAAAAATGAACATGAACAAATCATTGAAGAAGTTGAAGAAGAATAAATATGGAAAGCTGAGATTCATCAAGCAAATAGTCTGCAGTCAAAAAGATTGGTAAGGAGAGGACCATTTTAATGGATAGAATTTTGGATAGAAGAGGACAATGAAGATGAGAAGTCAGGAAATTAATGGGCATTGTAAAAGATGGGAAAACTTAAAAATATAAAGAGTTTAGAGGAAATTTGCAATGAAGAGGATCAAGTAATTGATGGACTAATGGATTAAAAATATTTGGTTAATATAATATAATGCAAAACAACATAACATATATTCACACAAGCATTTATAAATATATTTACTACCATGGTTTTGAAGAAGAATTCTTCAATCAAAATAAAATGAGAAGAGAAGGAAAATCTGAAGTTGTGGTAAGTATGTTGCTTACAATAGTAACACTAATGCAACAGTGACATAAAACTAACATAACAGGAGCACTGACATAACACTAACAAAACAACATAACATAGCATGAAAAACAACATAGCAAAACACAAATACAAAAACATAACCATGGTTTGGTTAAATTGAATCACTAGTTGAATGAGTGAAACAATGTTTAGCTAGGGTACTAACAATGTTATAATTAGCTATTAAGTAGTTACTAACAAAATTAGGTAGCTACTTATAACAGGACACAATATACAGAGGAAAACAAATTCAATGCCTTAGTGCTTGATAAATGCAAAGACTGTGACTATTGAAATAAAAACTATTCTATAAGAATGGATGGAAAAATAGCTGAACCTAGGTTCAGACCAAAATGTCCCCACCACATGAAGTTCCAAATGGAAAAATTACCTCAATATAAAAGATCATATCCAAAAGAAATTATAGGAGCTAATGAGAACTTAATTTTTATAACTATGGACAGGGAAGAGGTCAAACAGAAAAGGGATATTTTGATTAAATAAAATGAAAAAGGGTTTGCACAAATAAAATCAACACAGTTAAAACTAGAAAAAAAAAACAGTTAGCTGGGGGGAGGTCTAATATCTAAGATATGTATGGATATATAAGGTTGATATATTTGTGCACACATGCATGAGTGTGTGTGTGTGTGTGTGTGTTTGTTAAATCTTTACCTTCCACCTTAGAATAAATATTGTGTAGTTGCTCTGAGGTGGGGAAGACTGGTAAGGGCTAGGCAATTGGGGTAAAGTAACTTGTCCAAAGTTACATAGCCAAGAAATAGCCGAGGCCAGATATTTAGAATGTCAAATTCTTAATAATAAAATCTCTAAGAAGATATAATCAAAGGATATAAACTGGCAGTTCTTAAAGAAAGAAATCCCAAAGATCAATAGCCATGTGAAATAATGCTTCAAATTACTGATAGAGAAATACAAATCTAAGCATTTTTGAATTTCTACTTCACACCTATCAGAATGGCAAAATCAACAAAAAGAGGAAGCTGACAATTGTTGAAGAGGCTTCAAGAATACAGTCATATTGGTACACAGTTGGTAGAACTTTCACTTGGTCTAAACATTGTGGCAAGTGGTTTGGATCTATGCCTCCAAATCACTAAACTGTAACCTTTTGACTCAATTATAGTCATTCTTGCCTTGGTCTATATCTCAAAAAGAGTAAGAAAAAGATCCATATGTACTAAAGTATTTATAGTAGTTCCTTTTGTTTTAGTGAAGTGCTGGAAACAAAAGGGCTACCCATAAATTAAGGGTTGGTTAAACAAATTGTCCGTAAATATAATAAAATATTATTCCATTTTACGAAATGATGAAATGAGTGCTTTCAAAGAAATTTTGGAAGGCTTATATGATCTGATGCAGAGTGAAGTGATGAGAATCAGAAGAACAATGTATACAGAAACACCATAAGTATAAAGAAAAATAGCTTTAAAAGACTTAAGAATTCTGGTCAATGCCATAACCAAACATGAATATAGAGGACTCTTGACAGAAGGTGATAGACCTACCATGCAGAATGAGACATTTTTTTGGATATGGCAAATGTGAAGATTGTTTTGAATGACTTCTTTGCTTAAGGAATTGTGTTTTTTTCATATTGGAGGAGAAGGGTGGGAAGAGAGAGGGTAAATGACAATATTGACAAAAAAAATAATAGAGGAATTTTTCAAAGTGTGCAGAAAAGAGGAAAGGTAAGAAGGAAACAGATCAACAAGATAGCTTTGAAAGCAATATTTTAAATGTATTATATACTTTTTAAACATAAGTCATACACATTGGTTTTGTTGTTTCACTTAAAAATGTCTTCTGCTTGTTTGTTTTATATATGATAATATTCTTTACTTTTTGTGGGGGAAGGGTTGCTTTTTTCATTCAGGGGAAAATGAGCCCTTAAATTTTTAAAGAAACTATCACTTCTCTATGCTAATTCATTCTTTGTGTAAGAATTTTTGGAGCTATGTGATATGTAATTGAAAAGCTCCATTTTGTATGCCAGACATATTCGAAAGATGAATTTTTAAACTGAATATTACTGACCTTTAAATTCTGAAAACAAAAACAAAGCAAACAAGGTCATCTAACTTTTCAGAATATCTCAACTTCTTAGCTATTGAAAAATAGGTCATTTGTCAATGGAAGCATTGTAAGTAAGAATGAGGGAAGTGAGTCTAATTGGGTTCTAGAATGAATTTGGCCCACTTTACTTTGGAATAAACAAAAGGGGTTTAGCTTCTTTCAGTCCTGCCTTAGAATCTATGCCCTTTCTTAAACAGAAAGCAAAGGAAAAAGACATTGATTGTGCTCATAGTCTTCTTAAATCCTTTCAAGTCACATAAATTGTCTAGGAGGATCACTTTAGTACCCCCATTTAACTGCTGTCATATCTGAGATGAGAAAAATGGCAAGTGCCTTTAACGCATTGTAGCATCAAAGGAGAGAGAAAGGGAGGAAAAGAGTAAGAGTAGAAAGAAATAAGGAAAAGAAGGAGAAAGGAAGAAAAGAAGGAAGTAAAAAAATTAAAATAAACAAATGACAGAATGTCCAATTAAATGAAATTTCATATTTGAACTGCTTTTAGGGGTATATGCCCACTAGTAGGAAACAATAATCTAGGCAATACATTAGAAATTTGGAGTCATTTGAAGGTTGCTTTTAACTTTGCTTTGCTGCCTATGTATTTATTAATCTGAACCTGTAAAAGTTCTTTATCATTTTTTAAAACTTTCTGGCTTAGTATCAATAATGTGCATTGGTTCTAAGGCAGAAGAGTGGTAAGGGATAGGCAATGAGGGTTAAGTGACTTGCCCAGGGTCACACAGTTAGGAAGTGTCTGAAGCTAGATTTGTATCTTCTCTGAACCTGGTTCTCAATGCACTGAGCCACCTACTTACTCCTCCCTCCCCCTTTTCTTTGACATCAACATTTTCTACTTAAAATTTCCATTGGCCCCATTCATTAACTCCACTGGAGCCACTGTCCTCCTTCTAGGCATAACTATTTCCTTCTATGCCGGAAGGTCCATCTACAGGCTAAACAGACAAAACAGACAAAAAACCCCACATCTACAGCAAGTATGCCCTGAGGCGGTCTCCTTTTTTTACCTTCCCCACCTCCCCTTGTATGGGATGGTAGAAGCTCACCCTGCATTTATTTATGACAAAGAGTAAAGTCAGATGGAAAATCCTTTTTCATTCCAGAAACTTCTGTGGAGAATCAGGCCCAGACCCTTCTAAAAGGATGGGGCAGGGGAAGAATGGGGAGATGCTGATAAAGGCAATTCCCCAAGAGATTCCCCCATGATTGTCATGGGAATGGAGCACCAGCCATGGCTTGATTCACACATTGCAAAGTGGATCTATAAGGTAATTAGAATTTTCGATCCTCGGTTTGGGGGACCTGTGTCCTTACTTTATAGTCATGAGATACTGATGGATCTCCCCAGACACACTATGCAGCCAAAGCATGGGGGTTCTCTAGTGTGACTGGTGGCACATCTGGTTGGTCTGAAGAATTTGAGAGATGAGCACAGACTCTTTATGAATCCCTGGAGAACATTTTCCTGGATTCTTCTCTGATTAAAGGGAACAGATTGAGGCTGCAAATTCTTTGCCATCTTTCCTCTTTGTTCTTCTCTGGAGTAGTATAGTAGGAAGAAGTTTGTTCTATGTCAATTTTTCCCAGTTCCAGTGACAACTCTACCATGTCTGGTGGGAGGGACTTTTAGCCATTCATCTTGCCTTCCTGAGTCTCAGTTTCATTTGGAAAATGAGGAATTAAGACCTAGGTGGAGCTATATAAATATCTATGAAAACAAAACAAAAATGGAGCAGAACAACTACAAAGAGAATATTTGCTTTCTTATTAGGCCCACAGTGAAGGCCTCATTAATCTGGGCTTAATTCCTTGATGAGAGGCCATTTTCTTGATTGCTTGATATTCTTGCACAGTTACAAATCCTGCCTCACCTCCCCTAGAACACATAAGGATAAGATGAATGAGGAGGTGGGAGGCATTGAAAATATATTATTTGGGGGTGTAGGTATTAGCATTTAAATTCATGTTGCTGCCTTTGCAGTAAGTTTTTCATACCTTAACTCACAGAATCATAGAGTAAAAACAGATGCTGAATCCTCTTACTGAAGAGGCAAAGGAAAGTGGAAGTAATGTCACTAGTAAATATGTAAAGTCATATGCTCCTATTAATTATTTTAATAGCATCAATTTACCCAGGATGCTGAGCTTTGAGTTTAATCTCGAGAACACTCAATTTTCTTACTGGTAAAATGAGGAACTTGGGCTAGCATTATAGACTAGAATTAGATGAAACATTGGTCATTGGCTTTTTCAACTGTCATTTTATAAATAAGGAAAACAGCTGATAATCATTGAGTATTTAACTTGACCAGTCACACAAGTTGGTAATAAATTGTATATGTTTATATATGTTTTATTTTATATTTATGTGTTTATATTATATTATTATATATAATATTTATATATAATTTATATATATACATATACATATTCTGAACTAAGCTTTCTTACCAACCTAATGTAAATCTCACCTCAGTTACCATCTTTATTATGAGGCCTTTGCCAACACTTCTATTCTCCCTGCCCTTCCAAAGTAGTAATACCTTTCTCCAAATCATTACATAGGTTTATCTTCTATCTAGCTTGTTTGTACACATTTCTTGTACATTGTCTCCCTCCATTAAACTATTAATTCCTAGAGAGTAGAGACTGACTTTTGCTTTTCTTTGTAGTTCCACTATACATGTTTAATATATTAATATTACTAGTATATAATATATAATGCTATATTATTTGTTATAATTATTAATTATGTTATTAAAATTTGCTTACATGTCATTTCTTTACATATCATCTTCCTTAGCTAAATTATAAGTTCCTTCAGACTAGGGGCTATTTCATATTTGTCTTTGCATCCCCAGCATCCAGTAGGTCATTTAAAATGTTAATTGATGGTTTGCTTTTCACCTATATCACTCTTCCAGATGATCTATAGGTTTTCTACCAGCTCTGACATTCTGTGTCTCACTGACCTAATAATGTTTTTGATAATCAATGGGCACACCATGACTTTGACTCAACAAACATTGTTTTGGGGAAACTATATCCTTATGGTTGACTTAGTGGGTTCTGAATTGAGCTCTTCTGTGAATTTAATGCAAATTGTAGGCCAGAAAATATATGGAAGTTGGAGACAATAAGTAATAGCAATGATTTTATGTGAACCATCCACCAAAGTGGCTCTTTAAAAATATATTTTTTTAAATTGTTTCTTAGTGAAAATTCCCAGGGAACTCCTTCCTTCCTTTCCTTCCACCCACTAAATATATCATTGAACAAAAAGATAGATGCATGTATAAAACTATGTCTTGCTTGCTTCTATTTATCACTTCTTTCATTGGAAGTAGATATACAGAAATCATTCTTTAAACAATGTTTCTGTTTTTGAACATCATGTTCTCTTGGTTCTGCTTATTTCACACTTCATAATTTCATGTATGTCTTTCCATATTCTTTTTAAAATTAACCTGCTCATCATTTCTTACAGTGAAATAATATTCTATATTCTATCACAATCATATTCCACAACTTGTTTAGCCATTCTGCAATTGCTGGGCATCCCATCACTTTCCAGTTCTTTGCCGCCACAAAAGAGCTACTACAAATATTTTAGAACAGAGAGGTTCTTTTCGTTTTTCCATGATCACCTTGGGAAATAGACCTAATACTGATACTAGAAGTGGCTCTTTTCTTGAACCTAGCTTCTAAGTAAGGATAGTTAGCTCCCAACATGTGAGTCTGAACCTCTGTGTCCCTCAGTCCTGTTAATGAAACTGTCTCTGACATTTATCCAATGCTAATAAGATAGGATAAAGGTGACCACATTTATCTTTGCTTGAAAGTGGTTGGCAGAAACTGGAGAGTTTCACAAAAATCATTCCGTGAGTCACATTCTGATTTTCAGAAGACATGCTCCATCCATCCATGGCTACCTGAAAGCAAATCTTCTCAAACCATTGTATAAATACCCAAGCACTCTCTCTACTTCAGTGAAACTAAGCCAGTGTATTCTCTGAGCTCACCATGTTATTCCTCCTCTATAGCAGTGCTTTTGCTATTCACTCTATCTAGAAGGTCCTATTCATCTTCACCTTCTGCAAAACATTCCCTACTTTAAAGCAGGAGCTTGAAAGCAGCCTATGGACCTGTGTTACCCATTTTAAAGAATCAAAACACAGTTATAATCTAGAATATTATGCAACAAATGGATCAAAGAGTTCCAAAGCAAAATGCTGTGCAAGGTTCGAGAGTCAAAGTTTGTTAACAATGGGGATGATTAAGGAAGTTTTTTAGGGTGAAGTAAAAAGTGAGTTAGTTGGGATCTAAAGAAGAGGTAATTGAACAGATGAAGTAGAGGATGGAGTGTAGGCCAGATGTAAAGAGCAATTGCCTGAGCAAAGGCATGAACACATGAGAGTACAGAAGTTAGAGAATAGTAACAGTTGAACACATCTATAGTCTGTGACAGGAAGGAAGTCTCTGAAGTTAGCATAGAAAGGTAAGGCATGCGCTGGATTGTGGAAACCTTGAATTTATGAAGCAGTAGGGAGCCACTGATTATTTTTGAGCAGAAGGATCCTTTTTATAGAGTCACAACACGAGAAATAGCTGTTGCATGAATGAGAAAATGCTAATTCTTGATTATCCTTCATTTTCAAAGACAAATGACATCACAATGCTAGAGACAAGTATGATGTGTGACTGTAACTAATTAGACCAATACAAATTCTGAAGATATTAACACATCAGACATAAATGGCACAAATGATCTGTTGGAAAAACTTAGGGTAGAGGTGGTTCTGGATTAAATGCTAATTATAATGCATGTGGAAGACTGAACTATCTCAGAATTCAAACCTTTGCCTGCTCTCTTATGGTCACTTACAGTTTTTCTTCCTTTAGGGGTGGGGGTGGGAGCAGGACTTTGGGGGGGGGGGAAATTGCCTCAAGGGGATTTGTCTGGCCTGCTTATGGATCAAATATACTAACATGGAAAGAAAAACGAGTAAGACCAATGCATAGAGAAAGATGAGAGCATCCACTTTCTCAATTACTCTCTCCTCTTGTTAGCCCACGAAATCAAAGTGTGCAGAGTGGAAAGAGTTTTAACAAATGGAAAACTTTTCCTTCGTTGTGTAGCCCTGCACTTCATCAGAGTGAGGAATTACTACCTTCAGACCCCTGAGTACCAGAATTCATTTAGGATCCAAGAACTCCCTTACAGAGCCAAGCCAAGGGGAAAGTCAGGTCCTCCATTCAGGTCTGCAGGACATATTCCATGACATTTCTCTTCTGACATGAAAAGAATTCAAAACATATCCTTCTACCAGTTCAGTCGTCCAAATGATACTGTCCGGTATTCAGCCCACATTCCCATTGCAATGTTTAGTAGGTTAGAAAATAGCCAAGACTCCCCATGGAACTCTGACAATGGCTGCAACCACACTGTGTTTTGGTTGGTTACCAAGGAAGCAATTAACAATATTCTAAAGAGAACTAACACTCACTAATGGGACAGAGCAGTACAATGAGAAGGTGTGTTTGCTTGACCAGTGCAGGAAATCCCATTGTGTGCACCCTGGACTGGGGTACCCTTTCTTTATTGTTTTAAAGTAGAATTCAACTCCAAGGGAAACATCACCACTCGAACCAGACCACATGGGAGGTACCACTCCTCAAAACAAAGATTAGAAGAGTTTGGGAAGGGAGACTGTGACAAGAGGGAATTATCTAAAACCCATCCTTTAGGTACAGGAAAATCTAGTGAAGGTTGTATAAACAGATATGGGGGGGGGGGTGCAGGACATATGGCAGGCACTGTTTACTTCCACTGAGCTATCCCTGATTTACTTGCTTCAGAAGTAAGATTCAAATACCTTGACATCACATGTTATAATAGCATGGTATTCTCAGCATGGGAAGATGGGACAGATATTTATAGGATATTGTTGAACATTAAAAACAAACAAACAAACCCAAAACTTGTTGGGGGCTTAGGATACTCCTGAAATGTACAATCAGTTGATCACTTGACTTTGGTTCTGGGACTACTGTCCTGGTAGAGATTTATATTTATTTTTGATAAATAAATATAATGCTGCTCCTTTTCACTGATTTAATGTTGAAAATATGTATTGAGGTAATATGGATGCTTTGACTTTCCCCAAAAATCTCTGCAGAAAGAAGATCCAAATGTCAACTTTTGTGTCCGCTTGGAATTAGGTATATATAATCAACTAACCCAGTAAAAATCTCTAGACTTTCAGGTAGGTGGTACAGGGGGGTAGATAGAGTGCTCATCTTGCAGTCAGGAAAATCTAGTTTCTGATCTAGTCTCAGATCCTTACTAGGTGGGTAATCTTGGGCAATTCATTTAACCTCTGCTTGCCTCAGTTTCCTCATCAATAAAATAAGAATAATAATAGTACCTATCTCCCAAAGTTGTTGTAAGTATCAAATAAATAACTTCTGTAAAACACTAAACAAATGCTTCTTTCCCTTTTTTCTTTCTTAATCATGCCCTGTAGATGCCATCTAAAAATACAAATATAAACTTCCTGGAATATTCAAAATCCTGTTCTACCTTCTTTTTTGGAAAGAGAGAGTAACTTCAATCATATAATGCTGATAATTTATGTTTCAGTAGCACTTTGAGATTTATAAAGTACTTATCTTATATGATATATGGTGGTACAAATATTATTATACTCATTTTACATAGTAGTGTTTAAAACTACGGACAGCTAGGTGATGCAATGGATAGAGTGCTAGGTCTTGTGACTGCCCTTAGCCACTTCCTAGCCATGTAGCACATTGGGTAAATCACTTTGGTCTGTTTGACTCAGTTTCCTCATCTATAAAATGACCTGAAGAAGGAAATGGCAAACCACTCCAAGGTCTTTGCCAAGAAAATCTCAAATAGGGTCCTGAAGTTGGACACAACTGAACAAGCATGAAACTAATTTCAATATAGAGCAGGAACAGAGTATGGAGGTCATTTAGACTCATGTTCTTATTTTACAGATAAAGAAACTGAGAGAGGGAAGGTCTGGATGGGGAAAGAGGAAGAAGGAAAGAGATTTTTAAAAAATTGTTTTAATATAGATCCTTGTCTCCATCCTGTCTGCATATCACAACATTTCTTTAAACAATAGAGCATGTGCTTGGCAAGTAAAACTGTCAATCCTACTTACTGTATGCAACTCATGCATAGAGGGCACCTCCTCTTTTTGACTCATTATCTCTTGCCTAAAAATTACTTATAAATTCAGTCATCTGCTAATTTCAGCATTCATTCCACTATCATTTATTAAGAATACAAGTACTGACAATGCCACGGAATAATCAAATAAATTTTTAAATAAGCATAATAAGTCCTAATGGTGGTTTTACTCTCAGATTCTATATGATCTTAGTTAATATCTTATATTTAACCAAGGCACATCCTGCAGAGCAAATGAACTAAGCCACCCTGCAACCAGTCTCCCTGATTTTCATTCCAAGAAGAAATGGAGCTTCTTTCTGGGGCTTCAAAAGTTTCAGTGACTGCACTGTTATGAGAATGGTAGCCAGCACCATAGCACATCCTAGCAACAATCTGTGTTTAGTAAACAAATAGTGAATAAATTACCCGTCTATTGATACACTCCCTTTCGTAACACTGGTAACCTTTTCCCCTGTCCTATTTCAGAGGAAGAAGGGAAGAAGAAAAAACAAGCCCACAGCCAATGTTCCCATTGAAAGTTGAAAATGGTAAATTAAAGTCTTATCAAATCACTTCAGGGCAAGTTCTGTAAAAATGTCCTCATTAGGTTCAAAGCTGTAGTGTGTTACTGAAAAAATTAGCTCTCTTCTCTGCTCACCATGCATTTCTGAACAGTTGCTGCCAAGTTCACTGTTTGCCTAAGGCCATAATGCAATGATCTTGTAGGGGAGGTGATTTCTACAGACAAAGTAAAATTACATCAGATATTAGCTTCTCTTCTACCCAGTGCATTTTATTGTCAAGCAACCATGCCTGTTTTCACTTTGGAAGAGAAAATAAATACTGAACACTGACAAGATTGAGTACAGTTGTTGAGAGCCCACTGGTCTCCCCAAAGGACCAAACTCAATGGGGAGTTGGGAACCACACTGGGCAATTGCTCTCCAATGGAATTTCATTCAGGCCCTTTTTGGGTGTAGGGAACTTGCTTTTAACCTTCTAGATGAAAGACTTCTTTTCACTGGTGCTCTCTTTTCAATCCTATTTCCAGCCAAAGCCTTTGGGGAGAAATCCTTGGGTACACTTGCCTTGATTTTCTTTCCAGGACAAATAGCTCTTTGGCCTTTCTTTCTTGCATTCTAGGTCTTCTCAAGTAAGAGAAAAGGGAACTTCTTAAACTTCTTAAACTTACTCTATGTACTTTGCTGCACGCAATTCCGCCCTAGCAATGAGCAGGCCATTCTTCCTTCTGGAACAATACTGGAGCCCTCTAGCGGCCAAAATAATATCAAGAATCAACCTTCATTGTTAACTGTGGGCTGAAGATGGCATGTTGTAGATGATGCAACAGTAAGAGAAATGCTTGCATTCATTTGACAAAATTGGTTTCATTCCAGGCTGCCATGGAGTTGGTTTTTGTTTTGTTGCCACAGTCAATCACCAAGGATTTATTAAATATCTCTTTTGCGCCAGGTGTGGGGAAAGAGAAAGAAAGAAAGAAAGAAAGAAAGAAAGAAAGAAAGAAAGAAAGAAAGAAAGAAAGAAAGAAAGAAAGAAAGAAAGAAAGAAAGAAAGAAAGAAAGAAAGAAAGAAAGAAAGAAAGAAAGAAAGAAAGAAAGAAAGAAAGAAAGAAAGAAAGAAAGAAAGAAAGAAAGAAAGAAAGAAAGAAAGAAAGAAAGAAAGAAAGAAAGAGGAAGACAGGAAGATTGGGAGGGAAGGAGAGAAAAAGGAAGGAAGGAAGGAAGGAAGGAAGGAAGGAAGGAAGGAAGGAAGGAAGGAAGGAAGGAAGGAAGGAAGGAAGGAAGGAAGGAAGGAAGGAAGGAAGGAAGGAAGGAATAGAGGGAAGGAAGAAATCCCCATTCTCAAGGAGCTTACATTCTATAGTATAGGAGCATAGATTAGAGTTGAAAGGGAGCTTAGCAGTCTAGTCCAAATGCCTCATTTTGCAAATGGGGTTATAGAGACCAAGAGTGAAGATATGTCTTGCCTCGGGTTAGACAAATTGGAAATGTGAAGGTTTAGATTCAAACTCAGCTCCTCCGACTAAATCCAATACTTCATGCACTGTACCATATTGCCCTTCATGTGGCTAATTACAACAATATTACTGAGTCCCCCTGCCCTGCACTGACTCCTTTCTGGTCAGTTCTTGGATGTTGCCACTCATCTTTCTCTACCACAAGAAAATACAAGCAGGACATCAGCATAGAGGTGCATGTGTAGGGGTTTTGCTAGAATTCTTCTTGTCATGGAGTTTTACAAGGTCACTAACACTATAGGCAGAGCTAAAGATAAGAGGAAACACATGTGAACTGTTTTCCTGTGATTACCTCTGGGATGATAATCTTAACACTCTATTGAGGCCCTCCCAGAAGCACAAAGATACAGCTCAAGTTAAAAAACCAAAACCCCAAAATATTTTTTGCATTTAAATAGCATTTTAAGGTTATAAAATGCTTCCATCAGAGCAGTTCTATGAGATAGGAAACATAACTCTTGATCATCATCATTAACATCATCATCCTCACCCCCTATCTTATAGACAAAGAAGACATCTCAGAGAAGCGAGTTCTTTCCAAGAATACAAAACAAATAATTATGAACATATTTTTTGAGCAGAAAGAGACCTCAGAGGCCATCTAATAGGTTATAACCACCTGTGTTATGCTTTGAATCCAAAACCTGATTCCAGTCAGTGCTCTTTCTACTGTACCACATGGTCTTCTATCATTAGATTTGGGATTTAAACCAAAGTCTTTACCCCCAAGTCCAGTATATATTCCATTACCACATAGAGCCTAACTCTTCCATGAGTCCCTCTTCTGTAGTCTTAGTAACTTTTATTTCTCAGAAGCTCTTATTTTCTATACCACCATTTCTACATTTATCATATAATCCGAGTGATGTTATTTATTTTTTGATGAGTATATTCTATGTCCTTACTTAAACTATGAGCTAATTGAGGGCAGGAATTATATTCAATACACCTTAACATCTTTGGTGCCTAAAAAATGCCTTGGAATCAGAGGCACTTGATGACCAATATTTTATTAACAGCAAGACTATGCTCTATGGGACTCAGTATATGCTGATTCCTTTTCCTTTAAGAGGTGAGGATCCAGGACCAGAGTTAGGTAGGCCTAGTTGGAATTCCTTGCTTTCCCTGTGCCTTAGTTGTTCTGCCTTAGTGACCACATCTTGTTTCTCTCCAGATTCTTAACATCCAAACTGGATTCTATGAGATTTATTCTATCATGGTTCCTTATTACAGAATAATCTAAGGAAGGAAGGTTGGTATACTCCCTCTCCCTGTTAAATGGATAGTAGAAGGCTGTATAAAAGAGAATTATAATTCAATTAATAATGATAATAATAGCCATGATGAAAATGATAATAATGAAGATGATAGAAAGCATTCATATAAAGCTTTAAGGTTTTAACATAAACATCTCATTTGATTCTCACAGTGACAGTGTGAGGTAGGTACTATTATTATCCCTCATTTTATTGATAGAGTCTGAGGCAAAGAAATTAAGTGATTTTCTTGGGGCTGCATAGCCAGTATCTTAAGTTAGATATGAATCAGGTCTTCCTGACTCCAACTCCAGAACTCTATCAAGCATAACACCGGAATTAACTGCCTAATTCTAGTGATGGTCTAATTCTAGCAAATGTTGAAGGCAAAGAATGCCCCTTATTTATCACCTTAATCTCTACCCTTGCAGAGGGTTTTGAGTATAGGCAATGCTTAATTGCCTTAATGCATATCGATTGCTTGATTAACTGATAGGCAATTAAATGTTTGTAGAATGAGTACCTAGACCTAGCTTATTGATCCTGAGTATATTTTACGTCCATTGTAGCTACAAGAGCGCTGCCATGAGAGCAGTTGGGTTGTTTACTCTCGGGGACAATGGGAGTTAAAAATGGGAGAAGGAGAAGAATTAAGGGCTCTTCCAGGAGTGACAGAAATAGCAAGGTAGGAGGGATATATGTATGTGGAATGATACATATATCCAGTTGTCATGGCATCTTGCAAATATATCTGACTAGTAAAAATTACAATGTGGTGAGTCAATTGCCTCTCAAGTGTCAAAATGTGGTTAAACCAGATTTATCATAATGATTATTTAAACTAGGGACAGCTAGGTGTTCAGGAGTGAGAGTCAAGCAGAGTCAAGCCCAGAGACGGGAGGTCCTGGGCTCAAATTTGGCCTCAGTCACTTCCTACCTGTATGGCCTGGGGCAAGTCACTTAACTCCCATTGCCTAGCCCTTACTGCTCTTCTGCCTTGGAACCAATACACATAATTGACACTAGGAGAGAAGATAAGGGGTTAAAAAAACAACAACCACTACCAATGATTATTAGCCTGCTCTCATTATGTAAAAGTAGAACAAGAAGAGACTTGATAGCCAAGGGAGATGGAATTAACTTATCCTGCAGTATTCTGGAGGGCAGGATTCAGCTCAATAGAGAGAAGAATTCACCTCCATTTAAGAATTATCCATCACTGGACTAGACTGCATCATGAAGCCATGAAGTCACTGTTCTGGATATATTCAAGAAGAGTATGTGATATTTTAGAGAGGATATTTGCACTGGGTAAGAAATTGGATGAAATGCTTTCCAAGGTCCTGTCCAACTCTAAGATACCATAAGCTATTATTATCCTTGTCACATTACTGAAGAATCATAGAACATATACATATACACTTATAAATTCATGTGTGTATATGTATATGTGTATTTTTGTGCATGCGTGTGTGTGTGTGTGTGTGTGTGTGTGTGTGTGTGTGTGTAAATCAGATCAATGGGCAGCGATGCAGAACAGTTAATAATTACATTTAGGGCTATAATTCTGGCCAGAGTGCCATTCACTTGATCAAAGTGCCTCTACTGTATTAGCAACAGGAAAAGCCTTCCTCTACAGTTTGTGAATACCTTTGATAGCTTAAACTTGCACTAATTTTTTTGGAATACACGGTATTCTCCTAATTGCCCAGGAGACTATACATGCTTCGAGTTGTTCATGGTAACAACAGCATGGTTTTCATAGTTTTTGTTAAGTTGTTTTTCAGTTGTGTCCAACTCTTCATGACCCTATTTGGGTTTTCTTGGTAAAGAGACTGGCATTTTCTTCTTCAGCTCGTTTTATAGATAAGGAAACAAAGGCAAGAAAAGTTGTGACTTGTTCAGAGTCACATAGCTAGTAAGCTGAGACCAAATTGGAAATCAGGAAAATAAATCTTCCTGACTCCAGGTATGGCATTCTATCCACTATGCTACCTGGCTGCCCATGATTTTCATAAAGCCAAAGTCCAATTCAGATTTTTTAAACTATTTAGATTAAAATCAATAAATTCCTTACAAGCAACCAAGAGTAAAGCTCAAGAAAAGGCAGGATAATGACTCATCTTGTGTTCACTGTGATAGGGGAATAGGGTGGTTGAATATGGCCTCTAATCCACTGCTATAAACAGTCATAATTTATCAGCAGGTCAGATTCCAAAAGCTCTTCCCCTAATCAATGGTAACCAAAAAGACATTTCCTCATAAACACAATATTCTAAATGGTGGTGATGTTCTTAGGCTGGTCCAAAGCTTACTTGAAATATTCTATTAAGACTATAAAGCCCTAGCAATTCAGAACTTAGCCTTGAAGAACTCTCTGGTTTCTAAAATTGTTGGAGCCACAGAAGTAGCACCTTGGTCTCCACTCCTCTTTGGAAACTCCTCTTTTTTAAAGTTCTGTGACAGCAAAGGAACATACTCCAAAGAAGGGGGAAGCTGGAAAAAACCAGGACTGTACTACTTAAATATGATGTCCTTCATGGAATAAAAGTAAGGGAAGAAGAGTGCTATCTGTGTTATGAACAAAGCATTTATTAAGCATGTCCTAGGTGCAAAGCATTGTTCTAAGCAAAACTATATGTAGAAAAGTAAAACCTGCCCTCAAGGAGCTAACATTCTTTTTTTATAAACCCTTACAACCCCCCTTAGAATCAATACTGTGTATTGGTTCTAAGAAGGAGCTCATATTTCTAATGGGGGAAACAACAGATATGGAAAGTTTCAGCAGCAAGTCAAATGAAAAGTTCTGTGGCCCTTAGGGTCAATGGTAACGCTTCTTTTTAACTTATAAACTTTAATGAGACATGAAAGTACCAGAGTGCTGTGTAATGCTGGCAGTACAACAACCATCACAATCCAGTTGGGAGGGGGAATTCATTGTGATCTGTACTGTGGAAAACTCTCAGAGTATTGTAGCCTGTTCTATGCCAGAATGACAACAGAATTAGACTTGGGTAGGCTCCTCTTACATCACTCATTCTAATGGTTACTCAAGCAAAGGGCAAAAGACAGGAGCACATACAAGGTTTTTGTAAACCTTAAATGAGAAAATTCTTATGTATATATATGAACTAAAAAAGGTAAATACACACAAATATTGACAGATCATTACCACGCTAAATCACGTTTTGGCTCAGGGGAGGCAGCTGCCCAAATTCTTCTTTGTAGAGGCTGTCATCTGGAGAAATTGAGCAGTGCCATATGATTGTATCAGCCAAATTTTGAGCCCCTAGACTGATTTGTGTGACTAGTTCCCAGTGAAAAATTCAAAGAAGGTTAAAAGAAAAAAATGGGGATGGGGTGGGGGAAGATACTATGTCTGCAATAGTTCATGCTAATGAAGACTTTGCAGGCTTTGGAATAAATCATCCCCAAACCAGACCTACTTTTGAGCAAAAAAATCTTTTTTTTAAACCCTTACCATCTGTCTTGGAATTGATATGAAGTATTGGCTCTAAGGCAGAAGAGTTGTAAAGACTAGACAACTGGGGTTAAGTGATTTTCTCAGCATCACAAAGGTAGGAAGTATCTGAAGCCATATTTGAACTAAAGACCTCATGTCTCTAAGCCTGGCTGTCTATTCAGTGAGCCAACTTAGCTGCCCCTGAACATAAAATCTTGTAATGAGGAACACTCTTTCAAATTCTGTCAACAACCAAGTACAAATGGGATAAAAGTAGGTGTAAGCTGAGATGTTGTCATTCACTGTGTGGGTGATGTAATCATAAATATTGTTTTGGACAAAAAAAGAGTAAGTAGGTCAGGAAAAATGAAGAAGAACTTTTGGAGAAAAAGAAAACCATTTGGAAGAAGGCTATTTCAGTCTTTTGTATATTAATTCTGCAGAAAATAGTCATATTGTAATTTCTTATGAAATAGAAATCTAAAGACAGAAAAGACCTTAGAAGAAATTTCATCCAACCTCTATTTTACTTCATCTTTATGAGTAAGAAGCAAATTACTGTAAGATAAAGATTATACTGGGTACTTTCCCCCCAAGAAAACAAGTTTAGATGTCATTTATTTTAAAAATCATCTACATCTACCTTCATACATTGGAACCCACAGCCACAGTCAATACACATCCCAATGACTGATAATCATGATGGTAACTGAGTCAGCAAGAACTGGTTAAATTCTCTTTAATAAGCTTGGTGCAAGAAAATAGGGAAGTATATAGTACCTTTTAGAACAGTTTTCTTTCAATGAACCATTAATACATTTAAGGTTCTGCACTATTCACATCCAGAGAAAGAACTGTGGGAGCAGAAGTGAAGAAGAAAAACAACTGCTTGATCATATGGGTCAATGGGGATATGATTGGGGGATGTAGACTCTAAATGATCACCCTGGTGGAAATATTAATATGGAAATAGGTCTTGATCAATGACACATGTAAAACCCAGTAGAATTGTACATTGGCTCTGGGAGGGGGTAGGGAGGAGGGGAGGGAAAGAGCATGAATCATGCAACTATGGAAAAATAACTAATTAATTAAATAATAATTTTAATTAATCTAATTAATTAATTAATTTTTAAAGTAGAAAAACATTATACATAGTAACAGGAATATTGTACAGTGATCAACTGTGATAAATTATTTAGCTATTTTCAGTAATGCAATGATTCAAGATAATTCCAAAGGACTGAATGAAAAATATTCTCTTCCAGAAAAAATAATTGATGAAATCTGAATATAGATTG
Organism: Monodelphis domestica; assembly: GCF_027887165.1. NCBI lineage: Eukaryota > Metazoa > Chordata > Mammalia > Didelphimorphia > Didelphidae > Monodelphis > Monodelphis domestica. The sequence goes on along the minus strand of NC_077229.1, from coordinate 399,263,073 downwards.
AAGCATATTGATTTTCACTTTGTTTTCTTTCTGAGGCTTTTTAAAAATGATAATTGTCTTCTGGAAATATGTGTTGCATGATAGCACATGTATAACCTATATCTAATTGTTTACCATCTTAGGGAAGTGAGGAAATAGAGAGGGAAAGAATTTGGAACTATGAGAAAATAAATGTTGAAAATATTCCTATGTGCAATTGGGGGAAAAATAAAATATTTCTGGAAAAAAGAAAAAGAAAAACAAAACATTTAAGGTTCTGGCACTTTAAGGATTACCCTTTAGTTATCTACAAAAGTATGCTATACAGACTTTAAAAGTTTAAAGTTTAAACTTTAAAAGTTTAGGGTACTGGAGTACTATTTCAACTCCAGTTAACCACCATCATCATTGCTATAAGAAAATGCCTTCCAGGTTCTACATAGAGCACTAGAACACTTTCCTCTGATTCTTAGTAGGGATGTTCTGCCCAGCTCCCTCAGCACCAATGTCAACGGAAGTTCTAAAACATAGATACAGAGTCAGGTCCTAACAAGACGGTGCCTAAGAACCCTTTACCTGTGGGCACAACTAGTCTGGACCCCACCATCTTGTAAATGATCTGCCTTAGAGAGGATAAATTTCACCCTCTGTCCAGTTTTACCCCATTGCTATCCCAAACCATATTAAAAAATAAAACCAAAAATGCTCTATTTTGTATTTCTCTCTAGTGTTTTAAGATTTCCACAGTACTTTTCTCACAACTCTAGAAGGTAGTGAGGGAGATTATTATAGCCCTCATTTTAATAGTAAATAAATTTTCAGAGTGGCGAAGTGATTTTGTCTAGGCAAATAATTCTTAAGTGTCAGAGCCAGGATTCAAGTTCATTTCTTCAGATTCTAAGTCCCCTGCTCTTTTTGCTACATTTTCAAAGGTGGAAGGTACAATGTGAAGGAGAAACAACTCATTTTCTTCATCCAGAAAAGGAGAACCCATCAGCTGTCCTTAAAGAGAAGTTTTAGGAGATAATTAGCACATACTAAAAAAAGTCCCTGAGAGCTTAGGAAAACAGAAGTGGCATCTAACCATAAGAAGAGCCAATGATTTAAGCAGTATGTTGAAGATTGTGTTATTTTAAGATCTGATCCTGAACCTTATGATGCCTGATTCAGTTTCCTTTAGTGGGACAGAAAAGGCTGAGTTGGCTGAAGTAAGTAGACAAGAGACCACATGGGGTAGATTGGGGAAGATGAAGAGGGAATAGTTTATTCCTTACAGTTGAAGTTCTTTATATTCCATCTGGAAAGTGTAGCACCACTGATTGTACCTCTCAAATGCAATTTTCATATTGAAATTCATTTCTTGGGTTTTTTATATCCCCATCACATCTCCACTACTAGATTGTAGGACCTTTGAAGGCAGACATGAAGTCTTACTGATCTTTATATTTCTTGTCTAGTACAGTGACTTGAAGCAATAAGTATTTTTAAATCTTTGCTTGCTATTGGCCATACCATGCATCATTTCCTTCTAGAATCCCAGGGATGGGTCCAAAGTGAATATGGAGATTATATTAAATTGGCCCTTTCTGAGACAGCTGCTCTTTTGCTCTAATTTTGGATGTGCATGGCTAGAAATAAAAACTCTCATTTTCCTAATTACTTGAAGTTTATACACCACTTCCTTCAAAATAGGCCTGTGAAGTAGAATGTGAGTGTATTCTTATTTCCACAGTAGATTCTTGGAAACAGAAACCTGGAAAGCTAAAGTCATTTGCCTGGTGAAAAAGTATTGTATCCAGGAATTGAATCCTGGTTTTCTCATTTCAAGGTCAGGATTTTCACCATACCATACTAACTCAAAATGATTGATACATTGGCTTCTAGGAGGAATGAAAAATGTGACTTGGAAGAATATATTGATTATGTATAAATGCATGTAAATGCATTTGAATGCATGTGAGTGTACAGGTATGTCGACATGTAGGATGTTTCAAATCCTAGTTGTCTTACTATCTTTGTGACCTTGGGCAAGTTATTTTACTTCTCTGGATTCACTTTCCTTATCTGTAAAATTAATAAATTGGATTACATAATCTTGAAGATCCTTTACAGGTCTATATATGAGCCCATGAAAGAAAAGGAATAAGTCAAAGTCATTAGCTCACTGAGAACGTGTACTTTCTCAAATAAAGGAAGGGATGAGGAGGAAGATAATTCAATTAAACATTCATTTGTTTAGCAACTTTTATTGTAGGCAATGGAAATATATACCCCCAAAATCCAAACAGCCCCTTCCCTCAAGGAGCTTATGTTTTCTTGAGTTAATACAACAGGTACACAAATAAGGAAATAAGAGTTTGAGAAGGCATTACCAACTGGTTCATAAGTGGAGGAGAAAGGGAAGGAAAATCAGAAATGCTTTTCTTTATTCATGGCACCAAAATTGAGCCCTGGGAGAAAGCTAGTCACTCTAAGGGAGTATATTCCAATTATGTGCAAAAGCATGGAAAATAGAGAAGGAATATAGTGTTTAAGGAATAATTAGTAGACTAAACTGGTGGGAATGTAAAATGTGTAAAGAGAAATGATATGAAACAACTTTGGAAAGGTAGGTGAGTCCTAGATTATAGTGAGTTTCAAATTCTTTAGAGTTTGTGGTTTATCTAAAGGTGATAAGGAAACTCCAAAGATTGTTATGCAGGGAAATAACATGACAGGACTAATACCTTAGCAAGATTAGTCTACCTGGCATATGGATGATGAATTGGACTGGGGAGATACTAGAAATATAATCAGGAGACTCTTAAGATATTTCCCAGACAAGAAGTGACGAGAGCCCAAAATAAGTAGATCGCTGCATGAGTAAAGAGAAGGGGACAGATATGAGAGAGGTTTGTGAGGTAGAAACAATAAGACTTGACAATTTGATTGAATATAGAGAAGTGAAGTTGAAGAAAGTTGAAGATGACTCATGCCAGGAGCAAGCTGGGTAACCTCAAAGATGGTAACACTTTCTACAGACATAGAGAAGTTGGGAGGTGAGTTTAGAAGAAAAAGAATGAGTTATATGTGAAATATGTTGAGGTGCTTTTAGGAAATCCAGATGGAAATGTCACATAAGACATGAGTTACATGGGACTAGATTTTAAGATGAAGATTAGGATAATATATATAGATTACAAGATTACATATATAAAATTCTAAGTATAAATACATAGAAATGATACATGGATACTGATGATATTACCCAGAAGAAAGTTAGAAAAGATAAATATTTTAGGATAGAACCTTGGGAGATCTTCACACTTAGCAGTCAAGAGATGGATGATGAATCAACAAAGGTAATTGTGAAAGAGAAACCAAACATGTAGTAGGACAATTGAGAAAGTAGTTAAGAAACCATGCATAACTTTGAAGAGAACAGTTCCAGTTGAGTAGTGGGGTTTGAAGTCAAATGGTAGAAAATGAGAGAAGAGATGAAGGGGGGTAATAATTATAGATTCCTTTTTGTCTTCTATGAATTTAATGAATTTGACTGTGAAATGAATATGAGGTATGAAAGATGGTTGTTTGAGGGGATGGTCAGATCAATTAAATGTTTTTTAAAGGATGGGGGTGATATAGGCATGTTTCTAGGCAAGTCAGGGGCTGGTAGATAAGGAGAGGTGATGGATGTGACAAAAGTTGTGATTAATGGACCAAACTGAAGGAAGAGATAGGAGATGTTACCAAAGGAAAAGGAAAAATAATCTTCTTCATATAGGGGTATGTGTGTGAGTGAATAGAAATGGAGAAAGCCTAACCAAGAGTAAGGGCTTAACAAGGCATCAGTGTTGATAAGACAAAGGAGCAAAGGAACCAAAAGGATATAATAGTAAATAATTGAATTGTGAATAGTTTATTGTCTTTTCTTGAGATTCCATTCAGTTTGCTAGAACAATGGTTTCCAAAAAGGAAGTGTATTTATAGTAGAGGGTATGCAAGATAATCCATTAGGATACAGGAAGATAATATTAAAATTTTTACTTTTATTTATATTTATCTAAAAAGATAAGAAATAAACTAAGCTTTGCTAACATTTAATGTACAGATTGGAAATGGTGTTCTCTGACTTGGTTCACAAGTATGATGATCAGGTGTCACATATAGTTTGCAAAGTATCAAGTTGGAAGAATGGGAGCTCCACAAAACACTGATGTGTATGAAGACAAATTTAAGACAAATGACTGTCTGAACAGGCCAGTGTCAGCAAGGTGTAGTGCTTTAGATGCACTGACAGAAGAATCTATTCTCTCCGTGGATAGTGGGTGGCTTCCTGACAGGCCCTTTCCACTCCAACTCCGGTTTCTCAGACATAAAGGAAAATATGTATCTTATGTATCTTCTCTCCCACTCAAAAATAATCTTGAAAAAAGACAAAGGAAGGAGGGAAAGAATTGGGATTTCAGAATTTTAGAAAATGGATGATAAAAATTATTTTTACACGTAATTGGGAAAAGAAAAAATATTATATTGAAATACATAATTTTCTAAATGAATATGCAGCTATCAGGGATCTTTATGTATAATTTACTGGCCCTCATTTCTATTTGAATTTGAAACTACTTTGCTAATATAAAGTAATTCAAACAAATAAAGGGGCAGGGGGACTGTTTGAATACCACTGATATAATTCCTTGCCAATAAGAAAATTGAACCAAGAGAGATAAAATGATTTGGCCATGTAAATCATTATTGCCCTGGTAATAAAATTAGTAGCAGAGCTAGAAATCCAACATATTTTCTGATTCTAAATCAAGTATTTCCCCCATTATATTACACTGAATGAACTATAGGTAGCTCCAAGCCCCAATCCTAGACGTGAGCAAATTTTGAAACATTTTTCAGTTGACCATTTTAGGCCAAAGGTTTATTCTCTGTGCTATTCCATTCTATCCTTAAATTTCCTTCAATTCCCAGCAGTAGGAAACAAGTGGGAAGGGAAATTTAAGTACAGAACTATTCGATTTTTCATGGTTTTTTTCAAAATGTATAAATTTTAGGAATACCTTCAAGGTTAGAATTATATCTAAATATTGGTGCACATGGTGTGTGTGTGTGTGTGCGTGTGAATGAGGGCAAAGGAAGGTCATAGATATCTTTCCTGGTTCTTGGAATTTTCCAGAATTGGCTTGTAGTAGTTTGAGTATGGTATAATAATAAGAAACATGGACTGAGAGTTACTGCTAGTGCTGGCTCTAATTCTCACTAGACAGAGAGAGAGAGAGGGAGGGAGAGAGAGAGAGAGAAAGAGAGAGAGAGAGACAGAGAGAGAGAGAGAAAGAGAGAGAGAGACAGAGAGAGACAGAGAGAGAGAGAGAGAAAGAGAGAGACAGAGACAGAGACAGAGACAGAGAGACAGAGAGACAGAGAAAGTGTTAGAGTTTGTAAGGAGGAGAAGAAAACCAGAAATTGGTAGGGGCAGGTTATGAAGGATTAAGAGATTTTTTTTTATTCTAGAGATGATAGTAAACTAATGGAGTTTACTGAATGAGTGGTGACATGGTCAAACAATGCCCTTTAAGAAAATCACTTTGGCAGCCAAATGGAGGATAGACTGAAGTGAAGAGATATTTGTGGCAGGCAGACCAACCAGCAGATTCTTGTAATAGTCCAGGTATGAGGAGATAAAGGCTTATACCAGGGTGGTGACAGATGTCACAGAGATAAAATCAACAGGCCTTAGCAATATATTGTATATGGAGGATGAAAGATAGTGAGGAGTTGAGAATGATTCCTCCATGGTCATATGTTCTCTCTGTATGTGCCCTCCTCTATATGTGTGTGTGAGAAAGTAGATAGCTCAGTGGATAGAATATCAGAACTGGAGTCAAAAGGACCTGAGTTAAAATCTTACCTCTGATACTTCCTAGCTGTATGACCTTGGGCAAGTCACTTATCCTTGGTTGTCTAGCCCCTGCCCTTCGTTTGCCTTAGAATTTATATTAAGACAGAAGGTAAGGATTTTTTAAAAATTAAGTATACTCATGTACACATTAGGAATGAGAATCTCTATTTTTGCTATTTTGTTTAACAAAATATCTATTGTGTGACCTGCCAAGAAAATTGGAGGGAAGTTTGGCAAAAATTAGGTATAGACTAATGACTTATATACCATATAAAAAGCTAAAAATGGATGTTACCCAAATATCAAAGATCACATTTCCTAAATATGGATAATCAAAGAATTCTTAACTTAAAAGGGTATAGAGATGATCCAAAAAAGAAAATAAAGTTATTTGAATTACACAAAACTAAGGGAAAAAAAAAACTTTTGCTGGAACAAGATTAATACAGTTAAGATAAAGGAAGCTTTTCTTGGAAAAAAAATTGTATCAAATATCTCTGATAAGGGACTTAAATCAAAGATATTGGGGAATTAATATAAATAAATAAATAAAAGCAAGAACTATTAATCAATGATCAAAAGACATAAACAGTTATCAAAAGAATTGTCATTAAGTCATGTAAAAGAATGCTCAAAATCACTAATGTTGAGGAATGAAAATTAAAACAATTTTAATGTTTTATCTCATACTCTGAGATTAAACAAAAATAAAACATTAAAGTCAGAAGGTCTGTGAAAAGATAATCCAAGAAATACTCTATGGATGGAATTATGAAATGCTTCAACCATTCTGGAAAGTATGTTATAAAAAAAAGTGACTAAAATATTTTCCAATGAAAGCATGACATAGAGAGGAAAAAAAAAACATTGATTCTAGAAGCAGAGAACTTGGGTTCAGATTTTATCTCTAATACTTGCTACCATTGTGTTCTTTTGCAAGTGAACAAAACTTCTTGGGCCTCAGTTTCATCTGTAAAATAAAGGAATTGTAGATAGCCTCTAAGGCCCCTTCCAGCTCTAGAACCATGATCCATATCCAGAGATCTTACTGCTAGGCATCTACCCCAAGAACATGAAAGATAGAAATGTCCCAGATATACCAAAATATCCATAGCAGTACTTTGCAAAAAGTTGATTTAAAAAAAAGAAATAGATTCTGTTCATTAGGGAATAAGCAACAAAATATGATGTGTGAATGAAATAGAATATTAATGTTCCATAAGAATTAAATATATAGAATTCAGAGAAGCACATAAAGATAAATTAAATGATGAAGAATGAGAGAAGCAAAATCAAGGAAACAATATATGTAATGAATATTGCAATGAAAAGAGCAAAAAACATGAACCTGAACACTGTATAATTATGAATGAGCTTTGCCCTGGAGAAGGCAGGAGGAAACATTAAGTCTCTCCCTTCTTTGAAAAGGTATAGGAGCACTGAATATAATGTCAAACTAACTTGATATGTGGGTTGGTTTTGCTAATTTGCTTTTTTGTTTCAATTTTTTTCTTACTGAGTTGAAAAAGGAATATATGTTTTGAAGTCAAAGTGACATAAAAGTAAAAAAATATAAATATATGGTTTTCAATTTTGAAAAAAAAATCCCAAAGTTGTAGAGAATTTCCTTCCAAAACCAATGAAAACCATAATTCTTTACTGTTAACTGTACTCATCTAAGAATATCTAATCTGATTTCAATATGGTCTGTTTCATGTCTCCATTGGTAGGTCACACTTTCATATTAGTAGGCCACACTTGAAATTCTTGACAAAAAGGATACAATGTAGGTGATGTTTCTCCAAAAATATGGCAGCAAGGGAATGAACAATCCAAATCCTGCGATGGTCATGTACACATAGGCCGTCCAAGCAATGAACTGGAAGGAGTGGAGGGGCAGAGACCAGCCATTCACTCGAGAAAGTATGGGTGGGGCAATTGGTCTACTCTTTTTTAGAAGGTTCTCAGGCATTGTCCGCCTTAAACTCCTGTTACAGGAGGTCATCTGCAAGAAAGGAAAGGAAGAACTAATTATCCTAAAAAAATTATTTTGAGGCATTTTAAAGCAAATTAATAGCAGATCTCTCCTCAGAGGCACACTAACTTGAGCAAAGTCATGTAGCTTCTGTTTGCCTTAGTTTCCATAACTATAAAATGAAGATAATAATAGTACCTACCTACCAGGGTGCTGGCAAGATCATAGGAGATAATATAGAAAAAGTGCTTAGCACAATGCCTGGCATATAAATGGTAGATGCTATACAAAAGCTAGCTATTGTTGTTGCTGCTTTTGTTATATGAAAGGAGACAGGAAAGAAGAGCAGAAATGAGTAATTTCAGTTCTGGCTAAATACAATCTGTAATACAATATTCTGGAGTCCATTAACTAGTGATAACTCTGTTGCCTTTCACCCATTAAGCCATTCCATTTCTTCCTCAACATCCTCTTTTGTATTCCTGTACATTTGCAACTAAAAGATAAGGATGGAATCCTAGAAAATCAACTAAAAGGTTAGTAGAAATAATTAATTTTAGCAAAATTGCAGGATACAAAATAAATGCACATAAATGATCAGCATTTTTATATATCTCCAATAAAAATCAGCAGCAAGAGTTAGAAAGAGAAACTCCATTTCAAATCATTCTAGACAAGATAAAATATTTGGGAATCTCAAACATATGGAGGTAGAATTAATTTGGCTTATCCCCTCACTGCCACAGAAACTCACTCTTACTGATCCAATAATATTGCTACTCCACACTCTATCTACTCACTTCATTTCTTTTTGTGGTTCCCAGTATCTTCCTTGCCTTCAGTGTAAAGACTCATTCACTCTATACCCCTGCCTCCATCTGGTAAGCAGACCGAATTTTTTATATCCGTGTGACCTTTGGCAAGAAATTTAACCTCACTTGACCTCAGTTTCCTCATCTTTAAAATGGGTGGGGTATAGAAGATGGCCTCTGAGGTCCTTTCTAGCTATAGATGTATGATTCCACAATCTAATTTCACATGGAAAATGGGTTTCACATCCATTCTTTTCATAGCCATCCTGGCAGTTTATACAATACATTACCTGAGGGATGTTGCACATTCTAAAGTATAAGTCTCCCTTTTACATGGACAAGATTGCTTGGTGAGAGGACATGGTGGGAAATAGGGGCAATCCACATTATTGGATGGGAGAAGTCCTTCAAGATAGGAATAATAACTGTTTAGCACATGAAAGACACACTTGCTATTTGCATTGCTACTTTCCCTAGCCTTGGTGCTGATCCTAAATGCCTACCAATAAACCCCTAAATTCTAGAGTTTGTGGAAGAATTCTACCAGCATTACTCCAAACCAAAACCTTCAAGACTAAGTTCAAAGTCCAAAAAGAACATCTTCCACATAATTCTACACTTCAGGAAACTTGTTAAACAGGAATTGACTCATACCTAGAAGAGAAAAAAATCAGTCCGTGATTTATTGACTAAAGATACTGGTTCCCTTATGGCATCACTTCATTGTAAGTAGGTTCCTACATCAGTTAGCATATCTGGAACATGAACTGCACCAACTAAAACCATGTTCTTCACTGATGATAATCAATGGCCTAGAGGAATTTGTAATTTGGGAAAATTCTTGACTTCTTAGAGTTTCTAGGATTGTTGATAGTATGTGGTAGACTGAGATATGAGCCTGAGAAAATGACTGCATTGTTTAGAGCTTCCAAGCATGAGGATGATGGGATAGAATCTCAGAGAAGTGCTTTATCTGAGATGAAGCCTGTGTTGTTTTATTATGGCTTATCTTCACATTGCCCTTGGGGGACTGAGGGCATAAGAGAAGGAAAAGTTGGACAAGAGAAAGGAGGGCAAGGGAATAAGAAAAAGGAGAGAAAGAAGGAAGGGAGGGACTCTTAAGAAGAGGAGGGATTTTTAGAATGAAACTCATATTAAGCAGTAGGAAAGCATGATTATTGGAACAAAGAAGGGAGCTTCAGAAAGGTGGATAGAATAAGAATAGGAAACAGAAAAGGAATAATAAAACAACCTTTGGAAACTAGGAGGGAAAGAGGAGAGGATAAGGGAGGATTTGGGGGAAAGGGATTTAATCGGAGAGGCATTGGTCAAAGGAAATTGCACTTCTGAGGAGAGATAAGTGGAAAGAAAGGAAGAGGGGGATTAAAAAGTGAGGAGGAATGGAGTAGAAGGAAATGCATAGCTACTAACTATGGCTTTGAGTATAACTTAAAATGAATTCACCCATGGGAAGAAAATGGTTAGCAGAAAGGATTACAAACTAGGACCTGGCAAGAAACATACTGAAAATGAAAAACAAATATAGAATGAAGGTGAGGGGCTGGAGCAGAATATATTATACCTCAGCTAATCCAGAGAAGGCAGGGGTAGCAGTCATGATCTCTGACATTGTTGGGGCTAAAATGGATATAATCAGAAGAGATTAATGGAGCAACTATATTATGGTGGGGATGGGGAGGTTACCATCCATTATCAATATTGGACATGTATGTACCATGTGTTAGAGCACCTAGATTTTTAAAGGAAAAATTAAATGAGATACAGATAGAAATATATAACAAAGTAATAATAGTAAGGGATTTTAATTTTCTCTTTTATAATTAGATAAATAAATAAATGAGAAAGATATTAAGAAGATAAATAGAATCTTAGATAAGTTAAATATTATAGATATCTGGAGAGCCTTCACATACCTGCATGAGGCTAGCAGTAGAGCTAAACCTGAGATTACATATAACCCAAACTTAGTTTCTGGTGGTACAACAATGGTTTAGAGAGCATAAATATTCTGCAAAAAAAATTTTTTTAAACCTTACCCTCTGTCTTAGAATCAATACTGTGTATTAGTTCTAAAGCAGAAGAGTGGTAAGGGCTAGGTAATGAGGTTAAGTGACTTGTCCGGGATCACACAACTAGGAAGTATCTGAGGCCAGATATGAACTCAGGACTTCCCATCTCTAGACCTGGCTCCCAATCCACTGAGCCACCTAGGTACCCAAAAGTCTTACTTTAACAATCATTATACCGTGGAGGCAATACTGCATCCTTGAGGAGTTATGGCATCGAAACAAAAGTTCTACCAGGTTTGACCAAGCTGGAAAGACTTGGTTTTGGAAAGAGTTGTGTCTGCTGCCTAATGAACAATCTAGTTAAATAAGGTCTTGGTTTACCAATCACCTCCTGAAAGAGATCCTAAGAGGAAAACTCCCAGAAATACTATAACCAACTTCCGGAGTTCCCATGTCAAGTAGAAAATATTGCAAGGAGTTAGAAAGAAATAATTTATACTGTAGAGCTACAGTCAATATAATCAAACATTTAACCTATTCTACATTAAAGAAGCAGAGGGTTTTGAATGTGATATTCCAAAGAGCAAATCAGCTAGGAAGACCACAATCAAAAATAAAAAACTGAATATAATCCTTATGGGGAAAATGAATATTTAATGAATAGAAAAGAGAAAATTTGATTTTTAAACATGTGACTCCAGAGAAGCATAAAAAGTAACCATGAAATAGAAAATCATAAGGGAATCCATAAGGTTAAAATGTTTGCATTTATATATGGGAACATGATGCTTGTAACCCCTAAGAATTGTGTAATTTTGAGGGGCCAATAGAAAAGCAGATAGACAGAGGGTGTAAGTGTAAGGTGAAAATTATCTCACATAAAAGAAGTGAGAAAGGAAGAGCTTTTATAATAGAGATGGGTGTGTGTGGTAGGCAACACTTGAATCTTGACTAAAAAATGGTAATATTTTAGTTTTGAGTGTAGAACACTGAATTCAGTGGGAAGAGAAATCTATCTTTTCCTAGAAGGAAGTAGTAAGAAAAGGGGAAAAGAGAAGGGAAGGGGACTGATGGAAAAACAAGCAAATTAATAGAAGTAGTGATTAGAAGCAAAACAGCCATTTGAGGAAGGACATAAAAAAGGAGATCAAGAATAAGAGAAAGAGAGAAAAATAAAGAGGGAAAAATAAAATGGAGGGAAATAATAATCATAACTTTGAATATAAATTAAATAAACTCACAGAAAAACAGAATCACAGGGCAGAATGGATTAAAAAGCCAGAATCCAAGAATGTGTTAAGAAACACACTCAAAGCAGAAACACAATAAAAATCAGAAGCTGGCAATATGAAAGTAAAGGAAAATAATAAATGTTGGAGGGGATACAGCAAAATTGGGACACTAATGCATTGCTGGTGGAGTTGTGAATTAATCCAACCATTCTGGAAGGTAATTTGGAATTATGCCCAAAGGGCTTTAAATGATTACATTCTTTTTGATCCAGCAATATCACCACTAGGTTTGTACCCCAAAGGGATAATTAGGAAAAATACTTGTACAAAAATATTCGTAGCCACACTCTTTGTGGTGGCAAAAAAAAAATGGAAAATGAAAGCTTGTCTCTAAATTTGGGAATGACTGAACAAATTAGGATATCTGATGGTGATGGAATACTATTTTGTTGTTAGGAATGAGGTTCTGGAGGATTTCTATATGAACTGGGAGAACCTTAATGAACTGATGCAGAGTGAAAGGAGCAGAACCAGGAGAACATTGTACACAAAAAGTAAAACATTGCAGAACAATTCAATGTAATGAACTTTTCAATTAGTAGCAATGCAACAAGCCAGGACACTCCTGAAGGACTTATGTGAAAGAATGCTATCCACATTGAGTGGAAGAAATGCAAAAGAAAAAAATATGACATCACTTATCACACATATATATATATATGGGTATGTGATTTGGGGGTTTGGCTTTAAAAGATTGCACTATAGCAAAAAAAAAAATAATATGGAAATAGGTATCAAGTGACAACATTTGTATAACCCAGTGGAAGTGCTTGTTGGCTCTGGAAGTGGGGAGGGAAGAAGGGAGGGAAAAAATGAATCCTGGAGAAAAATATTTTAAAATAAATTAATTTTTTTTAAATCAGGGGATGGAGCATAATCAATTATGCTTCAGGTGAAATTTAAAAAGAAGAAAACAAGGGTAGCAATAATGATTTCAGACAAAGGAAAAGCAAAGAGATCTAATTTAAAGAGAAAAGGAGGGAAACTGTATTTTGCTAAGAGATGCCATAGACTTTGAAGTAATTTTAATACTAAATGTGTGTGCACCAAATGACATAACATCCAAATTCTTAAAGGAAAACAAATTACAGGAGCAAATAGAGAGTAAAATATACTATTGGGGGACTCCAACTTTTCCCTCTCATAACTAAATAAGCCTAAGCATAAGTAAGAAAGAAGTTAGAGAGGTGAATAGACATTTAGAAGTTGGATATGATAGACTTTCAAAAAAATTGAATGGAAATGGAAAGAAATATACCTTCCCAGCTATGCATGACATTTTCCCAAAAAATGACCATGTATTAGGGCATAAAAAATTAACAACTAAACACATAAAAGCAGAAATATTTAATGCATCCATTTCAGAACATAATGCAATAAAACTTATATTCAACAATGAGATGTGGAAACAGATTAAATATTAATTGGAAACTAAATAATCTAATCCTAAAGAACAAGAGGGTCAAAGAACAAATCACAGAGACAATAATTTCATTAAAAAGGAGAATAAAAAGAAAGTTTATGAAAATTTGTGGGATGTAGCCAAAATAATATTAGGGGAATTTTATGTCTCTATTTACATCAATGATAAAATAAAGAAAGAGCAGTTCAAATGGGGTATGAAACAACAACAAAAAAACTGGAAAAAATAAGTTTAAAATTCCCAACTAAACACCTAACTGGAAATCCTGAAAATCAAAGGGAAGGTTAATAAAACTGAAAATGAAAAAAATGTTGAAATAATAAATAAAATTATAAGCTGGTATTATGAATATAAACAATTGATAAATTTAATTTTAAAAAAGAAAACCAAATTGTCAGTATCAAAAGTGAAAAGAATGAATTCTCCATTGATGAAGATGAAATTAAAGTAATTATTAGGAACTATTTTGCCCAATTGCATATGCCAATAAGTCTGGTAATCTAAGTGAAATCGATGAATGCTTACAAAATATCAATCTCCCAGATTAACAAAAAAAGAAATAGAATACTTCAATAACTCTTAGAAAAAGAAATTGAATAAGTCAGAAATTAGCTCCCTCAGGGAAAAAAATACATAGAACCAGATGGATTTACAAGTGAATTCTGCCAAACTCTTAAACAATTAATTTGGGGCAGTGAGACTCATCAGTGGATGAAGAACCAGACCTAGAGTTAGAAGACCTGGGTTCAAATTTGACCTCAGACACTTCCTAGTTGGGCAAGTCATTTAGCCCCAATTGTCTAATCCTCACCACTCTTCCGATTTGGAACTGAAACTTAGCATCGATTTTAAGAACAAAGAACAATTAATTCCAATACTATATAAACTATTTGGAAATAAAGGCAAAGAAGCAATGCTATAAATTCCTTTTCTGACACAAACCTAAACCAGGAAGAGCAGGGGGGAAAAAAAACCAGAGAAAGAAAATTGTAGGTCAGTTTCCTTAATGCATATAAATGCAAAAATTTTAAATAAAATATTAGCAAGGAGATTAAAGCAATACATCACAAAGATCATATACTAACCAGATCAGATTTATACCAGGAATGCAGGTCCAGTTCAAAATGAGAAAAACTATCAACAAAACTGACCATATCAATACAAAACCAAGAGAAATTATATGACTATCTCAATAGACACAGAAACAGGTTTTGACAAAATATAATACTCATTCTTATTAAAACATTAGAAAACATTTAAACAAATGGAGGTCTCCCTAAAAAGATAAATATCTAGCTAAAACTATCAGCAAGCATTATCTGTTATGGAGATGAACTAGAAGCCTTTCCAGTCAAATCAAGAATGAAGCCAGGATGTCCTTATTTCCTCTATTATTCAGGAATGTCTAGAAATGCTACCTATAGAAAAAAAGAAAAGAAATGGAAATTGAAGGCATAAGAATAGACAATGAAGAAACAAAGTCACTCTTTGAAAATAGTATGAGGGCTTACTTGGAGAATCCCAGAAAATCAAATAAAAAACTATTTGAAATAAATATGTCAGAAAAGTTGAAGGTTATAAAATAAAACCACACCAATCATCAGAATTTCTATATATTACCAACAAAGTTAAGAGGGTAGTGACAGAAAGGGAAATTCTATTTAAAATAACTGCAGACAATGTAAAACACTTGGGAAATCTACCTGACAAGACAAATTCAAGAACTATATAAACACACTTCATGTGCAAATAAAGTCAGTTCTATACAACTGGAGAAATAGTAACTGTTCATAGGTAGGCTGAGGCAATATTATAAAAATCACAATGTCACCTAAATTAAATGACTTATTTAGTGCCATACTAATCAAATTACCAAAACCTTATTCTATAGAGTTAGAAAAAATAATAACACAATTCACCAAGAAGAACAAAAGATCAAAAAAGGGGAATCAATAAAAAAAAGTAAACGTTTGTTTCCAATGAATAATGTTTGGAAATGACCAAATAAAATAATGTTTAAAAAATGTAAAGGAAGATGGTTTAGCAATACCAGAGTTCCAAATGTATGACAAAGCAGTAATCATCAAAGCAATCTGCTTTAAGTTATAAAGTAGTGGTACACAATACACAGTAGTAAATGACCAAAGTAACCTAGTGTTTGACAAATCCAAAGAAAAAAGATTTTGGGACAAGAACCATTCTCCACATAACCTTAGAAAATACATTGCTGTTTTCTTTCTGATGTGGTTTAAAATTTCAAATGGCTTGGAAATATATGAAAAAAAAATAAAACAGGGAGAAGGGAACCCCAATTCAAATCCAGGAATTGCCAGTGTACCCCAAGACCAACAGTGGGAAGAGTTGGATGATAACAGCCTAGAAGCTAAATGTAAGAATGAAAGAGGAAAAAATCTGTGTGCTATTTTGCCTCATTTCCTCCTCCTCTCCTTTTAAGTACTGTATTAACACAAGCAAATGCATTTGCAGATGATCATTGTCAACACAAGTAAGAAGCAAAGCAACTGTAAGTACAGAACCAGCTTCCTCTTCCTGCATTGCCATAAAACAGAGATTTGTACTTGACACTTTCTTTTCTGCATTAGCTTTCCTACCCCATACCTCATGTTTCAATTGTCCCATATGCTACCCTTTGTGCCCTATTCTGAATCACAACAGTTTATTGTTATAACAGCTAAATCAAAGAACAGATGACCACACAGAGGCTGTTTTCATAATGGGATCCTGGCTGTATTTTTCCAATCCCCATATGCTTTTAAAGAGACAATTCCTTTACCTGCAATATTGCTTACTGAGCTCCCGATTACAGTACTATTTACTTGTCATAATTAGCTTGTGTTGTTAAGGTAGAATACCTGCACAATTCAGGCAAGAAAAGGAAAGAGGGATAAAATGAATGTTTTTGCAAATGAATCTTCTCTGATTTGGGCCACATTATAGCTGCTTTCCAGAGAGATTTCATTTCCTAAAATTGGTCACTTTTAGATCAAACTGACTTAAAGAAAAAACAAATGAATAATCCTGAAAACTTACCTTGTCTGTCTAGAATTCTTACAAGGGCCAAAGCAGCTTGAAAGCACAGGGATTTTAGCTGACTTTCTGATTTGGGACCTCAAAATAAATCAGAAATTCACATGAAAACAAAAACAAAAGACTTTTACTTTAAAATGTGCAAGTCTAGCATTTCCAGAGTTACTAAAAGTCTCTGAATGAAGCCCTTGAAGTAGATTTCTAAGCCACAGAATCCCAGAAACTGAAGAATTTCAATAATCTGAGATAGAACATTCTAGTCTACTGAAGAGGAAGTGGAGCCCCAGAGAAGCAGTGGCCAATGGTCAGTCAGTCAGAATGAAGAAGCCAGAAGCTAGCTTTCTTTCTTGCTTTTCTTTCTTGCTTGCTTTTCTTCCTTCCTTCCTTCCTCCCTCCCTCGCTCCCTCCATTCCTTCCTTCCTTCCTTCCTTCCTTCCTTCCTTCCTTCCTTCCTTCCTTCCTTCCTTCCTTCCTTCCTTCCTTCCTTCCTTCCTTTCTTCTTTCTTTCTTTCTTTCTTTCTTTCTTTCTTTCTTTCTTTCTTTCTTTCTTTCTTTCTTCTTTCTTTCTTTCTTTCTTTCTTTCTTTCTTTCTTTCTTTCTTTCTTCTTCTTTCTTTCTTTCTTTCTTTCTTTCTTTCTTTCTTTCTTTCTTTCTTTCTTTCTTTCTTTCTTTCTTTCTTTCTTTCTTTCTTCCTTTCTTCCTTTCTCTTCTCTCTCTCTCTCTTTCTTCTCTTCTTTTCTTTCTTTCTTTCTTTCTTTCTTTTCTTTCTTTCTTTCTTTCTTTCTTCTTTCTTTCTTTCTTTCTTTCTCTTTCTTTCTTTCTTTCTTTCTTTCTTTCTTTCTTTCTTTCTTTCTTTCTTTCTTTCTTTCTTTCTTTCTTTCTTTCTTCTTTCTTTCTTTCTTTCTTTCTTTCTTCTTTCTTTCTTTCTTTCTTTCTTTCTTTCTTTCTTCTTTCTTTTCTTTCTTCCTTTCTTCCTTTCTCTCTTTCTTTCTTTTCTTCGGTTTACTTGGGTCAACTTCACTTTGGTTTTTTGTTGTCCTCTCAGCCCCAATTATTTGACTAGCAAAGAATTAAGCAACTAATTCCTGCTCACTGTAGAACTTGGTGCTTTGAGGAGAGCACAAATAAAATGAAATATTGATCCTCAAGAGGTTATATTCTAATGAGAAGAAATAGCATATATAAAGAGAGGCAAAGAGAGAAGGGGCATTGTGTTTAAAATATAAGGAAAGTATTGAGAAAAATTCATCCTTGAAAGGTAAAAGCAAATTATTAAACAAAATTACTAATATACTCAACCTATGAGGCCCAACTCTATTCCTTTGAGTGACCCTAAGAAACACTAATATTTTTAGTTCAAAAATTACAGCCTGGGAATGTTTTTGGCAAGAGACCTCCCAAATGATGATGAGAATAACAGACAAAATGATCCTTGTTACAATGTCCATGTGAAAGGGGAAACATACACACACACACACACACACACACACACTTTTTCAGAAAAATTAGTTGAAAGATTTTAAGCTAAATTATTATTTTCCCCTAGATATAATAATAGAGGTGGCCTATAATGTAGTAATTCTTAATGAGAGATAGAAAGTGGAATATAATGGATAGAAGACCAGTTTTGGAGGCAGGAAGAGAGGATATTGAGTCTTGCCTTAAATAAATATTAACTATATAATGATAGGCAAGTCCCATAATAGCCTCTTTCTGCCTCAGTTTCCTCATTTGCAGGGTTGTTAAGGAGCATGCTCAATGTGCAGAGCAAAAGTGGCCTATAATGAGTACATTTTATGGGTCTCATAAAAATCCACAGACTCCCTGGTTTTAAACAGTGTCATAAAGGCAGAAGCCAGTTTTCATGAGGAATGAGAAGATTAAAGAGAAAATGTATTTTTGTGATGGCGAAAAATTGGAAATTGATGAGATGGGTATTAATTGGGGTTTGGCTGAACAAAATATAGCATGTGATTGTGATGGAGTACTTTTATGCTATTAGAAATTATAGGTGGGTGGTTTCAGAAAAGCATGGAGAGATCTATATGACCTGATACAAAGTGAAGTGAGCAGAACCAGGTACAAAGTAACTGCATTATTGTAGTGATGATCAATCATGAAAGACTTAGCTGTTCTGATCAATACAATAAAACAAGCTAGTTTCAAAGGACTCATAATGAAAAAATGCTATTCACTTCTGAGATAAAACTGATTGATTCTAATTGAAAATTTAAATATAATTTCTTAATTTTTTTCTTGCTTTTTTCCTACAATATAACTAATATGGAAATATGTTTATATGATTTCAAATGAATAACTAATGATATATTGCTTGCCTTCTCACTGTGTGGGGAATGAGAGAGGAGGGAAAGAATTTGGAACTCAAAAAATTTTAAATTCTAAAAATTAACAAAAAACAAATTATTTTTAAAAAGAAAAATGTATGGGGGGGAATTAAGGAAGCAGTATATAGAGATATTATTGGTTGGAAAATTAATGAAAGCAATCAGTGAAATAAGATGGAAGTTAATCATTTTCAGTGCTAACTTAGAAATTTAGCTTTTTTAACCACATCATTCATGACCTCCCTGTTTCTGTTAACGATAGTCATTCTTCTGTTCATATAATCTTGACTAATTTTTGACTCTTCTCTCTTCCTTTCTCCCCATCCCATTGCACCACATACTGTCAGTGTTCAAGCATCAGTTGATTCTCCTTTCCCTACATTTCTACATCCCCTCTTCTCATTACACTCACCACTCCCCCAGTTTAGGCCCTTATAGTTCATTATTTGCTACAATAGCCTCTTTATTTGCTTTTCTGACTACACTAAGCTTATGCCCACTGCCATAAGATCAGACTTTTTAATGTTATTTTATCTTGTCATTTCTCTGTTTAAAACAATATAAAACAAAGAACTTTTACCTAATAATATTTATATCAGAAACTCTTGTAATTGAGGGCTTTACTTATGTTCCAGGAAAGTGCCACTAAACTTTTCTATAAGGATTTCTTAGTAAGTATCAAGTTTAGACCACTGCACTGTGAGGACATTCACTATAATAAATACTACCCCAAATTTGTTTTTAATGGATATGTCAAATTGCCCACCTCTCTTTTCATAAAAGAGCCATTAAGACATGTCACATTTTACTTGAAGGGAGGAAGAAATGTCTTTAGAAAACACATTTTTTCACAGAATACCATGAGCCCATAGCCACAAAAAGATCAACTAATAGGATCTAGGATGGTAACCTATTCCTTCTATAATCCTATCCAGTGTTGGCATGGTCTCCGGACTAAATTGCTTGAAATATAAACAAAAGACAATGCTTTCAGAGCAGGCGATCTAACTCCCTAATGTAGTCAGTGTCAGCAAAATACCTAACTTTTATGCAACCAAAGATTTTACTTTCTAGGACTGATCTCTTAATGCTGAGAAGCCCTTTGGGTCAGCCACAGTAAAAATGTTTTAACTTAAAGCTCAGTAGAGGAAAAAAATTCCTGCAAATGTTTCCTTGGATTTATTTCAGTATCCCCTATCTAAAAGTCACATTGGAACAGGACATTAGAAGTGACCTCAATCACAATTTCCCTTTCTACTTCCTTAGCAATTTCCCGTTGGGTTAAGCAGAACACATTCTCAGCATGAAAACATTAGCAAAGTAAAAAGAATATTAATAAGACAGTCACTAATAAGAAAAATCCTCTGGTCACCTCACCTCAACCCACATTGAATAATGAATATTTCAAGAGCATTGCTATTTCCCACCTTGGGCTTTATGCAATATAGGTTACAGTCACAGATAACTAAGAAAAGGAAAGTTGCATGTTACAGGAAAAGACCTGAATATTCTCAGGTAAAAACTATTCATGAGAAGTGTGACCAAAAAAGTTGTACACATTCCTCTCAAAGAAAAGCTGACCTCCCATTCACTTTTTCAGTGTTAAAATCCATGGCTATTTATTTACAACCATCTTTGGGAACAGTGAATTAGAAAAATCACCCTGTGTCCTAGGGGGTACGAGAAGGTAGATAGTGTATTCTCATCTAAGAACAAGAGGTGGCAATGAATATATTGATACCAAAAAAAGCATTTGAGCAGCAGATATACATATATTTTTGTATAGATATTTTGTATATATTTAACTGTTTTCTAACAAAGTTTTGTAACAATTATTTGCTCTATTATATTGTCTGCTCTGTCATGGAATGCCTTGCTGATACAGTCTTCAGGCAGATAGCTTTTAGGAAATTACCTCTGTTCAGAATTCGCAACAGAAGCTGAGATGGTTTAAATGGGTTTTTTTTTGGGGGGGGGATTACAAGGACATCATATAGTCTTGATATTTTTGCATTTGTGATATATTAAATAAAGGTACCTTGAACAAAAGCAAAACCAAGACCCAAATTAAAAACAAAACACATGGACAGTACTGATATGCCATGGTCCTTGGAGTCAGGAACAATCAGACAGGAATGAATGAATGGCTAAACAACAACAAACACATATGGATGAGCTGAAGAATCTATTGCAATGCTGAAGTAAGGTTAGAAAATTAATGAAAGGACCAGCCTAAGGAATTAGAACTCAGTTTAGTAGGTAACATGTAACCACTGTAGGTTTGAGGACAGGAGAACATTATGAAAAATATATAGATAAATAGATTGAGAGATACATACACACATATGCATATGTACATTTGTTGTTTAGTCCTGTCAGCCCTATCTGCCTCTTACTGACCCCATTTGGAGTTTTCTTGCCAAAAGATATTGTAGTGCCTTGCCATTTCCTTCTCCAACTCATTTGATAGCTGAAACTGAAGCAGAGTTAAGTGACTTGCCCAGGGTTCACACAACTAGTAAGCATCTACAGCCAGATTAGAACTCAGGAAGTTAAGTCTTTGTGACTCCAGCCTTGGCACTCTCTCCACTGTGCTACACTGTGCTACACTATGATTATCCCTATTTCTTAAGAGAAGCTTAACCAATATTAAACAGTTACCACAATGAATAGACCCAAAGAACCTATAAATAGGTTCACCCACAAAACAATGAACTCTCTTCCAAGTGAAGAGACATAATAGCCAAAGACAACTTGAGGTTATAATACAATATTCTTTGCAAATATTATGGAGGAAGATAGCAGAAGACTATAAGTAATACTCCTCACAAAACAAACACACAACACCCTCCCCTCCCAAATAAAATAAAAATTTTAAATAGTAGAGGGGAAAATAGGCAGAAATCTTAGCATGAGTCCCAACTAAGACAGATCATCCAAAAGCATTTGAGGATGAAATTGGAATGGGATTTTAAAATCTGAAAAAAAAAAAGGATTTCCCAATATTCCTATATAGTTATCCATTGTCATCATTGACAATAATCGAATCACCTCTGTTAGCCTGTAATTTCTCAGAACCAATGTGCTTTATGAGAAAGTATAAAGTGTTTAAAAATATGAAGGAAGAATGTCTATACTAGACTAAGAAGGCATAGAAGGAACTCTTGCTGATGGTGACAAAATTTAGAGAAAAAATGACTACAACCTTCTTCAAGATGTAAAAAATTTTAAATTAATCATCAATAATAAAATTATTATATTTTAGGTGATTTATTAATGATCATTAGAAATAAAGGAGATGCAAAATAAAACTACATACCCATGGCTAATCAGCCTGTTCAAAAACCCCTGCGCTTACCACCACCATCCTTGCCAGGACATCAAAGAGGCCAGAGCAGGAACCCACACTGAATTTATCCCTGTCTACAAGAAGTACTTAATGACAGGAAGTCACTAGGCTCCTGGGAAATGTATTTTTTTTAGGGTAACAGATTTCTAATTATAAAAAGGCCATGAAATTGCTTGGGTTTTATGCATTATGAATTTATTTTTTGTAATCTCAGTCAGCCCTTTACTGCTTAGCAATCTTTTTTATCCTATATTCATTGATTCACTTTTGTTTTCTCCCAAAGCAAATATTTTTTTTTCCTCTCTTCAAGCTCTGAATACTACCATCTTCCCACTTTCCTATACCAATAAGGGCCTAAACAAGCCTGAGAAATCCTGCTCCCTCTTTCAGTCCAATTCACAGTCCTCTCTTATCATAGTGCTCCTTTTTATGGTGTTTACTTTCACTTATAAAATCTGAGGAGGGACCTCTCCTCCTGTTTTATTTTACAATCCTATTTCACCTTTCTACAACATTATTCCAGCAGTTATTATTTCTCAGGTTTCTTTAGCCATTACCTGTCTGTCAATCTCATTAAGAGGGTTCATTGTATAAGACTAAAAAACACTACAGCTCTCTTGTGTTGGTAAAAACAAAACTGGAAACCCACAAATGAGGGATAGCCGAATAAATTGTGCTAAATGAATGTGACGGAGCAGGATAGTGCTCTAAGAAATGAGGAAAGAGATGATTTCAAAAAGACATGGAAAGATTTATATGAACTACTGCAAGGTAACATACGAAGAACCAGAAGAATAATTTATACTCTAACATTGATATTTGTAAACCTTAAAATTTCTTAGACTTATGAATGTTGGAAATAAATTTCCAACATTCATAAGTCTAAGAAATTTTAAGGTTTACAATCCCCCCTGATGATCATGGGAGACCAGTCTCCCCATTGATCAAACAACATAATCAATTTTGTAATTCTGAATTCAATTCTAACTATAGATATACACAATATTCAATTTTCTAAGAGAATTAGAATAGTGAGAGAGGAAACTTCCTGTAGTCTTGGCTACAAATGGCTAAGTGAAATATTACTGCATTCTGTCCTACATACTTGTGGGATAGAAATTACTTTAAACTGGACCTATACAAGGCCTATTTTGAATTTTTCTTATGTTTTTGATTATTTTTCTATTTTTTTGATAATTGACACATACACCCCCATAACTGAACATTGCATTCTGAGCTAAACTTGATATTTTTTAAAACTTACTTCAGGGGGGATTGTATTTTAATTTAAAATCTAAGAATTTTTGAATTTTTTGTTTGAGATTGTATTTTTATAAAAATCCAAGAATTTTGAATTTTGTTTAAGATTTTACTGTTATAAAAAATCAAAGATTTTGATTCTGTTCGAGAAAAGATCTTCAAGAAAGAAGCTTGAAACTTTTATATCCAGAGAATGAACTGTTGCAGAAAGATGCCGAAAACCTACAATTCATCAAGAAGATCAAGAATGAACTTTGGATATGATTGATTGGACTGAACTTTTGATTGAACATTTATTGTAATTGTACACATTTATGCCAAAAGGGACTGCCTCTAATTTGGCTTTCTGTCAATGCGCCTAGCAAAACACTGGTTTTGCTTTCTTTTCTTTTCTATTTTCTCTCTCACTATTATTAAAATTTCTTAGACTTATGAATGTTGGAAATTTCCCCATTGGGAAATTTCATACTTGAAAAAATTTCCTACTGATAATAAGAACTCTATTGGAATATGAAACTCCTTGGCACGGGAGGATTCTTCTCCTCCCTACTTAAGACTACTTTAGGACAGAAACCTTTTGCTAAACAATGGAAAGGGCTTTGACCTATGCTTAAGCATAGAACAGGAAGTTCTTTGAGTCATGATTGATTTTAGAATTGATACAATAGAGATACTTGGAATGACAGAACCAGGTCTTGGAAACTACAGTCTCCACCCTACTCAGAGTAACAGGATTTAGGAAGGGCTGCAGCAAAGATCAAGATTTAATTATTTGAGAATATGACCTTCAACAGACATGTGCAAAGGGAGCAGACCTCTGGGCGGTCCTGGGTTAAGCTAGAGCCACCATTGGCACAGGGGAGACATCGACAGTGATTGGTAGATGTGAGAACTGAGGGGAGGGAACTTAGATTGTTTACTTAAAGGAGGAGGTGGCTCTGAAGGAGAACAAAGGAGGTTGCTCTGAAAGAAGTCTGAAGGGAGGTTTTACTCTGAAGGAGGTCTGAGAGGAGAGAGGTCCTGGAGGGAGTGCTCCTGGAGAGGTCTTGAAGGAGGCTATGGAAGGAGAACTCAGGAGGAGTCAGGAGGAGAATTCTCTGGAAACATTTCTTGAAACGAGGCTCTCTTGAAGGTGGAGCCTGAGGTTGGCATGAGAAGCCTTACCTAGAGAGATCTTGGGTGAGTGATAAAACCAACTGACTGATTTATCTCTTAGGACTGAGGTCTAGGCCTTATTGGCTTGAGGCCCTGTATTCTTATTCCTTTCTTACTTTCTCTCTTTTTCTATTGATTAATCACTGTATTATAAATTAAATTTCTCTATAAAACCTAGTTGGCTTGGGCATATTCATAAATTGGGAATATATTCCCTGGCGACCATCTTATATTTATATAAAACCAAGACACAGTAGAAAACATATTTCAGCGGTCATAATTGTTATATATATCTCCCTTGCTCCCAAACATTTTCATTATCACAGTTTATGGCTCCCACTCTCTTATCTACAACTATTTAACGCTCAAAACTATTTCAAATCTAACATATTATAAAAATAAACAATTTTGAACACTTTTATGAATTGATGGAAAGTTAAATGACCAGAACCAAGGGAACAAGTTCTATAATAATAGCAACACTGTAAAAACAAGCAACTTTGAACATTATAAGAAATGTGATTTAAACAATGACTAAGTAACAGCAACAATCAATTATGAATGACATAGTTATTGTCAGTAATGTGAGGATTCAAGACAGCTCCAAGGAACACATGAAGAAAAAGGTTATCCATCAATATAGAAGGAAGTGACTAAATCTAAATGCAGACTGAAGCAGACAATTCTTCACTTTTTTTCCTCTGTGAAGTTTTTTTCTTATATGAGTGATGTCTTCTTTCATAACATGACACACATGGAAATACATATTGTATGATAGCATATGAATAATCTATATCCTTTTATCTTCTCTCTCAGGGAAAGAGGAGAAGAGGAAGGAAGGGAAAGAATATGAATTGCAAAATGTCAGAAAACTATTATTAAGAACAGCAACTATATTTTAAAAATAAAACAAATGTTTAAAAAGACCATTCATGCATGATTCCAGAGGAATGATGATAAAACATGTTATCTATAGAGAAGTGATAGATTTAGGGTGCAAAATGATTGACAGAGTGAATGTAAAGGAATCTAGAGATAGAATACAGAGTGACCTAAAGAAGGAAGAGCAGGGCGGCAAGGTGGTTGGATTGTAGAATTCATAGAGGGAAGTAAAATGTAACCCAATTGGAAAAGGTAAAGAAAGAAACAGGTTATGAAGACCTTTAAATGCCAAGTGGTTTTATATTTGATTTTGGAAGTAATTTATGGAGACACTGCAGTTTATTGAGTAGGGGCAGAAAGAAAGGAAGGTGAAATGATCAAGTTTGTGTTTTAAGAAAATCACTTTAGTGGTTTAGAGTGAGGAGAGACATGAGGCAGAGAGGCAGAGAAGAAAGGTATCACAATAGCAAAGGGGGGGGGGAATGAGTAGAATCTGAAATAGAGTTGTAGAAATATGTAAACAGGAAAAAAATATATACCTACAGGAGATGTTGGGGAAACAGAAATTTAAAAAAAAATTGGCATCAGATTAGATATGTAGGTTGTGTAAAAATGTCATGGAGGATTCTGAGTTTTGATCCTAGGCTAGGGTGATTAGGAATATGATGGTGTCCTTGACAGAAATGGAGAAATTTGAAAGAGGAAAAGACTTGGGAGAAAGATAATGAACTTTGTTTTAGGCATGTTGAGTTTGAGATGCCTAGAGGTCATGAAATGCAAGATGTTCAAATGGTAGTTGGCAATGTAGTATTGGGCTTCAAGAGTGAGATTAAGGCTGGTCATATAGATTTGGAAATCATCCTCTTGGAGTTGGAAATTAAATCCATAAAATTGGATAAAATCACCAAATGAGATAGTTTAAAGGGAAAAGGGAAGAGGGCCCAGGTCAGAACTTTGGAGAATATTCATTGTTAGTAGATCTGACGTGGATGAAAATTGAGGAAAGGAGACTAAAAAGATGTCAGAAATAAAAAAGAACCAGAAGATAGTGATATCAAAAAACCTAATAGGAAAAAGTGATCAGCAATGCTAAAAGCTGCAGAGAGAGAAGTCAAAAAGTATAAGGATTGAGAAAAGGCCATTACCTTTAGCGATTAAAAGATCAATGATGACTTTGAAAGGAGAAGTTTCAGTTGAAGGATGAAATTAGAAGCCATAATGTAGAAAATTTAGAAGGTAAATGAGAGGAGAGGAAGTGGTGACTCCTAATGTAGTTAGCTTTCTCAAGGAAATTAGCTAAGGGAGAAAAGATATAGAAGGGTACCAAGCAGACATGGTAGGATCAAGTGAGGTTTTTTAAAGCAGGAGGAATCAATAGATGGAGGAATTGAAGATGAAAGGTAATAGAAATGATACTGGAGAAATCTCTGCTGAAAAAGATGAGATACATGTGTGTAGATGGGTTTGCCTGGCCAAAGAGCACCACTTCAGCTCAATTGCTAAATCTTGTGGTTTTTTCTCAGTTCTCATCTTTCTTGATTTGCAACATTTAATACCACTAACATGTATCTTCCCCTCCCTTCCCCTTTCCTTCTCTTCTTGAATACTTCCTCTTCTCTGATTTCATGACATTACTCTCTCCTGCTTTTCCTCCCATCTATCTGACCATTTCTTCTCAGTTTCCTTTGAAGTCTTATTATCTATATCATTCTCCTCAACTATGGTTATTTCACAAACTTTTGCTCTGGCTCCTCTCTTTTTCCCCCTCTATACTCTTTCTCTACCTCTCAATGACTCATAAGGAAGGAAGGATACAAACATCTATTAAATACATACTATGTGCCACGCATAGTGCAAAGTGGTTTACAAATATTCTCTCATTTAATCTTCACAATCTTTAGAGGGAAGTATTATTATTAACTCCTTTTTACAGTTAAGTAAACTGAGGCAAACTTAAATTAAGTGCCTTGCCAATCTGTCAAGCCAGATTTGAACTGAATTCAGGCCCAGTGCTATATCTACATGGGCATATGGGAAGGTAATTCAAGAACGAAGAAGCTTTTAAACACACTTGCATCTGAAGAATTCCCCCAAACCTATTTTTTTTTACCTGAATTAACTACTCAGGCTTCATCCTATACTATGGCAAATTCTATCTCCCCTAATAATTAGGAGTCCTGTTCCCTTTTCTCACTAAAACTCCCATTTCTCAGATCTGCTAGTGTTCAGTTTCCAACTTGCACCTAGCCCCTACTTCACCCTCTGTGGCAAAATATCCTAAAGGTGAGTTTGACAGACTGGCATCCAGAAC
The DNA here is from genome assembly GCF_027887165.1 of Monodelphis domestica. NCBI lineage: Eukaryota > Metazoa > Chordata > Mammalia > Didelphimorphia > Didelphidae > Monodelphis > Monodelphis domestica. The sequence goes on along the minus strand of NC_077229.1, from coordinate 399,235,325 downwards.
CTGCCTCGGTAGCTCTCTTCTGACCTCAATTGCCTAATAAATATATACATAAACATAGACTTGGCATAAGGAAGGACTGAGTTCAAATCCAGCCTCAGGTGCATACTAGCTATGTGGCCCTGGGCAAGTCACTTAATCCTGTTTCCCTCAGTTTCCTCATCTGTAAAATGAGCTGAAGAAGGAAATGACAAATCATTCTAGTCTTTGCCAAGAAAACCTCAAATGGGATCACTGAGAATGGCACAGGACTGAAATGACTGAACAACAATGGAAGGGGAAAATACAACTCAGACAAAAAGTGGGGAATATCCATGTTAAATGGACAAGAGAGACTTGAGGCATTGCTTGAGAAATGATTATTTCTCAAGAGACACTGGGGAAAAATAATCAGTAGGGTAGGAAGAGAAGAGAACCAGAGAATAAAGAGTCTCAAAGAAATCAAAGGAGAGCATGAGAACACAAACTTCAAGAGAAATGTAAAGAAAGGGAAAAGGAAGAAGCCAGATAAAATAAAATTGGTATTAAAAAGATTGTGTGTGTGTGTGTGTGTGTGTGTGTGTGTGTGTGTGTGCGCGTGTGTTGGGAATTAGTTTGGAGTCATTAAAACCACTGGAAAAAAAGAAAGTAGATGCCCACTGATTGGAGAAGAGTTCAACAAATTGTGATATGTTAATGTAAAAGAATATTACAATGTTATAAGAAACGATGATGGTACATACAGAGAAGCAAAGATAGACTTACATGAAGTGGTGCTAAGTGAATGAAGTAAGCAGAGCCAAAAAAGCAATATACAGAATGACTACAATGTAAATGGAAAGGGTAACATCACATAATAACTGATTTCATTGAAATTCATCCATGATTTCCCATCCTTCAATAGAGTGTCCTTCAATAAATCTTCCTTAGAAGATCTACTGCATGCTCTGGAGGCCTTCTCTAGATTTTTATTATTTTGAGGATTTCAGTGTATGATACTTTGGTCATATTTCTGTTATTCCTTTCTCTTGCTATATGGCCAACCCACCTTCTTTTTCAATCTATATCCTTGATGCTTACAAGGAATCATGGGCAATATGATACAATGTGTTTAGATCCCATTACACATTAACTCTCCTCCCTTCAGGGACTATCAACAACATTGAGTGTTATTAAGAGCGTGACATTTTTGATTCGTAGCTATTTAGCATCACTGACGAAATAGTGATGTTAAAAAGAAGTGTTTTGGCAATAAGGATATACTGATATCTTTGAAATCTCTGGGAAACCTCTGAAATACAATCCAGACTACTTTCTTAAAGACAATTCCTGGATTAGTTTATTCTTCTTCTATAATACCTGGCCAAGTTATTTGTCATAATGAATCAACCATCAACAAGACATCTTCAAGGAAGAATGGTAGGCAGTTTTGATGACTATACTATACCTACCTATTTTTATGCCTCAAATATTGATAATTAGAAGGCAGCTGAACAAAGTTATCTCTGTATCTTGACCTTTACTCCACAAGCATTTATTAAGCAGCTACTATGTGCCAGACACTCTGATACCAAGAAAAGTAAAAACAGTTCCTGCCTTCAAAGAGAAGGCAACAGGAAAATAATTATACCCAAATAAGATATATATAGCAAAAATGGAAATAATCCCAGACTAGCATTAGGGGGAACCAGGAAGGACACTTTGCAGCGGATGATATCTTAGCTAAGAATTGAAGGAAAGAAATTTAGAACTTTCTAGGTAGGGGAAACACCAAGTGAAAATGCAGAGTCAGGAGATGGAATGCCTTGTGTAAGAAATAGCAAAAGACCAGCCTTACTGGGTCATAGAGTGTGTGGAGGGGAATAAAATATTTGAAGGCTGGGAAAGCAGGAAGGGGCCAAGTTAAAAGGGGCCTTGAGGATTACAAGTCATAACTGGCAATATAAAGCATTCTAGTAAGAAATCTTAAATAGTCTTAACATAAGCATAGAAGAAGCCATTTTGGAGGAGAACCATAAAACAGTGTTTTGTTATGTTGCCATATGTTATTATTTTTATAATTAACAAATAATAAATACAGTGGGATCTTGTATGTCCTCCACCTTTCACTCAACTATATGACTGAAGATATCCTTAATTAAGTAGGTCCTCTAGAAATAAAAGTAAAGTAATGGAGAGGACCGTTCCCTTCCCAGTTTAGAGTAGGTGGAAGTTTTTGAGGTTGTTCTCCTGTGTATTTGGTATATGATGGTGAAAAGCCTCTTGACTGACTACCAAGCCAGATCTGAATGTGCATTTAAAAGATTCAAATAAAACTAATGAACTCTCTTCCTTTCTCTTTGTCTCTGTAAGTTTATAAGCAAGGAAAAGTTTGAAGGTCATGAAATACATGGTACTTCTGATTGTTCTGTCTTTGTCTTATTTATTATTTCCTGATCATGAAAGAATCAGCATCTGAGACAGAATAAACAATATTATGACTTTGTGAGCTTCAAAAGTCTGTTATTCTATCCAATAAGCATTTATTTAGCATTTACCATGTGTCCTGGCACTGCACTAGTGCTGGGGATTCAAAAAAAAGCAAAAATCCTACTCTAAAAGAGCTCAATACTAACATTATAACTATGTACATACAACTGGAGAAGGAAATGGCAAACCACTCCAATATCTTTGCCAAGAAAACTCCAAATGTAGTCACGAAGAATTGAATACCACTGAAAAAAAATTGAAGGTCAATAAAATGTGTATATGCATATGTTTAGTATGTATATATATATGTATATATACATACAATAAGAGAGAGTGTAAATGGAAACTAACCCCCAAAAGGAAAAGACTAGTAGCAATGAAGTCTATATTTTAAGAGTCTTTATTTAATTTTAATACCAGATTTCCACATAAGTTTTCTCAAGTTATATGATTCATGTTGTCTCCCACCCTTCTTCCCTCCCTGCTCCTGGAGCTGACAAGCAATTCAACCTGGGTTATAAATATATTATCTCTCAAAACCTACTTCCATATTATTCATTTTTGTAATCTTAAAAAACCCAAATCCAATCATATACCCAAATAAACAAGTGATATATCATGTTTTCATCTGCATTTATACTCTGTAGGTGGATAGCATTCTTTGTCATAAGTCCCTCTGTATTGTCCTGGATCATGGTATTGCTGTTAGTAGCAGTCTATCACATTTGATTGTTCCACAATATTTCAGTTACTATGTATAATGTTCTCCTGGTTCTACTTAGTTCACTCTGCATCAGTTCATGTAGGTCCTTCTAGTTGGTTATGAAATCATCATGTTCATCATTCCTTATAGTACAATAGTATTCCATCACTATCATATACCATAATTTGTTCAGTCCTTCCTCAATCAAGGGGCATCCCTTTAGTTTCCAATTCTTTTCTACCATAAAAAGAACAGCTATAAATATTTTTGTACAAACATGTCCTTTCCCATTTTTTTTATCTCTTTGGGATACAGACCTAGTAGTGGTATTACTTGATCAAAAGGTATGCATTCTTTTATAACCCAAGCATAATTCCAAATTGCCCTCCAGAAAGGTAGGATCAATTCACAACTCCACTAACAATACATTATTGTCTCAATTATGCCATATTCCCTCCAACATTTATTATTTTCTTTTACTGTCATATTGGTCAATCTGATAGCTGTGGTCATACCTTGGAGTTGTTTTAATTTGCATTTCTCTAATCAAGAGGAATTTAGAATATTTTTATATGATTATTGATTGCTTTGATTTCATTGTCTGAAAACTGCCTATTCATATCCTTTGACCATTTATCAATTGGGGAAAGATGTGGATTCTTATAAATGCAACCTATTTCTTTATATATTTGAGAAATTAGATCTTTATCAAAGAAATTTGTTAGAAAGTTTTTCCCAGTTTGTTGCTTCCCTTCAATTCTTGGTTTCATTGATCTTGTTTGTATAAGGCCTTTTACTTTAATATAATCAAAATTATTCATTTTACATCTTTTAATGTTTTCTATCTTTTGTTTGTTCATAAATTCTGTCCTTCTGCAGAGATCTGACAGGTAAACTATTTTATGTCCCCCTAATTTACTTATATCATTCTTTATGCTTAGATCATATACATTTTGATCTTATCTTGGTATAGGGTGTGAGATATTAATCTAAACCTAATTTTTGCAATACTCTTTCCTATTTTTCCCAGAAGTTTTTGTCAAATAGTATTCTTATCCCCAAAGCTGGGATCTTTGGGTTTATCAAACACAAGCTTGCTGAGGTCATTTACACTTAGTCTATTCCACTGATGCACCTTTCTATCTCTTTTAGCCAGTGCCAGATTGTTTTGATGATTTATAGTACTTTTTAAGATCTGGTACTGCTAGGCCAACATCCATCACATTTTTTTTCATTAGTTCCCTTGATATTCTTGACTTTTTGTTCTTCCAGATGAATTTTGTTATTATTCTCTCTAGTTCTATAAAATAGTTTTTTGGTGGTTTGATAGGTATGAAACTGAATAAGTAAATTAGTTTAGGAAGGATTGTCATCTTTATTATATTCGCTTATCCTACCCACAAACAATTAATGTTTTTTCCAATTGTTTAGATCTAATTTTATTTGTGTGGAAAGTGTTTTATAATTGTGTTCATACTATTCCCGCATTTGTCTTGGCAAATAGATTCCCAGGTATTTTATATTATCTCACGTGATTTTAAATGGAGTTTCTCTTTCTAATTCTTACTGCTGAGTTTTGTATTTGTAGAATATATGTATACAAATACAATATATAGAAATGCTGATGATTTATGTGGGTTTATTTTATATTCTGCAACTTTACTAAAATTATTAAAAATTTTAACTAGTTTTTAGTTGATTTTCTAAAATTCTCTAAGTATACCATCATAGTATCTGCAAAGAATGATAATTTAGTTTACTTAGTGCCTACTTTAATTCCTTTGATTTGTTTTTCTTCTCTAATTACTAAAGCTAGAATTTCTAGTACAATATTAAATAATAGTGATGATAATGTGCATCTTTAGGTCACTCCTGATTTCATTGTTTTCTTTTCCTTTTACCAATGGTCAAAGATTCCTAAATCACAGCTCTGGAAAAAGAGTTAAGAAACCACACTTTACTTCCTCACCATTCACTACTCTGAAGACCCTCAAAAGCAAGGGAACACTCCTAATAGTTGTCAGAGAAGAGACTTTTCCAAAGCAAAAGGAGAAAAATAGAAGCTGTATTCAGAGGCACTATTATCACTCCAATCTGGACACAGACTTGGAGGACCACAGTATCATGCCTGTCTCTTAATAAAGTTTTATAAATCCCATTTAGATACATAAGTCTTATGCATAGATTTTGTTCTTTCCTCCTCTTTAGAAAAGGGTCTTGATTTATCATATAATTACACCATGGACAGGTCTTTGCCACCAAATGTAGAAACTGAAATAGGCAAGAGAAACTGATCATTTGTTTCTCATTTCAAAGTCCTAGAACTCACAGAAAGAACCCTGATTCAAATTGCAAGAGCAAGAGAGGCTAATTTAATAACAAAGTATGATTGGACTAAGTAGAGTCTCAAACAAGAAGTTTCAGGAAAATTTGAGGCAGAGACACTTTCATTTGGGGCAGAGGGGTGAGGTGGGGTAGGGGTGGTAAGCACTCAATCAGAAAAGGTTTCAAGTGTTTACAGGGAAACAGCCTCAAAGGAAGAGAAGGGATTAGTAGTTTGAGAGGAGAAGGGAGTATCTTTAGGATCTCAGATTGTTACTGTTTTTCCGGTCATGTTCGAGAATTCTCCTATTTTTGCTTCCTTGATTACCAGAGTCTCAGTTCACTGGGTAATTTCCAGTACAGGTAGTCTGAGTCATGAAATGTTTTAGGTTGAATGGTTTTCTTACAGGACTTCTCTCTAAGGCTGACTTCATGCTTATGGCTATTTGGTGCTCCACCCTTAAATCTTCCTGACTTGTGAGGACCCCATTGGAGTTTTCTTGGCTAAGATACTGGGGTAGTTTGCCATTTCCTTCTTCAACTCATTTTACAGTTGAGGAAATTGTACTTGTCTGAAAGCAGATTTGAACTCAGGAAAATGAATCTTTATGACTCTAGGACTGGCACCCTATCCACTATGTCACCTAGCTGCCTGATACTAGCAACAAAAACATAGTTTGGATGGAATATAAAGTTCATAGACTTCTGATCTTTAACCCAATAATTTGAGATCTATTAAATGACTTGCTTAAGGTAATGGATCTACTTTCAGAATGGTGGAGCTCAGATTAGGAGCCAGGTCTTCTGATTTCTAATCCTGTGATCTTTCCAATTCTCAGAGGTTCAAGAAATAACATAGGCAACATAGTGCTGGCAAGTATGGACCTAGCCACACACTGTTATCAGTGCATGACCTTGCCTGATTGAACCAAAGGTAAAATGCCCCACCAAGCAAAAACATCTGTCAATGCCATTGCTGAAGTGGCAGCAAGAGACATGTAAATGCTGGCAGGACCAAACTAACAGGCACACTACCAGTAAGCAAGCTATGTTGAAAGATAATGACCAAGCACCCACATGATGGAATGTACCTTGAGAACTTGCAAAGGAAACGAATTCTCCTTGATTATTGCTTCCTTGACTGCCAGAGTCCCAATTCACTGGCTAGTTTCCAGGATAGGTACGTTGAGTCATAAAATGCTTTGTTTGGAGTGGTGTTCTTACAGGATGTCTGTCTAAGGCTGACTTTAAGCTTATGGCTCTTTGGTCCCGACCCGAAATCTTCCTGACATGTGAACTTGTACACCTTGTTCACTACCTAACTCACAGGAAGAAATGCTTTGAAAACCTTAAAGCAAAATGCAAATGTTAGTTATCACATTTTGTTATCATTTTTCCAAACCAAAAAACTTCCCTTTCTAATTCATGATAAGGCCATGTTCCCCAGAGAGCAGTGTTCCATTGTGAAATGCTGGTCATTGGTGTATGTTACTAAGTGTGGGAAGTCAACTTAAGCATCATAGATCTGGAGCAGGAAGGTAACTTAGAGATCATTTTGGTCCTTAATTTTATAGATGAGAAATTCAGGCTAAAAAGTTTAAGTACCTTGCCAAAGGTTGTTGCTTATAAGCAACAAGTGGCAGAACCAGGATTTGAATTCAGGCACTATGACTCAAAATTCTGCCCTCTTTTTAACTGAACCACACTAATCCTTTTCTTGGTACTGGTCAATATATGACATGACGTGACAGTGATCTTTGAAAAATTTGGGAGAATGGCAGAGGCATCATACATGGCAAATATTCTAATTTTCATAAAGGAATAAAGCACAGATTTCAAATGTAAGAATAGCATGATTAATAAGCTTGATATTGATGTCTGGAAGGGCTACCAGACTGGGAAATAGATCCAGAAAGCACTTCATGCAAAGAAGCACATAAAAGACACTGGAGGCATTTATCATAGATTAGATGAAATTAAGACAATACATGATAGCTATATATTTCTGTATTTGAAGAGTTGTCATGTGTGAAAGAAAATATACGTGTTCTGTTTTGTTCCAGAAGAGAGAATTTGGACTGATCAGAAATTAAAAGGGGATATAACTTAACAAATAACTCTCAAACAACTAGAACTCTTCAACAGTGAAATGTTTTGCTTCTGGAGGTGGTGAACTTTCTATCACTGGAAGTGGTCAGCTAGAGGCTATATGACAATCAGGAATGCTAGAGCAGGAATTCCTGTGGTTAGTTGCACTAGATGATCACGAAAGTCCTGTCCATATCTAAGAAATCATGATTTTAAGTGTGATTAGAAGGACTGGGGATCCTTCTCCCAACTCCCATGAGCACTAAAGAGTCATGTGCCTAGATTGAAGCTGGTTGTTCAGTCAATTTCCAGACATAGCCAACTCTTTGTGACATCATTTGAGTTCTCCTTGGTAAATGTACTGGAATAGTAGTGGTTTTGTCATTTCCTTCACCAGATCATTTCACAGATAAGGAAAATGAGGCAAATAGGGTTAAGTGACTTGTTCAGGGTCACACAGCTAGGAAGAGATGCTTATTTTGAACTTTGAATCAGTTTATTAACCTATTTTAATACAAAAGGAGTTAACCATCCATGGTTTGGTGTGGGTGGCAAAATGACTTGGTGCTGAAAGAATGTGTGGAGGATAAGAGGACGACAATGGTTGATTAATTCTCAGGACATAAGAGCAAGATCTCTCAACAGGTGAGACTCCATGGAAGAGAACGCCATGGATCCTGAGCAAGAAAGATAAAAGTGACAGGGGTAGTTGACCAGGACAAAGAGTCAACGGGGCATTAATCTTCATTTGATGATGCTATTGTGTTGTCTTTTGACAAGATGGGTAAGGTTGAAATCCAAGAGGAGTGATTATTCAGCCTGTTGTCTTCAGGGCCAGAGGAATGGGTTGGGGCAGGGCTCCATGCCAGGTCTAAGAGAGGAAGGTCAGGAAGGGTTCAGAATTAGAAGGATGACTGGCAGGCCTCCTCCAATTTGTCATTCTCAGCAGTTGCCAAAAAAGATTTGGAGTCATGATCTTTTTTCCAGTCCTCAAAATACCTTTTGGTTGCCTTGCTACTTGGCACCAGCAGTTATTTGAAATATCCTTGGAGCCTGAAGCCCATGTTACATGTGCTCCAGAGGATCAAATATGAAACCCCTTAATTCCTCTTCTCCAGAGCCCAGAAACATCTACCTTTTATTTTTAATAGGACTGTCAAATTCCACGAAATTGCTTTAGGAAATCATCCTTTTGTATTCCAAGATATTTTTCTAAAATATTATACATAAGAATCAAATTTATCTTAGGTCAGAATATTATGGGTAAATCAAGGATTTAGTCTTAGATTAATAGACAATGATAAATGGGCAGATGTTGCTGTTTAATCATTTCAATCATTTCCAACACTTCATGACCCTATTAAAGGTTTTATGGGCAAGGATACCAGACAGGTGTATCATTTCCTTCTCCAGTTTATTTTACAGATGAGGAAACTGGGGCAAACAGGATTAAGTGACTTTTCCAGAGTCACAGATCTGGTAAGAGTCTGAGGCCAAATTTGAACCTGAGTCTTCATGACTCTAGACCCAGTGCTCTCTCCACTGTGCCCCCAGATGCTCTAAAAGGGGTAATAATAGCTGACATTTATATCACTTTAAGATTCACAAAGTATACATCCATTATCTTATTTAATCCTCATAATTTAAACCCTTTGATGTAGGAACTACATATAATTGTGATATTTTAAAGACAAGGAAACTAATGCTTAAGGAGGTAACTTCACCCAAAGTCGTACATCTAATAAGTGTCACAGATAAGATTTTCTTCAAATAAAACCCCTTACCTTTTGTCTCAGAATCAATACCATATATTAATTCACTTAATTCCCATTGCCTAACTTTACCATTCTTCTGCCTTGGAACCAGTACACAGTATTCTAAGATGGAAGGTAAGGTTAAAAAAAAAAACAATCAAAATAACATCAGTCATTGCAAAACAAATAGCTATCTATTGCCTCCTTAAAGTTGCAGGTACCAAATTCATTAGAACAATATTCACTATAATGAATATCATATGCCCCTTTCAAAAGATGTTTTCATGACTTTTTTCATGCAGAACCATCTGCTATGAGGACAATAATATGTTCCCATCCTTCATTGACCTTTCACTTGGCATTCCACCAAAATTTATGAATTTAGTGCTTCCATATTGCATTGTGATTTTTTTTTAGTTAATTCTTGTCTTCGAGTCTTGTCCCTTCAGAGATATAAAACGCCATGAAGGATCTGAGACTCAAGTCAAGGCAACAAGCATTTTATCAAGCAGTGTCAGACCCTGCACTAAGCACTGGAGATAAAAGAACAGTCCTTATCCTCAAGGATGTTACATTCCAATGGAGAAATACAGTACATAAAAGGGAGCTGGAAGTGGCAGATAGGGAGTGGTGTGCTCTTGGGAACATAGTGGTGCAGTCTGAGGAAAGAAGGACCGCTGATCTGGGCTCTTTCTCAAAATGGAGTTTCAGGAAGAATCCACCAATGGCAAACATGGGCCAAAATGGCACAGGGAAAAGCTGCATAATGGTGATAAAATTCAGTTTCTTTTGCTTGCTATATCCTCTGGAACAAACCACATTCTTAGGTCATGGAGACCAGTAGAGCACAAATTCTGATGGGTTCCAGGAAGGCAGCAAATCTTCAGGTATAGTCCTTCCATAGGTATACAGCCACCAGTTTCAAGAGAGGTTTATTGCCAGAAGGGTCCACAATGAGGTGAATGTTTTGCTCTTATACAACTCTTCTGGGTCAAATTGCTTAGATATTGTCTATTATATATAAAACCATATTTATATAAAAGTTCTTAACTTTACAAAGCCTATTCCTTAAAACAGCCCTGCAAGGTAGGTAAAGTAAATATTATTCTTTCTACTTTACAGATGGGGAAACAAGAGGGCAAGTGTCATGCCTTTCATCATAGAACTGGTGTCACAGCTGGAACTCAAATGCAGTGTGGTGCAGAGGATTGAGTGCTGAACTTGGAAACACAGTACCTGAGTTTGAATCCCCACTCTGCCACTTATTCCCTGTGTGACATTAGACAAGTCAATTAACCTCTCTGGACCTCAGTTTCACCATCTGCAAAATAAGGTTAGACTAGATGACCAAGAAGGTCTTTTCCAGTTCTAATTCTATGATCTTATTACTCAAAGACCATTACTTTCCCCAGTATATGAGACTGCTTGTTCAGTTAGTGGTTTTTGAATGAAACAGCAGAAAATTTGACCCATAATTGTTTTAAGTCATTTAAATATACCTAAAAAATAATTTTGGAGATGATATCCAGGCTTACAAATGGGAGGTCTTTGGTGCAAATTTGGCATCAGATACTTCTTAACTGTGTGACCCTGGGCAAGTCACTTCCCCCTCATTGCCTGGCCTTTACTGTTCTTCTGCCTGGGAACCAAAGGGTTTTAAAAAATACTTTGGGACAGCTGGTTGATGCAGCAGATAGTGTGGCAAATGACAAGTGACTTAACCCTGTTCACCCCAATTTTTTCATCTGTAGCAAAACTGGGGACAGAAATGGCAAACCACTTCAGTCTCTTTGCCAAAAAACCCCAAATTGTTCGCAGACTTGGACATGACTGAACTACAATAAAAAAAAAAGCCAACAAATTCTTGGGTAATTTTTTTAAAAGCTGGGAGAATTTCTTTTTATTTTGTCTTGTTAGGGTCAATGATATTTTCTTTGAAGGGAAAGATAAAATACTCCAGGAGGAAAGCATGGTAGAAAATAGTCTAAGTAGACAGAGGGAAAAACAGACCTGTGCCAGGGAGCTGGGGGAAAGGAAGAATGGATCTCTGAACCTTTGAAACTATTTGACAGGTTCTAAAACCTTCCCATGGAGTGAAGAGTCTCAATTTAGGGTCCACCAACCCCTAGATTTCAGGGTCCATGAAAATGGATGGGAAAAAAGCATCATATCTTTATTTTCCCCAAACTCCAACCAAAATGTAGCATTTATTCCCATTACAAATATAGACTAGAACTCACAGTGATATTAGGCTTCAAAAGATTCCCCACGGGGTCCATAACACAAAGGTTAAGAACCCTTTCTCTAGGCAGCTAGATAGCACAGTAGAGCACCAGGCCAAGAGCTGGGAAGACCTGGGTTCAAATCTTACCTCAGATACTTCCTAGCTGTGGGACCCTGGGCAAGTCACTTAACCCCCATTGCCTCATCCTTGCTACTCTTTTATCTTAGAATTGATACTAAGGCAGAAGGTAGAGATTTAAAAAAAATTTTTAAACCCTGTGTTTGAACTGGACTCTTGGGGACAAATTAGTATTCTGGGCTCCATGGTATGCCCCTATGGTATGCACAGTTACTACAGAGAAGGGGCATCCAGTACTGACCAATGAAGGAAGAAACAAGTCTTGGATGTTGGCAGCTTCCTATTGAGGCATCGCAAGATGATGTGCCTGGCTGTCACAGACATTTAGAAAGCTGACTAACTTCTCTGAGGAGAGAGAAATATGACATGGAGCTTCCAGAGACTTATCAATGCAGTAATCGTCCATACAACATTACCAACCAATGATTAATCAACCTCTGTGTGAAGGAGCATTTGCAGCAATGGGGAAATCAAGTCTTCTCTTTGCAACCCATTCTTTTTTGAGACAGCTCTCAGTTTTTGGAAAAGTGTTGGCTTAAGTCAAGGATCTGACATATCTAACTATAACGTACGGATTATCTTTTCTGTGGCATCACCACCCTGGATCCTAACCTTTTGTCCTAATCTTTAGATATGCTATGACATGCCTGAGGTCCTACTAGGATCCCATTAACTCTTCCCAGGACTGCAGATCAGACCTGAAACTACAGACCAAGAATATATTCTTTTATATTAGAAAGTAAATAAGATCTTCGGGCATGCTTTTTGAATGCACCAATCATGAGTAAGTCAGAGAAGAATGTATACAAGTTAGTACAATTTCTCTGTGCCTCAAATTCAACAACCATTCTAGTTTCTTTTGTTTTTATCTCTCCCTCCCATCCCATTCCACCAAAGCAGAGAAGTGAAAAAGAAGGATCAAAGTCTAATCAATTTGAAACATTTATTTTTATCTAAAATTTACTTCCCTAAAAAATACTCATACAAAAGTATTTTTCCTAAAACTTCTTGGTCCTAGTTTTGTCCTCTGGATCAACACAAGAAAAATTGGCTCTTTCTTCTCCATGATTTTTTATTTTTGGCAGTAGGAGGTAAGAAGTGAGAGGAATTACTTTCTTTTAAAACTTCCCATTGTGTGGAGCATTGAGAAATTAGAGGGTGTGTCCATGACCATTCAAAAATATCAAAAGTCACTATCTGAAATTCATGACTTCTTGATTCCAAGGCCAATCTTCTAGCTGCTACCAAAGATTCTTTTTTTATCTTTTCTAAATCCTTACCTTCAGCCTTAGAATCAATACTCTGTACTGGCTCTAAGGCAGAAGGGCAGTAAAGGCTAGACAATGGGGGTTAAGTGATTTTCCCAGAGTCACACAGCTAAGAAGTATTTGAGACGATTTTTGAAACCAGAACCTCTTGTCTCTGGGCCTGGCTCTCTATCCACTGAGACACTTAGCTGTTATCTTACCAAAAGTTCCTAATGTAGAATCCATAAACTTTAAAAATATATACATTTTGGAGACAGGTAGGTAGCTCAGTGGATTTACAGCCTGGCCAAGAGATGGAAGGTCCTGGATTCAAATGTGGCCTCAGCCACTTTCTAGCTGTGTGACCCTGGTCAATACATTAATCCCCAGGTGCCTAGCCCTTATAGCTCTTCTGCCTTGGAATCAATACACAGCATTGATTCTAAGTCGTAAAGTAAAGATATATAGATCTATTTATAGTTATATATAGTTATATATACACATATATAATCATATGTAATTTTATATATATTTACACATTTCTACAACTATATTTCAATATAATTTGTTTCATTTGCAATCCTTCCTTTTATGCATTTAAAAATAATATTTTGAGAAAGGATCCATAGACTTCACCGGATTGACAAAGGTTAGGTCCATGACACATTTGCTATGATGGCCCCTCTTCTACAATGTAAGCCTTCAAATATTTGAATTTTTTTTTCCTTTAGTCTTCTCCAGACCTGAGCTAATCAGTACAAAGAACACATTATCATTTCTTTTGATCTGACCACTACTTGAAGTAAAAGTGCAGAACGTAGAGCCAGATAGTCCTGAATTCAAGTCTAGCTTCAGATAGTTAAATTTTAATTTAATTATATTTATATATTTAATCTATCATATGTTATATATAGGATTTTATATTTTTATTTATACTTATGTATTTCTATTTTATATAGAATTAATATTTTAATAAAAATGGAGATAATCATAGAATTCTTGGGATCATAGTGAGGATTAAAAGTATATGTATGTGGTGTGTTTCAGCTCCTAAATGCCATTTTAAAAATTAGTGAAATGCAATATTGTATTAGCTTTAACTTCATAGCCTAATCACGTTATTGGCTTATGTTGAAGTTGTTGTCAACTGAAAAACCTAGGTCTTTTTCCCATGAATCTCTGTTAAGCCAAGTCTCCCTCATCCTGTGCTAGTATAGTCATTTTCTTTTTAGACTAAGAAGAGGACTTTGTGCTTCTCCCTATTAAATTTCATGTGCTAGATTCAGCCCATCACATGGCCCAGCCCATCAAAATCTTTGAATCCTGATTCTGTCATGCAGAGCATCAGGTCTCTCTCCTAGGTCTCTCTCATGTCATCCAAAAATGTGATAAGCTCACATGCCATTTATGTTACATAGCTGGAGCACAGCTGTTGGCAGCAGAATGGACTTAGTGGGTCTAGCCTGGTAGATATGAGAAGGGCGTTATGATCTCTTTTCCCCTTATAAGCAAGTTGCCCATGACATTCTAGCCTTCAAGGGAAGCATTTCCCACATGACCTCTTTTAGCAATCTTAACTAGGTCTTAAAACAAAGACTTCACACTCTCTGTTGTGAGAAAGCTTATATGGCTTCCCGAGATGTCTCACATTATAGAGTCAGAATTATATTCAATAAAAATATTAATGATGAAATTAAACAAACCAATAAATGGTGAACTATCAGTAAGGGCTTTGCATTTTAACCTTAATGCTGGATGTCTGGGCTTAGACTGTATAAATCACAGCTTATAAAATGGACTTAATCATGATGGGCCACCTCAAAAGATTGCCATCAGGAATATTACAAATGAGTAAAAATAACACAATTACAAAGCAATGTACATTGTACAAAGCAATTTATTTACAGCAACTCTGTGAGGTAGGCACTATAAATATTACTATTCTAACTTTATGAATGTGTAATTGAGGACCAGAAAAGTTCATTGGAATGTCCAGCATCATACAGTACAAAACAGTGAACCAGGATTTGAACTCAGGGAATCAGACTCCTAGCCTTTTGTTCTTTCAGGTAAAACCATGAAAGAATTGCATTAACATAGAGATTTCATTAGCAATAATTTCCCAGGTTTTACATGAGAACGTATAATGTGCCATATAAAGCCAGAACTAAGAATCTTCATGATATAATCAATAGAGAATTAACCTTGGTGTCAGGAAGAACTGGGCATGAGTTCTATATCTCACCACTTCTCCTTTCAAGGTCACAGGCAATTCTCTAAACTTATAAACTAGACGAGGGGTTCTTGATCTGCTTTCAAGATGCTGATATGTGTCACTTAAGGGCATTTCCACTAGGAGTTCCCTTTAGCAAAATGTGACTGTATATTCAACTGAAAAAAAAAGTAATGGGGTGGAAGAGTTGAACATGCTTCCTTCCCCCCTCATTCCATTTTCCTGCCTCAAATATTGGCACAAAGGAAGACCATGTGGGAGAGCAACAGTTACACATTTACGTCAATCTCATAGGACGATGGATAGGCAGGATCTATTGGTCAACCAACAAGGCAATAAACATTTATTAAGCACTTACATGTTCTAGGCATTATGCTGAGTACTGGGGATACAAATACAAAGAATGAAGCAGTATTTTCAAGGAGCTTTCATTTGATTAGAGGAGGCAAAAAATACAAACACATATATAAACAACAAGTAAATATAATGCAATTATATTTGTCAATAAATAAATATAAAATACATGATGCAAATATAATATAAATTTAATAATAAAACACGTTAAAAATATAAATATAAAATATATACATTTGTCAATATATAATTATAAAAGGTTATATAATATAAGTATAATAATAAGATAAACTTAATGTAGTCATGAGGGAAGGGTGCTAGCAATTGAAGGGTCTGAACAGTCTTCATGTAAAATATAGTACTGGATTTAGATCTTAAATCTTAAAAAACAGATTTTATAAGGTGTACTTGAAAAGGGAGAACATTACAGGCAAGGGGATTCCAGTGCAAAGTTGTAGAAGTGGAAGATGGAGGCCTACGTGGGAAAAACAGAGAGAAGATCAGTTTGGTACAGTCATGGAGTGTGAAAGGGAAAAATATAAACCAAAGATGAAAGTATAAATTTGTGTCAAATTGTGAAGAACTTTAGAAGCTAAAAACAACTTTGTACATTACTCTGGAGACAAGAGGAAGTCAAGAATTAAGAGGCAGCTGGTGATATAATGGATTTTGAGCTAGGCCTAGAATCAAGGTAGATCTGAATTCAAATTCTGTCTCAGATATTTACTAGTTATGTGACCCTTGGAAAAGAAAGAAAGAAAGAAAGAAAGAAAGAAAGAAAGAAAGAAAGAAAGAAAGAAAGAAAGAAAGAAAGAAAGAAAGAAAGAAAGAAAGAAAGAAAGAAAGAAAGAAAGAAAGAAAGAAAGAAAGAAAGAAAGAAAGAAAGAAAGAAAGAAAGAAAGAAAGAAAGAAAGAAAGAAAGAAAAGAAAGAAAGAAAGAAAGAAAGAAAGAAAGAAGGAGAGAGGAAGCAAGGAAGGAAAGATGGAAGGAAGGAAGGGAGGAAGGGAGCAAGGGAGGGAGGGAGGGAGGAAGGAAGGAAGGAAAGAAAAGAAAAAAGAGACAGAGAATTTAACATGTGCCTGGTACTTAGGCACCATATAAATGCTTATTCTCTCCCTTTCTTTCCTTAATGGAGTTTTGGGAGATAGGGAGTAGTATGAGCTAATCTATACCAACGGAGAATCACTTTGGTAGACTGGGGTAGAGAAATAAGACCCAGAGATACAAAATTAGGAGCCTACTGCAATAGTCTAGACAAGCAGCAATGCTGGCCCTGCAATAAGAAGGTGGCCATTTCAGTAGAGAGAAAGGGTGACCTATAAGAAATCTTGCAGAGATACAAATAAGAAATTTTGCCAGTTGACTGGATATATATGATGAGAGAGGTTGAGAAGTCAAGAATAACACAGAGGGCATAATCCTAGGAGGCTGAAAGAATGTAATGCCTTTGACAGCAATAAAGAAATTTGAAAGGAGTCTGGGTTTGGGGGGAAAGACAATGAATTATGTTTTAGACTTATTGAATTTGAAATGTCTCCAGGACATCAAGTTCAAAATGCTCAGTAAGCAGTAGGCAATGTGTGACTGAAGCTCACAGGAGAGTCTAGAGCTAATAGATATGTGAATTATCTCCATCGAGATAATAGTTTAACCTATAGAAGAAACTAATGAGGTAACCGAGAAAGCATAGAAAGAAAAAAGAAAATAGGATCCAAGACTTCCTGGGGAATACACAATTAAGGAATTTGATGTGGCTAATGAGCCATCAAAGTATGCTGAAAAACAAAGTTCAGATAACCAGGAGAGAGTACTATGGTAAAAACCAGGAGGGGAGAGAATGGTCATCACTGTCAAATACAGTAGAGAGATACAGAAAGATAAAGACTAAGGGAAAACCAGATTTAGTAATTAAAAAATCATTGGGAATTTTGGAGAGAAAACTTTTATTTGAGATATGAAGTTGAAATCCATATTGCAAAGAATTCAGAGTGAGAGGGAGTAGAAGTGGGTGATGGATATAGACAGCTTTTTTTGAGGAATTTTACTGAGAAAATAGAAAAAAAAGACAAGATGCTTGTGGGGATGGTAGAGTCTAACAATCTTGGACATGTTTTAAGAAACAGAGAAAAGTTGAATATCAGCTAAGATGATTGAGAGTGCCATTTGCTAGAAAATATGGCAGGGGTAGGATCAAGGGCACATATAGAGGAGTTGTCTTTGGCAAAGAGAAGGGATACTCATTATCAGAGACCAAGAGAAATGAGGAAGGAGTCTAGGGATGCTTTCAAGGATTTTCAGATGAAGAGAAGGGAAGAAGGAACTCATGGAAAATGGCCTCAGTTTTCTGAGTAAGCAAGGGATGAAGTCCTTGGATGAGGAAGGAGAGATGTGGAAGACCCAATAAGTGAAGAGAAGGTTTGAAATAATTCTCTGGGGAGTGAATTAGGAAATCATTTCAGAAAAAATTAAAGGACTGTCTTAATTCAGCAATGACCCAGATGAAGTTGAATAATATGAACATAACAGTTTATTTTGGGATAGCTAGATGGCACAGTGCATAGAGCACTATGCTTGGAATCAGCAAGACTCATCTTCCTAATTAAAATCTGGTTTCAGACACTACCTTTGTGACCCTGGGTAAGTCACTTAATCTTGTTTGCCTCAGTTCCTCACCAGAAAAATGAACTGGAGAAGGAATGGCAACCATTCCAGTGTCTTTGTCAAACCTCCCCTCCAAGTGGCATCATGAAGAGTCAGACATGAACTACAAAAACTGAACAACAAATGATGTACCCAGTCCAACATGGTTATGTGACTTTCTCCAGCTCTATGCTATTGCGCAATGACTAGGAATAGAGATGGATGTTGGGTATAATCAGAGCAATAATCGGACAAGGAGGTGAGAGGTTTTTTTGTTTTGTTTTGTTTTGTTTTGTTTTTAAAGATTGTTCAGAGCTGATTTGGTTAACTAGGATTGGGATTGGGAAGGGAAGAAAGAAGTCAAAATGAAAAAGAGATGAAGGGTAAAGAATTGAAAGCCATATTTGGTGTGAAGAACTGGCAATTATGATTAGAGAGAGTAGTATGAGAGTTTCTGATCAAGGAAACAGAACATTTGTGATTAACAGTGAAAGCCGAGATGTGGCTATTCTTGTGTGTAGCTGAAGTAGAGTAGAGGAGTAGATCAGTGGGGTTTAAGAAAATTGAGAATTGAGGAGGTTAGAAAGTCCTACTTTACAAATGAAGAAACAAACCTGGGGAACTAAGTGATTGCCAACATTTATAGAGGTTTTGTTGTTTGGTTGTTTCAGTCATGCTCCATTCTTCATGATGCCATTTGGGGTTTTCTTGGCAGAAATCCTGCAGTGGTTTGCCATTTCCTTCCTAGCTCATTTTAAAGATGAAAAAAACTGAAGCATATAAGATTAAGTGATTTACCCAGGGTCACACAGCTAGTAAGTGTCTGAGGTCAGATTTGAACCCAGAAACAAGGAATTCCTGACTCCAGGCCCAGCTCTCTGTCCATTGTACAAACATAGCTTCCCTTACACATGTAATCAGAAATGAGATTTGAACCTAGGTCCTCTGACTCCCAAAGTTAATGCCAATTCCACTGCCCCTTATTGCCCAGCCACATGGAGACTGTTGTTGGGAAGGATTTTATAGATCATGGCATTCAATCCCTTTATCTTGTAGATAAGGAAACTGAGATCCAGGGAAAGGCAACCAGATGATGAACACATCAGTTATCAGCATAATGGGAACAAGAACCCTGATCTTTTGGCTTCCTATTCATTCTCTTTTCTACTCTACCAAATGGCCTCCATCCTAATATTCCCTCAATAATTCCAGAAGGATCTTTTGACCATGAATCATCTAAATACTTCTTGGCTTAAATTATATCATTGGCATTTGAATAACAATACTGTACATAAAATTTCTCTTTCAGGCATAAGATGTGACAACCAGATACTATGTTTCTTCTGCTGGCAAGCATACCATGTGGCTTTTAAAGGGTTAACTGACACTTCTGGATTTGTTCCAGTCAATGTTCCTATGAAGAAGAACCATCAAATCTTCTGTACTGGAACAAGGACACATTAATAATCTGACAGGCTACATAATCAATCTGTCATGTCTCTCAGCCTGAAATGATTTCTAAGAACATTCTGGCAGAAACACAAAGCAATGTCTACAGTGTGGAAAGGTGATGTACTACTCTGGGTGACGCATCTGTTCCTTTCTGGAAGTTGGAACATTTGGAAGAAGATCTTAGCAAGAGCTAACATACTAAAAATCTGGGCTAGAATAGGCAGCTGCTCTTGGAAATGTCTTCTTTAGCATAGTGCTGGCACACAGTAGGTTCTTAATAAATGTTTGTTGACTTGACCTAGTTTTTCTCAACTATAAAATGAGAGCATTGGCCCAGCTAGCCAAAATCTAACTTTGGATTTCTGATTGTAAATGTTCATAACAAGTATGATTCTCCCCATCATATGGTGAGAGAAGAACTGTAGGCGCTGCTGGTAGGAAAACTCTAGTTACCTTCTTTTTGTTGTTCAGTCATTTCAATTGTGTCTGATTTTTCGTGCACCATTTATGGGGTTGTAGTTCAAGTTTTGATGGTCTGAAAATGTGTGATCATTTGACCCATCAACTCAATAAAAACAAAAGCATTTATTTTACCTCTCTGAGGCACATCATTTTCCCCAAAGCTTGTGTTACAGAAAAAGAAAGAAAATGAGGGGCAGCTAAGAAAGAAAATGAGGGGCAACTATGTGACTCAGTGGATTGAGAGCCAGACCTGGAGATGGGTAGTTTTGGGTCCAAATAC